>NW_028126557.1:0-631764 GCF_965194825.1 Balaenoptera physalus
CACAAATGAGTCTGCAGATAATCATGAAAGATGAGGTAAGTTGGAAAGCAAAAGACCTGTATTCTATGATATCACTTATAGGCGTTATCTAATAACTGACACAAATGAACATATTTCCACAGAGAAAGACACTCACAGACTTAGAAAATAAAACTATGCTCAACTGAAAGGAAAGGTGGGGGAATGGATAAATTAAGATTACTGTTACTATATGTATACAAACACAAATTATATAAATATCTCAAAAATACCGACCATATAGCAAGGGAGGTCTGCGGAACCCTCTGTAACATTTTACATGGGAAGAGGATCTGTACTTGAATAGACATATATAATGTACAAATGAACCAGATTGTGTTCACCTAGGACAAACAATATTCTAAGCTTTACCCCAATGAAAAAAAAAATTAAAACCAAGAAGAAATAATGAGACATAAACTTATAGGGCTTTCTCCGTGCACATTCCAATGTAATTTACAACCTAGGAACACGACTTCCAGAAAGGCTCTGCTGCCCTACTACCCAGATTTGGGAATGGAGAAATGCTGCCTGCTTCAAGTCACTTCCCACATCAGGAGATTTAAAACCATTGCTAAAGGTCACTAAATATTCACAAAACTTGCAGTTCGGTAAATGACACCTGCTCTCTAAAAAGAGTCTCAGGTGGAAAATCGACCAAAAAATTCAAAAGAGGGCAACCTTCCAAGAAGACAATATCAAGAGTTATATTGTACTCCCAATTGTTTCCTTTTTTCAACAGAAAAGAAAACGGCGGTGAAAAATGATGAGTTTTACGAATTTTCAAAGCCATGCAAACCCAAATTACAAAACCCTATCAGCTCACAGCAGCCAGCAGGGCCATTAGCATAAATGCTGCAAACAATAGATACTGAAGCGATTGTGGAGAAATGTGTACCCTCGATTCTAAGGGGGACGTGGTAAGTGCCACTAATGAAAACACAAAGAAGGTGCTTTGAAAAGGGAAAAACGATGCTACCAGTCAGTCAATCACACCCACTGCTGGGGCTATCACCTGAGAAAATGAGAATCAAAAAGTCACAGGCTGGCAATCCTGCACTCCAACAATATTTACCATAGCCAACACTTGGAAGCAATGAAAATGTCCATCAACCGAGGAATGCACAAAGAAGAAGTGGTCCTCGTACACAGTGGAAAATTACTCCAATAAAAAATAAAAATTAAATTTAAAAATCCAACAAAACTAAGGAGACATCAGCTTGTGTGGGTTTGTCCGGGCACACTCCACGCTAATTTATAACCGAGAAACACCACAGGCCGCAAGGGCTTTTCCTAGTTACCAGGGTGGGGAACATAGATAGGCTGCTGCCCTCTGGCAGTTACCTGCAAAAGCTGTTTTAAAGCCTGTGCTAATGGTCATTTCATAGGAATAAGTACTGCAGAAGTGTAAATGAAACCTGCCCTCAAAATGTCTTCAGGGAGGTAATGGCCAAAACATTTCAAAATGTGACACATACTTTAAGAGAACACTTTGAAGAACTAAGGGGAAATCACAGCTTGAAAAATAAAAAGGACATGCCTTAAAGCTCAATTTCAACGGATTATGAGGCACGTGCGAATTCAACCACAAAGAGGTATCAGGTCACACTTTTCAGAATAACCATCAGCAAGAAAACTACAAACAATAAATGCTGAAGGTGTTGTGGAGAAATGCATACCCTCAACTGCAAGTAGGACATAAGTTGGAGAGGGCCACCAACTAGAACAGAATGGGGGTGCCTTAAAAACGTAAACATTGAGCTACCATATGATCCAGCAGGCCCACTCCTCCACCTATAATCTAAAAAGAGAGAATTGGAAAGACACAGGCAGGCATATCTGCCTTGCACAGTATTACAATAGCCAAGATATGGAAGTAACCAAAAAGTCCACCAACAGATGGGTGGACAAAGAAGTACTCCTCCATGTACAGATGGAATATTCGCTAGTGAAAAAAATGAAACAATACCATTTGCAGCGCCATAGATGAGTCTAGACGTAATCACGCCACGGGTAGTCAGTGAGAAAGCAAAATACATATATCCTATGATATCACTTTCAGGAGTTACTTAAAAATTGATACCAATGGAGATATTTCCACAGAGAAAGGCAATCACAGTTTCATTAAAAAACTTATGGTTCACCAAATAGAAAGGGATGAGGATTGGATACATTACCATATTGGGGTTAACAGAGATATACAAACCATGTGAAATACATAACCACCAAAGACGTACGGAAGACCAGGAGAAGACTACTCAACATTGTGTCATAACCTACATGGGAAAAGGATGCGAGGAAGAAAAGATACACGTATATGTGTGAAAGACCCACATCTTGCACACCTAGAGCAAACAAACCAATGTAATCAAATCTGCTGGGATAAAAAATAAAAAGTAAATTACAAGTATGAACAAGAAGTAATGAGACATAAACTTAAAGGGCTTTTTCCTGGCCCATTCCATTCTAATTTACAACCTAGAGCACCACTTCCATTAAGCCTCTGTTTCCCCAGGTACCAAATTTGGTAAAGAAGAAATGCTGCCACCTTGTGGCCGTGTCCTGCAAGAGCAGCTTTAAACTCACAGCTAATGGTTACTTAACATTCACAAGGACTCAGGGCTGTAAAGGACACCTGCCCTAAAAAATTGTGCTGAAGTAGTGAATGGACAAAAAAATTCAAAACAGGCAGATGTTTCAAGAAGAGACTATGAAGAGTTTTGTATTACTCACGCTCTTTTAAAAAAAAAGGAAAATGGATACAAGCTCAACCTCAGGGTGTGTTAGACCCATGCAATCTAATCTACGAAAAGTTTCAACTTACACCAGTCGACTGACCATCAGCAAAAAGTATACGAACAATAAATGCTGAAGGGGTTTTAGAGAACTGTGTACCCTCTACCTGCTGGTGAGACGTAAAGGGGTAAGAGCCAATAATGAGAAAAGAAAGGAGCTGTGTTTAAAAGTAAAAATGGAGGTACCATTCAATCCAGCAGGCGCACCATTGGATCTCTCACCTGAGAAGACAAGAATCGAGAAGACACAGGCCGCAAAAGCTGCAGTGCAGCCTTATTCACAATAGCCAAGACAGTGAAGCAATCAAAATGTCCAACAACAGGTGAATGGATAAAGAAGAAGTGGTCCATGTACACAATGGAATATTAGCCATGGAAAACAACGAACCATTGCTCTTTGAGGCACCACAAATGAGTCTGCAGATAATCATGAAAGATGAGGTAAGTTGGAAAGCAAAAGACCTGTATTCTATGATATCACTTATAGGCGTTATCTAATAACTGACACAAATGAACATATTTCCACAGAGAAAGACACTCACAGACTTAGAAAATAAAACTATGCTCAACTGAAAGGAAAGGTGGGGGAATGGATAAATTAAGATTACTGTTACTATATGTATACAAACACAAATTATATAAATATCTCAAAAATACCGACCATATAGCAAGGGAGGTCTGCGGAACCCTCTGTAACATTTTACATGGGAAGAGGATCTGTACTTGAATAGACATATATAATGTACAAATGAACCAGATTGTGTTCACCTAGGACAAACAATATTCTAAGCTTTACCCCAATGAAAAAAAAAATTAAAACCAAGAAGAAATAATGAGACATAAACTTATAGGGCTTTCTCCGTGCACATTCCAATGTAATTTACAACCTAGGAACACGACTTCCAGAAAGGCTCTGCTGCCCTACTACCCAGATTTGGGAATGGAGAAATGCTGCCTGCTTCAAGTCACTTCCCACATCAGGAGATTTAAAACCATTGCTAAAGGTCACTAAATATTCACAAAACTTGCAGTTCGGTAAATGACACCTGCTCTCTAAAAAGAGTCTCAGGTGGAAAATCGACCAAAAAATTCAAAAGAGGGCAACCTTCCAAGAAGACAATATCAAGAGATATATTGTACTCCCAATTGTTTCCTTTTTTCAACAGAAAAGAAAACGGCGGTGAAAAATGATGAGTTTTACGAATTTTCAAAGCCATGCAAACCCAAATTACAAAACCCTATCAGCTCACAGCAGCCAGCAGGGCCATTAGCATAAATGCTGCAAACAATAGATACTGAAGCGATTGTGGAGAAATGTGTACCCTCGATTCTAAGGGGGACGTGGTAAGTGCCACTAATGAAAACACAAAGAAGGTGCTTTGAAAAGGGAAAAACGATGCTACCAGTCAGTCAATCACACCCACTGCTGGGGCTATCACCTGAGAAAATGAGAATCAAAAAGTCACAGGCTGGCAATCCTGCACTCCAACAATATTTACCATAGCCAACACTTGGAAGCAATGAAAATGTCCATCAACCGAGGAATGCACAAAGAAGAAGTGGTCCACGTACACAGTGGAAAATTACTCCAATAAAAAATAAAAATTAAATTTAAAAATCCAACAAAACTAAGGAGACATCAGCTTGTGTGGGTTTGTCCGGGCACACTCCACGCTAATTTATAACCGAGAAACACCACAGGCCGCAAGGGCTTTTCCCTAGTTACCAGGGTGGGGAACATAGATAGGCTGCTGCCCTCTGGCAGTTACCTGCAAAAGCTGTTTTAAAGCCTGTGCTAATGGTCATTTCATAGGAATAAGTACTGCAGAAGTGTAAATGAAACCTGCCCTCAAAATGTCTTCAGGGAGGTAATGGCCAAAACATTTCAAAATGTGACACATACTTTAAGAGAACACTTTGAAGAACTAAGGGGAAATCACAGCTTGAAAAATAAAAAGGACATGCCTTAAAGCTCAATTTCAACGGATTATGAGGCACGTGCGAATTCAACCACAAAGAGGTATCAGGTCACACTTTTCAGAATAACCATCAGCAAGAAAACTACAAACAATAAATGCTGAAGGTGTTGTGGAGAAAATGCATACCCTCAACTGCAAGTAGGACATAAGTTGGAGAGGGCCACCAACTAGAACAGAATGGGGGTGCCTTAAAAACGTAAACATTGAGCTACCATATGATCCAGCAGGCCCACTCCTCCACCTATAATCTAAAAAGAGAGAATTGGAAAGACACAGGCAGGCATATCTGCCTTGCACAGTATTACAATAGCCAAGATATGGAAGTAACCAAAAAGTCCACCAACAGATGGGTGGACAAAGAAGTACTCCTCCATGTACAGATGGAATATTCGCTAGTGAAAAAAATGAAACAATACCATTTGCAGCGCCATAGATGAGTCTAGACGTAATCACGCCACGGGTAGTCAGTGAGAAAGCAAAATACATATATCCTATGATATCACTTTCAGGAGTTACTTAAAAATTGATACCAATGGAGATATTTCCACAGAGAAAGGCAATCACAGTTTCATTAAAAAACTTATGGTTCACCAAATAGAAAGGGATGAGGATTGGATACATTACCATATTGGGGTTAACAGAGATATACAAACCATGTGAAATACATAACCACCAAAGACGTACGGAAGACCAGGAGAAGACTACTCAACATTGTGTCATAACCTACATGGGAAAAGGATGCGAGGAAGAAAAGATACACGTATATGTGTGAAAGACCCACATCTTGCACACCTAGAGCAAACAAACCAATGTAATCAAATCTGCTGGGATAAAAAATAAAAAGTAAATTACAAGTATGAACAAGAAGTAATGAGACATAAACTTAAAGGGCTTTTTCCTGGCCCATTCCATTCTAATTTACAACCTAGAGCACCACTTCCATTAAGCCTCTGTTTCCCCAGGTACCAAATTTGGTAAAGAAGAAATGCTGCCACCTTGTGGCCGTGTCCTGCAAGAGCAGCTTTAAACTCACAGCTAATGGTTACTTAACATTCACAAGGACTCAGGGCTGTAAAGGACACCTGCCCTAAAAAATTGTGCTGAAGTAGTGAATGGACAAAAAAATTCAAAACAGGCAGATGTTTCAAGAAGAGACTATGAAGAGTTATGTATTACTCACGCTCTTTTAAAAAAAAAGGAAAATGGATACAAGCTCAACCTCAGGGTGTGTTAGACCCATGCAATCTAATCTACGAAAAGTTTCAACTTACACCAGTCGACTGACCATCAGCAAAAAGTATACGAACAATAAATGCTGAAGGGGTTTTAGAGAACTGTGTACCCTCTACCTGCTGGTGAGACGTAAAGGGGTAAGAGCCAATAATGAGAAAAGAAAGGAGCTGTGTTTAAAAGTAAAAATGGAGGTACCATTCAATCCAGCAGGCGCACCATTGGATCTCTCACCTGAGAAGACAAGAATCGAGAAGACACAGGCCGCAAAAGCTGCAGTGCAGCCTTATTCACAATAGCCAAGACAGTGAAGCAATCAAAATGTCCAACAACAGGTGAATGGATAAAGAAGAAGTGGTCCATGTACACAATGGAATATTAGCCATGGAAAACAACGAACCATTGCTCTTTGAGGCACCACAAATGAGTCTGCAGATAATCATGAAAGATGAGGTAAGTTGGAAAGCAAAAGACCTGTATTCTATGATATCACTTATAGGCGTTATCTAATAACTGACACAAATGAACATATTTCCACAGAGAAAGACACTCACAGACTTAGAAAATAAAACTATGCTCAACTGAAAGGAAAGGTGGGGGAATGGATAAATTAAGATTACTGTTACTATATGTATACAAACACAAATTATATAAATATCTCAAAAATACCGACCATATAGCAAGGGAGGTCTGCGGAACCCTCTGTAACATTTTACATGGGAAGAGGATCTGTACTTGAATAGACATATATAATGTACAAATGAACCAGATTGTGTTCACCTAGGACAAACAATATTCTAAGCTTTACCCCAATGAAAAAAAAAATTAAAACCAAGAAGAAATAATGAGACATAAACTTATAGGGCTTTCTCCGTGCACATTCCAATGTAATTTACAACCTAGGAACACGACTTCCAGAAAGGCTCTGCTGCCCTACTACCCAGATTTGGGAATGGAGAAATGCTGCCTGCTTCAAGTCACTTCCCACATCAGGAGATTTAAAACCATTGCTAAAGGTCACTAAATATTCACAAAACTTGCAGTTCGGTAAATGACACCTGCTCTCTAAAAAGAGTCTCAGGTGGAAAATCGACCAAAAAATTCAAAAGAGGGCAACCTTCCAAGAAGACAATATCAAGAGATATATTGTACTCCCAATTGTTTCCTTTTTTCAACAGAAAAGAAAACGGCGGTGAAAAATGATGAGTTTTACGAATTTTCAAAGCCATGCAAACCCAAATTACAAAACCCTATCAGCTCACAGCAGCCAGCAGGGCCATTAGCATAAATGCTGCAAACAATAGATACTGAAGCGATTGTGGAGAAATGTGTACCCTCGATTCTAAGGGGGACGTGGTAAGTGCCACTAATGAAAACACAAAGAAGGTGCTTTGAAAAGGGAAAAACGATGCTACCAGTCAGTCAATCACACCCACTGCTGGGGCTATCACCTGAGAAAATGAGAATCAAAAAGTCACAGGCTGGCAATCCTGCACTCCAACAATATTTACCATAGCCAACACTTGGAAGCAATGAAAATGTCCATCAACCGAGGAATGCACAAAGAAGAAGTGGTCCACGTACACAGTGGAAAATTACTCCAATAAAAAATAAAAATTAAATTTAAAAATCCAACAAAACTAAGGAGACATCAGCTTGTGTGGGTTTGTCCGGGCACACTCCACGCTAATTTATAACCGAGAAACACCACAGGCCGCAAGGGCTTTTCCCTAGTTACCAGGGTGGGGAACATAGATAGGCTGCTGCCCTCTGGCAGTTACCTGCAAAAGCTGTTTTAAAGCCTGTGCTAATGGTCATTTCATAGGAATAAGTACTGCAGAAGTGTAAATGAAACCTGCCCTCAAAATGTCTTCAGGGAGGTAATGGCCAAAACATTTCAAAATGTGACACATACTTTAAGAGAACACTTTGAAGAACTAAGGGGAAATCACAGCTTGAAAAATAAAAAGGACATGCCTTAAAGCTCAATTTCAACGGATTATGAGGCACGTGCGAATTCAACCACAAAGAGGTATCAGGTCACACTTTTCAGAATAACCATCAGCAAGAAAACTACAAACAATAAATGCTGAAGGTGTTGTGGAGAAATGCATACCCTCAACTGCAAGTAGGACATAAGTTGGAGAGGGCCACCAACTAGAACAGAATGGGGGTGCCTTAAAAACGTAAACATTGAGCTACCATATGATCCAGCAGGCCCACTCCTCCACCTATAATCTAAAAAGAGAGAATTGGAAAGACACAGGCAGGCATATCTGCCTTGCACAGTATTACAATAGCCAAGATATGGAAGTAACCAAAAAGTCCACCAACAGATGGGTGGACAAAGAAGTACTCCTCCATGTACAGATGGAATATTCGCTAGTGAAAAAAATGAAACAATACCATTTGCAGCGCCATAGATGAGTCTAGACGTAATCACGCCACGGGTAGTCAGTGAGAAAGCAAAATACATATATCCTATGATATCACTTTCAGGAGTTACTTAAAAATTGATACCAATGGAGATATTTCCACAGAGAAAGGCAATCACAGTTTCATTAAAAAACTTATGGTTCACCAAATAGAAAGGGATGAGGATTGGATACATTACCATATTGGGGTTAACAGAGATATACAAACCATGTGAAATACATAACCACCAAAGACGTACGGAAGACCAGGAGAAGACTACTCAACATTGTGTCATAACCTACATGGGAAAAGGATGCGAGGAAGAAAAGATACACGTATATGTGTGAAAGACCCACATCTTGCACACCTAGAGCAAACAAACCAATGTAATCAAATCTGCTGGGATAAAAAATAAAAAGTAAATTACAAGTATGAACAAGAAGTAATGAGACATAAACTTAAAGGGCTTTTTCCTGGCCCATTCCATTCTAATTTACAACCTAGAGCACCACTTCCATTAAGCCTCTGTTTCCCCAGGTACCAAATTTGGTAAAGAAGAAATGCTGCCACCTTGTGGCCGTGTCCTGCAAGAGCAGCTTTAAACTCACAGCTAATGGTTACTTAACATTCACAAGGACTCAGGGCTGTAAAGGACACCTGCCCTAAAAAATTGTGCTGAAGTAGTGAATGGACAAAAAAATTCAAAACAGGCAGATGTTTCAAGAAGAGACTATGAAGAGTTATGTATTACTCACGCTCTTTTAAAAAAAAAGGAAAATGGATACAAGCTCAACCTCAGGGTGTGTTAGACCCATGCAATCTAATCTACGAAAAGTTTCAACTTACACCAGTCGACTGACCATCAGCAAAAAGTATACGAACAATAAATGCTGAAGGGGTTTTAGAGAACTGTGTACCCTCTACCTGCTGGTGAGACGTAAAGGGGTAAGAGCCAATAATGAGAAAAGAAAGGAGCTGTGTTTAAAAGTAAAAATGGAGGTACCATTCAATCCAGCAGGCGCACCATTGGATCTCTCACCTGAGAAGACAAGAATCGAGAAGACACAGGCCGCAAAAGCTGCAGTGCAGCCTTATTCACAATAGCCAAGACAGTGAAGCAATCAAAATGTCCAACAACAGGTGAATGGATAAAGAAGAAGTGGTCCATGTACACAATGGAATATTAGCCATGGAAAACAACGAACCATTGCTCTTTGAGGCACCACAAATGAGTCTGCAGATAATCATGAAAGATGAGGTAAGTTGGAAAGCAAAAGACCTGTATTCTATGATATCACTTATAGGCGTTATCTAATAACTGACACAAATGAACATATTTCCACAGAGAAAGACACTCACAGACTTAGAAAATAAAACTATGCTCAACTGAAAGGAAAGGTGGGGGAATGGATAAATTAAGATTACTGTTACTATATGTATACAAACACAAATTATATAAATATCTCAAAAATACCGACCATATAGCAAGGGAGGTCTGCGGAACCCTCTGTAACATTTTACATGGGAAGAGGATCTGTACTTGAATAGACATATATAATGTACAAATGAACCAGATTGTGTTCACCTAGGACAAACAATATTCTAAGCTTTACCCCAATGAAAAAAAAAATTAAAACCAAGAAGAAATAATGAGACATAAACTTATAGGGCTTTCTCCGTGCACATTCCAATGTAATTTACAACCTAGGAACACGACTTCCAGAAAGGCTCTGCTGCCCTACTACCCAGATTTGGGAATGGAGAAATGCTGCCTGCTTCAAGTCACTTCCCACATCAGGAGATTTAAAACCATTGCTAAAGGTCACTAAATATTCACAAAACTTGCAGTTCGGTAAATGACACCTGCTCTCTAAAAAGAGTCTCAGGTGGAAAATCGACCAAAAAATTCAAAAGAGGGCAACCTTCCAAGAAGACAATATCAAGAGTTATATTGTACTCCCAATTGTTTCCTTTTTTCAACAGAAAAGAAAACGGCGGTGAAAAATGATGAGTTTTACGAATTTTCAAAGCCATGCAAACCCAAATTACAAAACCCTATCAGCTCACAGCAGCCAGCAGGGCCATTAGCATAAATGCTGCAAACAATAGATACTGAAGCGATTGTGGAGAAATGTGTACCCTCGATTCTAAGGGGGACGTGGTAAGTGCCACTAATGAAAACACAAAGAAGGTGCTTTGAAAAGGGAAAAACGATGCTACCAGTCAGTCAATCACACCCACTGCTGGGGCTATCACCTGAGAAAATGAGAATCAAAAAGTCACAGGCTGGCAATCCTGCACTCCAACAATATTTACCATAGCCAACACTTGGAAGCAATGAAAATGTCCATCAACCGAGGAATGCACAAAGAAGAAGTGGTCCTCGTACACAGTGGAAAATTACTCCAATAAAAAATAAAAATTAAATTTAAAAATCCAACAAAACTAAGGAGACATCAGCTTGTGTGGGTTTGTCCGGGCACACTCCACGCTAATTTATAACCGAGAAACACCACAGGCCGCAAGGGCTTTTCCCTAGTTACCAGGGTGGGGAACATAGATAGGCTGCTGCCCTCTGGCAGTTACCTGCAAAAGCTGTTTTAAAGCCTGTGCTAATGGTCATTTCATAGGAATAAGTACTGCAGAAGTGTAAATGAAACCTGCCCTCAAAATGTCTTCAGGGAGGTAATGGCCAAAACATTTCAAAATGTGACACATACTTTAAGAGAACACTTTGAAGAACTAAGGGGAAATCACAGCTTGAAAAATAAAAAGGACATGCCTTAAAGCTCAATTTCAACGGATTATGAGGCACGTGCGAATTCAACCACAAAGAGGTATCAGGTCACACTTTTCAGAATAACCATCAGCAAGAAAACTACAAACAATAAATGCTGAAGGTGTTGTGGAGAAATGCATACCCTCAACTGCAAGTAGGACATAAGTTGGAGAGGGCCACCAACTAGAACAGAATGGGGGTGCCTTAAAAACGTAAACATTGAGCTACCATATGATCCAGCAGGCCCACTCCTCCACCTATAATCTAAAAAGAGAGAATTGGAAAGACACAGGCAGGCATATCTGCCTTGCACAGTATTACAATAGCCAAGATATGGAAGTAACCAAAAAGTCCACCAACAGATGGGTGGACAAAGAAGTACTCCTCCATGTACAGATGGAATATTCGCTAGTGAAAAAAATGAAACAATACCATTTGCAGCGCCATAGATGAGTCTAGACGTAATCACGCCACGGGTAGTCAGTGAGAAAGCAAAATACATATATCCTATGATATCACTTTCAGGAGTTACTTAAAAATTGATACCAATGGAGATATTTCCACAGAGAAAGGCAATCACAGTTTCATTAAAAAACTTATGGTTCACCAAATAGAAAGGGATGAGGATTGGATACATTACCATATTGGGGTTAACAGAGATATACAAACCATGTGAAATACATAACCACCAAAGACGTACGGAAGACCAGGAGAAGACTACTCAACATTGTGTCATAACCTACATGGGAAAAGGATGCGAGGAAGAAAAGATACACGTATATGTGTGAAAGACCCACATCTTGCACACCTAGAGCAAACAAACCAATGTAATCAAATCTGCTGGGATAAAAAATAAAAAGTAAATTACAAGTATGAACAAGAAGTAATGAGACATAAACTTAAAGGGCTTTTTCCTGGCCCATTCCATTCTAATTTACAACCTAGAGCACCACTTCCATTAAGCCTCTGTTTCCCCAGGTACCAAATTTGGTAAAGAAGAAATGCTGCCACCTTGTGGCCGTGTCCTGCAAGAGCAGCTTTAAACTCACAGCTAATGGTTACTTAACATTCACAAGGACTCAGGGCTGTAAAGGACACCTGCCCTAAAAAATTGTGCTGAAGTAGTGAATGGACAAAAAAATTCAAAACAGGCAGATGTTTCAAGAAGAGACTATGAAGAGTTATGTATTACTCACGCTCTTTTAAAAAAAAAGGAAAATGGATACAAGCTCAACCTCAGGGTGTGTTAGACCCATGCAATCTAATCTACGAAAAGTTTCAACTTACACCAGTCGACTGACCATCAGCAAAAAGTATACGAACAATAAATGCTGAAGGGGTTTTAGAGAACTGTGTACCCTCTACCTGCTGGTGAGACGTAAAGGGGTAAGAGCCAATAATGAGAAAAGAAAGGAGCTGTGTTTAAAAGTAAAAATGGAGGTACCATTCAATCCAGCAGGCGCACCATTGGATCTCTCACCTGAGAAGACAAGAATCGAGAAGACACAGGCCGCAAAAGCTGCAGTGCAGCCTTATTCACAATAGCCAAGACAGTGAAGCAATCAAAATGTCCAACAACAGGTGAATGGATAAAGAAGAAGTGGTCCATGTACACAATGGAATATTAGCCATGGAAAACAACGAACCATTGCTCTTTGAGGCACCACAAATGAGTCTGCAGATAATCATGAAAGATGAGGTAAGTTGGAAAGCAAAAGACCTGTATTCTATGATATCACTTATAGGCGTTATCTAATAACTGACACAAATGAACATATTTCCACAGAGAAAGACACTCACAGACTTAGAAAATAAAACTATGCTCAACTGAAAGGAAAGGTGGGGGAATGGATAAATTAAGATTACTGTTACTATATGTATACAAACACAAATTATATAAATATCTCAAAAATACCGACCATATAGCAAGGGAGGTCTGCGGAACCCTCTGTAACATTTTACATGGGAAGAGGATCTGTACTTGAATAGACATATATAATGTACAAATGAACCAGATTGTGTTCACCTAGGACAAACAATATTCTAAGCTTTACCCCAATGAAAAAAAAAATTAAAACCAAGAAGAAATAATGAGACATAAACTTATAGGGCTTTCTCCGTGCACATTCCAATGTAATTTACAACCTAGGAACACGACTTCCAGAAAGGCTCTGCTGCCCTACTACCCAGATTTGGGAATGGAGAAATGCTGCCTGCTTCAAGTCACTTCCCACATCAGGAGATTTAAAACCATTGCTAAAGGTCACTAAATATTCACAAAACTTGCAGTTCGGTAAATGACACCTGCTCTCTAAAAAGAGTCTCAGGTGGAAAATCGACCAAAAAATTCAAAAGAGGGCAACCTTCCAAGAAGACAATATCAAGAGATATATTGTACTCCCAATTGTTTCCTTTTTTCAACAGAAAAGAAAACGGCGGTGAAAAATGATGAGTTTTACGAATTTTCAAAGCCATGCAAACCCAAATTACAAAACCCTATCAG
This sequence comes from Balaenoptera physalus, assembly GCF_965194825.1. NCBI lineage: Eukaryota > Metazoa > Chordata > Mammalia > Artiodactyla > Balaenopteridae > Balaenoptera > Balaenoptera physalus. The sequence goes on from NW_028126557.1 coordinate 13,720, forward strand.
CTCACAGCAGCCAGCAGGGCCATTAGCATAAATGCTGCAAACAATAGATACTGAAGCGATTGTGGAGAAATGTGTACCCTCGATTCTAAGGGGGACGTGGTAAGTGCCACTAATGAAAACACAAAGAAGGTGCTTTGAAAAGGGAAAAACGATGCTACCAGTCAGTCAATCACACCCACTGCTGGGGCTATCACCTGAGAAAATGAGAATCAAAAAGTCACAGGCTGGCAATCCTGCACTCCAACAATATTTACCATAGCCAACACTTGGAAGCAATGAAAATGTCCATCAACCGAGGAATGCACAAAGAAGAAGTGGTCCACGTACACAGTGGAAAATTACTCCAATAAAAAATAAAAATTAAATTTAAAAATCCAACAAAACTAAGGAGACATCAGCTTGTGTGGGTTTGTCCGGGCACACTCCACGCTAATTTATAACCGAGAAACACCACAGGCCGCAAGGGCTTTTCCCTAGTTACCAGGGTGGGGAACATAGATAGGCTGCTGCCCTCTGGCAGTTACCTGCAAAAGCTGTTTTAAAGCCTGTGCTAATGGTCATTTCATAGGAATAAGTACTGCAGAAGTGTAAATGAAACCTGCCCTCAAAATGTCTTCAGGGAGGTAATGGCCAAAACATTTCAAAATGTGACACATACTTTAAGAGAACACTTTGAAGAACTAAGGGGAAATCACAGCTTGAAAAATAAAAAGGACATGCCTTAAAGCTCAATTTCAACGGATTATGAGGCACGTGCGAATTCAACCACAAAGAGGTATCAGGTCACACTTTTCAGAATAACCATCAGCAAGAAAACTACAAACAATAAATGCTGAAGGTGTTGTGGAGAAATGCATACCCTCAACTGCAAGTAGGACATAAGTTGGAGAGGGCCACCAACTAGAACAGAATGGGGGTGCCTTAAAAACGTAAACATTGAGCTACCATATGATCCAGCAGGCCCACTCCTCCACCTATAATCTAAAAAGAGAGAATTGGAAAGACACAGGCAGGCATATCTGCCTTGCACAGTATTACAATAGCCAAGATATGGAAGTAACCAAAAAGTCCACCAACAGATGGGTGGACAAAGAAGTACTCCTCCATGTACAGATGGAATATTCGCTAGTGAAAAAAATGAAACAATACCATTTGCAGCGCCATAGATGAGTCTAGACGTAATCACGCCACGGGTAGTCAGTGAGAAAGCAAAATACATATATCCTATGATATCACTTTCAGGAGTTACTTAAAAATTGATACCAATGGAGATATTTCCACAGAGAAAGGCAATCACAGTTTCATTAAAAAACTTATGGTTCACCAAATAGAAAGGGATGAGGATTGGATACATTACCATATTGGGGTTAACAGAGATATACAAACCATGTGAAATACATAACCACCAAAGACGTACGGAAGACCAGGAGAAGACTACTCAACATTGTGTCATAACCTACATGGGAAAAGGATGCGAGGAAGAAAAGATACACGTATATGTGTGAAAGACCCACATCTTGCACACCTAGAGCAAACAAACCAATGTAATCAAATCTGCTGGGATAAAAAATAAAAAGTAAATTACAAGTATGAACAAGAAGTAATGAGACATAAACTTAAAGGGCTTTTTCCTGGCCCATTCCATTCTAATTTACAACCTAGAGCACCACTTCCATTAAGCCTCTGTTTCCCCAGGTACCAAATTTGGTAAAGAAGAAATGCTGCCACCTTGTGGCCGTGTCCTGCAAGAGCAGCTTTAAACTCACAGCTAATGGTTACTTAACATTCACAAGGACTCAGGGCTGTAAAGGACACCTGCCCTAAAAAATTGTGCTGAAGTAGTGAATGGACAAAAAAATTCAAAACAGGCAGATGTTTCAAGAAGAGACTATGAAGAGTTATGTATTACTCACGCTCTTTTAAAAAAAAAGGAAAATGGATACAAGCTCAACCTCAGGGTGTGTTAGACCCATGCAATCTAATCTACGAAAAGTTTCAACTTACACCAGTCGACTGACCATCAGCAAAAAGTATACGAACAATAAATGCTGAAGGGGTTTTAGAGAACTGTGTACCCTCTACCTGCTGGTGAGACGTAAAGGGGTAAGAGCCAATAATGAGAAAAGAAAGGAGCTGTGTTTAAAAGTAAAAATGGAGGTACCATTCAATCCAGCAGGCGCACCATTGGATCTCTCACCTGAGAAGACAAGAATCGAGAAGACACAGGCCGCAAAAGCTGCAGTGCAGCCTTATTCACAATAGCCAAGACAGTGAAGCAATCAAAATGTCCAACAACAGGTGAATGGATAAAGAAGAAGTGGTCCATGTACACAATGGAATATTAGCCATGGAAAACAACGAACCATTGCTCTTTGAGGCACCACAAATGAGTCTGCAGATAATCATGAAAGATGAGGTAAGTTGGAAAGCAAAAGACCTGTATTCTATGATATCACTTATAGGCGTTATCTAATAACTGACACAAATGAACATATTTCCACAGAGAAAGACACTCACAGACTTAGAAAATAAAACTATGCTCAACTGAAAGGAAAGGTGGGGGAATGGATAAATTAAGATTACTGTTACTATATGTATACAAACACAAATTATATAAATATCTCAAAAATACCGACCATATAGCAAGGGAGGTCTGCGGAACCCTCTGTAACATTTTACATGGGAAGAGGATCTGTACTTGAATAGACATATATAATGTACAAATGAACCAGATTGTGTTCACCTAGGACAAACAATATTCTAAGCTTTACCCCAATGAAAAAAAAAATTAAAACCAAGAAGAAATAATGAGACATAAACTTATAGGGCTTTCTCCGTGCACATTCCAATGTAATTTACAACCTAGGAACACGACTTCCAGAAAGGCTCTGCTGCCCTACTACCCAGATTTGGGAATGGAGAAATGCTGCCTGCTTCAAGTCACTTCCCACATCAGGAGATTTAAAACCATTGCTAAAGGTCACTAAATATTCACAAAACTTGCAGTTCGGTAAATGACACCTGCTCTCTAAAAAGAGTCTCAGGTGGAAAATCGACCAAAAAATTCAAAAGAGGGCAACCTTCCAAGAAGACAATATCAAGAGTTATATTGTACTCCCAATTGTTTCCTTTTTTCAACAGAAAAGAAAACGGCGGTGAAAAATGATGAGTTTTACGAATTTTCAAAGCCATGCAAACCCAAATTACAAAACCCTATCAGCTCACAGCAGCCAGCAGGGCCATTAGCATAAATGCTGCAAACAATAGATACTGAAGCGATTGTGGAGAAATGTGTACCCTCGATTCTAAGGGGGACGTGGTAAGTGCCACTAATGAAAACACAAAGAAGGTGCTTTGAAAAGGGAAAAACGATGCTACCAGTCAGTCAATCACACCCACTGCTGGGGCTATCACCTGAGAAAATGAGAATCAAAAAGTCACAGGCTGGCAATCCTGCACTCCAACAATATTTACCATAGCCAACACTTGGAAGCAATGAAAATGTCCATCAACCGAGGAATGCACAAAGAAGAAGTGGTCCTCGTACACAGTGGAAAATTACTCCAATAAAAAATAAAAATTAAATTTAAAAATCCAACAAAACTAAGGAGACATCAGCTTGTGTGGGTTTGTCCGGGCACACTCCACGCTAATTTATAACCGAGAAACACCACAGGCCGCAAGGGCTTTTCCCTAGTTACCAGGGTGGGGAACATAGATAGGCTGCTGCCCTCTGGCAGTTACCTGCAAAAGCTGTTTTAAAGCCTGTGCTAATGGTCATTTCATAGGAATAAGTACTGCAGAAGTGTAAATGAAACCTGCCCTCAAAATGTCTTCAGGGAGGTAATGGCCAAAACATTTCAAAATGTGACACATACTTTAAGAGAACACTTTGAAGAACTAAGGGGAAATCACAGCTTGAAAAATAAAAAGGACATGCCTTAAAGCTCAATTTCAACGGATTATGAGGCACGTGCGAATTCAACCACAAAGAGGTATCAGGTCACACTTTTCAGAATAACCATCAGCAAGAAAACTACAAACAATAAATGCTGAAGGTGTTGTGGAGAAATGCATACCCTCAACTGCAAGTAGGACATAAGTTGGAGAGGGCCACCAACTAGAACAGAATGGGGGTGCCTTAAAAACGTAAACATTGAGCTACCATATGATCCAGCAGGCCCACTCCTCCACCTATAATCTAAAAAGAGAGAATTGGAAAGACACAGGCAGGCATATCTGCCTTGCACAGTATTACAATAGCCAAGATATGGAAGTAACCAAAAAGTCCACCAACAGATGGGTGGACAAAGAAGTACTCCTCCATGTACAGATGGAATATTCGCTAGTGAAAAAAATGAAACAATACCATTTGCAGCGCCATAGATGAGTCTAGACGTAATCACGCCACGGGTAGTCAGTGAGAAAGCAAAATACATATATCCTATGATATCACTTTCAGGAGTTACTTAAAAATTGATACCAATGGAGATATTTCCACAGAGAAAGGCAATCACAGTTTCATTAAAAAACTTATGGTTCACCAAATAGAAAGGGATGAGGATTGGATACATTACCATATTGGGGTTAACAGAGATATACAAACCATGTGAAATACATAACCACCAAAGACGTACGGAAGACCAGGAGAAGACTACTCAACATTGTGTCATAACCTACATGGGAAAAGGATGCGAGGAAGAAAAGATACACGTATATGTGTGAAAGACCCACATCTTGCACACCTAGAGCAAACAAACCAATGTAATCAAATCTGCTGGGATAAAAAATAAAAAGTAAATTACAAGTATGAACAAGAAGTAATGAGACATAAACTTAAAGGGCTTTTTCCTGGCCCATTCCATTCTAATTTACAACCTAGAGCACCACTTCCATTAAGCCTCTGTTTCCCCAGGTACCAAATTTGGTAAAGAAGAAATGCTGCCACCTTGTGGCCGTGTCCTGCAAGAGCAGCTTTAAACTCACAGCTAATGGTTACTTAACATTCACAAGGACTCAGGGCTGTAAAGGACACCTGCCCTAAAAAATTGTGCTGAAGTAGTGAATGGACAAAAAAATTCAAAACAGGCAGATGTTTCAAGAAGAGACTATGAAGAGTTATGTATTACTCACGCTCTTTTAAAAAAAAAGGAAAATGGATACAAGCTCAACCTCAGGGTGTGTTAGACCCATGCAATCTAATCTACGAAAAGTTTCAACTTACACCAGTCGACTGACCATCAGCAAAAAGTATACGAACAATAAATGCTGAAGGGGTTTTAGAGAACTGTGTACCCTCTACCTGCTGGTGAGACGTAAAGGGGTAAGAGCCAATAATGAGAAAAGAAAGGAGCTGTGTTTAAAAGTAAAAATGGAGGTACCATTCAATCCAGCAGGCGCACCATTGGATCTCTCACCTGAGAAGACAAGAATCGAGAAGACACAGGCCGCAAAAGCTGCAGTGCAGCCTTATTCACAATAGCCAAGACAGTGAAGCAATCAAAATGTCCAACAACAGGTGAATGGATAAAGAAGAAGTGGTCCATGTACACAATGGAATATTAGCCATGGAAAACAACGAACCATTGCTCTTTGAGGCACCACAAATGAGTCTGCAGATAATCATGAAAGATGAGGTAAGTTGGAAAGCAAAAGACCTGTATTCTATGATATCACTTATAGGCGTTATCTAATAACTGACACAAATGAACATATTTCCACAGAGAAAGACACTCACAGACTTAGAAAATAAAACTATGCTCAACTGAAAGGAAAGGTGGGGGAATGGATAAATTAAGATTACTGTTACTATATGTATACAAACACAAATTATATAAATATCTCAAAAATACCGACCATATAGCAAGGGAGGTCTGCGGAACCCTCTGTAACATTTTACATGGGAAGAGGATCTGTACTTGAATAGACATATATAATGTACAAATGAACCAGATTGTGTTCACCTAGGACAAACAATATTCTAAGCTTTACCCCAATGAAAAAAAAAATTAAAACCAAGAAGAAATAATGAGACATAAACTTATAGGGCTTTCTCCGTGCACATTCCAATGTAATTTACAACCTAGGAACACGACTTCCAGAAAGGCTCTGCTGCCCTACTACCCAGATTTGGGAATGGAGAAATGCTGCCTGCTTCAAGTCACTTCCCACATCAGGAGCTTTAAAACCATTGCTAAAGGTCACTAAATATTCACAAAACTTGCAGTTCGGTAAATGACACCTGCTCTCTAAAAAGAGTCTCAGGTGGAAAATCGACCAAAAAATTCAAAAGAGGGCAACCTTCCAAGAAGACAATATCAAGAGTTATATTGTACTCCCAATTGTTTCCTTTTTTCAACAGAAAAGAAAACGGCGGTGAAAAATGATGAGTTTTACGAATTTTCAAAGCCATGCAAACCCAAATTACAAAACCCTATCAGCTCACAGCAGCCAGCAGGGCCATTAGCATAAATGCTGCAAACAATAGATACTGAAGCGATTGTGGAGAAATGTGTACCCTCGATTCTAAGGGGGACGTGGTAAGTGCCACTAATGAAAACACAAAGAAGGTGCTTTGAAAAGGGAAAAACGATGCTACCAGTCAGTCAATCACACCCACTGCTGGGGCTATCACCTGAGAAAATGAGAATCAAAAAGTCACAGGCTGCCAATCCTGCACTCCAACAATATTTACCATAGCCAACACTTGGAAGCAATGAAAATGTCCATCAACCGAGGAATGCACAAAGAAGAAGTGGTCCTCGTACACAGTGGAAAATTACTCCAATAAAAAATAAAAATTAAATTTAAAAATCCAACAAAACTAAGGAGACATCAGCTTGTGTGGGTTTGTCCGGGCACACTCCACGCTAATTTATAACCGAGAAACACCACAGGCCGCAAGGGCTTTTCCCTAGTTACCAGGGTGGGGAACATAGAAAGGCTGCTGCCCTCTGGCAGTTACCTGCAAAAGCAGTTTTAAAGCCTGTGCTAATGGTCATTTCATAGGAATAAGTACTGCAGAAGTGTAAATGAAACCTGCCCTCAAAATGTCTTCAGGGAGGTAATGGCCAAAACATTTCAAAATGTGACACATACTTTAAGAGAACACTTTGAAGAACTAAGGGGAAATCACAGCTTGAAAAATAAAAAGGACATGCCTTAAAGCTCAATTTCAACGGATTATGAGGCACGTGCGAATTCAACCACAAAGAGGTATCAGGTCACACTTTTCAGAATAACCATCAGCAAGAAAACTACAAACAATAAATGCTGAAGGTGTTGTGGAGAAATGCATACCCTCAACTGCAAGTAGGACATAAGTTGGAGAGGGCCACCAACTAGAACAGAATGGGGGTGCCTTAAAAACGTAAACATTGAGCTACCATATGATCCAGCAGGCCCACTCCTCCACCTATAATCTAAAAAGAGAGAATTGGAAAGACACAGGCAGGCATATCTGCCTTGCACAGTATTACAATAGCCAAGATATGGAAGTAACCAAAAAGTCCACCAACAGATGGGTGGACAAAGAAGTACTCCTCCATGTACAGATGGAATATTCGCTAGTGAAAAAAATGAAACAATACCATTTGCAGCGCCATAGATGAGTCTAGACGTAATCACGCCACGGGTAGTCAGTGAGAAAGCAAAATACATATATCCTATGATATCACTTTCAGGAGTTACTTAAAAATTGATACCAATGGAGATATTTCCACAGAGAAAGGCAATCACAGTTTCATTAAAAAACTTATGGTTCACCAAATAGAAAGGGATGAGGATTGGATACATTACCATATTGGGGTTAACAGAGATATACAAACCATGTGAAATACATAACCACCAAAGACGTACGGAAGACCAGGAGAAGACTACTCAACATTGTGTCATAACCTACATGGGAAAAGGATGCGAGGAAGAAAAGATACACGTATATGTGTGAAAGACCCACATCTTGCACACCTAGAGCAAACAAACCAATGTAATCAAATCTGCTGGGATAAAAAATAAAAAGTAAATTACAAGTATGAACAAGAAGTAATGAGACATAAACTTAAAGGGCTTTTTCCTGGCCCATTCCATTCTAATTTACAACCTAGAGCACCACTTCCATTAAGCCTCTGTTTCCCCAGGTACCAAATTTGGTAAAGAAGAAATGCTGCCACCTTGTGGCCGTGTCCTGCAAGAGCAGCTTTAAACTCACAGCTAATGGTTACTTAACATTCACAAGGACTCAGGGCTGTAAAGGACACCTGCCCTAAAAAATTGTGCTGAAGTAGTGAATGGACAAAAAAATTCAAAACAGGCAGATGTTTCAAGAAGAGACTATGAAGAGTTATGTATTACTCACGCTCTTTTAAAAAAAAAGGAAAATGGATACAAGCTCAACCTCAGGGTGTGTTAGACCCATGCAATCTAATCTACGAAAAGTTTCAACTTACACCAGTCGACTGACCATCAGCAAAAAGTATACGAACAATAAATGCTGAAGGGGTTTTAGAGAACTGTGTACCCTCTACCTGCTGGTGAGACGTAAAGGGGTAAGAGCCAATAATGAGAAAAGAAAGGAGCTGTGTTTAAAAGTAAAAATGGAGGTACCATTCAATCCAGCAGGCGCACCATTGGATCTCTCACCTGAGAAGACAAGAATCGAGAAGACACAGGCCGCAAAAGCTGCAGTGCAGCCTTATTCACAATAGCCAAGACAGTGAAGCAATCAAAATGTCCAACAACAGGTGAATGGATAAAGAAGAAGTGGTCCATGTACACAATGGAATATTAGCCATGGAAAACAACGAACCATTGCTCTTTGAGGCACCACAAATGAGTCTGCAGATAATCATGAAAGATGAGGTAAGTTGGAAAGCAAAAGACCTGTATTCTATGATATCACTTATAGGCGTTATCTAATAACTGACACAAATGAACATATTTCCACAGAGAAAGACACTCACAGACTTAGAAAATAAAACTATGCTCAACTGAAAGGAAAGGTGGGGGAATGGATAAATTAAGATTACTGTTACTATATGTATACAAACACAAATTATATAAATATCTCAAAAATACCGACCATATAGCAAGGGAGGTCTGCGGAACCCTCTGTAACATTTTACATGGGAAGAGGATCTGTACTTGAATAGACATATATAATGTACAAATGAACCAGATTGTGTTCACCTAGGACAAACAATATTCTAAGCTTTACCCCAATGAAAAAAAAAATTAAAACCAAGAAGAAATAATGAGACATAAACTTATAGGGCTTTCTCCGTGCACATTCCAATGTAATTTACAACCTAGGAACACGACTTCCAGAAAGGCTCTGCTGCCCTACTACCCAGATTTGGGAATGGAGAAATGCTGCCTGCTTCAAGTCACTTCCCACATCAGGAGATTTAAAACCATTGCTAAAGGTCACTAAATATTCACAAAACTTGCAGTTCGGTAAATGACACCTGCTCTCTAAAAAGAGTCTCAGGTGGAAAATCGACCAAAAAATTCAAAAGAGGGCAACCTTCCAAGAAGACAATATCAAGAGTTATATTGTACTCCCAATTGTTTCCTTTTTTCAACAGAAAAGAAAACGGCGGTGAAAAATGATGAGTTTTACGAATTTTCAAAGCCATGCAAACCCAAATTACAAAACCCTATCAGCTCACAGCAGCCAGCAGGGCCATTAGCATAAATGCTGCAAACAATAGATACTGAAGCGATTGTGGAGAAATGTGTACCCTCGATTCTAAGGGGGACGTGGTAAGTGCCACTAATGAAAACACAAAGAAGGTGCTTTGAAAAGGGAAAAACGATGCTACCAGTCAGTCAATCACACCCACTGCTGGGGCTATCACCTGAGAAAATGAGAATCAAAAAGTCACAGGCTGGCAATCCTGCACTCCAACAATATTTACCATAGCCAACACTTGGAAGCAATGAAAATGTCCATCAACCGAGGAATGCACAAAGAAGAAGTGGTCCTCGTACACAGTGGAAAATTACTCCAATAAAAAATAAAAATTAAATTTAAAAATCCAACAAAACTAAGGAGACATCAGCTTGTGTGGGTTTGTCCGGGCACACTCCACGCTAATTTATAACCGAGAAACACCACAGGCCGCAAGGGCTTTTCCCTAGTTACCAGGGTGGGGAACATAGAAAGGCTGCTGCCCTCTGGCAGTTACCTGCAAAAGCAGTTTTAAAGCCTGTGCTAATGGTCATTTCATAGGAATAAGTACTGCAGAAGTGTAAATGAAACCTGCCCTCAAAATGTCTTCAGGGAGGTAATGGCCAAAACATTTCAAAATGTGACACATACTTTAAGAGAACACTTTGAAGAACTAAGGGGAAATCACAGCTTGAAAAATAAAAAGGACATGCCTTAAAGCTCAATTTCAACGGATTATGAGGCACGTGCGAATTCAACCACAAAGAGGTATCAGGTCACACTTTTCAGAATAACCATCAGCAAGAAAACTACAAACAATAAATGCTGAAGGTGTTGTGGAGAAATGCATACCCTCAACTGCAAGTAGGACATAAGTTGGAAAGGGCCACCAACTAGAACAGAATGGGGGTGCCTTAAAAACGTAAACATTGAGCTACCATATGATCCAGCAGGCCCACTCCTCCACCTATAATCTAAGAAGAGAGAATTGGAAAGACACAGGCAGGCATATCTGCCTTGCACAGTATTACAATAGCCAAGATATGGAAGTAACCAAAAAGTCCACCAACAGATGGGTGGACAAAGAAGTACTCCTCCATGTACAGATGGAATATTCGCTAGTGAAAAAAATGAAACAATACCATTTGCAGCGCCATAGATGAGTCTAGACGTAATCACGCCACGGGTAGTCAGTGAGAAAGCAAAATACATATATCCTATGATATCACTTTCAGGAGTTACTTAAAAATTGATACCAATGGAGATATTTCCACAGAGAAAGGCAATCACAGTTTCATTAAAAAACTTATGGTTCACCAAATAGAAAGGGATGAGGATTGGATACATTACCATATTGGGGTTAACAGAGATATACAAACCATGTGAAATATATAACCACCAAAGACGTACGGAAGACCAGGAGAAGACTACTCAACATTGTGTCATAACCTACAAGGGAAAAGGATGCGAGGAAGAAAAGATACACGTATATGTGTGAAAGACCCACATCTTGCACACCTAGAGCAAACAAACCAATGTAATCAAATCTGCTGGGATAAAAAATAAAAAGTAAATTACAAGTATGAACAAGAAGTAATGAGACATAAACTTAAAGGGCTTTTTCCTGGCCCATTCCATTCTAATTTACAACCTAGAGCACCACTTCCATTAAGCCTCTGTTTCCCCAGGTACCAAATTTGGTAAAGAAGAAATGCTGCCACCTTGTGGCCGTGTCCTGCAAGAGCAGCTTTAAACTCACAGCTAATGGTTACTTAACATTCACAAGGACTCAGGGCTGTAAAGGACACCTGCCCTAAAAAATTGTGCTGAAGTAGTGAATGGACAAAAAAATTCAAAACAGGCAGATGTTTCAAGAAGAGACTATGAAGAGTTATGTATTACTCACGCTCTTTTAAAAAAAAAGGAAAATGGATACAAGCTCAACCTCAGGGTGTGTTAGACCCATGCAATCTAATCTACGAAAAGTTTCAACTTACACCAGTCGACTGACCATCAGCAAAAAGTATACGAACAATAAATGCTGAAGGGGTTTTAGAGAACTGTGTACCCTCTACCTGCTGGTGAGACGTAAAGGGGTAAGAGCCAATAATGAGAAAAGAAAGGAGCTGTGTTTAAAAGTAAAAATGGAGGTACCATTCAATCCAGCAGGCGCACCATTGGATCTCTCACCTGAGAAGACAAGAATCGAGAAGACACAGGCCGCAAAAGCTGCAGTGCAGCCTTATTCACAATAGCCAAGACAGTGAAGCAATCAAAATGTCCAACAACAGGTGAATGGATAAAGAAGAAGTGGTCCATGTACACAATGGAATATTAGCCATGGAAAACAACGAACCATTGCTCTTTGAGGCACCACAAATGAGTCTGCAGATAATCATGAAAGATGAGGTAAGTTGGAAAGCAAAAGACCTGTATTCTATGATATCACTTATAGGCGTTATCTAATAACTGACACAAATGAACATATTTCCACAGAGAAAGACACTCACAGACTTAGAAAATAAAACTATGCTCAACTGAAAGGAAAGGTGGGGGAATGGATAAATTAAGATTACTGTTACTATATGTATACAAACACAAATTATATAAATATCTCAAAAATACCGACCATATAGCAAGGGAGGTCTGCGGAACCCTCTGTAACATTTTACATGGGAAGAGGATCTGTACTTGAATAGACATATATAATGTACAAATGAACCAGATTGTGTTCACCTAGGACAAACAATATTCTAAGCTTTACCCCAATGAAAAAAAAAATTAAAACCAAGAAGAAATAATGAGACATAAACTTATAGGGCTTTCTCCGTGCACATTCCAATGTAATTTACAACCTAGGAACACGACTTCCAGAAAGGCTCTGCTGCCCTACTACCCAGATTTGGGAATGGAGAAATGCTGCCTGCTTCAGGTCACTTCCCACAACAGGAGCTTTAAAACCATTGCTAAAGGTCACTAAATATTCACAAAACTTGCAGTTCGGTAAATGACACCTGCTCTCTAAAAAGAGTCTCAGGTGGAAAATCGACCAAAAAATTCAAAAGAGGGCAACCTTCCAAGAAGACAATATCAAGAGATATATTGTACTCCCAATTGTTTCCTTTTTTCAACAGAAAAGAAAACGGCGGTGAAAAATGATGAGTTTTACGAATTTTCAAAGCCATGCAAACCCAAATTACAAAACCCTATCAGCTCACAGCAGCCAGCAGGGCCATTACCATAAATGCTGCAAACAATAGATACTGAAGCGATTGTGGAGAAATGTGTACCCTCGATTCTAAGGGGGACGTGGTAAGTGCCACTAATGAAAACACAAAGAAGGTGCTTTGAAAAGGGAAAAACGATGCTACCAGTCAGTCAATCACACCCACTGCTGGGGCTATCACCTGAGAAAATGAGAATCAAAAAGTCACAGGCTGGCAATCCTGCACTCCAACAATATTTACCATAGCCAACACTTGGAAGCAATGAAAATGTCCATCAACCGAGGAATGCACAAAGAAGAAGTGGTCCACGTACACAGTGGAAAATTACTCCAATAAAAAATAAAAATTAAATTTAAAAATCCAACAAAACTAAGGAGACATCAGCTTGTGTGGGTTTGTCCGGGCACACTCCACGCTAATTTATAACCGAGAAACACCACAGGCCGCAAGGGCTTTTCCCTAGTTACCAGGGTGGGGAACATAGAAAGGCTGCTGCCCTCTGGCAGTTACCTGCAAAAGCTGTTTTAAAGCCTGTGCTAATGGTCATTTCATAGGAATAAGTACTGCAGAAGTGTAAATGAAACCTGCCCTCAAAATGTCTTCAGGGAGGTAATGGCCAAAACATTTCAAAATGTGACACATACTTTAAGAGAACACTTTGAAGAACTAAGGGGAAATCACAGCTTGAAAAATAAAAAGGACATGCCTTAAAGCTCAATTTCAACGGATTATGAGGCACGTGCGAATTCAACCACAAAGAGGTATCAGGTCACACTTTTCAGAATAACCATCAGCAAGAAAACTACAAACAATAAATGCTGAAGGTGTTGTGGAGAAATGCATACCCTCAACTGCAAGTAGGACATAAGTTGGAGAGGGCCACCAACTAGAACAGAATGGGGGTGCCTTAAAAACGTAAACATTGAGCTACCATATGATCCAGCAGGCCCACTCCTCCACCTATAATCTAAGAAGAGAGAATTGGAAAGACACAGGCAGGCAAATCTGCATTGCACAGTATTACAATATCCAAGATATGGAAGTAACCAAAAAGTCCACCAACAGATGGGTGGACAAAGAAGTACTCCTCCATGTACAGATGGAATATTCGCTAGTCAAAAAAATGAAACAATACCATTTGCAGCGCCATAGATGAGTCTAGACGTAATCACGCCACGGGTAGTCAGTGAGAAAGCAAAATACATATATCCTATGATATCACTTTCAGGAGTTACTTAAAAATTGATACCAATGGAGATATTTCCACAGAGAAAGGCAATCACAGTTTCATTAAAAAACTTATGATTCACCAAATAGAAAGGGATGAGGATTGGATACATTACCATATTGGGGTTAACAGAGATATACAAACCATGTGAAATATATAACCACCAAAGACGTACGGAAGACCAGGAGAAGACTACTCAACATTGTGTCATAACCTACATGGGAAAAGGATGCGAGGAAGAAAAGATACACGTATATGTGTGAAAGACCCACATCTTGCACACCTAGAGCAAACAAACCAATGTAATCAAATCTGCTGGGATAAAAAATAAAAAGTAAATTACAAGTATGAACAAGAAGTAATGAGACATAAACTTAAAGGGCTTTTTCCTGGCCCATTCCATTCTAATTTACAACCTAGAGCACCACTTCCATTAAGCCTCTGTTTCCCCAGGTACCAAATTTGGTAAAGAAGAAATGCTGCCACCTTGTGGCCGTGTCCTGCAAGAGCAGCTTTAAACTCACAGCTAATGGTTACTTAACATTCACAAGGACTCAGGGCTGTAAAGGACACCTGCCCTAAAAAATTGTGCTGAAGTAGTGAATGGACAAAAAAATTCAAAACAGGCAGATGTTTCAAGAAGAGACTATGAAGAGTTATGTATTACTCACGCTCTTTAAAAAAAAAAGGAAAATGGATACAAGCTCAACCTCAGGGTGTGTTAGACCCATGCAATCTAATCTACGAAAAGTTTCAACTTACACCAGTCGACTGACCATCAGCAAAAAGTATACGAACAATAAATGCTGAAGGGGTTTTAGAGAACTGTGTACCCTCTACCTGCTGGTGAGACGTAAAGGGGTAAGAGCCAATAATGAGAAAAGAAAGGAGCTGTGTTTAAAAGTAAAAATGGAGGTACCATTCAATCCAGCAGGCGCACCATTGGATCTCTCACCTGAGAAGACAAGAATCGAGAAGACACAGGCCGCAAAAGCTGCAGTGCAGCCTTATTCACAATAGCCAAGACAGTGAAGCAATCAAAATGTCCAACAACAGGTGAATGGATAAAGAAGAAGTGGTCCATGTACACAATGGAATATTAGCCATGGAAAACAACGAACCATTGCTCTTTGAGGCACCACAAATGAGTCTGCAGATAATCATGAAAGATGAGGTAAGTTGGAAAGCAAAAGACCTGTATTCTATGATATCACTTATAGGCGTTATCTAATAACTGACACAAATGAACATATTTCCACAGAGAAAGACACTCACAGACTTAGAAAATAAAACTATGCTCAACTGAAAGGAAAGGTGGGGGAATGGATAAATTAAGATTACTGTTACTATATGTATACAAACACAAATTATATAAATATCTCAAAAATACCGACCATATAGCAAGGGAGGTCTGCGGAACCCTCTGTAACATTTTACATGGGAAGAGGATCTGTACTTGAATAGACATATATAATGTACAAATGAACCAGATTGTGTTCACCTAGGACAAACAATATTCTAAGCTTTACCCCAATGAAAAAAAAAATTAAAACCAAGAAGAAATAATGAGACATAAACTTATAGGGCTTTCTCCGTGCACATTCCAATGTAATTTACAACCTAGGAACACGACTTCCAGAAAGGCTCTGCTGCCCTACTACCCAGATTTGGGAATGGAGAAATGCTGCCTGCTTCAGGTCACTTCCCACAACAGGAGCTTTAAAACCATTGCTAAAGGTCACTAAATATTCACAAAACTTGCAGTTCGGTAAATGACACCTGCTCTCTAAAAAGAGTCTCAGGTGGAAAATCGACCAAAAAATTCAAAAGAGGGCAACCTTCCAAGAAGACAATATCAAGAGATATATTGTACTCCCAATTGTTTCCTTTTTTCAACAGAAAAGAAAACGGCGGTGAAAAATGATGAGTTTTACGAATTTTCAAAGCCATGCAAACCCAAATTACAAAACCCTATCAGCTCACAGCAGCCAGCAGGGCCATTACCATAAATGCTGCAAACAATAGATACTGAAGCGATTGTGGAGAAATGTGTACCCTCGATTCTAAGGGGGACGTGGTAAGTGCCACTAATGAAAACACAAAGAAGGTGCTTTGAAAAGGGAAAAACGATGCTACCAGTCAGTCAATCACACCCACTGCTGGGGCTATCACCTGAGAAAATGAGAATCAAAAAGTCACAGGCTGCCAATCCTGCACTCCAACAATATTTACCATAGCCAACACTTGGAAGCAATGAAAATGTCCATCAACCGAGGAATGCACAAAGAAGAAGTGGTCCACGTACACAGTGGAAAATTACTCCAATAAAAAATAAAAATTAAATTTAAAAATCCAACAAAACTAAGGAGACATCAGCTTGTGTGGGTTTGTCCGGGCACACTCCACGCTAATTTATAACCGAGAAACACCACAGGCCGCAAGGGCTTTTCCCTAGTTACCAGGGTGGGGAACATAGAAAGGCTGCTGCCCTCTGGCAGTTACCTGCAAAAGCTGTTTTAAAGCCTGTGCTAATGGTCATTTCATAGGAATAAGTACTGCAGAAGTGTAAATGAAACCTGCCCTCAAAATGTCTTCAGGGAGGTAATGGCCAAAACATTTCAAAATGTGACACATACTTTAAGAGAACACTTTGAAGAACTAAGGGGAAATCACAGCTTGAAAAATAAAAAGGACATGCCTTCAAGCTCAATTTCAACGGATTATGAGGCACGTGCGAATTCAACCACAAAGAGGTATCAGGTCACACTTTTCAGAATAACCATCAGCAAGAAAACTACAAACAATAAATGCTGAAGGTGTTGTGGAGAAATGCATACCCTCAACTGCAAGTAGGACATAAGTTGGAGAGGGCCACCAACTAGAACAGAATGGGGGTGCCTTAAAAACGTAAACATTGAGCTACCATATGATCCAGCAGGCCCACTCCTCCACCTATAATCTAAGAAGAGAGAATTGGAAAGACACAGGCAGGCAAATCTGCATTGCACAGTATTACAATATCCAAGATATGGAAGTAACCAAAAAGTCCACCAACAGATGGGTGGACAAAGAAGTACTCCTCCATGTACAGATGGAATATTCGCTAGTCAAAAAAATGAAACAATACCATTTGCAGCGCCATAGATGAGTCTAGACGTAATCACGCCACGGGTAGTCAGTGAGAAAGCAAAATACATATATCCTATGATATCACTTTCAGGAGTTACTTAAAAATTGATACCAATGGAGATATTTCCACAGAGAAAGGCAATCACAGTTTCATTAAAAAACTTATGATTCACCAAATAGAAAGGGATGAGGATTGGATACATTACCATATTGGGGTTAACAGAGATATACAAACCATGTGAAATATATAACCACCAAAGACGTACGGAAGACCAGGAGAAGACTACTCAACATTGTGTCATAACCTACATGGGAAAAGGATGCGAGGAAGAAAAGATACACGTATATGTGTGAAAGACCCACATCTTGCACACCTAGAGCAAACAAACCAATGTAATCAAATCTGCTGGGATAAAAAATAAAAAGTAAATTACAAGTATGAACAAGAAGTAATGAGACATAAACTTAAAGGGCTTTTTCCTGGCCCATTCCATTCTAATTTACAACCTAGAGCACCACTTCCATTAAGCCTCTGTTTCCCCAGGTACCAAATTTGGTAAAGAAGAAATGCTGCCACCTTGTGGCCGTGTCCTGCAAGAGCAGCTTTAAACTCACAGCTAATGGTTACTTAACATTCACAAGGACTCAGGGCTGTAAAGGACACCTGCCCTAAAAAATTGTGCTGAAGTAGTGAATGGACAAAAAAATTCAAAACAGGCAGATGTTTCAAGAAGAGACTATGAAGAGTTATGTATTACTCACGCTCTTTTAAAAAAAAAGGAAAATGGATACAAGCTCAACCTCAGGGTGTGTTAGACCCATGCAATCTAATCTACGAAAAGTTTCAACTTACACCAGTCGACTGACCATCAGCAAAAAGTATACGAACAATAAATGCTGAAGGGGTTTTAGAGAACTGTGTACCCTCTACCTGCTGGTGAGACGTAAAGGGGTAAGAGCCAATAATGAGAAAAGAAAGGAGCTGTGTTTAAAAGTAAAAATGGAGGTACCATTCAATCCAGCAGGCGCACCATTGGATCTCTCACCTGAGAAGACAAGAATCGAGAAGACACAGGCCGCAAAAGCTGCAGTGCAGCCTTATTCACAATAGCCAAGACAGTGAAGCAATCAAAATGTCCAACAACAGGTGAATGGATAAAGAAGAAGTGGTCCATGTACACAATGGAATATTAGCCATGGAAAACAACGAACCATTGCTCTTTGAGGCACCACAAATGAGTCTGCAGATAATCATGAAAGATGAGGTAAGTTGGAAAGCAAAAGACCTGTATTCTATGATATCACTTATAGGCGTTATCTAATAACTGACACAAATGAACATATTTCCACAGAGAAAGACACTCACAGACTTAGAAAATAAAACTATGCTCAACTGAAAGGAAAGGTGGGGGAATGGATAAATTAAGATTACTGTTACTATATGTATACAAACACAAATTATATAAATATCTCAAAAATACCGACCATATAGCAAGGGAGGTCTGCGGAACCCTCTGTAACATTTTACATGGGAAGAGGATCTGTACTTGAATAGACATATATAATGTACAAATGAACCAGATTGTGTTCACCTAGGACAAACAATATTCTAAGCTTTACCCCAATGAAAAAAAAAATTAAAACCAAGAAGAAATAATGAGACATAAACTTATAGGGCTTTCTCCGTGCACATTCCAATGTAATTTACAACCTAGGAACACGACTTCCAGAAAGGCTCTGCTGCCCTACTACCCAGATTTGGGAATGGAGAAATGCTGCCTGCTTCAGGTCACTTCCCACAACAGGAGCTTTAAAACCATTGCTAAAGGTCACTAAATATTCACAAAACTTGCAGTTCGGTAAATGACACCTGCTCTCTAAAAAGAGTCTCAGGTGGAAAATCGACCAAAAAATTCAAAAGAGGGCAACCTTCCAAGAAGACAATATCAAGAGATATATTGTACTCCCAATTGTTTCCTTTTTTCAACAGAAAAGAAAACGGCGGTGAAAAATGATGAGTTTTACGAATTTTCAAAGCCATGCAAACCCAAATTACAAAACCCTATCAGCTCACAGCAGCCAGCAGGGCCATTAGCATAAATGCTGCAAACAATAGATACTGAAGCGATTGTGGAGAAATGTGTACCCTCGATTCTAAGGGGGACGTGGTAAGTGCCACTAATGAAAACACAAAGAAGGTGCTTTGAAAAGGGAAAAACGATGCTACCAGTCAGTCAATCACACCCACTGCTGGGGCTATCACCTGAGAAAATGAGAATCAAAAAGTCACAGGCTGGCAATCCTGCACTCCAACAATATTTACCATAGCCAACACTTGGAAGCAATGAAAATGTCCATCAACCGAGGAATGCACAAAGAAGAAGTGGTCCACGTACACAGTGGAAAATTACTCCAATAAAAAATAAAAATTAAATTTAAAAATCCAACAAAACTAAGGAGACATCAGCTTGTGTGGGTTTGTCCGGGCACACTCCACGCTAATTTATAACCGAGAAACACCACAGGCCGCAAGGGCTTTTCCCTAGTTACCAGGGTGGGGAACATAGAAAGGCTGCTGCCCTCTGGCAGTTACCTGCAAAAGCTGTTTTAAAGCCTGTGCTAATGGTCATTTCATAGGAATAAGTACTGCAGAAGTGTAAATGAAACCTGCCCTCAAAATGTCTTCAGGGAGGTAATGGCCAAAACATTTCAAAATGTGACACATACTTTAAGAGAACACTTTGAAGAACTAAGGGGAAATCACAGCTTGAAAAATAAAAAGGACATGCCTTCAAGCTCAATTTCAACGGATTATGAGGCACGTGCGAATTCAACCACAAAGAGGTATCAGGTCACACTTTTCAGAATAACCATCAGCAAGAAAACTACAAACAATAAATGCTGAAGGTGTTGTGGAGAAATGCATACCCTCAACTGCAAGTAGGACATAAGTTGGAGAGGGCCACCAACTAGAACAGAATGGGGGTGCCTTAAAAACGTAAACATTGAGCTACCATATGATCCAGCAGGCCCACTCCTCCACCTATAATCTAAGAAGAGAGAATTGGAAAGACACAGGCAGGCAAATCTGCATTGCACAGTATTACAATATCCAAGATATGGAAGTAACCAAAAAGTCCACCAACAGATGGGTGGACAAAGAAGTACTCCTCCATGTACAGATGGAATATTCGCTAGTCAAAAAAATGAAACAATACCATTTGCAGCGCCATAGATGAGTCTAGACGTAATCACGCCACGGGTAGTCAGTGAGAAAGCAAAATACATATATCCTATGATATCACTTTCAGGAGTTACTTAAAAATTGATACCAATGGAGATATTTCCACAGAGAAAGGCAATCACAGTTTCATTAAAAAACTTATGATTCACCAAATAGAAAGGGATGAGGATTGGATACATTACCATATTGGGGTTAACAGAGATATACAAACCATGTGAAATATATAACCACCAAAGACGTACGGAAGACCAGGAGAAGACTACTCAACATTGTGTCATAACCTACATGGGAAAAGGATGCGAGGAAGAAAAGATACACGTATATGTGTGAAAGACCCACATCTTGCACACCTAGAGCAAACAAACCAATGTAATCAAATCTGCTGGGATAAAAAATAAAAAGTAAATTACAAGTATGAACAAGAAGTAATGAGACATAAACTTAAAGGGCTTTTTCCTGGCCCATTCCATTCTAATTTACAACCTAGAGCACCACTTCCATTAAGCCTCTGTTTCCCCAGGTACCAAATTTGGTAAAGAAGAAATGCTGCCACCTTGTGGCCGTGTCCTGCAAGAGCAGCTTTAAACTCACAGCTAATGGTTACTTAACATTCACAAGGACTCAGGGCTGTAAAGGACACCTGCCCTAAAAAATTGTGCTGAAGTAGTGAATGGACAAAAAAATTCAAAACAGGCAGATGTTTCAAGAAGAGACTATGAAGAGTTATGTATTACTCACGCTCTTTTAAAAAAAAAGGAAAATGGATACAAGCTCAACCTCAGGGTGTGTTAGACCCATGCAATCTAATCTACGAAAAGTTTCAACTTACACCAGTCGACTGACCATCAGCAAAAAGTATACGAACAATAAATGCTGAAGGGGTTTTAGAGAACTGTGTACCCTCTACCTGCTGGTGAGACGTAAAGGGGTAAGAGCCAATAATGAGAAAAGAAAGGAGCTGTGTTTAAAAGTAAAAATGGAGGTACCATTCAATCCAGCAGGCGCACCATTGGATCTCTCACCTGAGAAGACAAGAATCGAGAAGACACAGGCCGCAAAAGCTGCAGTGCAGCCTTATTCACAATAGCCAAGACAGTGAAGCAATCAAAATGTCCAACAACAGGTGAATGGATAAAGAAGAAGTGGTCCATGTACACAATGGAATATTAGCCATGGAAAACAACGAACCATTGCTCTTTGAGGCACCACAAATGAGTCTGCAGATAATCATGAAAGATGAGGTAAGTTGGAAAGCAAAAGACCTGTATTCTATGATATCACTTATAGGCGTTATCTAATAACTGACACAAATGAACATATTTCCACAGAGAAAGACACTCACAGACTTAGAAAATAAAACTATGCTCAACTGAAAGGAAAGGTGGGGGAATGGATAAATTAAGATTACTGTTACTATATGTATACAAACACAAATTATATAAATATCTCAAAAATACCGACCATATAGCAAGGGAGGTCTGCGGAACCCTCTGTAACATTTTACATGGGAAGAGGATCTGTACTTGAATAGACATATATAATGTACAAATGAACCAGATTGTGTTCACCTAGGACAAACAATATTCTAAGCTTTACCCCAATGAAAAAAAAAATTAAAACCAAGAAGAAATAATGAGACATAAACTTATAGGGCTTTCTCCGTGCACATTCCAATGTAATTTACAACCTAGGAACACGACTTCCAGAAAGGCTCTGCTGCCCTACTACCCAGATTTGGGAATGGAGAAATGCTGCCTGCTTCAGGTCACTTCCCACAACAGGAGCTTTAAAACCATTGCTAAAGGTCACTAAATATTCACAAAACTTGCAGTTCGGTAAATGACACCTGCTCTCTAAAAAGAGTCTCAGGTGGAAAATCGACCAAAAAATTCAAAAGAGGGCAACCTTCCAAGAAGACAATATCAAGAGATATATTGTACTCCCAATTGTTTCCTTTTTTCAACAGAAAAGAAAACGGCGGTGAAAAATGATGAGTTTTACGAATTTTCAAAGCCATGCAAACCCAAATTACAAAACCCTATCAGCTCACAGCAGCCAGCAGGGCCATTAGCATAAATGCTGCAAACAATAGATACTGAAGCGATTGTGGAGAAATGTGTACCCTCGATTCTAAGGGGGACGTGGTAAGTGCCACTAATGAAAACACAAAGAAGGTGCTTTGAAAAGGGAAAAACGATGCTACCAGTCAGTCAATCACACCCACTGCTGGGGCTATCACCTGAGAAAATGAGAATCAAAAAGTCACAGGCTGGCAATCCTGCACTCCAACAATATTTACCATAGCCAACACTTGGAAGCAATGAAAATGTCCATCAACCGAGGAATGCACAAAGAAGAAGTGGTCCACGTACACAGTGGAAAATTACTCCAATAAAAAATAAAAATTAAATTTAAAAATCCAACAAAACTAAGGAGACATCAGCTTGTGTGGGTTTGTCCGGGCACACTCCACGCTAATTTATAACCGAGAAACACCACAGGCCGCAAGGGCTTTTCCCTAGTTACCAGGGTGGGGAACATAGAAAGGCTGCTGCCCTCTGGCAGTTACCTGCAAAAGCTGTTTTAAAGCCTGTGCTAATGGTCATCTCATAGGAATAAGTACTGCAGAAGTGTAAATGAAACCTGCCCTCAAAATGTCTTCAGGGAGGTAATGGCCAAAACATTTCAAAATGTGACACATACTTTAAGAGAACACTTTGAAGAACTAAGGGGAAATCACAGCTTGAAAAATAAAAAGGACATGCCTTAAAGCTCAATTTCAACGGATTATGAGGCACGTGCGAATTCAACCACAAAGAGGTATCAGGTCACACTTTTCAGAATAACCATCAGCAAGAAAACTACAAACAATAAATGCTGAAGGTGTTGTGGAGAAATGCATACCCTCAACTGCAAGTAGGACATAAGTTGGAGAGGGCCAGCAACTAGAACAGAATGGGGGTGCCTTAAAAACGTAAACATTGAGCTACCATATGATCCAGCAGGCCCACTCCTCCACCTATAATCTAAGAAGAGAGAATTGGAAAGACACAGGCAGGCAAATCTGCATTGCACAGTATTACAATATCCAAGATATGGAAGTAACCAAAAAGTCCACCAACAGATGGGTGGACAAAGAAGTACTCCTCCATGTACAGATGGAATATTCGCTAGTCAAAAAAATGAAACAATACCATTTGCAGCGCCATAGATGAGTCTAGACGTAATCACGCCACGGGTAGTCAGTGAGAAAGCAAAATACATATATCCTATGATATCACTTTCAGGAGTTACTTAAAAATTGATACCAATGGAGATATTTCCACAGAGAAAGGCAATCACAGTTTCATTAAAAAACTTATGATTCACCAAATAGAAAGGGATGAGGATTGGATACATTACCATATTGGGGTTAACAGAGATATACAAACCATGTGAAATATATAACCACCAAAGACGTACGGAAGACCAGGAGAAGACTACTCAACATTGTGTCATAACCTACATGGGAAAAGGATGCGAGGAAGAAAAGATACACGTATATGTGTGAAAGACCCACATCTTGCACACCTAGAGCAAACAAACCAATGTAATCAAATCTGCTGGGATAAAAAATAAAAAGTAAATTACAAGTATGAACAAGAAGTAATGAGACATAAACTTAAAGGGCTTTTTCCTGGCCCATTCCATTCTAATTTACAACCTAGAGCACCACTTCCATTAAGCCTCTGTTTCCCCAGGTACCAAATTTGGTAAAGAAGAAATGCTGCCACCTTGTGGCCGTGTCCTGCAAGAGCAGCTTTAAACTCACAGCTAATGGTTACTTAACATTCACAAGGACTCAGGGCTGTAAAGGACACCTGCCCTAAAAAATTGTGCTGAAGTAGTGAATGGACAAAAAAATTCAAAACAGGCAGATGTTTCAAGAAGAGACTATGAAGAGTTATGTATTACTCACGCTCTTTTAAAAAAAAAGGAAAATGGATACAAGCTCAACCTCAGGGTGTGTTAGACCCATGCAATCTAATCTACGAAAAGTTTCAACTTACACCAGTCGACTGACCATCAGCAAAAAGTATACGAACAATAAATGCTGAAGGGGTTTTAGAGAACTGTGTACCCTCTACCTGCTGGTGAGACGTAAAGGGGTAAGAGCCAATAATGAGAAAAGAAAGGAGCTGTGTTTAAAAGTAAAAATGGAGGTACCATTCAATCCAGCAGGCGCACCATTGGATCTCTCACCTGAGAAGACAAGAATCGAGAAGACACAGGCCGCAAAAGCTGCAGTGCAGCCTTATTCACAATAGCCAAGACAGTGAAGCAATCAAAATGTCCAACAACAGGTGAATGGATAAAGAAGAAGTGGTCCATGTACGCAATGGAATATTAGCCATGGAAAACAACGAACCATTGCTCTTTGAGGCACCACAAATGAGTCTGCAGATAATCATGAAAGATGAGGTAAGTTGGAAAGCAAAAGACCTGTATTCTATGATATCACTTATAGGCGTTATCTAATAACTGACACAAATGAACATATTTCCACAGAGAAAGACACTCACAGACTTAGAAAATAAAACTATGCTCAACTGAAAGGAAAGGTGGGGGAATGGATAAATTAAGATTACTGTTACTATATGTATACAAACACAAATTATATAAATATCTCAAAAATACCGACCATATAGCAAGGGAGGTCTGCGGAACCCTCTGTAACATTTTACATGGGAAGAGGATCTGTACTTGAATAGACATATATAATGTACAAATGAACCAGATTGTGTTCACCTAGGACAAACAATATTCTAAGCTTTACCCCAATGAAAAAAAAAATTAAAACCAAGAAGAAATAATGAGACATAAACTTATAGGGCTTTCTCCGTGCACATTCCAATGTAATTTACAACCTAGGAACACGACTTCCAGAAAGGCTCTGCTGCCCTACTACCCAGATTTGGGAATGGAGAAATGCTGCCTGCTTCAGGTCACTTCCCACAACAGGAGCTTTAAAACCATTGCTAAAGGTCACTAAATATTCACAAAACTTGCAGTTCGGTAAATGACACCTGCTCTCTAAAAAGAGTCTCAGGTGGAAAATCGACCAAAAAATTCAAAAGAGGGCAACCTTCCAAGAAGACAATATCAAGAGATATATTGTACTCCCAATTGTTTCCTTTTTTCAACAGAAAAGAAAACGGCGGTGAAAAATGATGAGTTTTACGAATTTTCAAAGCCATGCAAACCCAAATTACAAAACCCTATCAGCTCACAGCAGCCAGCAGGGCCATTAGCATAAATGCTGCAAACAATAGATACTGAAGCGATTGTGGAGAAATGTGTACCCTCGATTCTAAGGGGGACGTGGTAAGTGCCACTAATGAAAACACAAAGAAGGTGCTTTGAAAAGGGAAAAACGATGCTACCAGTCAGTCAATCACACCCACTGCTGGGGCTATCACCTGAGAAAATGAGAATCAAAAAGTCACAGGCTGGCAATCCTGCACTCCAACAATATTTACCATAGCCAACACTTGGAAGCAATGAAAATGTCCATCAACCGAGGAATGCACAAAGAAGAAGTGGTCCACGTACACAGTGGAAAATTACTCCAATAAAAAATAAAAATTAAATTTAAAAATCCAACAAAACTAAGGAGACATCAGCTTGTGTGGGTTTGTCCGGGCACACTCCATGCTAATTTATAACCGAGAAACACCACAGGCCGCAAGGGCTTTTCCCTAGTTACCAGGGTGGGGAACATAGAAAGGCTGCTGCCCTCTGGCAGTTACCTGCAAAAGCAGTTTTAAAGCCTGTGCTAATGGTCATCTCATAGGAATAAGTACTGCAGAAGTGTAAATGAAACCTGCCCTCAAAATGTCTTCAGGGAGGTAATGGCCAAAACATTTCAAAATGTGACACATACTTTAAGAGAACACTTTGAAGAACTAAGGGGAAATCACAGATTGAAAAATAAAAAGGACATGCCTTCAAGCTCAATTTCAACGGATTATGAGGCACGTGCGAATTCAACCACAAAGAGGTATCAGGTCACACTTTTCAGAATAACCATCAGCAAGAAAACTACAAACAATAAATGCTGAAGGTGTTGTGGAGAAATGCATACCCTCAACTGCAAGTAGGACATAAGTTGGAGAGGGCCAGCAACTAGAACAGAATGGGGGTGCCTTAAAAACGTAAACATTGAGCTACCATATGATCCAGCAGGCCCACTCCTCCACCTATAATCTAAGAAGAGAGAATTGGAAAGACACAGGCAGGCAAATCTGCATTGCACAGTATTACAATATCCAAGATATGGAAGTAACCAAAAAGTCCACCAACAGATGGGTGGACAAAGAAGTACTCCTCCATGTACAGATGGAATATTCGCTAGTCAAAAAAATGAAACAATACCATTTGCAGCGCCATAGATGAGTCTAGACGTAATCACGCCACGGGTAGTCAGTGAGAAAGCAAAATACATATATCCTATGATATCACTTTCAGGAGTTACTTAAAAATTGATACCAATGGAGATATTTCCACAGAGAAAGGCAATCACAGTTTCATTAAAAAACTTATGATTCACCAAATAGAAAGGGATGAGGATTGGATACATTACCATATTGGGGTTAACAGAGATATACAAACCATGTGAAATATATAACCACCAAAGACGTACGGAAGACCAGGAGAAGACTACTCAACATTGTGTCATAACCTACATGGGAAAAGGATGCGAGGAAGAAAAGATACACGTATATGTGTGAAAGACCCACATCTTGCACACCTAGAGCAAACAAACCAATGTAATCAAATCTGCTGGGATAAAAAATAAAAAGTAAATTACAAGTATGAACAAGAAGTAATGAGACATAAACTTAAAGGGCTTTTTCCTGGCCCATTCCATTCTAATTTACAACCTAGAGCACCACTTCCATTAAGCCTCTGTTTCCCCAGGTACCAAATTTGGTAAAGAAGAAATGCTGCCACCTTGTGGCCGTGTCCTGCAAGAGCAGCTTTAAACTCACAGCTAATGGTTACTTAACATTCACAAGGACTCAGGGCTGTAAAGGACACCTGCCCTAAAAAATTGTGCTGAAGTAGTGAATGGACAAAAAAATTCAAAACAGGCAGATGTTTCAAGAAGAGACTATGAAGAGTTATGTATTACTCACGCTCTTTTAAAAAAAAAGGAAAATGGATACAAGCTCAACCTCAGGGTGTGTTAGACCCATGCAATCTAATCTACGAAAAGTTTCAACTTACACCAGTCGACTGACCATCAGCAAAAAGTATACGAACAATAAATGCTGAAGGGGTTTTAGAGAACTGTCTACCCTCTACCTGCTGGTGAGACGTAAAGGGGTAAGAGCCAATAATGAGAAAAGAAAGGAGCTGTGTTTAAAAGTAAAAATGGAGGTACCATTCAATCCAGCAGGCGCACCATTGGATCTCTCACCTGAGAAGACAAGAATCGAGAAGACACAGGCCGCAAAAGCTGCAGTGCAGCCTTATTCACAATAGCCAAGACAGTGAAGCAATCAAAATGTCCAACAACAGGTGAATGGATAAAGAAGAAGTGGTCCATGTACACAATGGAATATTAGCCATGGAAAACAACGAACCATTGCTCTTTGAGGCACCACAAATGAGTCTGCAGATAATCATGAAAGATGAGGTAAGTTGGAAAGCAAAAGACCTGTATTCTATGATATCACTTATAGGCGTTATCTAATAACTGACACAAATGAACATATTTCCACAGAGAAAGACACTCACAGACTTAGAAAATAAAACTATGCTCAACTGAAAGGAAAGGTGGGGGAATGGATAAATTAAGATTACTGTTACTATATGTATACAAACACAAATTATATAAATATCTCAAAAATACCGACCATATAGCAAGGGAGGTCTGCGGAACCCTCTGTAACATTTTACATGGGAAGAGGATCTGTACTTGAATAGACATATATAATGTACAAATGAACCAGATTGTGTTCACCTAGGACAAACAATATTCTAAGCTTTACCCCAATGAAAAAAAAAATTAAAACCAAGAAGAAATAATGAGACATAAACTTATAGGGCTTTCTCCGTGCACATTCCAATGTAATTTACAACCTAGGAACACGACTTCCAGAAAGGCTCTGCTGCCCTACTACCCAGATTTGGGAATGGAGAAATGCTGCCTGCTTCAGGTCACTTCCCACAACAGGAGCTTTAAAACCATTGCTAAAGGTCACTAAATATTCACAAAACTTGCAGTTCGGTAAATGACACCTGCTCTCTAAAAAGAGTCTCAGGTGAAAAATCGACCAAAAAATTCAAAAGAGGGCAACCTTCCAAGAAGACAATATCAAGAGATATATTGTACTCCCAATTGTTTCCTTTTTTCAACAGAAAAGAAAACGGCGGTGAAAAATGATGAGTTTTACGAATTTTCAAAGCCATGCAAACCCAAATTACAAAACCCTATCAGCTCACAGCAGCCAGCAGGGCCATTAGCATAAATGCTGCAAACAATAGATACTGAAGCGATTGTGGAGAAATGTGTACCCTCGATTCTAAGGGGGACGTGGTAAGTGCCACTAATGAAAACACAAAGAAGGTGCTTTGAAAAGGGAAAAACGATGCTACCAGTCAGTCAATCACACCCACTGCTGGGGCTATCACCTGAGAAAATGAGAATCAAAAAGTCACAGGCTGGCAATCCTGCACTCCAACAATATTTACCATAGCCAACACTTGGAAGCAATGAAAATGTCCATCAACCGAGGAATGCACAAAGAAGAAGTGGTCCACGTACACAGTGGAAAATTACTCCAATAAAAAATAAAAATTAAATTTAAAAATCCAACAAAACTAAGGAGACATCAGCTTGTGTGGGTTTGTCCGGGCACACTCCACGCTAATTTATAACCGAGAAACACCACAGGCCGCAAGGGCTTTTCCCTAGTTACCAGGGTGGGGAACATAGAAAGGCTGCTGCCCTCTGGCAGTTACCTGCAAAAGCTGTTTTAAAGCCTGTGCTAATGGTCATCTCATAGGAATAAGTACTGCAGAAGTGTAAATGAAACCTGCCCTCAAAATGTCTTCAGGGAGGTAATGGCCAAAACATTTCAAAATGTGACACATACTTTAAGAGAACACTTTGAAGAACTAAGGGGAAATCACAGCTTGAAAAATAAAAAGGACATGCCTTCAAGCTCAATTTCAACGGATTATGAGGCACGTGCGAATTCAACCACAAAGAGGTATCAGGTCACACTTTTCAGAATAACCATCAGCAAGAAAACTACAAACAATAAATGCTGAAGGTGTTGTGGAGAAATGCATACCCTCAACTGCAAGTAGGACATAAGTTGGAGAGGGCCAGCAACTAGAACAGAATGGGGGTGCCTTAAAAACGTAAACATTGAGCTACCATATGATCCAGCAGGCCCACTCCTCCACCTATAATCTAAGAAGAGAGAATTGGAAAGACACAGGCAGGCAAATCTGCATTGCACAGTATTACAATATCCAAGATATGGAAGTAACCAAAAAGTCCACCAACAGATGGGTGGACAAAGAAGTACTCCTCCATGTACAGATGGAATATTCGCTAGTCAAAAAAATGAAACAATACCATTTGCAGCGCCATAGATGAGTCTAGACGTAATCACGCCACGGGTAGTCAGTGAGAAAGCAAAATACATATATCCTATGATATCACTTTCAGGAGTTACTTAAAAATTGATACCAATGGAGATATTTCCACAGAGAAAGGCAATCACAGTTTCATTAAAAAACTTATGATTCACCAAATAGAAAGGGATGAGGATTGGATACATTACCATATTGGGGTTAACAGAGATATACAAACCATGTGAAATATATAACCACCAAAGACGTACGGAAGACCAGGAGAAGACTACTCAACATTGTGTCATAACCTACATGGGAAAAGGATGCGAGGAAGAAAAGATACACGTATATGTGTGAAAGACCCACATCTTGCACACCTAGAGCAAACAAACCAATGTAATCAAATCTGCTGGGATAAAAAATAAAAAGTAAATTACAAGTATGAACAAGAAGTAATGAGACATAAACTTAAAGGGCTTTTTCCTGGCCCATTCCATTCTAATTTACAACCTAGAGCACCACTTCCATTAAGCCTCTGTTTCCCCAGGTACCAAATTTGGTAAAGAAGAAATGCTGCCACCTTGTGGCCGTGTCCTGCAAGAGCAGCTTTAAACTCACAGCTAATGGTTACTTAACATTCACAAGGACTCAGGGCTGTAAAGGACACCTGCCCTAAAAAATTGTGCTGAAGTAGTGAATGGACAAAAAAATTCAAAACAGGCAGATGTTTCAAGAAGAGACTATGAAGAGTTATGTATTACTCACGCTCTTTTAAAAAAAAAGGAAAATGGATACAAGCTCAACCTCAGGGTGTGTTAGACCCATGCAATCTAATCTACGAAAAGTTTCAACTTACACCAGTCGACTGACCATCAGCAAAAAGTATACGAACAATAAATGCTGAAGGGGTTTTAGAGAACTGTGTACCCTCTACCTGCTGGTGAGACGTAAAGGGGTAAGAGCCAATAATGAGAAAAGAAAGGAGCTGTGTTTAAAAGTAAAAATGGAGGTACCATTCAATCCAGCAGGCGCACCATTGGATCTCTCACCTGAGAAGACAAGAATCGAGAAGACACAGGCCGCAAAAGCTGCAGTGCAGCCTTATTCACAATAGCCAAGACAGTGAAGCAATCAAAATGTCCAACAACAGGTGAATGGATAAAGAAGAAGTGGTCCATGTACGCAATGGAATATTAGCCATGGAAAACAACGAACCATTGCTCTTTGAGGCACCACAAATGAGTCTGCAGATAATCATGAAAGATGAGGTAAGTTGGAAAGCAAAAGACCTGTATTCTATGATATCACTTATAGGCGTTATCTAATAACTGACACAAATGAACATATTTCCACAGAGAAAGACACTCACAGACTTAGAAAATAAAACTATGCTCAACTGAAAGGAAAGGTGGGGGAATGGATAAATTAAGATTACTGTTACTATATGTATACAAACACAAATTATATAAATATCTCAAAAATACCGACCATATAGCAAGGGAGGTCTGCGGAACCCTCTGTAACATTTTACATGGGAAGAGGATCTGTACTTGAATAGACATATATAATGTACAAATGAACCAGATTGTGTTCACCTAGGACAAACAATATTCTAAGCTTTACCCCAATGAAAAAAAAAATTAAAACCAAGAAGAAATAATGAGACATAAACTTATAGGGCTTTCTCCGTGCACATTCCAATGTAATTTACAACCTAGGAACACGACTTCCAGAAAGGCTCTGCTGCCCTACTACCCAGATTTGGGAATGGAGAAATGCTGCCTGCTTCAGGTCACTTCCCACAACAGGAGCTTTAAAACCATTGCTAAAGGTCACTAAATATTCACAAAACTTGCAGTTCGGTAAATGACACCTGCTCTCTAAAAAGAGTCTCAGGTGGAAAATCGACCAAAAAATTCAAAAGAGGGCAACCTTCCAAGAAGACAATATCAAGAGATATATTGTACTCCCAATTGTTTCCTTTTTTCAACAGAAAAGAAAACGGCGGTGAAAAATGATGAGTTTTACGAATTTTCAAAGCCATGCAAACCCAAATTACAAAACCCTATCAGCTCACAGCAGCCAGCAGGGCCATTAGCATAAATGCTGCAAACAATAGATACTGAAGCGATTGTGGAGAAATGTGTACCCTCGATTCTAAGGGGGACGTGGTAAGTGCCACTAATGAAAACACAAAGAAGGTGCTTTGAAAAGGGAAAAACGATGCTACCAGTCAGTCAATCACACCCACTGCTGGGGCTATCACCTGAGAAAATGAGAATCAAAAAGTCACAGGCTGGCAATCCTGCACTCCAACAATATTTACCATAGCCAACACTTGGAAGCAATGAAAATGTCCATCAACCGAGGAATGCACAAAGAAGAAGTGGTCCACGTACACAGTGGAAAATTACTCCAATAAAAAATAAAAATTAAATTTAAAAATCCAACAAAACTAAGGAGACATCAGCTTGTGTGGGTTTGTCCGGGCACACTCCACGCTAATTTATAACCGAGAAACACCACAGGCCGCAAGGGCTTTTCCCTAGTTACCAGGGTGGGGAACATAGAAAGGCTGCTGCCCTCTGGCAGTTACCTGCAAAAGCTGTTTTAAAGCCTGTGCTAATGGTCATCTCATAGGAATAAGTACTGCAGAAGTGTAAATGAAACCTGCCCTCAAAATGTCTTCAGGGAGGTAATGGCCAAAACATTTCAAAATGTGACACATACTTTAAGAGAACACTTTGAAGAACTAAGGGGAAATCACAGATTGAAAAATAAAAAGGACATGCCTTAAAGCTCAATTTCAACGGATTATGAGGCACGTGCGAATTCAACCACAAAGAGGTATCAGGTCACACTTTTCAGAATAACCATCAGCAAGAAAACTACAAACAATAAATGCTGAAGGTGTTGTGGAGAAATGCATACCCTCAACTGCAAGTAGGACATAAGTTGGAGAGGGCCACCAACTAGAACAGAATGGGGGTGCCTTAAAAACGTAAACATTGAGCTACCATATGATCCAGCAGGCCCACTCCTCCACCTATAATCTAAGAAGAGAGAATTGGAAAGACACAGGCAGGCAAATCTGCATTGCACAGTATTACAATATCCAAGATATGGAAGTAACCAAAAAGTCCACCAACAGATGGGTGGACAAAGAAGTACTCCTCCATGTACAGATGGAATATTCGCTAGTCAAAAAAATGAAACAATACCATTTGCAGCGCCATAGATGAGTCTAGACGTAATCACGCCACGGGTAGTCAGTGAGAAAGCAAAATACATATATCCTATGATATCACTTTCAGGAGTTACTTAAAAATTGATACCAATGGAGATATTTCCACAGAGAAAGGCAATCACAGTTTCATTAAAAAACTTTTGATTCACCAAATAGAAAGGGATGAGGATTGGATACATTACCATATTGGGGTTAACAGAGATATACAAACCATGTGAAATATATAACCACCAAAGACGTACGGAAGACCAGGAGAAGACTACTCAACATTGTGTCATAACCTACATGGGAAAAGGATGCGAGGAAGAAAAGATACACGTATATGTGTGAAAGACCCACATCTTGCACACCTAGAGCAAACAAACCAATGTAATCAAATCTGCTGGGATAAAAAATAAAAAGTAAATTACAAGTATGAACAAGAAGTAATGAGACATAAACTTAAAGGGCTTTTTCCTGGCCCATTCCATTCTAATTTACAACCTAGAGCACCACTTCCATTAAGCCTCTGTTTCCCCAGGTACCAAATTTGGTAAAGAAGAAATGCTGCCACCTTGTGGCCGTGTCCTGCAAGAGCAGCTTTAAACTCACAGCTAATGGTTACTTAACATTCACAAGGACTCAGGGCTGTAAAGGACACCTGCCCTAAAAAATTGTGCTGAAGTAGTGAATGGACAAAAAAATTCAAAACAGGCAGATGTTTCAAGAAGAGACTATGAAGAGTTATGTATTACTCACGCTCTTTTAAAAAAAAAGGAAAATGGATACAAGCTCAACCTCAGGGTGTGTTAGACCCATGCAATCTAATCTACGAAAAGTTTCAACTTACACCAGTCGACTGACCATCAGCAAAAAGTATACGAACAATAAATGCTGAAGGGGTTTTAGAGAACTGTGTACCCTCTACCTGCTGGTGAGACGTAAAGGGGTAAGAGCCAATAATGAGAAAAGAAAGGAGCTGTGTTTAAAAGTAAAAATGGAGGTACCATTCAATCCAGCAGGCGCACCATTGGATCTCTCACCTGAGAAGACAAGAATCGAGAAGACACAGGCCGCAAAAGCTGCAGTGCAGCCTTATTCACAATAGCCAAGACAGTGAAGCAATCAAAATGTTCAACAACAGGTGAATGGATAAAGAAGAAGTGGTCCATGTACACAATGGAATATTAGCCATGGAAAACAACGAACCATTGCTCTTTGAGGCACCACAAATGAGTCTGCAGATAATCATGAAAGATGAGGTAAGTTGGAAAGCAAAAGACCTGTATTCTATGATATCACTTATAGGCGTTATCTAATAACTGACACAAATGAACATATTTCCACAGAGAAAGACACTCACAGACTTAGAAAATAAAACTATGCTCAACTGAAAGGAAAGGTGGGGGAATGGATAAATTAAGATTACTGTTACTATATGTATACAAACACAAATTATATAAATATCTCAAAAATACCGACCATATAGCAAGGGAGGTCTGCGGAACCCTCTGTAACATTTTACATGGGAAGAGGATCTGTACTTGAATAGACATATATAATGTACAAATGAACCAGATTGTGTTCACCTAGGACAAACAATATTCTAAGCTTTACCCCAATGAAAAAAAAAATTAAAACCAAGAAGAAATAATGAGACATAAACTTATAGGGCTTTCTCCGTGCACATTCCAATGTAATTTACAACCTAGGAACACGACTTCCAGAAAGGCTCTGCTGCCCTACTACCCAGATTTGGGAATGGAGAAATGCTGCCTGCTTCAGGTCACTTCCCACAACAGGAGCTTTAAAACCATTGCTAAAGGTCACTAAATATTCACAAAACTTGCAGTTCGGTAAATGACACCTGCTCTCTAAAAAGAGTCTCAGGTGGAAAATCGACCAAAAAATTCAAAAGAGGGCAACCTTCCAAGAAGACAATATCAAGAGATATATTGTACTCCCAATTGTTTCCTTTTTTCAACAGAAAAGAAAACGGCGGTGAAAAATGATGAGTTTTACGAATTTTCAAAGCCATGCAAACCCAAATTACAAAACCCTATCAGCTCACAGCAGCCAGCAGGGCCATTAGCATAAATGCTGCAAACAATAGATACTGAAGCGATTGTGGAGAAATGTGTACCCTCGATTCTAAGGGGGACGTGGTAAGTGCCACTAATGAAAACACAAAGAAGGTGCTTTGAAAAGGGAAAAACGATGCTACCAGTCAGTCAATCACACCCACTGCTGGGGCTATCACCTGAGAAAATGAGAATCAAAAAGTCACAGGCTGGCAATCCTGCACTCCAACAATATTTACCATAGCCAACACTTGGAAGCAATGAAAATGTCCATCAACCGAGGAATGCACAAAGAAGAAGTGGTCCACGTACACAGTGGAAAATTACTCCAATAAAAAATAAAAATTAAATTTAAAAATCCAACAAAACTAAGGAGACATCAGCTTGTGTGGGTTTGTCCGGGCACACTCCACGCTAATTTATAACCGAGAAACACCACAGGCCGCAAGGGCTTTTCCCTAGTTACCAGGGTGGGGAACATAGAAAGGCTGCTGCCCTCTGGCAGTTACCTGCAAAAGCTGTTTTAAAGCCTGTGCTAATGGTCATCTCATAGGAATAAGTACTGCAGAAGTGTAAATGAAACCTGCCCTCAAAATGTCTTCAGGGAGGTAATGGCCAAAACATTTCAAAATGTGACACATACTTTAAGAGAACACTTTGAAGAACTAAGGGGAAATCACAGCTTGAAAAATAAAAAGGACATGCCTTAAAGCTCAATTTCAACGGATTATGAGGCACGTGCGAATTCAACCACAAAGAGGTATCAGGTCACACTTTTCAGAATAACCATCAGCAAGAAAACTACAAACAATAAATGCTGAAGGTGTTGTGGAGAAATGCATACCCTCAACTGCAAGTAGGACATAAGTTGGAGAGGGCCACCAACTAGAACAGAATGGGGGTGCCTTAAAAACGTAAACATTGAGCTACCATATGATCCAGCAGGCCCACTCCTCCACCTATAATCTAAGAAGAGAGAATTGGAAAGACACAGGCAGGCAAATCTGCATTGCACAGTATTACAATATCCAAGATATGGAAGTAACCAAAAAGTCCACCAACAGATGGGTGGACAAAGAAGTACTCCTCCATGTACAGATGGAATATTCGCTAGTCAAAAAAATGAAACAATACCATTTGCAGCGCCATAGATGAGTCTAGACGTAATCACGCCACGGGTAGTCAGTGAGAAAGCAAAATACATATATCCTATGATATCACTTTCAGGAGTTACTTAAAAATTGATACCAATGGAGATATTTCCACAGAGAAAGGCAATCACAGTTTCATTAAAAAACTTTTGATTCACCAAATAGAAAGGGATGAGGATTGGATACATTACCATATTGGGGTTAACAGAGATATACAAACCATGTGAAATATATAACCACCAAAGACGTACGGAAGACCAGGAGAAGACTACTCAACATTGTGTCATAACCTACATGGGAAAAGGATGCGAGGAAGAAAAGATACACGTATATGTGTGAAAGACCCACATCTTGCACACCTAGAGCAAACAAACCAATGTAATCAAATCTGCTGGGATAAAAAATAAAAAGTAAATTACAAGTATGAACAAGAAGTAATGAGACATAAACTTAAAGGGCTTTTTCCTGGCCCATTCCATTCTAATTTACAACCTAGAGCACCACTTCCATTAAGCCTCTGTTTCCCCAGGTACCAAATTTGGTAAAGAAGAAATGCTGCCACCTTGTGGCCGTGTCCTGCAAGAGCAGCTTTAAACTCACAGCTAATGGTTACTTAACATTCACAAGGACTCAGGGCTGTAAAGGACACCTGCCCTAAAAAATTGTGCTGAAGTAGTGAATGGACAAAAAAATTCAAAACAGGCAGATGTTTCAAGAAGAGACTATGAAGAGTTATGTATTACTCACGCTCTTTTAAAAAAAAAGGAAAATGGATACAAGCTCAACCTCAGGGTGTGTTAGACCCATGCAATCTAATCTACGAAAAGTTTCAACTTACACCAGTCGACTGACCATCAGCAAAAAGTATACGAACAATAAATGCTGAAGGGGTTTTAGAGAACTGTGTACCCTCTACCTGCTGGTGAGACGTAAAGGGGTAAGAGCCAATAATGAGAAAAGAAAGGAGCTGTGTTTAAAAGTAAAAATGGAGGTACCATTCAATCCAGCAGGCGCACCATTGGATCTCTCACCTGAGAAGACAAGAATCGAGAAGACACAGGCCGCAAAAGCTGCAGTGCAGCCTTATTCACAATAGCCAAGACAGTGAAGCAATCAAAATGTTCAACAACAGGTGAATGGATAAAGAAGAAGTGGTCCATGTACACAATGGAATATTAGCCATGGAAAACAACGAACCATTGCTCTTTGAGGCACCACAAATGAGTCTGCAGATAATCATGAAAGATGAGGTAAGTTGGAAAGCAAAAGACCTGTATTCTATGATATCACTTATAGGCGTTATCTAATAACTGACACAAATGAACATATTTCCACAGAGAAAGACACTCACAGACTTAGAAAATAAAACTATGCTCAACTGAAAGGAAAGGTGGGGGAATGGATAAATTAAGATTACTGTTACTATATGTATACAAACACAAATTATATAAATATCTCAAAAATACCGACCATATAGCAAGGGAGGTCTGCGGAACCCTCTGTAACATTTTACATGGGAAGAGGATCTGTACTTGAATAGACATATATAATGTACAAATGAACCAGATTGTGTTCACCTAGGACAAACAATATTCTAAGCTTTACCCCAATGAAAAAAAAAATTAAAACCAAGAAGAAATAATGAGACATAAACTTATAGGGCTTTCTCCGTGCACATTCCAATGTAATTTACAACCTAGGAACACGACTTCCAGAAAGGCTCTGCTGCCCTACTACCCAGATTTGGGAATGGAGAAATGCTGCCTGCTTCAGGTCACTTCCCACAACAGGAGCTTTAAAACCATTGCTAAAGGTCACTAAATATTCACAAAACTTGCAGTTCGGTAAATGACACCTGCTCTCTAAAAAGAGTCTCAGGTGGAAAATCGACCAAAAAATTCAAAAGAGGGCAACCTTCCAAGAAGACAATATCAAGAGATATATTGTACTCCCAATTGTTTCCTTTTTTCAACAGAAAAGAAAACGGCGGTGAAAAATGATGAGTTTTACGAATTTTCAAAGCCATGCAAACCCAAATTACAAAACCCTATCAGCTCACAGCAGCCAGCAGGGCCATTAGCATAAATGCTGCAAACAATAGATACTGAAGCGATTGTGGAGAAATGTGTACCCTCGATTCTAAGGGGGACGTGGTAAGTGCCACTAATGAAAACACAAAGAAGGTGCTTTGAAAAGGGAAAAACGATGCTACCAGTCAGTCAATCACACCCACTGCTGGGGCTATCACCTGAGAAAATGAGAATCAAAAAGTCACAGGCTGGCAATCCTGCACTCCAACAATATTTACCATAGCCAACACTTGGAAGCAATGAAAATGTCCATCAACCGAGGAATGCACAAAGAAGAAGTGGTCCACGTACACAGTGGAAAATTACTCCAATAAAAAATAAAAATTAAATTTAAAAATCCAACAAAACTAAGGAGACATCAGCTTGTGTGGGTTTGTCCGGGCACACTCCACGCTAATTTATAACCGAGAAACACCACAGGCCGCAAGGGCTTTTCCCTAGTTACCAGGGTGGGGAACATAGAAAGGCTGCTGCCCTCTGGCAGTTACCTGCAAAAGCTGTTTTAAAGCCTGTGCTAATGGTCATTTCATAGGAATAAGTACTGCAGAAGTGTAAATGAAACCTGCCCTCAAAATGTCTTCAGGGAGGTAATGGCCAAAACATTTCAAAATGTGACACATACTTTAAGAGAACACTTTGAAGAACTAAGGGGAAATCACAGCTTGAAAAATAAAAAGGACATGCCTTAAAGCTCAATTTCAACGGATTATGAGGCACGTGCGAATTCAACCACAAAGAGGTATCAGGTCACACTTTTCAGAATAACCATCAGCAAGAAAACTACAAACAATAAATGCTGAAGGTGTTGTGGAGAAATGCATACCCTCAACTGCAAGTAGGACATAAGTTGGAGAGGGCCACCAACTAGAACAGAATGGGGGTGCCTTAAAAACGTAAACATTGAGCTACCATATGATCCAGCAGGCCCACTCCTCCACCTATAATCTAAAAAGAGAGAATTGGAAAGACACAGGCAGGCATATCTGCCTTGCACAGTATTACAATAGCCAAGATATGGAAGTAACCAAAAAGTCCACCAACAGATGGGTGGACAAAGAAGTACTCCTCCATGTACAGATGGAATATTCGCTAGTGAAAAAAATGAAACAATACCATTTGCAGCGCCATAGATGAGTCTAGACGTAATCACGCCACGGGTAGTCAGTGAGAAAGCAAAATACATATATCCTATGATATCACTTTCAGGAGTTACTTAAAAATTGATACCAATGGAGATATTTCCACAGAGAAAGACAATCACAGTTTCATTAAAAAACTTATGGTTCACCAAATAGAAAGGGATGAGGATTGGATACATTACCATATTGGGGTTAACAGAGATATACAAACCATGTGAAATACATAACCACCAAAGACGTACGGAAGACCAGGAGAAGACTACTCAACATTGTGTCATAACCTACATGGGAAAAGGATGCGAGGAAGAAAAGATACACGTATATGTGTGAAAGACCCACATCTTGCACACCTAGAGCAAACAAACCAATGTAATCAAATCTGCTGGGATAAAAAATAAAAAGTAAATTACAAGTATGAACAAGAAGTAATGAGACATAAACTTAAAGGGCTTTTTCCTGGCCCATTCCATTCTAATTTACAACCTAGAGCACCACTTCCATTAAGCCTCTGTTTCCCCAGGTACCAAATTTGGTAAAGAAGAAATGCTGCCACCTTGTGGCCGTGTCCTGCAAGAGCAGCTTTAAACTCACAGCTAATGGTTACTTAACATTCACAAGGACTCAGGGCTGTAAAGGACACCTGCCCTAAAAAATTGTGCTGAAGTAGTGAATGGACAAAAAAATTCAAAACAGGCAGATGTTTCAAGAAGAGACTATGAAGAGTTATGTATTACTCACGCTCTTTTAAAAAAAAAGGAAAATGGATACAAGCTCAACCTCAGGGTGTGTTAGACCCATGCAATCTAATCTACGAAAAGTTTCAACTTACACCAGTCGACTGACCATCAGCAAAAAGTATACGAACAATAAATGCTGAAGGGGTTTTAGAGAACTGTGTACCCTCTACCTGCTGGTGAGACGTAAAGGGGTAAGAGCCAATAATGAGAAAAGAAAGGAGCTGTGTTTAAAAGTAAAAATGGAGGTACCATTCAATCCAGCAGGCGCACCATTGGATCTCTCACCTGAGAAGACAAGAATCGAGAAGACACAGGCCGCAAAAGCTGCAGTGCAGCCTTATTCACAATAGCCAAGACAGTGAAGCAATCAAAATGTCCAACAACAGGTGAATGGATAAAGAAGAAGTGGTCCATGTACACAATGGAATATTAGCCATGGAAAACAACGAACCATTGCTCTTTGAGGCACCACAAATGAGTCTGCAGATAATCATGAAAGATGAGGTAAGTTGGAAAGCAAAAGACCTGTATTCTATGATATCACTTATAGGCGTTATCTAATAACTGACACAAATGAACATATTTCCACAGAGAAAGACACTCACAGACTTAGAAAATAAAACTATGCTCAACTGAAAGGAAAGGTGGGGGAATGGATAAATTAAGATTACTGTTACTATATGTATACAAACACAAATTATATAAATATCTCAAAAATACCGACCATATAGCAAGGGAGGTCTGCGGAACCCTCTGTAACATTTTACATGGGAAGAGGATCTGTACTTGAATAGACATATATAATGTACAAATGAACCAGATTGTGTTCACCTAGGACAAACAATATTCTAAGCTTTACCCCAATGAAAAAAAAAATTAAAACCAAGAAGAAATAATGAGACATAAACTTATAGGGCTTTCTCCGTGCACATTCCAATGTAATTTACAACCTAGGAACACGACTTCCAGAAAGGCTCTGCTGCCCTACTACCCAGATTTGGGAATGGAGAAATGCTGCCTGCTTCAGGTCACTTCCCACAACAGGAGCTTTAAAACCATTGCTAAAGGTCACTAAATATTCACAAAACTTGCAGTTCGGTAAATGACACCTGCTCTCTAAAAAGAGTCTCAGGTGGAAAATCGACCAAAAAATTCAAAAGAGGGCAACCTTCCAAGAAGACAATATCAAGAGATATATTGTACTCCCAATTGTTTCCTTTTTTCAACAGAAAAGAAAACGGCGGTGAAAAATGATGAGTTTTACGAATTTTCAAAGCCATGCAAACCCAAATTACAAAACCCTATCAGCTCACAGCAGCCAGCAGGGCCATTAGCATAAATGCTGCAAACAATAGATACTGAAGCGATTGTGGAGAAATGTGTACCCTCGATTCTAAGGGGGACGTGGTAAGTGCCACTAATGAAAACACAAAGAAGGTGCTTTGAAAAGGGAAAAACGATGCTACCAGTCAGTCAATCACACCCACTGCTGGGGCTATCACCTGAGAAAATGAGAATCAAAAAGTCACAGGCTGGCAATCCTGCACTCCAACAATATTTACCATAGCCAACACTTGGAAGCAATGAAAATGTCCATCAACCGAGGAATGCACAAAGAAGAAGTGGTCCACGTACACAGTGGAAAATTACTCCAATAAAAAATAAAAATTAAATTTAAAAATCCAACAAAACTAAGGAGACATCAGCTTGTGTGGGTTTGTCCGGGCACACTCCACGCTAATTTATAACCGAGAAACACCACAGGCCGCAAGGGCTTTTCCCTAGTTACCAGGGTGGGGAACATAGAAAGGCTGCTGCCCTCTGGCAGTTACCTGCAAAAGCTGTTTTAAAGCCTGTGCTAATGGTCATTTCATAGGAATAAGTACTGCAGAAGTGTAAATGAAACCTGCCCTCAAAATGTCTTCAGGGAGGTAATGGCCAAAACATTTCAAAATGTGACACATACTTTAAGAGAACACTTTGAAGAACTAAGGGGAAATCACAGCTTGAAAAATAAAAAGGACATGCCTTAAAGCTCAATTTCAACGGATTATGAGGCACGTGCGAATTCAACCACAAAGAGGTATCAGGTCACACTTTTCAGAATAACCATCAGCAAGAAAACTACAAACAATAAATGCTGAAGGTGTTGTGGAGAAATGCATACCCTCAACTGCAAGTAGGACATAAGTTGGAGAGGGCCACCAACTAGAACAGAATGGGGGTGCCTTAAAAACGTAAACATTGAGCTACCATATGATCCAGCAGGCCCACT
This sequence comes from Balaenoptera physalus, assembly GCF_965194825.1. Classification (NCBI taxonomy): domain Eukaryota; kingdom Metazoa; phylum Chordata; class Mammalia; order Artiodactyla; family Balaenopteridae; genus Balaenoptera; species Balaenoptera physalus. The sequence goes on from NW_028126557.1 coordinate 56,547, forward strand.
CCTCCACCTATAATCTAAAAAGAGAGAATTGGAAAGACACAGGCAGGCATATCTGCCTTGCACAGTATTACAATAGCCAAGATATGGAAGTAACCAAAAAGTCCACCAACAGATGGGTGGACAAAGAAGTACTCCTCCATGTACAGATGGAATATTCGCTAGTGAAAAAAATGAAACAATACCATTTGCAGCGCCATAGATGAGTCTAGACGTAATCACGCCACGGGTAGTCAGTGAGAAAGCAAAATACATATATCCTATGATATCACTTTCAGGAGTTACTTAAAAATTGATACCAATGGAGATATTTCCACAGAGAAAGACAATCACAGTTTCATTAAAAAACTTATGGTTCACCAAATAGAAAGGGATGAGGATTGGATACATTACCATATTGGGGTTAACAGAGATATACAAACCATGTGAAATACATAACCACCAAAGACGTACGGAAGACCAGGAGAAGACTACTCAACATTGTGTCATAACCTACATGGGAAAAGGATGCGAGGAAGAAAAGATACACGTATATGTGTGAAAGACCCACATCTTGCACACCTAGAGCAAACAAACCAATGTAATCAAATCTGCTGGGATAAAAAATAAAAAGTAAATTACAAGTATGAACAAGAAGTAATGAGACATAAACTTAAAGGGCTTTTTCCTGGCCCATTCCATTCTAATTTACAACCTAGAGCACCACTTCCATTAAGCCTCTGTTTCCCCAGGTACCAAATTTGGTAAAGAAGAAATGCTGCCACCTTGTGGCCGTGTCCTGCAAGAGCAGCTTTAAACTCACAGCTAATGGTTACTTAACATTCACAAGGACTCAGGGCTGTAAAGGACACCTGCCCTAAAAAATTGTGCTGAAGTAGTGAATGGACAAGAAAATTCAAAACAGGCAGATGTTTCAAGAAGAGACTATGAAGAGTTATGTATTACTCACGCTCTTTTAAAAAAAAAGGAAAATGGATACAAGCTCAACCTCAGGGTGTGTTAGACCCATGCAATCTAATCTACGAAAAGTTTCAACTTACACCAGTCGACTGACCATCAGCAAAAAGTATACGAACAATAAATGCTGAAGGGGTTTTAGAGAACTGTGTACCCTCTACCTGCTGGTGAGACGTAAAGGGGTAAGAGCCAATAATGAGAAAAGAAAGGAGCTGTGTTTAAAAGTAAAAATGGAGGTACCATTCAATCCAGCAGGCGCACCATTGGATCTCTCACCTGAGAAGACAAGAATCGAGAAGACACAGGCCGCAAAAGCTGCAGTGCAGCCTTATTCACAATAGCCAAGACAGTGAAGCAATCAAAATGTCCAACAACAGGTGAATGGATAAAGAAGAAGTGGTCCATGTACACAATGGAATATTAGCCATGGAAAACAACGAACCATTGCTCTTTGAGGCACCACAAATGAGTCTGCAGATAATCATGAAAGATGAGGTAAGTTGGAAAGCAAAAGACCTGTATTCTATGATATCACTTATAGGCGTTATCTAATAACTGACACAAATGAACATATTTCCACAGAGAAAGACACTCACAGACTTAGAAAATAAAACTATGCTCAACTGAAAGGAAAGGTGGGGGAATGGATAAATTAAGATTACTGTTACTATATGTATACAAACACAAATTATATAAATATCTCAAAAATACCGACCATATAGCAAGGGAGGTCTGCGGAACCCTCTGTAACATTTTACATGGGAAGAGGATCTGTACTTGAATAGACATATATAATGTACAAATGAACCAGATTGTGTTCACCTAGGACAAACAATATTCTAAGCTTTACCCCAATGAAAAAAAAAATTAAAACCAAGAAGAAATAATGAGACATAAACTTATAGGGCTTTCTCCGTGCACATTCCAATGTAATTTACAACCTAGGAACACGACTTCCAGAAAGGCTCTGCTGCCCTACTACCCAGATTTGGGAATGGAGAAATGCTGCCTGCTTCAGGTCACTTCCCACAACAGGAGCTTTAAAACCATTGCTAAAGGTCACTAAATATTCACAAAACTTGCAGTTCGGTAAATGACACCTGCTCTCTAAAAAGAGTCTCAGGTGGAAAATCGACCAAAAAATTCAAAAGAGGGCAACCTTCCAAGAAGACAATATCAAGAGATATATTGTACTCCCAATTGTTTCCTTTTTTCAACAGAAAAGAAAACGGCGGTGAAAAATGATGAGTTTTACGAATTTTCAAAGCCATGCAAACCCAAATTACAAAACCCTATCAGCTCACAGCAGCCAGCAGGGCCATTAGCATAAATGCTGCAAACAATAGATACTGAAGCGATTGTGGAGAAATGTGTACCCTCGATTCTAAGGGGGACGTGGTAAGTGCCACTAATGAAAACACAAAGAAGGTGCTTTGAAAAGGGAAAAACGATGCTACCAGTCAGTCAATCACACCCACTGCTGGGGCTATCACCTGAGAAAATGAGAATCAAAAAGTCACAGGCTGGCAATCCTGCACTCCAACAATATTTACCATAGCCAACACTTGGAAGCAATGAAAATGTCCATCAACCGAGGAATGCACAAAGAAGAAGTGGTCCACGTACACAGTGGAAAATTACTCCAATAAAAAATAAAAATTAAATTTAAAAATCCAACAAAACTAAGGAGACATCAGCTTGTGTGGGTTTGTCCGGGCACACTCCACGTTAATTTATAACCGAGAAACACCACAGGCCGCAAGGGCTTTTCCCTAGTTACCAGGGTGGGGAACATAGAAAGGCTGCTGCCCTCTGGCAGTTACCTGCAAAAGCTGTTTTAAAGCCTGTGCTAATGGTCATTTCATAGGAATAAGTACTGCAGAAGTGTAAATGAAACCTGCCCTCAAAATGTCTTCAGGGAGGTAATGGCCAAAACATTTCAAAATGTGACACATACTTTAAGAGAACACTTTGAAGAACTAAGGGGAAATCACAGCTTGAAAAATAAAAAGGACATGCCTTAAAGCTCAATTTCAACGGATTATGAGGCACGTGCGAATTCAACCACAAAGAGGTATCAGGTCACACTTTTCAGAATAACCATCAGCAAGAAAACTACAAACAATAAATGCTGAAGGTGTTGTGGAGAAATGCATACCCTCAACTGCAAGTAGGACATAAGTTGGAGAGGGCCACCAACTAGAACAGAATGGGGGTGCCTTAAAAACGTAAACATTGAGCTACCATATGATCCAGCAGGCCCACTCCTCCACCTATAATCTAAAAAGAGAGAATTGGAAAGACACAGGCAGGCATATCTGCCTTGCACAGTATTACAATAGCCAAGATATGGAAGTAACCAAAAAGTCCACCAACAGATGGGTGGACAAAGAAGTACTCCTCCATGTACAGATGGAATATTCGCTAGTGAAAAAAATGAAACAATACCATTTGCAGCGCCATAGATGAGTCTAGACGTAATCACGCCACGGGTAGTCAGTGAGAAAGCAAAATACATATATCCTATGATATCACTTTCAGGAGTTACTTAAAAATTGATACCAATGGAGATATTTCCACAGAGAAAGACAATCACAGTTTCATTAAAAAACTTATGGTTCACCAAATAGAAAGGGATGAGGATTGGATACATTACCATATTGGGGTTAACAGAGATATACAAACCATGTGAAATACATAACCACCAAAGACGTACGGAAGACCAGGAGAAGACTACTCAACATTGTGTCATAACCTACATGGGAAAAGGATGCGAGGAAGAAAAGATACACGTATATGTGTGAAAGACCCACATCTTGCACACCTAGAGCAAACAAACCAATGTAATCAAATCTGCTGGGATAAAAAATAAAAAGTAAATTACAAGTATGAACAAGAAGTAATGAGACATAAACTTAAAGGGCTTTTTCCTGGCCCATTCCATTCTAATTTACAACCTAGAGCACCACTCCCATTAAGCCTCTGTTTCCCCAGGTACCAAATTTGGTAAAGAAGAAATGCTGCCACCTTGTGGCCGTGTCCTGCAAGAGCAGCTTTAAACTCACAGCTAATGGTTACTTAACATTCACAAGGACTCAGGGCTGTAAAGGACACCTGCCCTAAAAAATTGTGCTGAAGTAGTGAATGGACAAAAAAATTCAAAACAGGCAGATGTTTCAAGAAGAGACTATGAAGAGTTATGTATTACTCACGCTCTTTTAAAAAAAAAGGAAAATGGATACAAGCTCAACCTCAGGGTGTGTTAGACCCATGCAATCTAATCTACGAAAAGTTTCAACTTACACCAGTCGACTGACCATCAGCAAAAAGTATACGAACAATAAATGCTGAAGGGGTTTTAGAGAACTGTGTACCCTCTACCTGCTGGTGAGACGTAAAGGGGTAAGAGCCAATAATGAGAAAAGAAAGGAGCTGTGTTTAAAAGTAAAAATGGAGGTACCATTCAATCCAGCAGGCGCACCATTGGATCTCTCACCTGAGAAGACAAGAATCGAGAAGACACAGGCCGCAAAAGCTGCAGTGCAGCCTTATTCACAATAGCCAAGACAGTGAAGCAATCAAAATGTCCAACAACAGGTGAATGGATAAAGAAGAAGTGGTCCATGTACACAATGGAATATTAGCCATGGAAAACAACGAACCATTGCTCTTTGAGGCACCACAAATGAGTCTGCAGATAATCATGAAAGATGAGGTAAGTTGGAAAGCAAAAGACCTGTATTCTATGATATCACTTATAGGCGTTATCTAATAACTGACACAAATGAACATATTTCCACAGAGAAAGACACTCACAGACTTAGAAAATAAAACTATGCTCAACTGAAAGGAAAGGTGGGGGAATGGATAAATTAAGATTACTGTTACTATATGTATACAAACACAAATTATATAAATATCTCAAAAATACCGACCATATAGCAAGGGAGGTCTGCGGAACCCTCTGTAACATTTTACATGGGAAGAGGATCTGTACTTGAATAGACATATATAATGTACAAATGAACCAGATTGTGTTCACCTAGGACAAACAATATTCTAAGCTTTACCCCGATGAAAAAAAAAATTAAAACCAAGAAGAAATAATGAGACATAAACTTATAGGGCTTTCTCCGTGCACATTCCAATGTAATTTACAACCTAGGAACACGACTTCCAGAAAGGCTCTGCTGCCCTACTACCCAGATTTGGGAATGGAGAAATGCTGCCTGCTTCAAGTCACTTCCCACATCAGGAGCTTTAAAACCATTGCTAAAGGTCACTAAATATTCACAAAACTTGCAGTTCGGTAAATGACACCTGCTCTCTAAAAAGAGTCTCAGGTGGAAAATCGACCAAAAAATTCAAAAGAGGGCAACCTTCCAAGAAGACAATATCAAGAGTTATATTGTACTCCCAATTGTTTCCTTTTTTCAACAGAAAAGAAAACGGCGGTGAAAAATGATGAGTTTTACGAATTTTCAAAGCCATGCAAACCCAAATTACAAAACCCTATCAGCTCACAGCAGCCAGCAGGGCCATTAGCATAAATGCTGCAAACAATAGATACTGAAGCGATTGTGGAGAAATGTGTACCCTCGATTCTAAGGGGGACGTGGTAAGTGCCACTAATGAAAACACAAAGAAGGTGCTTTGAAAAGGGAAAAACGATGCTACCAGTCAGTCAATCACACCCACTGCTGGGGCTATCACCTGAGAAAATGAGAATCAAAAAGTCACAGGCTGGCAATCCTGCACTCCAACAATATTTACCATAGCCAACACTTGGAAGCAATGAAAATGTCCATCAACCGAGGAATGCACAAAGAAGAAGTGGTCCTCGTACACAGTGGAAAATTACTCCAATAAAAAATAAAAATTAAATTTAAAAATCCAACAAAACTAAGGAGACATCAGCTTGTGTGGGTTTGTCCGGGCACACTCCACGCTAATTTATAACCGAGAAACACCACAGGCCGCAAGGGCTTTTCCCTAGTTACCAGGGTGGGGAACATAGAAAGGCTGCTGCCCTCTGGCAGTTACCTGCAAAAGCAGTTTTAAAGCCTGTGCTAATGGTCATTTCATAGGAATAAGTACTGCAGAAGTGTAAATGAAACCTGCCCTCAAAATGTCTTCAGGGAGGTAATGGCCAAAACATTTCAAAATGTGACACATACTTTAAGAGAACACTTTGAAGAACTAAGGGGAAATCACAGCTTGAAAAATAAAAAGGACATGCCTTAAAGCTCAATTTCAACGGATTATGAGGCACGTGTGAATTCAACCACAAAGAGGTATCAGGTCACACTTTTCAGAATAACCATCAGCAAGAAAACTACAAACAATAAATGCTGAAGGTGTTGTGGAGAAATGCATACCCTCAACTGCAAGTAGGACATAAGTTGGAAAGGGCCACCAACTAGAACAGAATGGGGGTGCCTTAAAAACGTAAACATTGAGCTACCATATGATCCAGCAGGCCCACTCCTCCACCTATAATCTAAGAAGAGAGAATTGGAAAGACACAGGCAGGCATATCTGCCTTGCACAGTATTACAATAGCCAAGATATGGAAGTAACCAAAAAGTCCACCAACAGATGGGTGGACAAAGAAGTACTCCTCCATGTACAGATGGAATATTCGCTAGTGAAAAAAATGAAACAATACCATTTGCAGCGCCATAGATGAGTCTAGACGTAATCACGCCACGGGTAGTCAGTGAGAAAGCAAAATACATATATCCTATGATATCACTTTCAGGAGTTACTTAAAAATTGATACCAATGGAGATATTTCCACAGAGAAAGGCAATCACAGTTTCATTAAAAAACTTATGGTTCACCAAATAGAAAGGGATGAGGATTGGATACATTACCATATTGGGGTTAACAGAGATATACAAACCATGTGAAATACATAACCACCAAAGACGTACGGAAGACCAGGAGAAGACTACTCAACATTGTGTCATAACCTACATGGGAAAAGGATGCGAGGAAGAAAAGATACACGTATATGTGTGAAAGACCCACATCTTGCACACCTAGAGCAAACAAACCAATGTAATCAAATCTGCTGGGATAAAAAATAAAAAGTAAATTACAAGTATGAACAAGAAGTAATGAGACATAAACTTAAAGGGCTTTTTCCTGGCCCATTCCATTCTAATTTACAACCTAGAGCACCACTTCCATTAAGCCTCTGTTTCCCCAGGTACCAAATTTGGTAAAGAAGAAATGCTGCCACCTTGTGGCCGTGTCCTGCAAGAGCAGCTTTAAACTCACAGCTAATGGTTACTTAACATTCACAAGGACTCAGGGCTGTAAAGGACACCTGCCCTAAAAAATTGTGCTGAAGTAGTGAATGGACAAAAAAATTCAAAACAGGCAGATGTTTCAAGAAGAGACTATGAAGAGTTATGTATTACTCACGCTCTTTTAAAAAAAAAGGAAAATGGATACAAGCTCAACCTCAGGGTGTGTTAGACCCATGCAATCTAATCTACGAAAAGTTTCAACTTACACCAGTCGACTGACCATCAGCAAAAAGTATACGAACAATAAATGCTGAAGGGGTTTTAGAGAACTGTGTACCCTCTACCTGCTGGTGAGACGTAAAGGGGTAAGAGCCAATAATGAGAAAAGAAAGGAGCTGTGTTTAAAAGTAAAAATGGAGGTACCATTCAATCCAGCAGGCGCACCATTGGATCTCTCACCTGAGAAGACAAGAATCGAGAAGACACAGGCCGCAAAAGCTGCAGTGCAGCCTTATTCACAATAGCCAAGACAGTGAAGCAATCAAAATGTCCAACAACAGGTGAATGGATAAAGAAGAAGTGGTCCATGTACACAATGGAATATTAGCCATGGAAAACAACGAACCATTGCTCTTTGAGGCACCACAAATGAGTCTGCAGATAATCATGAAAGATGAGGTAAGTTGGAAAGCAAAAGACCTGTATTCTATGATATCACTTATAGGCGTTATCTAATAACTGACACAAATGAACATATTTCCACAGAGAAAGACACTCACAGACTTAGAAAATAAAACTATGCTCAACTGAAAGGAAAGGTGGGGGAATGGATAAATTAAGATTACTGTTACTATATGTATACAAACACAAATTATATAAATATCTCAAAAATACCGACCATATAGCAAGGGAGGTCTGCGGAACCCTCTGTAACATTTTACATGGGAAGAGGATCTGTACTTGAATAGACATATATAATGTACAAATGAACCAGATTGTGTTCACCTAGGACAAACAATATTCTAAGCTTTACCCCAATGAAAAAAAAAATTAAAACCAAGAAGAAATAATGAGACATAAACTTATAGGGCTTTCTCCGTGCACATTCCAATGTAATTTACAACCTAGGAACACGACTTCCAGAAAGGCTCTGCTGCCCTACTACCCAGATTTGGGAATGGAGAAATGCTGCCTGCTTCAGGTCACTTCCCACAACAGGAGCTTTAAAACCATTGCTAAAGGTCACTAAATATTCACAAAACTTGCAGTTCGGTAAATGACACCTGCTCTCTAAAAAGAGTCTCAGGTGGAAAATCGACCAAAAAATTCAAAAGAGGGCAACCTTCCAAGAAGACAATATCAAGAGATATATTGTACTCCCAATTGTTTCCTTTTTTCAACAGAAAAGAAAACGGCGGTGAAAAATGATGAGTTTTACGAATTTTCAAAGCCATGCAAACCCAAATTACAAAACCCTATCAGCTCACAGCAGCCAGCAGGGCCATTAGCATAAATGCTGCAAACAATAGATACTGAAGCGATTGTGGAGAAATGTGTACCCTCGATTCTAAGGGGGACGTGGTAAGTGCCACTAATGAAAACACAAAGAAGGTGCTTTGAAAAGGGAAAAACGATGCTACCAGTCAGTCAATCACACCCACTGCTGGGGCTATCACCTGAGAAAATGAGAATCAAAAAGTCACAGGCTGGCAATCCTGCACTCCAACAATATTTACCATAGCCAACACTTGGAAGCAATGAAAATGTCCATCAACCGAGGAATGCACAAAGAAGAAGTGGTCCACGTACACAGTGGAAAATTACTCCAATAAAAAATAAAAATTAAATTTAAAAATCCAACAAAACTAAGGAGACATCAGCTTGTGTGGGTTTGTCCGGGCACACTCCACGCTAATTTATAACCGAGAAACACCACAGGCCGCAAGGGCTTTTCCCTAGTTACCAGGGTGGGGAACATAGAAAGGCTGCTGCCCTCTGGCAGTTACCTGCAAAAGCTGTTTTAAAGCCTGTGCTAATGGTCATTTCATAGGAATAAGTACTGCAGAAGTGTAAATGAAACCTGCCCTCAAAATGTCTTCAGGGAGGTAATGGCCAAAACATTTCAAAATGTGACACATACTTTAAGAGAACACTTTGAAGAACTAAGGGGAAATCACAGCTTGAAAAATAAAAAGGACATGCCTTCAAGCTCAATTTCAACGGATTATGAGGCACGTGCGAATTCAACCACAAAGAGGTATCAGGTCACACTTTTCAGAATAACCATCAGCAAGAAAACTACAAACAATAAATGCTGAAGGTGTTGTGGAGAAATGCATACCCTCAACTGCAAGTAGGACATAAGTTGGAGAGGGCCACCAACTAGAACAGAATGGGGGTGCCTTAAAAACGTAAACATTGAGCTACCATATGATCCAGCAGGCCCACTCCTCCACCTATAATCTAAAAAGAGAGAATTGGAAAGACACAGGCAGGCATATCTGCCTTGCACAGTATTACAATAGCCAAGATATGGAAGTAACCAAAAAGTCCACCAACAGATGGGTGGACAAAGAAGTACTCCTCCATGTACAGATGGAATATTCGCTAGTGAAAAAAATGAAACAATACCATTTGCAGCGCCATAGATGAGTCTAGACGTAATCACGCCACGGGTAGTCAGTGAGAAAGCAAAATACATATATCCTATGATATCACTTTCAGGAGTTACTTAAAAATTGATACCAATGGAGATATTTCCACAGAGAAAGACAATCACAGTTTCATTAAAAAACTTATGGTTCACCAAATAGAAAGGGATGAGGATTGGATACATTACCATATTGGGGTTAACAGAGATATACAAACCATGTGAAATACATAACCACCAAAGACGTACGGAAGACCAGGAGAAGACTACTCAACATTGTGTCATAACCTACATGGGAAAAGGATGCGAGGAAGAAAAGATACACGTATATGTGTGAAAGACCCACATCTTGCACACCTAGAGCAAACAAACCAATGTAATCAAATCTGCTGGGATAAAAAATAAAAAGTAAATTACAAGTATGAACAAGAAGTAATGAGACATAAACTTAAAGGGCTTTTTCCTGGCCCATTCCATTCTAATTTACAACCTAGAGCACCACTTCCATTAAGCCTCTGTTTCCCCAGGTACCAAATTTGGTAAAGAAGAAATGCTGCCACCTTGTGGCCGTGTCCTGCAAGAGCAGCTTTAAACTCACAGCTAATGGTTACTTAACATTCACAAGGACTCAGGGCTGTAAAGGACACCTGCCCTAAAAAATTGTGCTGAAGTAGTGAATGGACAAAAAAATTCAAAACAGGCAGATGTTTCAAGAAGAGACTATGAAGAGTTATGTATTACTCACGCTCTTTTAAAAAAAAAGGAAAATGGATACAAGCTCAACCTCAGGGTGTGTTAGACCCATGCAATCTAATCTACGAAAAGTTTCAACTTACACCAGTCGACTGACCATCAGCAAAAAGTATACGAACAATAAATGCTGAAGGGGTTTTAGAGAACTGTGTACCCTCTACCTGCTGGTGAGACGTAAAGGGGTAAGAGCCAATAATGAGAAAAGAAAGGAGCTGTGTTTAAAAGTAAAAATGGAGGTACCATTCAATCCAGCAGGCGCACCATTGGATCTCTCACCTGAGAAGACAAGAATCGAGAAGACACAGGCCGCAAAAGCTGCAGTGCAGCCTTATTCACAATAGCCAAGACAGTGAAGCAATCAAAATGTCCAACAACAGGTGAATGGATAAAGAAGAAGTGGTCCATGTACACAATGGAATATTAGCCATGGAAAACAACGAACCATTGCTCTTTGAGGCACCACAAATGAGTCTGCAGATAATCATGAAAGATGAGGTAAGTTGGAAAGCAAAAGACCTGTATTCTATGATATCACTTATAGGCGTTATCTAATAACTGACACAAATGAACATATTTCCACAGAGAAAGACACTCACAGACTTAGAAAATAAAACTATGCTCAACTGAAAGGAAAGGTGGGGGAATGGATAAATTAAGATTACTGTTACTATATGTATACAAACACAAATTATATAAATATCTCAAAAATACCGACCATATAGCAAGGGAGGTCTGCGGAACCCTCTGTAACATTTTACATGGGAAGAGGATCTGTACTTGAATAGACATATATAATGTACAAATGAACCAGATTGTGTTCACCTAGGACAAACAATATTCTAAGCTTTACCCCAATGAAAAAAAAAATTAAAACCAAGAAGAAATAATGAGACATAAACTTATAGGGCTTTCTCCGTGCACATTCCAATGTAATTTACAACCTAGGAACACGACTTCCAGAAAGGCTCTGCTGCCCTACTACCCAGATTTGGGAATGGAGAAATGCTGCCTGCTTCAAGTCACTTCCCACATCAGGAGCTTTAAAACCATTGCTAAAGGTCACTAAATATTCACAAAACTTGCAGTTCGGTAAATGACACCTGCTCTCTAAAAAGAGTCTCAGGTGGAAAATCGACCAAAAAATTCAAAAGAGGGCAACCTTCCAAGAAGACAATATCAAGAGTTATATTGTACTCCCAATTGTTTCCTTTTTTCAACAGAAAAGAAAACGGCGGTGAAAAATGATGAGTTTTACGAATTTTCAAAGCCATGCAAACCCAAATTACAAAACCCTATCAGCTCACAGCAGCCAGCAGGGCCATTAACATAAATGCTGCAAACAATAGATACTGAAGCGATTGTGGAGAAATGTGTACCCTCGATTCTAAGGGGGACGTGGTAAGTGCCACTAATGAAAACACAAAGAAGGTGCTTTGAAAAGGGAAAAACGATGCTACCAGTCAGTCAATCACACCCACTGCTGGGGCTATCACCTGAGAAAATGAGAATCAAAAAGTCACAGGCTGGCAATCCTGCACTCCAACAATATTTACCATAGCCAACACTTGGAAGCAATGAAAATGTCCATCAACCGAGGAATGCACAAAGAAGAAGTGGTCCTCGTACACAGTGGAAAATTACTCCAATAAAAAATAAAAATTAAATTTAAAAATCCAACAAAACTAAGGAGACATCAGCTTGTGTGGGTTTGTCCGGGCACACTCCACGCTAATTTATAACCGAGAAACACCACAGGCCGCAAGGGCTTTTCCCTAGTTACCAGGGTGGGGAACATAGAAAGGCTGCTGCCCTCTGGCAGTTACCTGCAAAAGCTGTTTTAAAGCCTGTGCTAATGGTCATTTCATAGGAATAAGTACTGCAGAAGTGTAAATGAAACCTGCCCTCAAAATGTCTTCAGGGAGGTAATGGCCAAAACATTTCAAAATGTGACACATACTTTAAGAGAACACTTTGAAGAACTAAGGGGAAATCACAGCTTGAAAAATAAAAAGGACATGCCTTCAAGCTCAATTTCAACGGATTATGAGGCACGTGCGAATTCAACCACAAAGAGGTATCAGGTCACACTTTTCAGAATAACCATCAGCAAGAAAACTACAAACAATAAATGCTGAAGGTGTTGTGGAGAAATGCATACCCTCAACTGCAAGTAGGACATAAGTTGGAGAGGGCCACCAACTAGAACAGAATGGGGGTGCCTTAAAAACGTAAACATTGAGCTACCATATGATCCAGCAGGCCCACTCCTCCACCTATAATCTAAGAAGAGAGAATTGGAAAGACACAGGCAGGCATATCTGCCTTGCACAGTATTACAATAGCCAAGATATGGAAGTAACCAAAAAGTCCACCAACAGATGGGTGGACAAAGAAGTACTCCTCCATGTACAGATGGAATATTCGCTAGTCAAAAAAATGAAACAATACCATTTGCAGCGCCATAGATGAGTCTAGACGTAATCACGCCACGGGTAGTCAGTGAGAAAGCAAAATACATATATCCTATGATATCACTTTCAGGAGTTACTTAAAAATTGATACCAATGGAGATATTTCCACAGAGAAAGGCAATCACAGTTTCATTAAAAAACTTATGGTTCACCAAATAGAAAGGGATGAGGATTGGATACATTACCATATTGGGGTTAACAGAGATATACAAACCATGTGAAATACATAACCACCAAAGACGTACGGAAGACCAGGAGAAGACTACTCAACATTGTGTCATAACCTACATGGGAAAAGGATGCGAGGAAGAAAAGATACACGTATATGTGTGAAAGACCCACATCTTGCACACCTAGAGCAAACAAACCAATGTAATCAAATCTGCTGGGATAAAAAATAAAAAGTAAATTACAAGTATGAACAAGAAGTAATGAGACATAAACTTAAAGGGCTTTTTCCTGGCCCATTCCATTCTAATTTACAACCTAGAGCACCACTTCCATTAAGCCTCTGTTTCCCCAGGTACCAAATTTGGTAAAGAAGAAATGCTGCCACCTTGTGGCCGTGTCCTGCAAGAGCAGCTTTAAACTCACAGCTAATGGTTACTTAACATTCACAAGGACTCAGGGCTGTAAAGGACACCTGCCCTAAAAAATTGTGCTGAAGTAGTGAATGGACAAAAAAATTCAAAACAGGCAGATGTTTCAAGAAGAGACTATGAAGAGTTATGTATTACTCACGCTCTTTTAAAAAAAAAGGAAAATGGATACAAGCTCAACCTCAGGGTGTGTTAGACCCATGCAATCTAATCTACGAAAAGTTTCAACTTACACCAGTCGACTGACCATCAGCAAAAAGTATACGAACAATAAATGCTGAAGGGGTTTTAGAGAACTGTGTACCCTCTACCTGCTGGTGAGACGTAAAGGGGTAAGAGCCAATAATGAGAAAAGAAAGGAGCTGTGTTTAAAAGTAAAAATGGAGGTACCATTCAATCCAGCAGGCGCACCATTGGATCTCTCACCTGAGAAGACAAGAATCGAGAAGACACAGGCCGCAAAAGCTGCAGTGCAGCCTTATTCACAATAGCCAAGACAGTGAAGCAATCAAAATGTCCAACAACAGGTGAATGGATAAAGAAGAAGTGGTCCATGTACACAATGGAATATTAGCCATGGAAAACAACGAACCATTGCTCTTTGAGGCACCACAAATGAGTCTGCAGATAATCATGAAAGATGAGGTAAGTTGGAAAGCAAAAGACCTGTATTCTATGATATCACTTATAGGCGTTATCTAATAACTGACACAAATGAACATATTTCCACAGAGAAAGACACTCACAGACTTAGAAAATAAAACTATGCTCAACTGAAAGGAAAGGTGGGGGAATGGATAAATTAAGATTACTGTTACTATATGTATACAAACACAAATTATATAAATATCTCAAAAATACCGACCATATAGCAAGGGAGGTCTGCGGAACCCTCTGTAACATTTTACATGGGAAGAGGATCTGTACTTGAATAGACATATATAATGTACAAATGAACCAGATTGTGTTCACCTAGGACAAACAATATTCTAAGCTTTACCCCAATGAAAAAAAAAAATTAAAACCAAGAAGAAATAATGAGACATAAACTTATAGGGCTTTCTCCGTGCACATTCCAATGTAATTTACAACCTAGGAACACGACTTCCAGAAAGGCTCTGCTGCCCTACTACCCAGATTTGGGAATGGAGAAATGCTGCCTGCTTCAGGTCACTTCCCACAACAGGAGCTTTAAAACCATTGCTAAAGGTCACTAAATATTCACAAAACTTGCAGTTCGGTAAATGACACCTGCTCTCTAAAAAGAGTCTCAGGTGGAAAATCGACCAAAAAATTCAAAAGAGGGCAACCTTCCAAGAAGACAATATCAAGAGATATATTGTACTCCCAATTGTTTCCTTTTTTCAACAGAAAAGAAAACGGCAGTGAAAAATGATGAGTTTTACGAATTTTCAAAGCCATGCAAACCCAAATTACAAAACCCTATCAGCTCACAGCAGCCAGCAGGGCCATTAGCATAAATGCTGCAAACAATAGATACTGAAGCGATTGTGGAGAAATGTGTACCCTCGATTCTAAGGGGGACGTGGTAAGTGCCACTAATGAAAACACAAAGAAGGTGCTTTGAAAAGGGAAAAACGATGCTACCAGTCAGTCAATCACACCCACTGCTGGGGCTATCACCTGAGAAAATGAGAATCAAAAAGTCACAGGCTGGCAATCCTGCACTCCAACAATATTTACCATAGCCAACACTTGGAAGCAATGAAAATGTCCATCAACCGAGGAATGCACAAAGAAGAAGTGGTCCACGTACACAGTGGAAAATTACTCCAATAAAAAATAAAAATTAAATTTAAAAATCCAACAAAACTAAGGAGACATCAGCTTGTGTGGGTTTGTCCGGGCACACTCCACGCTAATTTATAACCGAGAAACACCACAGGCCGCAAGGGCTTTTCCCTAGTTACCAGGGTGGGGAACATAGAAAGGCTGCTGCCCTCTGGCAGTTACCTGCAAAAGCTGTTTTAAAGCCTGTGCTAATGGTCATTTCATAGGAATAAGTACTGCAGAAGTGTAAATGAAACCTGCCCTCAAAATGTCTTCAGGGAGGTAATGGCCAAAACATTTCAAAATGTGACACATACTTTAAGAGAACACTTTGAAGAACTAAGGGGAAATCACAGCTTGAAAAATAAAAAGGACATGCCTTCAAGCTCAATTTCAACGGATTATGAGGCACGTGCGAATTCAACCACAAAGAGGTATCAGGTCACACTTTTCAGAATAACCATCAGCAAGAAAACTACAAACAATAAATGCTGAAGGTGTTGTGGAGAAATGCATACCCTCAACTGCAAGTAGGACATAAGTTGGAGAGGGCCACCAACTAGAACAGAATGGGGGTGCCTTAAAAACGTAAACATTGAGCTACCATATGATCCAGCAGGCCCACTCCTCCACCTATAATCTAAGAAGAGAGAATTGGAAAGACACAGGCAGGCAAATCTGCATTGCACAGTATTACAATATCCAAGATATGGAAGTAACCAAAAAGTCCACCAACAGATGGGTGGACAAAGAAGTACTCCTCCATGTACAGATGGAATATTCGCTAGTCAAAAAAATGAAACAATACCATTTGCAGCGCTATAGATGAGTCTAGACGTAATCACGCCACGGGTAGTCAGTGAGAAAGCAAAATACATATATCCTATGATATCACTTTCAGGAGTTACTTAAAAATTGATACCAATGGAGATATTTCCACAGAGAAAGGCAATCACAGTTTCATTAAAAAACTTATGATTCACCAAATAGAAAGGGATGAGGATTGGATACATTACCATATTGGGGTTAACAGAGATATACAAACCATGTGAAATATATAACCACCAAAGACGTACGGAAGACCAGGAGAAGACTACTCAACATTGTGTCATAACCTACATGGGAAAAGGATGCGAGGAAGAAAAGATACACGTATATGTGTGAAAGACCCACATCTTGCACACCTAGAGCAAACAAACCAATGTAATCAAATCTGCTGGGATAAAAAATAAAAAGTAAATTACAAGTATGAACAAGAAGTAATGAGACATAAACTTAAAGGGCTTTTTCCTGGCCCATTCCATTCTAATTTACAACCTAGAGCACCACTTCCATTAAGCCTCTGTTTCCCCAGGTACCAAATTTGGTAAAGAAGAAATGCTGCCACCTTGTGGCCGTGTCCTGCAAGAGCAGCTTTAAACTCACAGCTAATGGTTACTTAACATTCACAAGGACTCAGGGCTGTAAAGGACACCTGCCCTAAAAAATTGTGCTGAAGTAGTGAATGGACAAAAAAATTCAAAACAGGCAGATGTTTCAAGAAGAGACTATGAAGAGTTATGTATTACTCATGCTCTTTTAAAAAAAAAGGAAAATGGATACAAGCTCAACCTCAGGGTGTGTTAGACCCATGCAATCTAATCTACGAAAAGTTTCAACTTACACCAGTCGACTGACCATCAGCAAAAAGTATACGAACAATAAATGCTGAAGGGGTTTTAGAGAACTGTGT
The DNA here is from genome assembly GCF_965194825.1 of Balaenoptera physalus. Classification (NCBI taxonomy): domain Eukaryota; kingdom Metazoa; phylum Chordata; class Mammalia; order Artiodactyla; family Balaenopteridae; genus Balaenoptera; species Balaenoptera physalus. The sequence goes on from NW_028126557.1 coordinate 73,754, forward strand.
ACCCTCTACCTGCTGGTGAGACGTAAAGGGGTAAGAGCCAATAATGAGAAAAGAAAGGAGCTGTGTTTAAAAGTAAAAATGGAGGTACCATTCAATCCAGCAGGCGCACCATTGGATCTCTCACCTGAGAAGACAAGAATCGAGAAGACACAGGCCGCAAAAGCTGCAGTGCAGCCTTATTCACAATAGCCAAGACAGTGAAGCAATCAAAATGTCCAACAACAGGTGAATGGATAAAGAAGAAGTGGTCCATGTACACAATGGAATATTAGCCATGGAAAACAACGAACCATTGCTCTTTGAGGCACCACAAATGAGTCTGCAGATAATCATGAAAGATGAGGTAAGTTGGAAAGCAAAAGACCTGTATTCTATGATATCACTTATAGGCGTTATCTAATAACTGACACAAATGAACATATTTCCACAGAGAAAGACACTCACAGACTTAGAAAATAAAACTATGCTCAACTGAAAGGAAAGGTGGGGGAATGGATAAATTAAGATTACTGTTACTATATGTATACAAACACAAATTATATAAATATCTCAAAAATACCGACCATATAGCAAGGGAGGTCTGCGGAACCCTCTGTAACATTTTACATGGGAAGAGGATCTGTACTTGAATAGACATATATAATGTACAAATGAACCAGATTGTGTTCACCTAGGACAAACAATATTCTAAGCTTTACCCCAATGAAAAAAAAAATTAAAACCAAGAAGAAATAATGAGACATAAACTTATAGGGCTTTCTCCGTGCACATTCCAATGTAATTTACAACCTAGGAACACGACTTCCAGAAAGGCTCTGCTGCCCTACTACCCAGATTTGGGAATGGAGAAATGCTGCCTGCTTCAGGTCACTTCCCACAACAGGAGCTTTAAAACCATTGCTAAAGGTCACTAAATATTCACAAAACTTGCAGTTCGGTAAATGACACCTGCTCTCTAAAAAGAGTCTCAGGTGGAAAATCGACCAAAAAATTCAAAAGAGGGCAACCTTCCAAGAAGACAATATCAAGAGATATATTGTACTCCCAATTGTTTCCTTTTTTCAACAGAAAAGAAAACGGCGGTGAAAAATGATGAGTTTTACGAATTTTCAAAGCCATGCAAACCCAAATTACAAAACCCTATCAGCTCACAGCAGCCAGCAGGGCCATTAGCATAAATGCTGCAAACAATAGATACTGAAGCGATTGTGGAGAAATGTGTACCCTCGATTCTAAGGGGGACGTGGTAAGTGCCACTAATGAAAACACAAAGAAGGTGCTTTGAAAAGGGAAAAACGATGCTACCAGTCAGTCAATCACACCCACTGCTGGGGCTATCACCTGAGAAAATGAGAATCAAAAAGTCACAGGCTGGCAATCCTGCACTCCAACAATATTTACCATAGCCAACACTTGGAAGCAATGAAAATGTCCATCAACCGAGGAATGCACAAAGAAGAAGTGGTCCACGTACACAGTGGAAAATTACTCCAATAAAAAATAAAAATTAAATTTAAAAATCCAACAAAACTAAGGAGACATCAGCTTGTGTGGGTTTGTCCGGGCACACTCCACGCTAATTTATAACCGAGAAACACCACAGGCCGCAAGGGCTTTTCCCTAGTTACCAGGGTGGGGAACATAGAAAGGCTGCTGCCCTCTGGCAGTTACCTGCAAAAGCTGTTTTAAAGCCTGTGCTAATGGTCATTTCATAGGAATAAGTACTGCAGAAGTGTAAATGAAACCTGCCCTCAAAATGTCTTCAGGGAGGTAATGGCCAAAACATTTCAAAATGTGACACATACTTTAAGAGAACACTTTGAAGAACTAAGGGGAAATCACAGCTTGAAAAATAAAAAGGACATGCCTTCAAGCTCAATTTCAACGGATTATGAGGCACGTGCGAATTCAACCACAAAGAGGTATCAGGTCACACTTTTCAGAATAACCATCAGCAAGAAAACTACAAACAATAAATGCTGAAGGTGTTGTGGAGAAATGCATACCCTCAACTGCAAGTAGGACATAAGTTGGAGAGGGCCACCAACTAGAACAGAATGGGGGTGCCTTAAAAACGTAAACATTGAGCTACCATATGATCCAGCAGGCCCACTCCTCCACCTATAATCTAAGAAGAGAGAATTGGAAAGACACAGGCAGGCATATCTGCCTTGCACAGTATTACAATAGCCAAGATATGGAAGTAACCAAAAAGTCCACCAACAGATGGGTGGACAAAGAAGTACTCCTCCATGTACAGATGGAATATTCGCTAGTCAAAAAAATGAAACAATACCATTTGCAGCGCCATAGATGAGTCTAGACGTAATCACGCCACGGGTAGTCAGTGAGAAAGCAAAATACATATATCCTATGATATCACTTTCAGGAGTTACTTAAAAATTGATACCAATGGAGATATTTCCAAAGAGAAAGGCAATCACAGTTTCATTAAAAAACTTATGGTTCACCAAATAGAAAGGGATGAGGATTGGATACATTACCATATTGGGGTTAACAGAGATATACAAACCATGTGAAATATATAACCACCAAAGACGTACGGAAGACCAGGAGAAGACTACTCAACATTGTGTCATAACCTACATGGGAAAAGGATGCGAGGAAGAAAAGATACACGTATATGTGTGAAAGACCCACATCTTGCACACCTAGAGCAAACAAACCAATGTAATCAAATCTGCTGGGATAAAAAATAAAAAGTAAATTACAAGTATGAACAAGAAGTAATGAGACATAAACTTAAAGGGCTTTTTCCTGGCCCATTCCATTCTAATTTACAACCTAGAGCACCACTTCCATTAAGCCTCTGTTTCCCCAGGTACCAAATTTGGTAAAGAAGAAATGCTGCCACCTTGTGGCCGTGTCCTGCAAGAGCAGCTTTAAACTCACAGCTAATGGTTACTTAACATTCACAAGGACTCAGGGCTGTAAAGGACACCTGCCCTAAAAAATTGTGCTGAAGTAGTGAATGGACAAAAAAATTCAAAACAGGCAGATGTTTCAAGAAGAGACTATGAAGAGTTATGTATTACTCACGCTCTTTTAAAAAAAAAGGAAAATGGATACAAGCTCAACCTCAGGGTGTGTTAGACCCATGCAATCTAATCTACGAAAAGTTTCAACTTACACCAGTCGACTGACCATCAGCAAAAAGTATACGAACAATAAATGCTGAAGGGGTTTTAGAGAACTGTGTACCCTCTACCTGCTGGTGAGACGTAAAGGGGTAAGAGCCAATAATGAGAAAAGAAAGGAGCTGTGTTTAAAAGTAAAAATGGAGGTACCATTCAATCCAGCAGGCGCACCATTGGATCTCTCACCTGAGAAGACAAGAATCGAGAAGACACAGGCCGCAAAAGCTGCAGTGCAGCCTTATTCACAATAGCCAAGACAGTGAAGCAATCAAAATGTCCAACAACAGGTGAATGGATAAAGAAGAAGTGGTCCATGTACACAATGGAATATTAGCCATGGAAAACAACGAACCATTGCTCTTTGAGGCACCACAAATGAGTCTGCAGATAATCATGAAAGATGAGGTAAGTTGGAAAGCAAAAGACCTGTATTCTATGATATCACTTATAGGCGTTATCTAATAACTGACACAAATGAACATATTTCCACAGAGAAAGACACTCACAGACTTAGAAAATAAAACTATGCTCAACTGAAAGGAAAGGTGGGGGAATGGATAAATTAAGATTACTGTTACTATATGTATACAAACACAAATTATATAAATATCTCAAAAATACCGACCATATAGCAAGGGAGGTCTGCGGAACCCTCTGTAACATTTTACATGGGAAGAGGATCTGTACTTGAATAGACATATATAATGTACAAATGAACCAGATTGTGTTCACCTAGGACAAACAATATTCTAAGCTTTACCCCAATGAAAAAAAAAATTAAAACCAAGAAGAAATAATGAGACATAAACTTATAGGGCTTTCTCCGTGCACATTCCAATGTAATTTACAACCTAGGAACACGACTTCCAGAAAGGCTCTGCTGCCCTACTACCCAGATTTGGGAATGGAGAAATGCTGCCTGCTTCAGGTCACTTCCCACAACAGGAGCTTTAAAACCATTGCTAAAGGTCACTAAATATTCACAAAACTTGCAGTTCGGTAAATGACACCTGCTCTCTAAAAAGAGTCTCAGGTGGAAAATCGACCAAAAAATTCAAAAGAGGGCAACCTTCCAAGAAGACAATATCAAGAGATATATTGTACTCCCAATTGTTTCCTTTTTTCAACAGAAAAGAAAACGGCGGTGAAAAATGATGAGTTTTACGAATTTTCAAAGCCATGCAAACCCAAATTACAAAACCCTATCAGCTCACAGCAGCCAGCAGGGCCATTAGCATAAATGCTGCAAACAATAGATACTGAAGCGATTGTGGAGAAATGTGTACCCTCGATTCTAAGGGGGACGTGGTAAGTGCCACTAATGAAAACACAAAGAAGGTGCTTTGAAAAGGGAAAAACGATGCTACCAGTCAGTCAATCACACCCACTGCTGGGGCTATCACCTGAGAAAATGAGAATCAAAAAGTCACAGGCTGGCAATCCTGCACTCCAACAATATTTACCATAGCCAACACTTGGAAGCAATGAAAATGTCCATCAACCGAGGAATGCACAAAGAAGAAGTGGTCCACGTACACAGTGGAAAATTACTCCAATAAAAAATAAAAATTAAATTTAAAAATCCAACAAAACTAAGGAGACATCAGCTTGTGTGGGTTTGTCCGGGCACACTCCACGCTAATTTATAACCGAGAAACACCACAGGCCGCAAGGGCTTTTCCCTAGTTACCAGGGTGGGGAACATAGAAAGGCTGCTGCCCTCTGGCAGTTACCTGCAAAAGCTGTTTTAAAGCCTGTGCTAATGGTCATTTCATAGGAATAAGTACTGCAGAAGTGTAAATGAAACCTGCCCTCAAAATGTCTTCAGGGAGGTAATGGCCAAAACATTTCAAAATGTGACACATACTTTAAGAGAACACTTTGAAGAACTAAGGGGAAATCACAGCTTGAAAAATAAAAAGGACATGCCTTCAAGCTCAATTTCAACGGATTATGAGGCACGTGCGAATTCAACCACAAAGAGGTATCAGGTCACACTTTTCAGAATAACCATCAGCAAGAAAACTACAAACAATAAATGCTGAAGGTGTTGTGGAGAAATGCATACCCTCAACTGCAAGTAGGACATAAGTTGGAGAGGGCCACCAACTAGAACAGAATGGGGGTGCCTTAAAAACGTAAACATTGAGCTACCATATGATCCAGCAGGCCCACTCCTCCACCTATAATCTAAGAAGAGAGAATTGGAAAGACACAGGCAGGCATATCTGCCTTGCACAGTATTACAATAGCCAAGATATGGAAGTAACCAAAAAGTCCACCAACAGATGGGTGGACAAAGAAGTACTCCTCCATGTACAGATGGAATATTCGCTAGTCAAAAAAATGAAACAATACCATTTGCAGCGCCATAGATGAGTCTAGACGTAATCACGCCACGGGTAGTCAGTGAGAAAGCAAAATACATATATCCTATGATATCACTTTCAGGAGTTACTTAAAAATTGATACCAATGGAGATATTTCCACAGAGAAAGGCAATCACAGTTTCATTAAAAAACTTATGGTTCACCAAATAGAAAGGGATGAGGATTGGATACATTACCATATTGGGGTTAACAGAGATATACAAACCATGTGAAATATATAACCACCAAAGACGTACGGAAGACCAGGAGAAGACTACTCAACATTGTGTCATAACCTACATGGGAAAAGGATGCGAGGAAGAAAAGATACACGTATATGTGTGAAAGACCCACATCTTGCACACCTAGAGCAAACAAACCAATGTAATCAAATCTGCTGGGATAAAAAATAAAAAGTAAATTACAAGTATGAACAAGAAGTAATGAGACATAAACTTAAAGGGCTTTTTCCTGGCCCATTCCATTCTAATTTACAACCTAGAGCACCACTTCCATTAAGCCTCTGTTTCCCCAGGTACCAAATTTGGTAAAGAAGAAATGCTGCCACCTTGTGGCCGTGTCCTGCAAGAGCAGCTTTAAACTCACAGCTAATGGTTACTTAACATTCACAAGGACTCAGGGCTGTAAAGGACACCTGCCCTAAAAAATTGTGCTGAAGTAGTGAATGGACAAAAAAATTCAAAACAGGCAGATGTTTCAAGAAGAGACTATGAAGAGTTATGTATTACTCACGCTCTTTTAAAAAAAAAGGAAAATGGATACAAGCTCAACCTCAGGGTGTGTTAGACCCATGCAATCTAATCTACGAAAAGTTTCAACTTACACCAGTCGACTGACCATCAGCAAAAAGTATACGAACAATAAATGCTGAAGGGGTTTTAGAGAACTGTGTACCCTCTACCTGCTGGTGAGACGTAAAGGGGTAAGAGCCAATAATGAGAAAAGAAAGGAGCTGTGTTTAAAAGTAAAAATGGAGGTACCATTCAATCCAGCAGGCGCACCATTGGATCTCTCACCTGAGAAGACAAGAATCGAGAAGACACAGGCCGCAAAAGCTGCAGTGCAGCCTTATTCACAATAGCCAAGACAGTGAAGCAATCAAAATGTCCAACAACAGGTGAATGGATAAAGAAGAAGTGGTCCATGTACACAATGGAATATTAGCCATGGAAAACAACGAACCATTGCTCTTTGAGGCACCACAAATGAGTCTGCAGATAATCATGAAAGATGAGGTAAGTTGGAAAGCAAAAGACCTGTATTCTATGATATCACTTATAGGCGTTATCTAATAACTGACACAAATGAACATATTTCCACAGAGAAAGACACTCACAGACTTAGAAAATAAAACTATGCTCAACTGAAAGGAAAGGTGGGGGAATGGATAAATTAAGATTACTGTTACTATATGTATACAAACACAAATTATATAAATATCTCAAAAATACCGACCATATAGCAAGGGAGGTCTGCGGAACCCTCTGTAACATTTTACATGGGAAGAGGATCTGTACTTGAATAGACATATATAATGTACAAATGAACCAGATTGTGTTCACCTAGGACAAACAATATTCTAAGCTTTACCCCAATGAAAAAAAAAATTAAAACCAAGAAGAAATAATGAGACATAAACTTATAGGGCTTTCTCCGTGCACATTCCAATGTAATTTACAACCTAGGAACACGACTTCCAGAAAGGCTCTGCTGCCCTACTACCCAGATTTGGGAATGGAGAAATGCTGCCTGCTTCAGGTCACTTCCCACAACAGGAGCTTTAAAACCATTGCTAAAGGTCACTAAATATTCACAAAACTTGCAGTTCGGTAAATGACACCTGCTCTCTAAAAAGAGTCTCAGGTGGAAAATCGACCAAAAAATTCAAAAGAGGGCAACCTTCCAAGAAGACAATATCAAGAGATATATTGTACTCCCAATTGTTTCCTTTTTTCAACAGAAAAGAAAACGGCGGTGAAAAATGATGAGTTTTACGAATTTTCAAAGCCATGCAAACCCAAATTACAAAACCCTATCAGCTCACAGCAGCCAGCAGGGCCATTAGCATAAATGCTGCAAACAATAGATACTGAAGCGATTGTGGAGAAATGTGTACCCTCGATTCTAAGGGGGACGTGGTAAGTGCCACTAATGAAAACACAAAGAAGGTGCTTTGAAAAGGGAAAAACGATGCTACCAGTCAGTCAATCACACCCACTGCTGGGGCTATCACCTGAGAAAATGAGAATCAAAAAGTCACAGGCTGGCAATCCTGCACTCCAACAATATTTACCATAGCCAACACTTGGAAGCAATGAAAATGTCCATCAACCGAGGAATGCACAAAGAAGAAGTGGTCCACGTACACAGTGGAAAATTACTCCAATAAAAAATAAAAATTAAATTTAAAAATCCAACAAAACTAAGGAGACATCAGCTTGTGTGGGTTTGTCCGGGCACACTCCACGCTAATTTATAACCGAGAAACACCACAGGCCGCAAGGGCTTTTCCCTAGTTACCAGGGTGGGGAACATAGAAAGGCTGCTGCCCTCTGGCAGTTACCTGCAAAAGCTGTTTTAAAGCCTGTGCTAATGGTCATTTCATAGGAATAAGTACTGCAGAAGTGTAAATGAAACCTGCCCTCAAAATGTCTTCAGGGAGGTAATGGCCAAAACATTTCAAAATGTGACACATACTTTAAGAGAACACTTTGAAGAACTAAGGGGAAATCACAGCTTGAAAAATAAAAAGGACATGCCTTCAAGCTCAATTTCAACGGATTATGAGGCACGTGCGAATTCAACCACAAAGAGGTATCAGGTCACACTTTTCAGAATAACCATCAGCAAGAAAACTACAAACAATAAATGCTGAAGGTGTTGTGGAGAAATGCATACCCTCAACTGCAAGTAGGACATAAGTTGGAGAGGGCCACCAACTAGAACAGAATGGGGGTGCCTTAAAAACGTAAACATTGAGCTACCGTATGATCCAGCAGGCCCACTCCTCCACCTATAATCTAAGAAGAGAGAATTGGAAAGACACAGGCAGGCATATCTGCCTTGCACAGTATTACAATAGCCAAGATATGGAAGTAACCAAAAAGTCCACCAACAGATGGGTGGACAAAGAAGTACTCCTCCATGTACAGATGGAATATTCGCTAGTGAAAAAAATGAAACAATACCATTTGCAGCGCCATAGATGAGTCTAGACGTAATCACGCCACGGGTAGTCAGTGAGAAAGCAAAATACATATATCCTATGATATCACTTTCAGGAGTTACTTAAAAATTGATACCAATGGAGATATTTCCACAGAGAAAGGCAATCACAGTTTCATTAAAAAACTTATGGTTCACCAAATAGAAAGGGATGAGGATTGGATACATTACCATATTGGGGTTAACAGAGATATACAAACCATGTGAAATATATAACCACCAAAGACGTACGGAAGACCAGGAGAAGACTACTCAACATTGTGTCATAACCTACATGGGAAAAGGATGCGAGGAAGAAAAGATACCCGTATATGTGTGAAAGACCCACATCTTGCACACCTAGAGCAAACAAACCAATGTAATCAAATCTGCTGGGATAAAAAATAAAAAGTAAATTACAAGTATGAACAAGAAGTAATGAGACATAAACTTAAAGGGCTTTTTCCTGGCCCATTCCATTCTAATTTACAACCTAGAGCACCACTTCCATTAAGCCTCTGTTTCCCCAGGTACCAAATTTGGTAAAGAAGAAATGCTGCCACCTTGTGGCCGTGTCCTGCAAGAGCAGCTTTAAACTCACAGCTAATGGTTACTTAACATTCACAAGGACTCAGGGCTGTAAAGGACACCTGCCCTAAAAAATTGTGCTGAAGTAGTGAATGGACAAAAAAATTCAAAACAGGCAGATGTTTCAAGAAGAGACTATGAAGAGTTATGTATTACTCACGCTCTTTTAAAAAAAAAGGAAAATGGATACAAGCTCAACCTCAGGGTGTGTTAGACCCATGCAATCTAATCTACGAAAAGTTTCAACTTACACCAGTCGACTGACCATCAGCAAAAAGTATACGAACAATAAATGCTGAAGGGGTTTTAGAGCACTGTGTACCCTCTACCTGCTGGTGAGACGTAAAGGGGTAACAGCCAATAATGAGAAAAGAAAGGAGCTGTGTTTAAAAGTAAAAATGGAGGTACCATTCAATCCAGCAGGCGCACCATTGGATCTCTCACCTGAGAAGACAAGAATCGAGAAGACACAGGCCGCAAAAGCTGCAGTGCAGCCTTATTCACAATAGCCAAGACAGTGAAGCAATCAAAATGTCCAACAACAGGTGAATGGATAAAGAAGAAGTGGTCCATGTACACAATGGAATATCAGCCATGGAAAACAACGAACCATTGCTCTTTGAGGAACCACAAATGAGTCTGCAGATAATCATGAAAGATGAGGTAAGTTGGAAAGCAAAAGACCTGTATTCTATGATATCACTTATAGGCGTTATCTAATAACTGACACAAATGAACATATTTCCACAGAGAAAGACACTCACAGACTTAGAAAATAAAACTATGCTCAACTGAAAGGAAAGGTGGGGGAATGGATAAATTAAGATTACTGTTACTATATGTATACAAACACAAATTATATAAATATCTCAAAAATACCGACCATATAGCAAGGGAGGTCTGCGGAACCCTCTGTAACATTTTACATGGGAAGAGGATCTGTACTTGAATAGACATATATAATGTACAAATGAACCAGATTGTGTTCACCTAGGACAAACAATATTCTAAGCTTTACCCCAATGAAAAAAAAAATTAAAACCAAGAAGAAATAATGAGACATAAACTTATAGGGCTTTCTCCGTGCACATTCCAATGTAATTTACAACCTAGGAACACGACTTCCAGAAAGGCTCTGCTGCCCTACCACCCAGATTTGGGAATGGAGAAATGCTGCCTGCTTCAGGTCACTTCCCACAACAGGAGCTTTAAAACCATTGCTAAAGGTCACTAAATATTCACAAAACTTGCAGTTCGGTAAATGACACCTGCTCTCTAAAAAGAGTCTCAGGTGGAAAATCGACCAAAAAATTCAAAAGAGGGCAACCTTCCAAGAAGACAATATCAAGAGATATATTGTACTCCCAATTGTTTCCTTTTTTCAACAGAAAAGAAAACGGCGGTGAAAAATGATGAGTTTTACGAATTTTCAAAGCCATGCAAACCCAAATTACAAAACCCTATCAGCTCACAGCAGCCAGCAGGGCCATTAGCATAAATGCTGCAAACAATAGATACTGAAGCGATTGTGGAGAAATGTGTACCCTCGATTCTAAGGGGGACGTGGTAAGTGCCACTAATGAAAACACAAAGAAGGTGCTTTGAAAAGGGAAAAACGATGCTACCAGTCAGTCAATCACACCCACTGCTGGGGCTATCACCTGAGAAAATGAGAATCAAAAAGTCACAGGCTGGCAATCCTGCACTCCAACAATATTTACCATAGCCAACACTTGGAAGCAATGAAAATGTCCATCAACCGAGGAATGCACAAAGAAGAAGTGGTCCACGTACACAGTGGAAAATTACTCCAATAAAAAATAAAAATTAAATTTAAAAATCCAACAAAACTAAGGAGACATCAGCTTGTGTGGGTTTGTCCGGGCACACTCCACGCTAATTTATAACCGAGAAACACCACAGGCCGCAAGGGCTTTTCCCTAGTTACCAGGGTGGGGAACATAGAAAGGCTGCTGCCCTCTGGCAGTTACCTGCAAAAGCTGTTTTAAAGCCTGTGCTAATGGTCATTTCATAGGAATAAGTACTGCAGAAGTGTAAATGAAACCTGCCCTCAAAATGTCTTCAGGGAGGTAATGGCCAAAACATTTCAAAATGTGACACATACTTTAAGAGAACACTTTGAAGAACTAAGGGGAAATCACAGCTTGAAAAATAAAAAGGACATGCCTTAAAGCTCAATTTCAACGGATTATGAGGCACGTGCGAATTCAACCACAAAGAGGTATCAGGTCACACTTTTCAGAATAACCATCAGCAAGAAAACTACAAACAATAAATGCTGAAGGTGTTGTGGAGAAATGCATACCCTCAACTGCAAGTAGGACATAAGTTGGAGAGGGCCACCAACTAGAACAGAATGGGGGTGCCTTAAAAACGTAAACATTGAGCTACCATATGATCCAGCAGGCCCACTCCTCCACCTATAATCTAAGAAGAGAGAATTGGAAAGACACAGGCAGGCATATCTGCCTTGCACAGTATTACAATAGCCAAGATATGGAAGTAACCAAAAAGTCCACCAACAGATGGGTGGACAAAGAAGTACTCCTCCATGTACAGATGGAATATTCGCTAGTGAAAAAAATGAAACAATACCATTTGCAGCGCCATAGATGAGTCTAGACGTAATCACGCCACGGGTAGTCAGTGAGAAAGCAAAATACATATATCCTATGATATCACTTTCAGGAGTTACTTAAAAATTGATACCAATGGAGATATTTCCACAGAGAAAGACAATCACAGTTTCATTAAAAAACTTATGGTTCACCAAATAGAAAGGGATGAGGATTGGATACATTACCATATTGGGGTTAACAGAGATATACAAACCATGTGAAATACATAACCACCAAAGACGTACGGAAGACCAGGAGAAGACTACTCAACATTGTGTCATAACCTACATGGGAAAAGGATGCGAGGAAGAAAAGATACACGTATATGTGTGAAAGACCCACATCTTGCACACCTAGAGCAAACAAACCAATGTAATCAAATCTGCTGGGATAAAAAATAAAAAGTAAATTACAAGTATGAACAAGAAGTAATGAGACATAAACTTAAAGGGCTTTTTCCTGGCCCATTCCATTCTAATTTACAACCTAGAGCACCACTTCCATTAAGCCTCTGTTTCCCCAGGTACCAAATTTGGTAAAGAAGAAATGCTGCCACCTTGTGGCCGTGTCCTGCAAGAGCAGCTTTAAACTCACAGCTAATGGTTACTTAACATTCACAAGGACTCAGGGCTGTAAAGGACACCTGCCCTAAAAAATTGTGCTGAAGTAGTGAATGGACAAAAAAATTCAAAACAGGCAGATGTTTCAAGAAGAGACTATGAAGAGTTATGTATTACTCACGCTCTTTTAAAAAAAAAGGAAAATGGATACAAGCTCAACCTCAGGGTGTGTTAGACCCATGCAATCTAATCTACGAAAAGTTTCAACTTACACCAGTCGACTGACCATCAGCAAAAAGTATACGAACAATAAATGCTGAAGGGGTTTTAGAGAACTGTGTACCCTCTACCTGCTGGTGAGACGTAAAGGGGTAAGAGCCAATAATGAGAAAAGAAAGGAGCTGTGTTTAAAAGTAAAAATGGAGGTACCATTCAATCCAGCAGGCGCACCATTGGATCTCTCACCTGAGAAGACAAGAATCGAGAAGACACAGGCCGCAAAAGCTGCAGTGCAGCCTTATTCACAATAGCCAAGACAGTGAAGCAATCAAAATGTCCAACAACAGGTGAATGGATAAAGAAGAAGTGGTCCATGTACACAATGGAATATTAGCCATGGAAAACAACGAACCATTGCTCTTTGAGGCACCACAAATGAGTCTGCAGATAATCATGAAAGATGAGGTAAGTTGGAAAGCAAAAGACCTGTATTCTATGATATCACTTATAGGCGTTATCTAATAACTGACACAAATGAACATATTTCCACAGAGAAAGACACTCACAGACTTAGAAAATAAAACTATGCTCAACTGAAAGGAAAGGTGGGGGAATGGATAAATTAAGATTACTGTTACTATATGTATACAAACACAAATTATATAAATATCTCAAAAATACCGACCATATAGCAAGGGAGGTCTGCGGAACCCTCTGTAACATTTTACATGGGAAGAGGATCTGTACTTGAATAGACATATATAATGTACAAATGAACCAGATTGTGTTCACCTAGGACAAACAATATTCTAAGCTTTACCCCAATGAAAAAAAAAATTAAAACCAAGAAGAAATAATGAGACATAAACTTATAGGGCTTTCTCCGTGCACATTCCAATGTAATTTACAACCTAGGAACACGACTTCCAGAAAGGCTCTGCTGCCCTACTACCCAGATTTGGGAATGGAGAAATGCTGCCTGCTTCAAGTCACTTCCCACATCAGGAGCTTTAAAACCATTGCTAAAGGTCACTAAATATTCACAAAACTTGCAGTTCGGTAAATGACACCTGCTCTCTAAAAAGAGTCTCAGGTGGAAAATCGACCAAAAAATTCAAAAGAGGGCAACCTTCCAAGAAGACAATATCAAGAGTTATATTGTACTCCCAATTGTTTCCTTTTTTCAACAGAAAAGAAAACGGCGGTGAAAAATGATGAGTTTTACGAATTTTCAAAGCCATGCAAACCCAAATTACAAAACCCTATCAGCTCACAGCAGCCAGCAGGGCCATTAGCATAAATGCTGCAAACAATAGATACTGAAGCGATTGTGGAGAAATGTGTACCCTCGATTCTAAGGGGGACGTGGTAAGTGCCACTAATGAAAACACAAAGAAGGTGCTTTGAAAAGGGAAAAACGATGCTACCAGTCAGTCAATCACACCCACTGCTGGGGCTATCACCTGAGAAAATGAGAATCAAAAAGTCACAGGCTGGCAATCCTGCACTCCAACAATATTTACCATAGCCAACACTTGGAAGCAATGAAAATGTCCATCAACCGAGGAATGCACAAAGAAGAAGTGGTCCACGTACACAGTGGAAAATTACTCCAATAAAAAATAAAAATTAAATTTAAAAATCCAACAAAACTAAGGAGACATCAGCTTGTGTGGGTTTGTCCGGGCACACTCCACGCTAATTTATAACCGAGAAACACCACAGGCCGCAAGGGCTTTTCCCTAGTTACCAGGGTGGGGAACATAGAAAGGCTGCTGCCCTCTGGCAGTTACCTGCAAAAGCTGTTTTAAAGCCTGTGCTAATGGTCATTTCATAGGAATAAGTACTGCAGAAGTGTAAATGAAACCTGCCCTCAAAATGTCTTCAGGGAGGTAATGGCCAAAACATTTCAAAATGTGACACATACTTTAAGAGAACACTTTGAAGAACTAAGGGGAAATCACAGCTTGAAAAATAAAAAGGACATGCCTTCAAGCTCAATTTCAACGGATTATGAGGCACGTGCGAATTCAACCACAAAGAGGTATCAGGTCACACTTTTCAGAATAACCATCAGCAAGAAAACTACAAACAATAAATGCTGAAGGTGTTGTGGAGAAATGCATACCCTCAACTGCAAGTAGGACATAAGTTGGAGAGGGCCACCAACTAGAACAGAATGGGGGTGCCTTAAAAACGTAAACATTGAGCTACCATATGATCCAGCAGGCCCACTCCTCCACCTATAATCTAAGAAGAGAGAATTGGAAAGACACAGGCAGGCATATCTGCCTTGCACAGTATTACAATAGCCAAGATATGGAAGTAACCAAAAAGTCCACCAACAGATGGGTGGACAAAGAAGTACTCCTCCATGTACAGATGGAATATTCGCTAGTGAAAAAAATGAAACAATACCATTTGCAGCGCCATAGATGAGTCTAGACGTAATCACGCCACGGGTAGTCAGTGAGAAAGCAAAATACATATATCCTATGATATCACTTTCAGGAGTTACTTAAAAATTGATACCAATGGAGATATTTCCACAGAGAAAGACAATCACAGTTTCATTAAAAAACTTATGGTTCACCAAATAGAAAGGGATGAGGATTGGATACATTACCATATTGGGGTTAACAGAGATATACAAACCATGTGAAATACATAACCACCAAAGACGTACGGAAGACCAGGAGAAGACTACTCAACATTGTGTCATAACCTACATGGGAAAAGGATGCGAGGAAGAAAAGATACACGTATATGTGTGAAAGACCCACATCTTGCACACCTAGAGCAAACAAACCAATGTAATCAAATCTGCTGGGATAAAAAATAAAAAGTAAATTACAAGTATGAACAAGAAGTAATGAGACATAAACTTAAAGGGCTTTTTCCTGGCCCATTCCATTCTAATTTACAACCTAGAGCACCACTTCCATTAAGCCTCTGTTTCCCCAGGTACCAAATTTGGTAAAGAAGAAATGCTGCCACCTTGTGGCCGTGTCCTGCAAGAGCAGCTTTAAACTCACAGCTAATGGTTACTTAACATTCACAAGGACTCAGGGCTGTAAAGGACACCTGCCCTAAAAAATTGTGCTGAAGTAGTGAATGGACAAAAAAATTCAAAACAGGCAGATGTTTCAAGAAGAGACTATGAAGAGTTATGTATTACTCACGCTCTTTTAAAAAAAAAGGAAAATGGATACAAGCTCAACCTCAGGGTGTGTTAGACCCATGCAATCTAATCTACGAAAAGTTTCAACTTACACCAGTCGACTGACCATCAGCAAAAAGTATACGAACAATAAATGCTGAAGGGGTTTTAGAGCACTGTGTACCCTCTACCTGCTGGTGAGACGTAAAGGGGTAACAGCCAATAATGAGAAAAGAAAGGAGCTGTGTTTAAAAGTAAAAATGGAGGTACCATTCAATCCAGCAGGCGCACCATTGGATCTCTCACCTGAGAAGACAAGAATCGAGAAGACACAGGCCGCAAAAGCTGCAGTGCAGCCTTATTCACAATAGCCAAGACAGTGAAGCAATCAAAATGTCCAACAACAGGTGAATGGATAAAGAAGAAGTGGTCCATGTACACAATGGAATATCAGCCATGGAAAACAACGAACCATTGCTCTTTGAGGCACCACAAATGAGTCTGCAGATAATCATGAAAGATGAGGTAAGTTGGAAAGCAAAAGACCTGTATTCTATGATATCACTTATAGGCGTTATCTAATAACTGACACAAATGAACATATTTCCACAGAGAAAGACACTCACAGACTTAGAAAATAAAACTATGCTCAACTGAAAGGAAAGGTGGGGGAATGGATAAATTAAGATTACTGTTACTATATGTATACAAACACAAATTATATAAATATCTCAAAAATACCGACCATATAGCAAGGGAGGTCTGCGGAACCCTCTGTAACATTTTACATGGGAAGAGGATCTGTACTTGAATAGACATATATAATGTACAAATGAACCAGATTGTGTTCACCTAGGACAAACAATATTCTAAGCTTTACCCCAATGAAAAAAAAAATTAAAACCAAGAAGAAATAATGAGACATAAACTTATAGGGCTTTCTCCGTGCACATTCCAATGTAATTTACAACCTAGGAACACGACTTCCAGAAAGGCTCTGCTGCCCTACTACCCAGATTTGGGAATGGAGAAATGCTGCCTGCTTCAGGTCACTTCCCACAACAGGAGCTTTAAAACCATTGCTAAAGGTCACTAAATATTCACAAAACTTGCAGTTCGGTAAATGACACCTGCTCTCTAAAAAGAGTCTCAGGTGGAAAATCGACCAAAAAATTCAAAAGAGGGCAACCTTCCAAGAAGACAATATCAAGAGATATATTGTACTCCCAATTGTTTCCTTTTTTCAACAGAAAAGAAAACGGCGGTGAAAAATGATGAGTTTTACGAATTTTCAAAGCCATGCAAACCCAAATTACAAAACCCTATCAGCTCACAGCAGCCAGCAGGGCCATTAGCATAAATGCTGCAAACAATAGATACTGAAGCGATTGTGGAGAAATGTGTACCCTCGATTCTAAGGGGGACGTGGTAAGTGCCACTAATGAAAACACAAAGAAGGTGCTTTGAAAAGGGAAAAACGATGCTACCAGTCAGTCAATCACACCCACTGCTGGGGCTATCACCTGAGAAAATGAGAATCAAAAAGTCACAGGCTGGCAATCCTGCACTCCAACAATATTTACCATAGCCAACACTTGGAAGCAATGAAAATGTCCATCAACCGAGGAATGCAGAAAGAAGAAGTGGTCCACGTACACAGTGGAAAATTACTCCAATAAAAAATAAAAATTAAATTTAAAAATCCAACAAAACTAAGGAGACATCAGCTTGTGTGGGTTTGTCCGGGCACACTCCACGCTAATTTATAACCGAGAAACACCACAGGCCGCAAGGGCTTTTCCCTAGTTACCAGGGTGGGGAACATAGAAAGGCTGCTGCCCTCTGGCAGTTACCTGCAAAAGCTGTTTTAAAGCCTGTGCTAATGGTGATTTCATAGGAATAAGTACTGCAGAAGTGTAAATGAAACCTGCCCTCAAAATGTCTTCAGGGAGGTAATGGCCAAAACATTTCAAAATGTGACACATACTTTAAGAGAACACTTTGAAGAACTAAGGGGAAATCACAGCTTGAAAAATAAAAAGGACATGCCTTCAAGCTCAATTTCAACGGATTATGAGGCACGTGCGAATTCAACCACAAAGAGGTATCAGGTCACACTTTTCAGAATAACCATCAGCAAGAAAACTACAAACAATAAATGCTGAAGGTGTTGTGGAGAAATGCATACCCTCAACTGCAAGTAGGACATAAGTTGGAGAGGGCCACCAACTAGAACAGAATGGGGGTGCCTTAAAAACGTAAACATTGAGCTACCATATGATCCAGCAGGCCCACTCCTCCACCTATAATCTAAGAAGAGAGAATTGGAAAGACACAGGCAGGCATATCTGCCTTGCACAGTATTACAATAGCCAAGATATGGAAGTAACCAAAAAGTCCACCAACAGATGGGTGGACAAAGAAGTACTCCTCCATGTACAGATGGAATATTCGCTAGTGAAAAAAATGAAACAATACCATTTGCAGCGCCATAGATGAGTCTAGACGTAATCACGCCACGGGTAGTCAGTGAGAAAGCAAAATACATATATCCTATGATATCACTTTCAGGAGTTACTTAAAAATTGATACCAATGGAGATATTTCCACAGAGAAAGGCAATCACAGTTTCATTAAAAAACTTATGGTTCACCAAATAGAAAGGGATGAGGATTGGATACATTACCATATTGGGGTTAACAGAGATATACAAACCATGTGAAATATATAACCACCAAAGACGTACGGAAGACCAGGAGAAGACTACTCAACATTGTGTCATAACCTACATGGGAAAAGGATGCGAGGAAGAAAAGATACACGTATATGTGTGAAAGACCCACATCTTGCACACCTAGAGCAAACAAACCAATGTAATCAAATCTGCTGGGATAAAAAATAAAAAGTAAATTACAAGTATGAACAAGAAGTAATGAGACATAAACTTAAAGGGCTTTTTCCTGGCCCATTCCATTCTAATTTACAACCTAGAGCACCACTTCCATTAAGCCTCTGTTTCCCCAGGTACCAAATTTGGTAAAGAAGAAATGCTGCCACCTTGTGGCCGTGTCCTGCAAGAGCAGCTTTAAACTCACAGCTAATGGTTACTTAACATTCACAAGGACTCAGGGCTGTAAAGGACACCTGCCCTAAAAAATTGTGCTGAAGTAGTGAATGGACAAAAAAATTCAAAACAGGCAGATGTTTCAAGAAGAGACTATGAAGAGTTATGTATTACTCACGCTCTTTTAAAAAAAAAGGAAAATGGATACAAGCTCAACCTCAGGGTGTGTTAGACCCATGCAATCTAATCTACGAAAAGTTTCAACTTACACCAGTCGACTGACCATCAGCAAAAAGTATACGAACAATAAATGCTGAAGGGGTTTTAGAGAACTGTGTACCCTCTACCTGCTGGTGAGACGTAAAGGGGTAAGAGCCAATAATGAGAAAAGAAAGGAGCTGTGTTTAAAAGTAAAAATGGAGGTACCATTCAATCCAGCAGGCGCACCATTGGATCTCTCACCTGAGAAGACAAGAATCGAGAAGACACAGGCCGCAAAAGCTGCAGTGCAGCCTTATTCACAATAGCCAAGACAGTGAAGCAATCAAAATGTCCAACAACAGGTGAATGGATAAAGAAGAAGTGGTCCATGTACACAATGGAATATCAGCCATGGAAAACAACGAACCATTGCTCTTTGAGGCACCACAAATGAGTCTGCAGATAATCATGAAAGATGAGGTAAGTTGGAAAGCAAAAGACCTGTATTCTATGATATCACTTATAGGCGTTATCTAATAACTGACACAAATGAACATATTTCCACAGAGAAAGACACTCACAGACTTAGAAAATAAAACTATGCTCAACTGAAAGGAAAGGTGGGGGAATGGATAAATTAAGATTACTGTTACTATATGTATACAAACACAAATTATATAAATATCTCAAAAATACCGACCATATAGCAAGGGAGGTCTGCGGAACCCTCTGTAACATTTTACATGGGAAGAGGATCTGTACTTGAATAGACATATATAATGTACAAATGAACCAGATTGTGTTCACCTAGGACAAACAATATTCTAAGCTTTACCCCAATGAAAAAAAAAATTAAAACCAAGAAGAAATAATGAGACATAAACTTATAGGGCTTTCTCCGTGCACATTCCAATGTAATTTACAACCTAGGAACACGACTTCCAGAAAGGCTCTGCTGCCCTACTACCCAGATTTGGGAATGGAGAAATGCTGCCTGCTTCAGGTCACTTCCCACAACAGGAGCTTTAAAACCATTGCTAAAGGTCACTAAATATTCACAAAACTTGCAGTTCGGTAAATGACACCTGCTCTCTAAAAAGAGTCTCAGGTGGAAAATCGACCAAAAAATTCAAAAGAGGGCAACCTTCCAAGAAGACAATATCAAGAGATATATTGTACTCCCAATTGTTTCCTTTTTTCAACAGAAAAGAAAACGGCGGTGAAAAATGATGAGTTTTACGAATTTTCAAAGCCATGCAAACCCAAATTACAAAACCCTATCAGCTCACAGCAGCCAGCAGGGCCATTAGCATAAATGCTGCAAACAATAGATACTGAAGCGATTGTGGAGAAATGTGTACCCTCGATTCTAAGGGGGACGTGGTAAGTGCCACTAATGAAAACACAAAGAAGGTGCTTTGAAAAGGGAAAAACGATGCTACCAGTCAGTCAATCACACCCACTGCTGGGGCTATCACCTGAGAAAATGAGAATCAAAAAGTCACAGGCTGGCAATCCTGCACTCCAACAATATTTACCATAGCCAACACTTGGAAGCAATGAAAATGTCCATCAACCGAGGAATGCACAAAGAAGAAGTGGTCCACGTACACAGTGGAAAATTACTCCAATAAAAAATAAAAATTAAATTTAAAAATCCAACAAAACTAAGGAGACATCAGCTTGTGTGGGTTTGTCCGGGCACACTCCACGCTAATTTATAACCGAGAAACACCACAGGCCGCAAGGGCTTTTCCCTAGTTACCAGGGTGGGGAACATAGAAAGGCTGCTGCCCTCTGGCAGTTACCTGCAAAAGCTGTTTTAAAGCCTGTGCTAATGGTCATTTCATAGGAATAAGTACTGCAGAAGTGTAAATGAAACCTGCCCTCAAAATGTCTTCAGGGAGGTAATGGCCAAAACATTTCAAAATGTGACACATACTTTAAGAGAACACTTTGAAGAACTAAGGGGAAATCACAGCTTGAAAAATAAAAAGGACATGCCTTCAAGCTCAATTTCAACGGATTATGAGGCACGTGCGAATTCAACCACAAAGAGGTATCAGGTCACACTTTTCAGAATAACCATCAGCAAGAAAACTACAAACAATAAATGCTGAAGGTGTTGTGGAGAAATGCATACCCTCAACTGCAAGTAGGACATAAGTTGGAGAGGGCCACCAACTAGAACAGAATGGGGGTGCCTTAAAAACGTAAACATTGAGCTACCATATGATCCAGCAGGCCCACTCCTCCACCTATAATCTAAGAAGAGAGAATTGGAAAGACACAGGCAGGCATATCTGCCTTGCACAGTATTACAATAGCCAAGATATGGAAGTAACCAAAAAGTCCACCAACAGATGGGTGGACAAAGAAGTACTCCTCCATGTACAGATGGAATATTCGCTAGTCAAAAAAATGAAACAATACCATTTGCAGCGCCATAGATGAGTCTAGACGTAATCACGCCACGGGTAGTCAGTGAGAAAGCAAAATACATATATCCTATGATATCACTTTCAGGAGTTACTTAAAAATTGATACCAATGGAGATATTTCCACAGAGAAAGGCAATCACAGTTTCATTAAAAAACTTATGGTTCACCAAATAGAAAGGGATGAGGATTGGATACATTACCATATTGGGGTTAACAGAGATATACAAACCATGTGAAATATATAACCACCAAAGACGTACGGAAGACCAGGAGAAGACTACTCAACATTGTGTCATAACCTACATGGGAAAAGGATGCGAGGAAGAAAAGATACACGTATATGTGTGAAAGACCCACATCTTGCACACCTAGAGCAAACAAACCAATGTAATCAAATCTGCTGGGATAAAAAATAAAAAGTAAATTACAAGTATGAACAAGAAGTAATGAGACATAAACTTAAAGGGCTTTTTCCTGGCCCATTCCATTCTAATTTACAACCTAGAGCACCACTTCCATTAAGCCTCTGTTTCCCCAGGTACCAAATTTGGTAAAGAAGAAATGCTGCCACCTTGTGGCCGTGTCCTGCAAGAGCAGCTTTAAACTCACAGCTAATGGTTACTTAACATTCACAAGGACTCAGGGCTGTAAAGGACACCTGCCCTAAAAAATTGTGCTGAAGTAGTGAATGGACAAAAAAATTCAAAACAGGCAGATGTTTCAAGAAGAGACTATGAAGAGTTATGTATTACTCACGCTCTTTTAAAAAAAAAGGAAAATGGATACAAGCTCAACCTCAGGGTGTGTTAGACCCATGCAATCTAATCTACGAAAAGTTTCAACTTACACCAGTCGACTGACCATCAGCAAAAAGTATACGAACAATAAATGCTGAAGGGGTTTTAGAGAACTGTGTACCCTCTACCTGCTGGTGAGACGTAAAGGGGTAAGAGCCAATAATGAGAAAAGAAAGGAGCTGTGTTTAAAAGTAAAAATGGAGGTACCATTCAATCCAGCAGGCGCACCATTGGATCTCTCACCTGAGAAGACAAGAATCGAGAAGACACAGGCCGCAAAAGCTGCAGTGCAGCCTTATTCACAATAGCCAAGACAGTGAAGCAATCAAAATGTCCAACAACAGGTGAATGGATAAAGAAGAAGTGGTCCATGTACACAATGGAATATTAGCCATGGAAAACAACGAACCATTGCTCTTTGAGGCACCACAAATGAGTCTGCAGATAATCATGAAAGATGAGGTAAGTTGGAAAGCAAAAGACCTGTATTCTATGATATCACTTATAGGCGTTATCTAATAACTGACACAAATGAACATATTTCCACAGAGAAAGACACTCACAGACTTAGAAAATAAAACTATGCTCAACTGAAAGGAAAGGTGGGGGAATGGATAAATTAAGATTACTGTTACTATATGTATACAAACACAAATTATATAAATATCTCAAAAATACCGACCATATAGCAAGGGAGGTCTGCGGAACCCTCTGTAACATTTTACATGGGAAGAGGATCTGTACTTGAATAGACATATATAATGTACAAATGAACCAGATTGTGTTCACCTAGGACAAACAATATTCTAAGCTTTACCCCAATGAAAAAAAAAATTAAAACCAAGAAGAAATAATGAGACATAAACTTATAGGGCTTTCTCCGTGCACATTCCAATGTAATTTACAACCTAGGAACACGACTTCCAGAAAGGCTCTGCTGCCCTACTACCCAGATTTGGGAATGGAGAAATGCTGCCTGCTTCAGGTCACTTCCCACAACAGGAGCTTTAAAACCATTGCTAAAGGTCACTAAATATTCACAAAACTTGCAGTTCGGTAAATGACACCTGCTCTCTAAAAAGAGTCTCAGGTGGAAAATCGACCAAAAAATTCAAAAGAGGGCAACCTTCCAAGAAGACAATATCAAGAGATATATTGTACTCCCAATTGTTTCCTTTTTTCAACAGAAAAGAAAACGGCGGTGAAAAATGATGAGTTTTACGAATTTTCAAAGCCATGCAAACCCAAATTACAAAACCCTATCAGCTCACAGCAGCCAGCAGGGCCATTAGCATAAATGCTGCAAACAATAGATACTGAAGCGATTGTGGAGAAATGTGTACCCTCGATTCTAAGGGGGACGTGGTAAGTGCCACTAATGAAAACACAAAGAAGGTGCTTTGAAAAGGGAAAAACGATGCTACCAGTCAGTCAATCACACCCACTGCTGGGGCTATCACCTGAGAAAATGAGAATCAAAAAGTCACAGGCTGGCAATCCTGCACTCCAACAATATTTACCATAGCCAACACTTGGAAGCAATGAAAATGTCCATCAACCGAGGAATGCACAAAGAAGAAGTGGTCCACGTACACAGTGGAAAATTACTCCAATAAAAAATAAAAATTAAATTTAAAAATCCAACAAAACTAAGGAGACATCAGCTTGTGTGGGTTTGTCCGGGCACACTCCACGCTAATTTATAACCGAGAAACACCACAGGCCGCAAGGGCTTTTCCCTAGTTACCAGGGTGGGGAACATAGAAAGGCTGCTGCCCTCTGGCAGTTACCTGCAAAAGCTGTTTTAAAGCCTGTGCTAATGGTCATTTCATAGGAATAAGTACTGCAGAAGTGTAAATGAAACCTGCCCTCAAAATGTCTTCAGGGAGGTAATGGCCAAAACATTTCAAAATGTGACACATACTTTAAGAGAACACTTTGAAGAACTAAGGGGAAATCACAGCTTGAAAAATAAAAAGGACATGCCTTCAAGCTCAATTTCAACGGATTATGAGGCACGTGCGAATTCAACCACAAAGAGGTATCAGGTCACACTTTTCAGAATAACCATCAGCAAGAAAACTACAAACAATAAATGCTGAAGGTGTTGTGGAGAAATGCATACCCTCAACTGCAAGTAGGACATAAGTTGGAGAGGGCCACCAACTAGAACAGAATGGGGGTGCCTTAAAAACGTAAACATTGAGCTACCATATGATCCAGCAGGCCCACTCCTCCACCTATAATCTAAGAAGAGAGAATTGGAAAGACACAGGCAGGCATATCTGCCTTGCACAGTATTACAATAGCCAAGATATGGAAGTAACCAAAAAGTCCACCAACAGATGGGTGGACAAAGAAGTACTCCTCCATGTACAGATGGAATATTCGCTAGTCAAAAAAATGAAACAATACCATTTGCAGCGCCATAGATGAGTCTAGACGTAATCACGCCACGGGTAGTCAGTGAGAAAGCAAAATACATATATCCTATGATATCACTTTCAGGAGTTACTTAAAAATTGATACCAATGGAGATATTTCCACAGAGAAAGGCAATCACAGTTTCATTAAAAAACTTATGGTTCACCAAATAGAAAGGGATGAGGATTGGATACATTACCATATTGGGGTTAACAGAGATATACAAACCATGTGAAATATATAACCACCAAAGACGTACGGAAGACCAGGAGAAGACTACTCAACATTGTGTCATAACCTACATGGGAAAAGGATGCGAGGAAGAAAAGATACACGTATATGTGTGAAAGACCCACATCTTGCACACCTAGAGCAAACAAACCAATGTAATCAAATCTGCTGGGATAAAAAATAAAAAGTAAATTACAAGTATGAACAAGAAGTAATGAGACATAAACTTAAAGGGCTTTTTCCTGGCCCATTCCATTCTAATTTACAACCTAGAGCACCACTTCCATTAAGCCTCTGTTTCCCCAGGTACCAAATTTGGTAAAGAAGAAATGCTGCCACCTTGTGGCCGTGTCCTGCAAGAGCAGCTTTAAACTCACAGCTAATGGTTACTTAACATTCACAAGGACTCAGGGCTGTAAAGGACACCTGCCCTAAAAAATTGTGCTGAAGTAGTGAATGGACAAAAAAATTCAAAACAGGCAGATGTTTCAAGAAGAGACTATGAAGAGTTATGTATTACTCACGCTCTTTTAAAAAAAAAGGAAAATGGATACAAGCTCAACCTCAGGGTGTGTTAGACCCATGCAATCTAATCTACGAAAAGTTTCAACTTACACCAGTCGACTGACCATCAGCAAAAAATATACGAACAATAAATGCTGAAGGGGTTTTAGAGAACTGTGTACCCTCTACCTGCTGGTGAGACGTAAAGGGGTAAGAGCCAATAATGAGAAAAGAAAGGAGCTGTGTTTAAAAGTAAAAATGGAGGTACCATTCAATCCAGCAGGCGCACCATTGGATCTCTCACCTGAGAAGACAAGAATCGAGAAGACACAGGCCGCAAAAGCTGCAGTGCAGCCTTATTCACAATAGCCAAGACAGTGAAGCAATCAAAATGTCCAACAACAGGTGAATGGATAAAGAAGAAGTGGTCCATGTACACAATGGAATATTAGCCATGGAAAACAACGAACCATTGCTCTTTGAGGCACCACAAATGAGTCTGCAGATAATCATGAAAGATGAGGTAAGTTGGAAAGCAAAAGACCTGTATTCTATGATATCACTTATAGGCGTTATCTAATAACTGACACAAATGAACATATTTCCACAGAGAAAGACACTCACAGACTTAGAAAATAAAACTATGCTCAACTGAAAGGAAAGGTGGGGGAATGGATAAATTAAGATTACTGTTACTATATGTATACAAACACAAATTATATAAATATCTCAAAAATACCGACCATATAGCAAGGGAGGTCTGCGGAACCCTCTGTAACATTTTACATGGGAAGAGGATCTGTACTTGAATAGACATATATAATGTACAAATGAACCAGATTGTGTTCACCTAGGACAAACAATATTCTAAGCTTTACCCCAATGAAAAAAAAAATTAAAACCAAGAAGAAATAATGAGACATAAACTTATAGGGCTTTCTCCGTGCACATTCCAATGTAATTTACAACCTAGGAACACGACTTCCAGAAAGGCTCTGCTGCCCTACTACCCAGATTTGGGAATGGAGAAATGCTGCCTGCTTCAGGTCACTTCCCACAACAGGAGCTTTAAAACCATTGCTAAAGGTCACTAAATATTCACAAAACTTGCAGTTCGGTAAATGACACCTGCTCTCTAAAAAGAGTCTCAGGTGGAAAATCGACCAAAAAATTCAAAAGAGGGCAACCTTCCAAGAAGACAATATCAAGAGATATATTGTACTCCCAATTGTTTCCTTTTTTCAACAGAAAAGAAAACGGCGGTGAAAAATGATGAGTTTTACGAATTTTCAAAGCCATGCAAACCCAAATTACAAAACCCTATCAGCTCACAGCAGCCAGCAGGGCCATTAGCATAAATGCTGCAAACAATAGATACTGAAGCGATTGTGGAGAAATGTGTACCCTCGATTCTAAGGGGGACGTGGTAAGTGCCACTAATGAAAACACAAAGAAGGTGCTTTGAAAAGGGAAAAACGATGCTACCAGTCAGTCAATCACACCCACTGCTGGGGCTATCACCTGAGAAAATGAGAATCAAAAAGTCACAGGCTGGCAATCCTGCACTCCAACAATATTTACCATAGCCAACACTTGGAAGCAATGAAAATGTCCATCAACCGAGGAATGCACAAAGAAGAAGTGGTCCACGTACACAGTGGAAAATTACTCCAATAAAAAATAAAAATTAAATTTAAAAATCCAACAAAACTAAGGAGACATCAGCTTGTGTGGGTTTGTCCGGGCACACTCCACGCTAATTTATAACCGAGAAACACCACAGGCCGCAAGGGCTTTTCCCTAGTTACCAGGGTGGGGAACATAGAAAGGCTGCTGCCCTCTGGCAGTTACCTGCAAAAGCTGTTTTAAAGCCTGTGCTAATGGTCATTTCATAGGAATAAGTACTGCAGAAGTGTAAATGAAACCTGCCCTCAAAATGTCTTCAGGGAGGTAATGGCCAAAACATTTCAAAATGTGACACATACTTTAAGAGAACACTTTGAAGAACTAAGGGGAAATCACAGCTTGAAAAATAAAAAGGACATGCCTTCAAGCTCAATTTCAACGGATTATGAGGCACGTGCGAATTCAACCACAAAGAGGTATCAGGTCACACTTTTCAGAATAACCATCAGCAAGAAAACTACAAACAATAAATGCTGAAGGTGTTGTGGAGAAATGCATACCCTCAACTGCAAGTAGGACATAAGTTGGAGAGGGCCACCAACTAGAACAGAATGGGGGTGCCTTAAAAACGTAAACATTGAGCTACCATATGATCCAGCAGGCCCACTCCTCCACCTATAATCTAAGAAGAGAGAATTGGAAAGACACAGGCAGGCATATCTGCCTTGCACAGTATTACAATAGCCAAGATATGGAAGTAACCAAAAAGTCCACCAACAGATGGGTGGACAAAGAAGTACTCCTCCATGTACAGATGGAATATTCGCTAGTGAAAAAAATGAAACAATACCATTTGCAGCGCCATAGATGAGTCTAGACGTAATCACGCCACGGGTAGTCAGTGAGAAAGCAAAATACATATATCCTATGATATCACTTTCAGGAGTTACTTAAAAATTGATACCAATGGAGATATTTCCACAGAGAAAGGCAATCACAGTTTCATTAAAAAACTTATGGTTCACCAAATAGAAAGGGATGAGGATTGGATACATTACCATATTGGGGTTAACAGAGATATACAAACCATGTGAAATATATAACCACCAAAGACGTACGGAAGACCAGGAGAAGACTACTCAACATTGTGTCATAACCTACATGGGAAAAGGATGCGAGGAAGAAAAGATACCCGTATATGTGTGAAAGACCCACATCTTGCACACCTAGAGCAAACAAACCAATGTAATCAAATCTGCTGGGATAAAAAATAAAAAGTAAATTACAAGTATGAACAAGAAGTAATGAGACATAAACTTAAAGGGCTTTTTCCTGGCCCATTCCATTCTAATTTACAACCTAGAGCACCACTTCCATTAAGCCTCTGTTTCCCCAGGTACCAAATTTGGTAAAGAAGAAATGCTGCCACCTTGTGGCCGTGTCCTGCAAGAGCAGCTTTAAACTCACAGCTAATGGTTACTTAACATTCACAAGGACTCAGGGCTGTAAAGGACACCTGCCCTAAAAAATTGTGCTGAAGTAGTGAATGGACAAAAAAATTCAAAACAGGCAGATGTTTCAAGAAGAGACTATGAAGAGTTATGTATTACTCACGCTCTTTTAAAAAAAAAGGAAAATGGATACAAGCTCAACCTCAGGGTGTGTTAGACCCATGCAATCTAATCTACGAAAAGTTTCAACTTACACCAGTCGACTGACCATCAGCAAAAAGTATACGAACAATAAATGCTGAAGGGGTTTTAGAGCACTGTGTACCCTCTACCTGCTGGTGAGACGTAAAGGGGTAACAGCCAATAATGAGAAAAGAAAGGAGCTGTGTTTAAAAGTAAAAATGGAGGTACCATTCAATCCAGCAGGCGCACCATTGGATCTCTCACCTGAGAAGACAAGAATCGAGAAGACACAGGCCGCAAAAGCTGCAGTGCAGCCTTATTCACAATAGCCAAGACAGTGAAGCAATCAAAATGTCCAACAACAGGTGAATGGATAAAGAAGAAGTGGTCCATGTACACAATGGAATATCAGCCATGGAAAACAACGAACCATTGCTCTTTGAGGAACCACAAATGAGTCTGCAGATAATCATGAAAGATGAGGTAAGTTGGAAAGCAAAAGACCTGTATTCTATGATATCACTTATAGGCGTTATCTAATAACTGACACAAATGAACATATTTCCACAGAGAAAGACACTCACAGACTTAGAAAATAAAACTATGCTCAACTGAAAGGAAAGGTGGGGGAATGGATAAATTAAGATTACTGTTACTATATGTATACAAACACAAATTATATAAATATCTCAAAAATACCGACCATATAGCAAGGGAGGTCTGCGGAACCCTCTGTAACATTTTACATGGGAAGAGGATCTGTACTTGAATAGACATATATAATGTACAAATGAACCAGATTGTGTTCACCTAGGACAAACAATATTCTAAGCTTTACCCCAATGAAAAAAAAAATTAAAACCAAGAAGAAATAATGAGACATAAACTTATAGGGCTTTCTCCGTGCACATTCCAATGTAATTTACAACCTAGGAACACGACTTCCAGAAAGGCTCTGCTGCCCTACTACCCAGATTTGGGAATGGAGAAATGCTGCCTGCTTCAGGTCACTTCCCACAACAGGAGCTTTAAAACCATTGCTAAAGGTCACTAAATATTCACAAAACTTGCAGTTCGGTAAATGACACCTGCTCTCTAAAAAGAGTCTCAGGTGGAAAATCGACCAAAAAATTCAAAAGAGGGCAACCTTCCAAGAAGACAATATCAAGAGATATATTGTACTCCCAATTGTTTCCTTTTTTCAACAGAAAAGAAAACGGCGGTGAAAAATGATGAGTTTTACGAATTTTCAAAGCCATGCAAACCCAAATTACAAAACCCTATCAGCTCACAGCAGCCAGCAGGGCCATTAGCATAAATGCTGCAAACAATAGATACTGAAGCGATTGTGGAGAAATGTGTACCCTCGATTCTAAGGGGGACGTGGTAAGTGCCACTAATGAAAACACAAAGAAGGTGCTTTGAAAAGGGAAAAACGATGCTACCAGTCAGTCAATCACACCCACTGCTGGGGCTATCACCTGAGAAAATGAGAATCAAAAAGTCACAGGCTGGCAATCCTGCACTCCAACAATATTTACCATAGCCAACACTTGGAAGCAATGAAAATGTCCATCAACCGAGGAATGCACAAAGAAGAAGTGGTCCACGTATACAGTGGAAAATTACTCCAATAAAAAATAAAAATTAAATTTAAAAATCCAACAAAACTAAGGAGACATCAGCTTGTGTGGGTTTGTCCGGGCACACTCCACGCTAATTTATAACCGAGAAACACCACAGGCCGCAAGGGCTTTTCCCTAGTTACCAGGGTGGGGAACATAGAAAGGCTGCTGCCCTCTGGCAGTTACCTGCAAAAGCTGTTTTAAAGCCTGTGCTAATGGTCATTTCATAGGAATAAGTACTGCAGAAGTGTAAATGAAACCTGCCCTCAAAATGTCTTCAGGGAGGTAATGGCCAAAACATTTCAAAATGTGACACATACTTTAAGAGAACACTTTGAAGAACTAAGGGGAAATCACAGCTTGAAAAATAAAAAGGACATGCCTTAAAGCTCAATTTCAACGGATTATGAGGCACGTGCGAATTCAACCACAAAGAGGTATCAGGTCACACTTTTCAGAATAACCATCAGCAAGAAAACTACAAACAATAAATGCTGAAGGTGTTGTGGAGAAATGCATACCCTCAACTGCAAGTAGGACATAAGTTGGAGAGGGCCACCAACTAGAACAGAATGGGGGTGCCTTAAAAACGTAAACATTGAGCTACCATATGATCCAGCAGGCCCACTCCTCCACCTATAATCTAAGAAGAGAGAATTGGAAAGACACAGGCAGGCAAATCTGCATTGCACAGTATTACAATATCCAAGATATGGAAGTAACCAAAAAGTCCACCAACAGATGGGTGGACAAAGAAGTACTCCTCCATGTACAGATGGAATATTCGCTAGTCAAAAAAATGAAACAATACCATTTGCAGCGCCATAGATGAGTCTAGACGTAATCACGCCACGGGTAGTCAGTGAGAAAGCAAAATACATATATCCTATGATATCACTTTCAGGAGTTACTTAAAAATTGATACCAATGGAGATATTTCCACAGAGAAAGGCAATCACAGTTTCATTAAAAAACTTATGATTCACCAAATAGAAAGGGATGAGGATTGGATACATTACCATATTGGGGTTAACAGAGATATACAAACCATGTGAAATATATAACCACCAAAGACGTACGGAAGACCAGGAGAAGACTACTCAACATTGTGTCATAACCTACATGGGAAAAGGATGCGAGGAAGAAAAGATACACGTATATGTGTGAAAGACCCACATCTTGCACACCTAGAGCAAACAAACCAATGTAATCAAATCTGCTGGGATAAAAAATAAAAAGTAAATTACAAGTATGAACAAGAAGTAATGAGACATAAACTTAAAGGGCTTTTTCCTGGCCCATTCCATTCTAATTTACAACCTAGAGCACCACTTCCATTAAGCCTCTGTTTCCCCAGGTACCAAATTTGGTAAAGAAGAAATGCTGCCACCTTGTGGCCGTGTCCTGCAAGAGCAGCTTTAAACTCACAGCTAATGGTTACTTAACATTCACAAGGACTCAGGGCTGTAAAGGACACCTGCCCTAAAAAATTGTGCTGAAGTAGTGAATGGACAAAAAAATTCAAAACAGGCAGATGTTTCAAGAAGAGACTATGAAGAGTTATGTATTACTCACGCTCTTTTAAAAAAAAAGGAAAATGGATACAAGCTCAACCTCAGGGTGTGTTAGACCCATGCAATCTAATCTACGAAAAGTTTCAACTTACACCAGTCGACTGACCATCAGCAAAAAGTATACGAACAATAAATGCTGAAGGGGTTTTAGAGAACTGTGTACCCTCTACCTGCTGGTGAGACGTAAAGGGGTAAGAGCCAATAATGAGAAAAGAAAGGAGCTGTGTTTAAAAGTAAAAATGGAGGTACCATTCAATCCAGCAGGCGCACCATTGGATCTCTCACCTGAGAAGACAAGAATCGAGAAGACACAGGCCGCAAAAGCTGCAGTGCAGCCTTATTCACAATAGCCAAGACAGTGAAGCAATCAAAATGTCCAACAACAGGTGAATGGATAAAGAAGAAGTGGTCCATGTACACAATGGAATATTAGCCATGGAAAACAACGAACCATTGCTCTTTGAGGCACCACAAATGAGTCTGCAGATAATCATGAAAGATGAGGTAAGTTGGAAAGCAAAAGACCTGTATTCTATGATATCACTTATAGGCGTTATCTAATAACTGACACAAATGAACATATTTCCACAGAGAAAGACACTCACAGACTTAGAAAATAAAACTATGCTCAACTGAAAGGAAAGGTGGGGGAATGGATAAATTAAGATTACTGTTACTATATGTATACA
Source organism: Balaenoptera physalus (assembly GCF_965194825.1). Taxonomy (NCBI): domain Eukaryota; kingdom Metazoa; phylum Chordata; class Mammalia; order Artiodactyla; family Balaenopteridae; genus Balaenoptera; species Balaenoptera physalus. Next base: position 106,482 of record NW_028126557.1, read on the forward strand.
AACACAAATTATATAAATATCTCAAAAATACCGACCATATAGCAAGGGAGGTCTGCGGAACCCTCTGTAACATTTTACATGGGAAGAGGATCTGTACTTGAATAGACATATATAATGTACAAATGAACCAGATTGTGTTCACCTAGGACAAACAATATTCTAAGCTTTACCCCAATGAAAAAAAAAATTAAAACCAAGAAGAAATAATGAGACATAAACTTATAGGGCTTTCTCCGTGCACATTCCAATGTAATTTACAACCTAGGAACACGACTTCCAGAAAGGCTCTGCTGCCCTACTACCCAGATTTGGGAATGGAGAAATGCTGCCTGCTTCAGGTCACTTCCCACAACAGGAGCTTTAAAACCATTGCTAAAGGTCACTAAATATTCACAAAACTTGCAGTACGGTAAATGACACCTGCTCTCTAAAAAGAGTCTCAGGTGGAAAATCGACCAAAAAATTCAAAAGAGGGCAACCTTCCAAGAAGACAATATCAAGAGATATATTGTACTCCCAATTGTTTCCTTTTTTCAACAGAAAAGAAAACGGCGGTGAAAAATGATGAGTTTTACGAATTTTCAAAGCCATGCAAACCCAAATTACAAAACCCTATCAGCTCACAGCAGCCAGCAGGGCCATTAGCATAAATGCTGCAAACAATAGATACTGAAGCGATTGTGGAGAAATGTGTACCCTCGATTCTAAGGGGGACGTGGTAAGTGCCACTAATGAAAACACAAAGAAGGTGCTTTGAAAAGGGAAAAACGATGCTACCAGTCAGTCAATCACACCCACTGCTGGGGCTATCACCTGAGAAAATGAGAATCAAAAAGTCACAGGCTGGCAATCCTGCACTCCAACAATATTTACCATAGCCAACACTTGGAAGCAATGAAAATGTCCATCAACCGAGGAATGCACAAAGAAGAAGTGGTCCACGTACACAGTGGAAAATTACTCCAATAAAAAATAAAAATTAAATTTAAAAATCCAACAAAACTAAGGAGACATCAGCTTGTGTGGGTTTGTCCGGGCACACTCCATGCTAATTTATAACCGAGAAACACCACAGGCCGCAAGGGCTTTTCCCTAGTTACCAGGGTGGGGAACATAGAAAGGCTGCTGCCCTCTGGCAGTTACCTGCAAAAGCTGTTTTAAAGCCTGTGCTAATGGTCATTTCATAGGAATAAGTACTGCAGAAGTGTAAATGAAACCTGCCCTCAAAATGTCTTCAGCGAGGTAATGGCCAAAACATTTCAAAATGTGACACATACTTTAAGAGAACACTTTGAAGAACTAAGGGGAAATCACAGCTTGAAAAATAAAAAGGACATGCCTTCAAGCTCAATTTCAACGGATTATGAGGCACGTGCGAATTCAACCACAAAGAGGTATCAGGTCACACTTTTCAGAATAACCATCAGCAAGAAAACTACAAACAATAAATGCTGAAGGTGTTGTGGAGAAATGCATACCCTCAACTGCAAGTAGGACATAAGTTGGAGAGGGCCACCAACTAGAACAGAATGGGGGTGCCTTAAAAACGTAAACATTGAGCTACCATATGATCCAGCAGGCCCACTCCTCCACCTATAATCTAAGAAGAGAGAATTGGAAAGACACAGGCAGGCAAATCTGCATTGCACAGTATTACAATATCCAAGATATGGAAGTAACCAAAAAGTCCACCAACAGATGGGTGGACAAAGAAGTACTCCTCCATGTACAGATGGAATATTCGCTAGTCAAAAAAATGAAACAATACCATTTGCAGCGCTATAGATGAGTCTAGACGTAATCACGCCACGGGTAGTCAGTGAGAAAGCAAAATACATATATCCTATGATATCACTTTCAGGAGTTACTTAAAAATTGATACCAATGGAGATATTTCCACAGAGAAAGGCAATCACAGTTTCATTAAAAAACTTATGATTCACCAAATAGAAAGGGATGAGGATTGGATACATTACCATATTGGGGTTAACAGAGATATACAAACCATGTGAAATATATAACCACCAAAGACGTACGGAAGACCAGGAGAAGACTACTCAACATTGTGTCATAACCTACATGGGAAAAGGATGCGAGGAAGAAAAGATACACGTATATGTGTGAAAGACCCACATCTTGCACACCTAGAGCAAACAAACCAATGTAATCAAATCTGCTGGGATAAAAAATAAAAAGTAAATTACAAGTATGAACAAGAAGTAATGAGACATAAACTTAAAGGGCTTTTTCCTGGCCCATTCCATTCTAATTTACAACCTAGAGCACCACTTCCATTAAGCCTCTGTTTCCCCAGGTACCAAATTTGGTAAAGAAGAAATGCTGCCACCTTGTGGCCGTGTCCTGCAAGAGCAGCTTTAAACTCACAGCTAATGGTTACTTAACATTCACAAGGACTCAGGGCTGTAAAGGACACCTGCCCTAAAAAATTGTGCTGAAGTAGTGAATGGACAAAAAAATTCAAAATAGGCAGATGTTTCAAGAAGAGACTATGAAGAGTTATGTATTACTCACGCTCTTTTAAAAAAAAAGGAAAATGGATACAAGCTCAACCTCAGGGTGTGTTAGACCCATGCAATCTAATCTACGAAAAGTTTCAACTTACACCAGTCGACTGACCATCAGCAAAAAGTATACGAACAATAAATGCTGAAGGGGTTTTAGAGAACTGTGTACCCTCTACCTGCTGGTGAGACGTAAAGGGGTAAGAGCCAATAATGAGAAAAGAAAGGAGCTGTGTTTAAAAGTAAAAATGGAGGTACCATTCAATCCAGCAGGCGCACCATTGGATCTCTCACCTGAGAAGACAAGAATCGAGAAGACACAGGCCGCAAAAGCTGCAGTGCAGCCTTATTCACAATAGCCAAGACAGTGAAGCAATCAAAATGTCCAACAACAGGTGAATGGATAAAGAAGAAGTGGTCCATGTACACAATGGAATATTAGCCATGGAAAACAACGAACCATTGCTCTTTGAGGCACCACAAATGAGTCTGCAGATAATCATGAAAGATGAGGTAAGTTGGAAAGCAAAAGACCTGTATTCTATGATATCACTTATAGGCGTTATCTAATAACTGACACAAATGAACATATTTCCACAGAGAAAGACACTCACAGACTTAGAAAATAAAACTATGCTCAACTGAAAGGAAAGGTGGGGGAATGGATAAATTAAGATTACTGTTACTATATGTATACAAACACAAATTATATAAATATCTCAAAAATACCGACCATATAGCAAGGGAGGTCTGCGGAACCCTCTGTAACATTTTACATGGGAAGAGGATCTGTACTTGAATAGACATATATAATGTACAAATGAACCAGATTGTGTTCACCTAGGACAAACAATATTCTAAGCTTTACCCCAATGAAAAAAAAATTAAAACCAAGAAGAAATAATGAGACATAAACTTATAGGGCTTTCTCCGTGCACATTCCAATGTAATTTACAACCTAGGAACACGACTTCCAGAAAGGCTCTGCTGCCCTACTACCCAGATTTGGGAATGGAGAAATGCTGCCTGCTTCAGGTCACTTCCCACAACAGGAGCTTTAAAACCATTGCTAAAGGTCACTAAATATTCACAAAACTTGCAGTTCGGTAAATGACACCTGCTCTCTAAAAAGAGTCTCAGGTGGAAAATCGACCAAAAAATTCAAAAGAGGGCAACCTTCCAAGAAGACAATATCAAGAGATATATTGTACTCCCAATTGTTTCCTTTTTTCAACAGAAAAGAAAACGGCGGTGAAAAATGATGAGTTTTACGAATTTTCAAAGCCATGCAAACCCAAATTACAAAACCCTATCAGCTCACAGCAGCCAGCAGGGCCATTAGCATAAATGCTGCAAACAATAGATACTGAAGCGATTGTGGAGAAATGTGTACCCTCGATTCTAAGGGGGACGTGGTAAGTGCCACTAATGAAAACACAAAGAAGGTGCTTTGAAAAGGGAAAAACGATGCTACCAGTCAGTCAATCACACCCACTGCTGGGGCTATCACCTGAGAAAATGAGAATCAAAAAGTCACAGGCTGGCAATCCTGCACTCCAACAATATTTACCATAGCCAACACTTGGAAGCAATGAAAATGTCCATCAACCGAGGAATGCACAAAGAAGAAGTGGTCCACGTACACAGTGGAAAATTACTCCAATAAAAAATAAAAATTAAATTTAAAAATCCAACAAAACTAAGGAGACATCAGCTTGTGTGGGTTTGTCCGGGCACACTCCACGCTAATTTATAACCGAGAAACACCACAGGCCGCAAGGGCTTTTCCCTAGTTACCAGGGTGGGGAACATAGAAAGGCTGCTGCCCTCTGGCAGTTACCTGCAAAAGCTGTTTTAAAGCCTGTGCTAATGGTCATTTCATAGGAATAAGTACTGCAGAAGTGTAAATGAAACCTGCCCTCAAAATGTCTTCAGGGAGGTAATGGCCAAAACATTTCAAAATGTGACACATACTTTAAGAGAACACTTTGAAGAACTAAGGGGAAATCACAGCTTGAAAAATAAAAAGGACATGCCTTCAAGCTCAATTTCAACGGATTATGAGGCACGTGCGAATTCAACCACAAAGAGGTATCAGGTCACACTTTTCAGAATAACCATCAGCAAGAAAACTACAAACAATAAATGCTGAAGGTGTTGTGGAGAAATGCATACCCTCAACTGCAAGTAGGACATAAGTTGGAGAGGGCCACCAACTAGAACAGAATGGGGGTGCCTTAAAAACGTAAACATTGAGCTACCATATGATCCAGCAGGCCCAATCCTCCACCTATAATCTAAGAAGAGAGAATTGGAAAGACACAGGCAGGCATATCTGCCTTGCACAGTATTACAATAGCCAAGATATGGAAGTAACCAAAAAGTCCACCAACAGATGGGTGGACAAAGAAGTACTCCTCCATGTACAGATGGAATATTCGCTAGTCAAAAAAATGAAACAATACCATTTGCAGCGCCATAGATGAGTCTAGACGTAATCACGCCACGGGTAGTCAGTGAGAAAGCAAAATACATATATCCTATGATATCACTTTCAGGAGTTACTTAAAAATTGATACCAATGGAGATATTTCCACAGAGAAAGGCAATCACAGTTTCATTAAAAAACTTATGGTTCACCAAATAGAAAGGGATGAGGATTGGATACATTACCATATTGGGGTTAACAGAGATATACAAACCATGTGAAATATATAACCACCAAAGACGTACGGAAGACCAGGAGAAGACTACTCAACATTGTGTCATAACCTACATGGGAAAAGGATGCGAGGAAGAAAAGATACACGTATATGTGTGAAAGACCCACATCTTGCACACCTAGAGCAAACAAACCAATGTAATCAAATCTGCTGGGATAAAAAATAAAAAGTAAATTACAAGTATGAACAAGAAGTAATGAGACATAAACTTAAAGGGCTTTTTCCTGGCCCATTCCATTCTAATTTACAACCTAGAGCACCACTTCCATTAAGCCTCTGTTTCCCCAGGTACCAAATTTGGTAAAGAAGAAATGCTGCCACCTTGTGGCCGTGTCCTGCAAGAGCAGCTTTAAACTCACAGCTAATGGTTACTTAACATTCACAAGGACTCAGGGCTGTAAAGGACACCTGCCCTAAAAAATTGTGCTGAAGTAGTGAATGGACAAAAAAATTCAAAACAGGCAGATGTTTCAAGAAGAGACTATGAAGAGTTATGTATTACTCACGCTCTTTTAAAAAAAAAGGAAAATGGATACAAGCTCAACCTCAGGGTGTGTTAGACCCATGCAATCTAATCTACGAAAAGTTTCAACTTACACCAGTCGACTGACCATCAGCAAAAAGTATACGAACAATAAATGCTGAAGGGGTTTTAGAGAACTGTCTACCCTCTACCTGCTGGTGAGACGTAAAGGGGTAAGAGCCAATAATGAGAAAAGAAAGGAGCTGTGTTTAAAAGTAAAAATGGAGGTACCATTCAATCCAGCAGGCGCACCATTGGATCTCTCACCTGAGAAGACAAGAATCGAGAAGACACAGGCCGCAAAAGCTGCAGTGCAGCCTTATTCACAATAGCCAAGACAGTGAAGCAATCAAAATGTCCAACAACAGGTGAATGGATAAAGAAGAAGTGGTCCATGTACACAATGGAATATTAGCCATGGAAAACAACGAACCATTGCTCTTTGAGGCACCACAAATGAGTCTGCAGATAATCATGAAAGATGAGGTAAGTTGGAAAGCAAAAGACCTGTATTCTATGATATCACTTATAGGCGTTATCTAATAACTGACACAAATGAACATATTTCCACAGAGAAAGACACTCACAGACTTAGAAAATAAAACTATGCTCAACTGAAAGGAAAGGTGGGGGAATGGATAAATTAAGATTACTGTTACTATATGTATACAAACACAAATTATATAAATATCTCAAAAATACCGACCATATAGCAAGGGAGGTCTGCGGAACCCTCTGTAACATTTTACATGGGAAGAGGATCTGTACTTGAATAGACATATATAATGTACAAATGAACCAGATTGTGTTCACCTAGGACAAACAATATTCTAAGCTTTACCCCAATGAAAAAAAAATTAAAACCAAGAAGAAATAATGAGACATAAACTTATAGGGCTTTCTCCGTGCACATTCCAATGTAATTTACAACCTAGGAACACGACTTCCAGAAAGGCTCTGCTGCCCTACTACCCAGATTTGGGAATGGAGAAATGCTGCCTGCTTCAGGTCACTTCCCACAACAGGAGCTTTAAAACCATTGCTAAAGGTCACTAAATATTCACAAAACTTGCAGTTCGGTAAATGACACCTGCTCTCTAAAAAGAGTCTCAGGTGGAAAATCGACCAAAAAATTCAAAAGAGGGCAACCTTCCAAGAAGACAATATCAAGAGATATATTGTACTCCCAATTGTTTCCTTTTTTCAACAGAAAAGAAAACGGCGGTGAAAAATGATGAGTTTTACGAATTTTCAAAGCCATGCAAACCCAAATTACAAAACCCTATCAGCTCACAGCAGCCAGCAGGGCCATTAGCATAAATGCTGCAAACAATAGATACTGAAGCGATTGTGGAGAAATGTGTACCCTCGATTCTAAGGGGGACGTGGTAAGTGCCACTAATGAAAACACAAAGAAGGTGCTTTGAAAAGGGAAAAACGATGCTACCAGTCAGTCAATCACACCCACTGCTGGGGCTATCACCTGAGAAAATGAGAATCAAAAAGTCACAGGCTGGCAATCCTGCACTCCAACAATATTTACCATAGCCAACACTTGGAAGCAATGAAAATGTCCATCAACCGAGGAATGCACAAAGAAGAAGTGGTCCACGTACACAGTGGAAAATTACTCCAATAAAAAATAAAAATTAAATTTAAAAATCCAACAAAACTAAGGAGACATCAGCTTGTGTGGGTTTGTCCGGGCACACTCCACGCTAATTTATAACCGAGAAACACCACAGGCCGCAAGGGCTTTTCCCTAGTTACCAGGGTGGGGAACATAGAAAGGCTGCTGCCCTCTGGCAGTTACCTGCAAAAGCTGTTTTAAAGCCTGTGCTAATGGTCATTTCATAGGAATAAGTACTGCAGAAGTGTAAATGAAACCTGCCCTCAAAATGTCTTCAGGGAGGTAATGGCCAAAACATTTCAAAATGTGACACATACTTTAAGAGAACACTTTGAAGAACTAAGGGGAAATCACAGCTTGAAAAATAAAAAGGACATGCCTTCAAGCTCAATTTCAACGGATTATGAGGCACGTGCGAATTCAACCACAAAGAGGTATCAGGTCACACTTTTCAGAATAACCATCAGCAAGAAAACTACAAACAATAAATGCTGAAGGTGTTGTGGAGAAATGCATACCCTCAACTGCAAGTAGGACATAAGTTGGAGAGGGCCACCAACTAGAACAGAATGGGGGTGCCTTAAAAACGTAAACATTGAGCTACCATATGATCCAGCAGGCCCAATCCTCCACCTATAATCTAAGAAGAGAGAATTGGAAAGACACAGGCAGGCATATCTGCCTTGCACAGTATTACAATAGCCAAGATATGGAAGTAACCAAAAAGTCCACCAACAGATGGGTGGACAAAGAAGTACTCCTCCATGTACAGATGGAATATTCGCTAGTCAAAAAAATGAAACAATACCATTTGCAGCGCCATAGATGAGTCTAGACGTAATCACGCCACGGGTAGTCAGTGAGAAAGCAAAATACATATATCCTATGATATCACTTTCAGGAGTTACTTAAAAATTGATACCAATGGAGATATTTCCACAGAGAAAGGCAATCACAGTTTCATTAAAAAACTTATGGTTCACCAAATAGAAAGGGATGAGGATTGGATACATTACCATATTGGGGTTAACAGAGATATACAAACCATGTGAAATATATAACCACCAAAGACGTACGGAAGACCAGGAGAAGACTACTCAACATTGTGTCATAACCTACATGGGAAAAGGATGCGAGGAAGAAAAGATACACGTATATGTGTGAAAGACCCACATCTTGCACACCTAGAGCAAACAAACCAATGTAATCAAATCTGCTGGGATAAAAAATAAAAAGTAAATTACAAGTATGAACAAGAAGTAATGAGACATAAACTTAAAGGGCTTTTTCCTGGCCCATTCCATTCTAATTTACAACCTAGAGCACCACTTCCATTAAGCCTCTGTTTCCCCAGGTACCAAATTTGGTAAAGAAGAAATGCTGCCACCTTGTGGCCGTGCCCTGCAAGAGCAGCTTTAAACTCACAGCTAATGGTTACTTAACATTCACAAGGACTCAGGGCTGTAAAGGACACCTGCCCTAAAAAATTGTGCTGAAGTAGTGAATGGACAAAAAAATTCAAAACAGGCAGATGTTTCAAGAAGAGACTATGAAGAGTTATGTATTACTCACGCTCTTTTAAAAAAAAAGGAAAATGGATACAAGCTCAACCTCAGGGTGTGTTAGACCCATGCAATCTAATCTACGAAAAGTTTCAACTTACACCAGTCGACTGACCATCAGCAAAAAGTATACGAACAATAAATGCTGAAGGGCTTTTAGAGAACTGTGTACCCTCTACCTGCTGGTGAGACGTAAAGGGGTAAGAGCCAATAATGAGAAAAGAAAGGAGCTGTGTTTAAAAGTAAAAATGGAGGTACCATTCAATCCAGCAGGCGCACCATTGGATCTCTCACCTGAGAAGACAAGAATCGAGAAGACACAGGCCGCAAAAGCTGCAGTGCAGCCTTATTCACAATAGCCAAGACAGTGAAGCAATCAAAATGTCCAACAACAGGTGAATGGATAAAGAAGAAGTGGTCCATGTACACAATGGAATATTAGCCATGGAAAACAACGAACCATTGCTCTTTGAGGCACCACAAATGAGTCTGCAGATAATCATGAAAGATGAGGTAAGTTGGAAAGCAAAAGACCTGTATTCTATGATATCACTTATAGGCGTTATCTAATAACTGACACAAATGAACATATTTCCACAGAGAAAGACACTCACAGACTTAGAAAATAAAACTATGCTCAACTAAAAGGAAAGGTGGGGGAATGGATAAATTAAGATTACTGTTACTATATGTATACAAACACAAATTATATAAATATCTCAAAAATACCGACCATATAGCAAGGCAGGTCTGCGGAACCCTCTGTAACATTTTACATGGGAAGAGGATCTGTACTTGAATAGACATATATAATGTACAAATGAACCAGATTGTGTTCACCTAGGACAAACAACATTCTAAGCTTTACCCCAATTAAAAAAAAAAAATTAAAACCAAAAAGAAATAATGAGATATAAACTTATAGGGCTTTCTCCGTGCCCATTCCAATGTAATTTACAACCTAGGAACACGACTTCCAGAAAGGCTCTGCTGCCCTACTACCCAGATTTGGGAATGGAGAAATGCTGCCTGCTTCAGGTCACTTCCCACAACAGGAGCTTTAAAACCATTGCTAAAGGTCACTAAATATTCACAAAACTTGCAGTTCGGTAAATGACACCTGTTCTCTAAAAAGAGTCTCAGTTGGAAAATCGACCAAAAAATTCAAAAGAGGGCAACCTTCCAAGAAGACAATATCAAGAGTTATATTGTACTCCCAATTGTTTCCTTTTTTCAACAGAAAAGAAAACGGCGGTGAAAAATGATGAGTTTTACGAATTTTCAAAGCCATGCAAACCCAAATTACAAAACCCTATCAGCTCACAGCAGCCAGCAGGGCCATTAGCATAAATGCTGCAAACAATAAATGCTGAAGCGATTGTGGAGAAATGTGTACCCTCGATTCCAAGCGGGATGTGGTAAGTGCCACTAATGAAAACACAAAGAAGGTGCTTTGAAAAGGGAAAAACGATGCTACCAGTCAGTCAATCACACCCACTGCTTTGGCTATCACCTGAGAAAATGAGAATCAAAAAGTCACAGGCTGGCAATCCTGCACTCCAACAATATTTACCATAGCCAACACTTGGAAGCAATGAAAATGTCCATCAACCGAGGAATGCACAAAGAAGAAGTGGTCCACGTACACAGTGGAAAATTACTCCAATAAAAAATAAAAATTAAATTTAAAAATCCAACAAAAGTAAGGAGACATCAGCTTGTGTGGGTTTGTCCGGGCACACTCCACGCTAATTTATAACCGAGAAACACCACAGGCCGCAAGGGCTTTTCCCTAGTTACCAGGGTGGGGAACATAGAAAGGCTGCTGCCCTCTGGCAGTTACCTGCAAAAGCTGTTTTAAAGCCTGTGCTAATGGTCATTTCATAGGAATAAGTACTGCAGAAGTGTAAATGAAACCTGCCCTCAAAATGTCTTCAGGGAGGTAATGGCCAAAACATTTCAAAATGTGACACATACTTTAAGAGAACACTTTGAAGAACTAAGGGGAAATCACAGCTTGAAAAATAAAAAGGACATGCCTTAAAGCTCAATTTCAACGGATTATGAGGCACGTGCGAATTCAACCACAAAGAGGTATCAGGTCACACTTTTCAGAATAACCATCAGCAAGAAAACTACAAACAATAAATGCTGAAGGTGTTGTGGAGAAATGCATACCCTCAACTGCAAGTAGGACATAAGTTGGAAAGGGCCACCAACTAGAACAGAATGGGGGTGCCTTAAAAACGTAAACATTGAGCTACCATATGATCCAGCAGGCCCACTCCTCCACCTATAATCTAAGAAGAGAGAATTGGAAAGACACAGGCAGGCATATCTGCCTTGCACAGTATTACAATAGCCAAGATATGGAAGTAACCAAAAAGTCCACCAACAGATGGGTGGACAAAGAAGTACTCCTCCATGTACAGATGGAATATTCGCTAGTGAAAAAAATGAAACAATACCATTTGCAGCGCCATAGATGAGTCTAGACGTAATCACGCCACGGGTAGTCAGTGAGAAAGCAAAATACATATATCCTATGATATCACTTTCAGGAGTTACTTAAAAATTGATACCAATGGAGATATTTCCACAGAGAAAGGCAATCACAGTTTCATTAAAAAACTTATGGTTCACCAAATAGAAAGGGATGAGGATTGGATACATTACCATATTGGGGTTAACAGAGATATACAAACCATGTGAAATATATAACCACCAAAGACGTACGGAAGACCAGGAGAAGACTACTCAACATTGTGTCATAACCTACATGGGAAAAGGATGCGAGGAAGAAAAGATACACGTATATGTGTGAAAGACCCACATCTTGCACACCTAGAGCAAACAAACCAATGTAATCAAATCTGCTGGGATAAAAAATAAAAAGTAAATTACAAGTATGAAAAAGAAGTAATGAGACATAAACTTAAAGGGCTTTTTCCTGGCCCATTCCATTCTAATTTACAACCTAGAGCACCACTTCCATTAAGCCTCTGTTTCCCCAGGTACCAAATTTGGTAAAGAAGAAATGCTGCCACCTTGTGGCCGTGCCCTGCAAGAGCAGCTTTAAACTCACAGCTAATGGTTACTTAACATTCACAAGGACTCAGGGCTGTAAAGGACACCTGCCCTAAAAAATTGTGCTGAAGTAGTGAATGGACAAAAAAATTCAAAACAGGCAGATGTTTCAAGAAGAGACTATGAAGAGTTATGTATTACTCACGCTCTTTTAAAAAAAAAGGAAAATGGATACAAGCTCAACCTCAGGGTGTGTTAGACCCATGCAATCTAATCTACGAAAAGTTTCAACTTACACCAGTCGACTGACCATCAGCAAAAAGTATACGAACAATAAATGCTGAAGGGCTTTTAGAGAACTGTGTACCCTCTACCTGCTGGTGAGACGTAAAGGGGTAAGAGCCAATAATGAGAAAAGAAAGGAGCTGTGTTTAAAAGTAAAAATGGAGGTACCATTCAATCCAGCAGGCGCACCATTGGATCTCTCACCTGAGAAGACAAGAATCGAGAAGACACAGGCCGCAAAAGCTGCAGTGCAGCCTTATTCACAATAGCCAAGACAGTGAAGCAATCAAAATGTCCAACAACAGGTGAATGGATAAAGAAGAAGTGGTCCATGTACACAATGGAATATTAGCCATGGAAAACAACGAACCATTGCTCTTTGAGGCACCACAAATGAGTCTGCAGATAATCATGAAAGATGAGGTAAGTTGGAAAGCAAAAGACCTGTATTCTATGATATCACTTATAGGCGTTATCTAATAACTGACACAAATGAACATATTTCCACAGAGAAAGACACTCACAGACTTAGAAAATAAAACTATGCTCAACTAAAAGGAAAGGTGGGGGAATGGATAAATTAAGATTACTGTTACTATATTTATACAAACACAAATTATATAAATATCTCAAAAATACCGACCATATAGCAAGGCAGGTCTGCGGAACCCTCTGTAACATTTTACATGGGAAGAAGATCTGTACTTGAATAGACATATATAATGTACAAATGAACCAGATTGTGTTCACCTAGGACAAACAACATTCTAAGCTTTACCCCAATTAAAAAAAAAAAATTAAAACCAAGAAGAAATAATGAGATATAAACTTATAGGGCTTTCTCCGTGCCCATTCCAATGTAATTTACAACCTAGGAACACGACTTCCAGAAAGGCTCTGCTGCCCTACTACCCAGATTTGGGAATGGAGAAATGCTGCCTGCTTCAGGTCACTTCCCACAACAGGAGCTTTAAAGCCATTGCTAAAGGTCACTAAATATTCACAAAACTTGCAGTTCGGTAAATGACACCTGTTCTCTAAAAAGAGTCTCAGTTGGAAAATCGACCAAAAAATTCAAAAGAGGGCAACCTTCCAAGAAGACAATATCAAGAGTTATATTGTACTCCCAATTGTTTCCTTTTTTCAACAGAAAAGAAAACGGCGGTGAAAAATGATGAGTTTTACGAATTTTCAAAGCCATGCAAACCCAAATTACAAAGCCCTATCAGCTCACAGCAGCCAGTAGGGCCATTAGCATAAATGCTGCAAACAATAAATGCTGAAGCGATTGTGGAGAAATGTGTACCCTCGATTCTAAGCGGGATGTGGTAAGTGCCACTAATGAAAACACAAAGAAGGTGCTTTGAAAAGGGAAAAACGATGCTACCAGTCAGTCAATCACACCCACTGCTTTGGCTATCACCTGAGAAAATGAGAATCAAAAAGTCACAGGCTGGCAATCCTGCACTCCAACAATATTTACCACAGCCAACACTTGGAAGCAATGAAAATGTCCATCAACCGAGGAATGCACAAAGAAGAAGTGGTCCACGTACACAGTGGAAAATTACTCCAATAAAAAATAAAAATTAAATTTAAAAATCCAACAAAACTAAGGAGACATCAGCTTGTGTGGGTTTGTCCGGGCACACTCCACTCTAATTTATAACCGAGAAACACCACAGGCCGCAAGGGCTTTTCCCTAGTTACCAGGGTGGGGAACATAGAAAGGCTGCTGCCCTCTGGCAGTTACCTGCAAAAGCAGTTTTAAAGCCTGTGCTAATGGTCATTTCATAGGAATAAGTACTGCAGAAGTGTAAATGAAACCTGCCCTCAAAATGTCTTCAGGGAGGTAATGGCCAAAACATTTCAAAATGTGACACATACTTTAAGAGAACACTTTGAAGAACTAAGGGGAAATCACAGCTTGAAAAATAAAAAGGACATGCCTTCAAGCTCAATTTCAACGGATTATGAGGCACGTGCGAATTCAACCACAAAGAGGTAACAGGTCACACTTTTCAGAATAACCATCAGCAAGAAAACTACAAACAATAAATGCTGAAGGTGTTGTGGAGAAATGCATACCCTCAACTGCAAGTAGGACATAAGTTGGAGAGGGCCACCAACTAGAACAGAATGGGGGTGCCTTAAAAACGTAAACATTGAGCTACCATATGATCCAGCAGGCCCACTCCTCCACCTATAATCTAAGAAGAGAGAATTGGAAAGACACAGGCAGGCAAATCTGCATTGCACAGTATTACAATATCCAAGATATGGAAGTAACCAAAAAGTCCACCAACAGATGGGTGGACAAAGAAGTACTCCTCCATGTACAGATGGAATATTCGCTAGTCAAAAAAATGAAACAATACCATTTGCAGCGCCATAGATGAGTCTAGACGTAATCACGCCACGGGTAGTCAGTGAGAAAGCAAAATACATATATCCTATGATATCACTTTCAGGAGTTACTTAAAAATTGATACCAATGGAGATATTTCCACAGAGAAAGGCAATCACAGTTTCATTAAGAAACTTATGGTTCACCAAATAGAAAGGGAAGAGGACTGGATACATTACCATATTGGGGTTAACAGAGATATACAAACCATGTGAAATATATAACCACCAAAGACGTACGGAAGACCAGGAGAAGACTACTCAACATTGTGTCATAACCTACATGGGAAAAGGATGCGAGGAAGAAAAGATACACGTATATGTGTGAAAGACCCACATCTTGCACACCTAGAGCAAACAAACCAATGTAATCAAATCTGCTGGGATAAAAAATAAAAAGTAAATTACAAATATGAACAAGAAGTAATGAGACATAAACTTAAAGGGCTTTTTCCTGGCCCATTCCATTCTGATTTACAACCTAGAACACCACTTCCATTAAGCCTCTGTTTCCCCAGGTACCAAATTTGGTAAAGAAGAAATGCTGCCACCTTGTGGCCGTGTCCTGCAAGAGCAGCTTTAAACTCACAGCTAATGGTTACTTAACATTCACAAGGACTCAGGGCTGTAAAGGACACCTGCCCTAAAAAATTGTGCTGAAGTAGTGAATGGACAAAAAAATTCAAAACAGGCAGATGTTTCAAGAAGAGAGTATGAAGAGTTATGTATTACTCACGCTCTTTTAAAAAAAAAGGAAAATGGATACAAGCTCAACCTCAGGGTGTGTTAGACCCATGCAATCTAATCTACGAAAAGTTTCAACTTACACCAGTCGACTGACCATCAGCAAAAAGTATACGAACAATAAATGCTGAAGGGGTTTTAGAGAACTGTCTACCCTCTACCTGCTGGTGAGACGTAAAGGGGTAAGAGCCAATAATGAGAAAAGAAAGGAGCTGTGTTTAAAAGTAAAAATGGAGGTACCATTCAATCCAGCAGGCGCACCATTGGATCTCTCACCTGAGAAGACAAGAATCGAGAAGACACAGGCCGCAAAAGCTGCAGTGCAGCCTTATTCACAATAGCCAAGACAGTGAAGCAATCAAAATGTCCAACAACAGGTGAATGGATAAAGAAGAAGTGGTCCATGTACACAATGGAATATTAGCCATGGAAAACAACGAACCATTGCTCTTTGAGGCACCACAAATGAGTCTGCAGATAATCATGAAAGATGAGGTAAGTTGGAAAGCAAAAGACCTGTATTCTATGATATCACTTATTGGCGTTATCTAATAACTGACACAAATGAACATATTTCCACAGAGAAAGACACTCACAGACTTAGAAAATAAAACTATGCTCAACTGAAAGGAAAGGTGGGGGAATGGATAAATTAAGATTACTGTTACTATATGTATACAAACACAAATTATATAAATATCTCAAAAATACCGACCATATAGCAAGGGAGGTCTGCGGAACCCTCTGTAACATTTTACATGGGAAGAGGATCTGTACTTGAATAGACATATATAATGTACAAATGAACCAGATTGTGTTCACCTAGGACAAACAACATTCTAAGCTTTACCCCAATTAAAAAAAAAATTAAAACCAAGAAGAAATAATGAGATATAAACTTATAGGGCTTTCTCCGTGCACATTCCAATGTAATTTACAACCTAGGAACACGACTTCCAGAAAGGCTCTGCTGCCCTACTACCCAGATTTGGGAATGGAGAAATGCTGCCTGCTTCAGGTCACTTCCCACAACAGGAGCTTTAAAACCATTGCTAAAGGTCACTAAATATTCACAAAACTTGCAGTTCGGTAAATGACACCTGCTCTCTAAAAAGAGTCTCAGGTGGAAAATCGACCAAAAAATTCAAAAGAGGGCAACCTTCCAAGAAGACAATATCAAGAGTTATATTGTACTCCCAATTGATTCCTTTTTTTAACAGAAAAGAAAACGGCAGAGAAAAATGATGAGTTTTACGAATTTTCAAAACATGCAAACCCAAATTACAAAAACCTATGAGCTCACAGCAGCCAGAAGGGCCATTAGCATAAATGCTGCAAACAATAAATGCTGAAGCGATTGTGGAGAAATGCGTACCCTCGATTCTAAGGGGGATGTGGTAAGTGCCACTAATGAAAACACAAAGAAGGTGCTTTGAAAAGGGAAAAACGATGCTACCAGTCAGTCAATCACACCCACTGCTTTGGCTATCACCTGAGAAAATGAGAATCAAAAAGTCACAGGCTGGCAATCCTGCACTCCAACAATATTTACCATAGCCAACACTTGGAAGCAATGAAAATGTCCATCAACCGAGGAATGCACAAAGAAGAAGTGGTCCACGTACACAGTGGAAAATTACTCCAATAAAAAATAAAAATTAAATTTAAAAATCCAACAAAACTAAGGAGACATCAGCTTGTGTGGGTTTGTCCGGGCACACTCCACTCTAATTTATAACCGAGAAACACCACAGGCCGCAAGGGCTTTTCCCTAGTTACCAGGGTGGGGAACATAGAAAGGCTGCTGCCCTCTGGCAGTTACCTGCAAAAGGAGTTTTAAAGCCTGTGCTAATGGTCATCTCATAGCAATAAGTACTGCAGAAGTGTAAATGAAACCTGCCCTCAAAATGTCTTCAGGGAGGTAATGGCCAAAACATTTCAAAATGTGACACATACTTTAAGAGAACACTTTGAAGAACTAAGGGGAAATCACAGCTTGAAAAATAAAAAGGACATGCCTTCAAGCTCAATTTCAACGGATTATGAGGCACGTGCGAATTCAACCACAAAGAGGTATCAGGTCACACTTTTCAGAATAACCATCAGCAAGAAAACTACAAACAATAAATGCTGAAGGTGTTGTGGAGAAATGCATACCCTCAACTGCAAGTAGGACATAAGTTGGAGAGGGCCACCAACTAGAACAGAATGGGGGTGCCTTAAAAACGTAAACATTGAGCTACCATATGATCCAGCAGGCCCACTCCTCCACCTATAATCTAAGAAGAGAGAATTGGAAAGACACAGGCAGGCATATCTGCCTTGCACAGTATTACAATAGCCAAGATATGGAAGTAACCAAAAAGTCCACCAACAGATGGGTGGACAAAGAAGTACTCCTCCATGTACAGATGGAATATTCGCTAGTGAAAAAAATGAAACAATACCATTTGCAGCGCCATAGATGAGTCTAGACGTAATCACGCCACGGGTAGTCAGTGAGAAAGCAAAATACATATATCCTATGATATCACTTTCAGGAGTTACTTAAAAATTGATACCAATGGAGATATTTCCACAGAGAAAGGCAATCACAGTTTCATTAAAAAACTTATGGTTCACCAAATAGAAAGGGATGAGGATTGGATACATTACCATATTGGGGTTAACAGAGATATACAAACCATGTGAAATATATAACCACCAAAGACGTACGGAAGACCAGGAGAAGACTACTCAACATTGTGTCA
This sequence comes from Balaenoptera physalus, assembly GCF_965194825.1. Lineage (NCBI taxonomy): Eukaryota > Metazoa > Chordata > Mammalia > Artiodactyla > Balaenopteridae > Balaenoptera > Balaenoptera physalus. The sequence goes on from NW_028126557.1 coordinate 124,654, forward strand.
TAACCTACATGGGAAAAGGATGCGAGGAAGAAAAGATACACGTATATGTGTGAAAGACCCACATCTTGCACACCTAGAGCAAACAAACCAATGTAATCAAATCTGCTGGGATAAAAAATAAAAAGTAAATTACAAGTATGAACAAGAAGTAATGAGACATAAACTTAAAGGGCTTTTTCCTGGCCCATTCCATTCTAATTTACAACCTAGAGCACCACTTCCATTAAGCCTCTGTTTCCCCAGGTACCAAATTTGGTAAAGAAGAAATGCTGCCACCTTGTGGCCGTGTCCTGCAAGAGCAGCTTTAAACTCACAGCTAATGGTTACTTAACATTCACAAGGACTCAGGGCTGTAAAGGACACCTGCCCTAAAAAATTGTGCTGAAGTAGTGAATGGACAAAAAAATTCAAAACAGGCAGATGTTTCAAGAAGAGACTATGAAGAGTTATGTATTACTCACGCTCTTTTAAAAAAAAAGGAAAATGGATACAAGCTCAACCTCAGGGTGTGTTAGACCCATGCAATCTAATCTACGAAAAGTTTCAACTTACACCAGTCGACTGACCATCAGCAAAAAGTATACGAACAATAAATGCTGAAGGGCTTTTAGAGAACTGTGTACCCTCTACCTGCTGGTGAGACGTAAAGGGGTAAGAGCCAATAATGAGAAAAGAAAGGAGCTTTGTTTAAAAGTAAAAATGGAGGTACCATTCAATCCAGCAGGCGCACCATTGGATCTCTCACCTGAGAAGACAAGAATCGAGAAGACACAGGCCGCAAAAGCTGAAGTGCAGCCTTATTCACAATAGCCAAGACAGTGAAGCATTCAAATTGTCCAACAACTGGTGAATGGATAAAGAAGAAGTGGTCCATGTACACAATGGAATATTAGCCATGGAAAACAACGAACCATTGCTCTTTGAGGCACCACAAATGAGTCTGCAGATAATCATGAAAGATGAGGTAAGTTGGAAAGCAAAAGACCTGTATTCTATGATATCACTTATAGGCGTTATCTAATAACTGACACAAATGAACATATTTCCACAGAGAAAAACACTCACAGACTTAGAAAATAAAAGTATGCTCAACTGAAAGGAAAGGTGGGGGAATGGATAAATTAAGATTACTGTTACTATATGTATATAAACACAAATTATATAAATATCTCAAAAATACCGACCATATAGCAAGGGAGGTCTGCGGAACCCTCTGTAACATTTTACATGGGAAGAGGATCTGTACTTGAATAGACATATATAATGTACAAATGAACCAGATTGCGTTCACCTAGGACAAACAATATTCTAAGCTTTACCCCAATTAAAAAAAAAAATTAAAACCAAGAAGAAATAATGAGACATAAACTTATAGGGCTTTCTCCGTGCACATTCCAATGTAATTTACAACCTAGGAACACGACTTCCAGAAAGGCTCTGCTGCCCTACTACCCAGATTTGGGAATGGAGAAATGCTGCCTGCTTCAAGTCACTTCCCACATCAGGAGCTTTAAAACCATTGCTAAAGGTCACTAAATATTCACAAAACTTGCAGTTCGGTAAATGACACCTGCTCTCCAAAAAGAGTCTCAGGTGGAAAATCGACCAAAAAATTCAAAAGAGGGCAACCTTCCAAGAAGACAATATCAAGAGTTATATTGTACTCCCAATTGTTTCCTTTTTTCAACAGAAAAGAAAACGGCGGTGAAAAATGATGAGTTTTACGAATTTTCAAAGCCATGCAAACCCAAATTACAAAACCCTATCAGCTCACAGCAGCCAGCAGGGCCATTAGCATAAATGCTGCAAACAATAGATACTGAAGCGATTGTGGAGAAATGTGTACCCTCGATTCTAAGGGGGACGTGGTAAGTGCCACTAATGAAAACACAAAGAAGGTGCTTTGAAAAGGGAAAAACGATGCTACCAGTCAGTCAATCACACCCACTGCTGGGGCTATCACCTGAGAAAATGAGAATCAAAAAGTCACAGGCTGGCAATCCTGCACTCCAACAATATTTACCATAGCCAACACTTGGAAGCAATGAAAATGTCCATCAACCGAGGAATGCACAAAGAAGAAGTGGTCCACGTACACAGTGGAAAATTACTCCAATAAAAAATAAAAATTAAATTTAAAAATCCAACAAAACTAAGGAGACATCAGCTTGTGTGGGTTTGTCCGGGTACACTCCACTCTAATTTATAACCGAGAAACACCACAGGCCGCAAGGGCTTTTCCCTAGTTACCAGGGTGGGGAACATAGAAAGGCTGCTGCCCTCTGGCAGTTACCTGCAAAAGCAGTTTTAAAGCCTGTGCTAATGGTCATTTCATAGGAATAAGTACTGCAGAAGTGTAAATGAAACCTGCCCTCAAAATGTCTTCAGGGAGGTAATGGCCAAAACATTTCAAAATGTGACACATACTTTAAGAGAACACTTTGAAGAACTAAGGGGAAATCACAGCTTGAAAAATAAAAAGGACATGCCTTCAAGCTCAATTTCAACGGATTATGAGGCACGTGCGAATTCAACCACAAAGAGGTATCAGATCACACTTTTCAGAATAACCATCAGCAAGAAAACTACAAACAATAAATGCTGAAGGTGTTGTGGAGAAATGCATACCCTCAACTGCAAGTAGGACATAAGTTGGAGAGGGCCACCAACTAGAACAGAATGGGGGTGCCTTAAAAACGTAAACATTGAGCTACCATATGATCCAGCAGGCCCACTCCTCCACCTATAATCTAAGAAGAGAGAATTGGAAAGACACAGGCAGGCAAATCTGCATTGCACAGTATTACAATATCCAAGATATGGAAGTAACCAAAAAGTCCACCAACAGATGGGTGGACAAAGAAGTACTCCTCCATGTACAGATGGAATATTCGCTAGTCAAAAAAATGAAACAATACCATTTGCAGCGCCATAGATGAGTCTAGACGTAATCACGCCACGGGTAGTCAGTGAGAAAGCAAAATACATATATCCTATGATATCACTTTCAGGAGTTACTTAAAAATTGATACCAATGGAGATATTTCCACAGAGAAAGGCAATCACAGTTTCATTAAAAAACTTATGGTTCACCAAATAGAAAGGGAAGAGGACTGGATACATTACCATAATGGGGTTAACAGAGATATACAAACCATGTGAAATATATAACCACCAAAGACGTACGGAAGACCAGGAGAAGACTACTCAACATTGTGTCATAACCTACATGGGAAAAGGATGCTAGGAAGAAAAGATACACGTATATGTGTGAAAGACACACATCTTGCACACCTAGAGCAAACAAACCAATGTAATCAAATCTGCTGGGATAAAAAATAAAAAGTAAATTACAAATATGAACAAGAAGTAATGAGACATAAACTTAAAGGGCTTTTTCCTGGCCCATTCCATTCTGATTTACAACCTAGAACACCACTTCCATTAAGCCTCTGTTTCCCCAGGTACCAAATTTGGTAAAGAAGAAATGCTGCCACCTTGTGGCCGTGTCTTGCAAGAGCAGCTTTAAACTCACAGCTAATGGTTACTTAACATTCACAAGGACTCAGGGCTGTAAACGACACCTGCCCTAAAAAATTGTGCTGAAGTAGTGAATGGACAAAAAAATTCAAAACAGGCAGATGTTTCAAGAAGAGACTATGAAGAGTTATGTATTACTCACGCTCTTTTAAAAAAAAAGGAAAATGGATACAAGCTCAACCTCAGGGTGTGTTAGACCCATGCAATCTAATCTACGAAAAGTTTCAACTTACACCAGTCGACTGACCATCAGCAAAAAGTATACGAACAATAAATGCTGAAGGGGTTTTAGAGAACTGTCTACCCTCTACCTGCTGGTGAGACGTAAAGGGGTAAGAGCCAATAATGAGAAAAGAAAGGAGCTGTGTTTAAAAGTAAAAATGGAGGTACCATTCAATCCAGCAGGCGCACCATTGGATCTCTCACCTGAGAAGACAAGAATCGAGAAGACACAGGCCGCAAAAGCTGCAGTGCAGCCTTATTCACAATAGCCAAGACAGTGAAGCAATCAAAATGTCCAACAACAGGTGAATGGATAAAGAAGAAGTGGTCCATGTACACAATGGAATATTAGCCATGGAAAACAACGAACCATTGCTCTTTGAGGCACCACAAATGAGTCTGCAGATAATCATGAAAGATGAGGTAAGTTGGAAAGCAAAAGACCTGTATTCTATGATATCACTTATAGGCGTTATCTAATAACTGACACAAATGAACATATTTCCACAGAGAAAGACACTCACAGACTTAGAAAATAAAACTATGCTCAACTGAAAGGAAAGGTGGGGGAATGGATAAATTAAGATTACTGTTACTATATGTATACAAACACAAATTATATAAATATCTCAAAAATACCGACCATATAGCAAGGGAGGTCTGCGGAACCCTCTGTAACATTTTACATGGGAAGAGGATCTGTACTTGAATAGACATATATAATGTACAAATGAACCAGATTGTGTTCACCTAGGACAAACAACATTCTAAGCTTAACCCCAATTAAAAAAAAAATTAAAACCAAGAAGAAATAATGAGATATAAACTTATAGGGCTTTCTCCGTGCACATTCCAATGTAATTTACAACCTAGGAACACGACTTCCAGAAAGGCTCTGCTGCCCTACTACCCAGATTTGGGAATGGAGAAATGCTGCCTGCTTCAGGTCACTTCCCACAACAGGAGCTTTAAAACCATTGCTAAAGGTCACTAAATATTCACAAAACTTGCAGTTCGGTAAATGACACCTGTTCTCTAAAAAGAGTCTCAGTTGGAAAATCGACCAAAAAATTCAAAAGAGGGCAACCTTCCAAGAAGACAATATCAAGAGTTATATTGTACTCCCAATTGTTTCCTTTTTTCAACAGAAAAGAAAACGGCGGTGAAAAATGATGAGTTTTACGAATTTTCAAAGCCATGCAAACCCAAATTACAAAACCCTATCAGCTCACAGCAGCCAGTAGGGCCATTAGCATAAATGCTGCAAACAATAAATGCTGAAGTGATTGTGGAGAAATGTGTACCCTCGATTCTAAGGGGGATGTGGTAAGTGCCACTAATGAAAACACAAAGAAGGTGCTTTGAAAAGGGAAAAACGATGCTACCAGTCAGTCAATCACACCCACTGCTTTGGCTATCACCTGAGAAAATGAGAATCAAAAAGTCACAGGCTGGCAATCCTGCACTCCAACAATATTTACCATAGCCAACACTTGGAAGCAATGAAAATGTCCATCAACCGAGGAATGCACAAAGAAGAAGTGGTCCACGTACACAGTGGAAAATTACTCCAATAAAAAATAAAAATTAAATTTAAAAATCCAACAAAACTAAGGAGACATCAGCTTGTGTGGGTTTGTCCGGGCACACTCCACTCTAATTTATAACCGAGAAACACCACAGGCCGCAAGGGCTTTTCCCTAGTTACCAGGGTGGGGAACATAGAAAGGCTGCTGCCCTCTGGCAGTTACCTGCAAAAGGAGTTTTAAAGCCTGTGCTAATGGTCATCTCATAGCAATAAGTACTGCAGAAGTGTAAATGAAACCTGCCCTCAAAATGTCTTCAGGGAGGTAATGGCCAAAACATTTCAAAATGTGACACATACTTTAAGAGAACACTTTGAAGAACTAAGGGGAAATCACAGCTTGAAAAATAAAAAGGACATGCCTTCAAGCTCAATTTCAACGGATTATGAGGCACGTGCGAATTCAACCACAAAGAGGTATCAGGTCACACTTTTCAGAATAACCATCAGCAAGAAAACTACAAACAATAAATGCTGAAGGTGTTGTGGAGAAATGCATACCCTCAACTGCAAGTAGGACATAAGTTGGAGAGGGCCACCAACTAGAACAGAATGGGGGTGCCTTAAAAACGTAAACATTGAGCTACCATATGATCCAGCAGGCCCACTCCTCCACCTATAATCTAAGAAGAGAGAATTGGAAAGACACAGGCAGGCATATCTGCCTTGCACAGTATTACAATAGCCAAGATATGGAAGTAACCAAAAAGTCCACCAACAGATGGGTGGACAAAGAAGTACTCCTCCATGTACAGATGGAATATTCGCTAGTGAAAAAAATGAAACAATACCATTTGCAGCGCCATAGATGAGTCTAGACGTAATCACGCCACGGGTAGTCAGTGAGAAAGCAAAATACATATATCCTATGATATCACTTTCAGGAGTTACTTAAAAATTGATACCAATGGAGATATTTCCACAGAGAAAGGCAATCACAGTTTCATTAAAAAACTTATGGTTCACCAAATAGAAAGGGATGAGGATTGGATACATTACCATATTGGGGTTAACAGAGATATACAAACCATGTGAAATATATAACCACCAAAGACGTACGGAAGACCAGGAGAAGACTACTCAACATTGTGTCATAACCTACATGGGAAAAGGATGCGAGGAAGAAAAGATACACGTATATGTGTGAAAGACCCACATCTTGCACACCTAGAGCAAACAAACCAATGTAATCAAATCTGCTGGGATAAAAAATAAAAAGTAAATTACAAGTATGAACAAGAAGTAATGAGACATAAACTTAAAGGGCTTTTTCCTGGCCCATTCCATTCTAATTTACAACCTAGAGCACCACTTCCATTAAGCCTCTGTTTCCCCAGGTACCAAATTTGGTAAAGAAGAAATGCTGCCACCTTGTGGCCGTGTCCTGCAAGAGCAGCTTTAAACTCACAGCTAATGGTTACTTAACATTCACAAGGACTCAGGGCTGTAAAGGACACCTGCCCTAAAAAATTGTGCTGAAGTAGTGAATGGACAAAAAAATTCAAAACAGGCAGATGTTTCAAGAAGAGACTATGAAGAGTTATGTATTACTCACGCTCTTTTAAAAAAAAAGGAAAATGGATACAAGCTCAACCTCAGGGTGTGTTAGACCCATGCAATCTAATCTACGAAAAGTTTCAACTTACACCAGTCGACTGACCATCAGCAAAAAGTATACGAACAATAAATGCTGAAGGGGTTTTAGAGAACTGTGTACCCTCTACCTGCTGGTGAGACGTAAAGGGGTAAGAGCCAATAATGAGAAAAGAAAGGAGCTGTGTTTAAAAGTAAAAATGGAGGTACCATTCAATCCAGCAGGCGCACCATTGGATCTCTCACCTGAGAAGACAAGAATCGAGAAGACACAGGCCGCAAAAGCTGCAGTGCAGCCTTATTCACAATAGCCAAGACAGTGAAGCAATCAAAATGTCCAACAACAGGTGAATGGATAAAGAAGAAGTGGTCCATGTACACAATGGAATATTAGCCATGGAAAACAACGAACCATTGCTCTTTGAGGCACCACAAATGAGTCTGCAGATAATCATGAAAGATGAGGTAAGTTGGAAAGCAAAAGACCTGTATTCTATGATATCACTTATAGGCGTTATCTAATAACTGACACAAATGAACATATTTCCACAGAGAAAGACACTCACAGACTTAGAAAATAAAACTATGCTCAACTGAAAGGAAAGGTGGGGGAATGGATAAATTAAGATTACTGTTACTATATGTATACAAACACAAATTATATAAATATCTCAAAAATACCGACCATATAGCAAGGCAGGTCTGCGGAACCCTCTGTAACATTTTACATGGGAAGAGGATCTGTACTTGAATAGACATATATAATGTACAAATGAACCAGATTGTGTTCACCTAGGACAAACAACATTCTAAGCTTTACCCCAATTAAAAAAAAAAAATTAAAACCAATAAGAAATAATGAGATATAAACTTATAGGGCTTTCTCCGTGCCCATTCCAATGTAATTTACAACCTAGGAACACGACTTCCAGAAAGGCTCTGCTGCCCTACTACCCAGATTTGGGAATGGAGAAATGCTGCCTGCTTCAGGTCACTTCCCACAACAGGAGCTTTAAAACCATTGCTAAAGGTCACTAAATATTCACAAAACTTGCAGTTCGGTAAATGACACCTGTTCTCTAAAAAGAGTCTCAGTTGGAAAATCGACCAAAAAATTCAAAAGAGGGCAACCTTCCAAGAAGACAATATCAAGAGTTATATTGTACTCCCAATTGTTTCCTTTTTTCAACAGAAAAGAAAACGGCGGTGAAAAATGATGAGTTTTACGAATTTTCAAAGCCATGCAAACCCAAATTACAAAACCCTATCAGCTCACAGCAGCCAGTAGGGCCATTAGCATAAATGCTGCAAACAATAAATGCTGAAGCGATTGTGGAGAAATGTGTACCCTCGATTCTAAGGGGGATGTGGTAAGTGCCACTAATGAAAACACAAAGAAGGTGCTTTGAAAAGGGAAAAACGATGCTACCAGTCAGTCAATCACACCCACTGCTTTGGCTATCACCTGAGAAAATGAGAATCAAAAAGTCACAGGCTGGCAATCCTGCACTCCAACAATATTTACCATAGCCAACACTTGGAAGCAATGAAAATGTCCATCAACCGAGGAATGCACAAAGAAGAAGTGGTCCACGTACACAGTGGAAAATTACTCCAATAAAAAATAAAAATTAAATTTAAAAATCCAACAAAAGTAAGGAGACATCAGCTTGTGTGGGTTTGTCCGGGCACACTCCACGCTAATTTATAACCGAGAAACACCACAGGCCGCAAGGGCTTTTCCCTAGTTACCAGGGTGGGGAACATAGAAAGGCTGCTGCCCTCTGGCAGTTACCTGCAAAAGCTGTTTTAAAGCCTGTGCTAATGGTCATTTCATAGGAATAAGTACTGCAGAAGTGTAAATGAAACCTGCCCTCAAAATGTCTTCAGGGAGGTAATGGCCAAAACATTTCAAAATGTGACACATACTTTAAGAGAACACTTTGAAGAACTAAGGGGAAATCACAGCTTGAAAAATAAAAAGGACATGCCTTCAAGCTCAATTTCAACGGATTATGAGGCACGTGCGAATTCAACCACAAAGAGGTATCAGGTCACACTTTTCAGAATAACCATCAGCAAGAAAACTACAAACAATAAATGCTGAAGCTGTTGTGGAGAAATGCATACCCTCAACTGCAAGTAGGACATAAGTTGGAGAGGGCCACCAACTAGAACAGAATGGGGGTGCCTTAAAAACGTAAACATTGAGCTACCATATGATCCAGCAGGCCCACTCCTCCACCTATAATCTAAGAAGAGAGAATTGGAAAGACACAGGCAGGCATATCTGCCTTGCACAGTATTACAATAGCCAAGATATGGAAGTAACCAAAAAGTCCACCAACAGATGGGTGGACAAAGAAGTACTCCTCCATGTACAGATGGAATATTCGCTAGTGAAAAAAATGAAACAATACCATTTGCAGCGCCATAGATGAGTCTAGACGTAATCACGCCACGGGTAGTCAGTGAGAAAGCAAAATACATATATCCTATGATATCACTTTCAGGAGTTACTTAAAAATTGATACCAATGGAGATATTTCCACAGAGAAAGGCAATCACAGTTTCATTAAAAAACTTATGGTTCACCAAATAGAAAGGGATGAGGATTGGATACATTACCATATTGGGGTTAACAGAGATATACAAACCATGTGAAATATATAACCACCAAAGACGTACGGAAGACCAGGAGAAGACTACTCAACATTGTGTCATAACCTACATGGGAAAAGGATGCGAGGAAGAAAAGATACACGTATATGTGTGAAAGACCCACATCTTGCACACCTAGAGCAAACAAACCAATGTAATCAAATCTGCTGGGATAAAAAATAAAAAGTAAATTACAAGTATGAACAAGAAGTAATGAGACATAAACTTAAAGGGCTTTTTCCTGGCCCATTCCATTCTAATTTACAACCTAGAGCACCACTTCCATTAAGCCTCTGTTTCCCCAGGTACCAAATTTGGTAAAGAAGAAATGCTGCCACCTTGTGGCCGTGTCCTGCAAGAGCAGCTTTAAACTCACAGCTAATGGTTACTTAACATTCACAAGGACTCAGGGCTGTAAAGGACACCTGCCCTAAAAAATTGTGCTGAAGTAGTGAATGGACAAAAAAATTCAAAACAGGCAGATGTTTCAAGAAGAGACTATGAAGAGTTATGTATTACTCACGCTCTTTTAAAAAAAAAGGAAAATGGATACAAGCTCAACCTCAGGGTGTGTTAGACCCATGCAATCTAATCTACGAAAAGTTTCAACTTACACCAGTCGACTGACCATCAGCAAAAAGTATACGAACAATAAATGCTGAAGGGGTTTTAGAGAACTGTGTACCCTCTACCTGCTGGTGAGACGTAAAGGGGTAAGAGCCAATAATGAGAAAAGAAAGGAGCTGTGTTTAAAAGTAAAAATGGAGGTACCATTCAATCCAGCAGGCGCACCATTGGATCTCTCACCTGAGAAGACAAGAATCGAGAAGACACAGGCCGCAAAAGCTGCAGTGCAGCCTTATTCACAATAGCCAAGACAGTGAAGCAATCAAAATGTCCAACAACAGGTGAATGGATAAAGAAGAAGTGGTCCATGTACACAATGGAATATTAGCCATGGAAAACAACGAACCATTGCTCTTTGAGGCACCACAAATGAGTCTGCAGATAATCATGAAAGATGAGGTAAGTTGGAAAGCAAAAGACCTGTATTCTATGATATCACTTATAGGCGTTATCTAATAACTGACACAAATGAACATATTTCCACAGAGAAAGACACTCACAGACTTAGAAAATAAAACTATGCTCAACTAAAAGGAAAGGTGGGGGAATGGATAAATTAAGATTACTGTTACTATATGTATACAAACACAAATTATATAAATATCTCAAAAATACCGACCATATAGCAAGGCAGGTCTGCGGAACCCTCTGTAACATTTTACATGGGAAGAGGATCTGTACTTGAATAGACATATATAATGTACAAATGAACCAGATTGTGTTCACCTAGGACAAACAACATTCTAAGCTTTACCCCAATTAAAAGAAAAAAATTAAAACCAAGAAGAAATAATGAGATATAAACTTATAGGGCTTTCTCCGTGCCCATTCCAATGTAATTTACAACCTAGGAACACGACTTCCAGAAAGGCTCTGCTGCCCTACTACCCAGATTTGGGAATGGAGAAATGCTGCCTGCTTCAGGTCACTTCCCACAAGAGGAGCTTTAAAGCCATTGCTAAAGGTCACTAAATATTCACAAAACTTGCAGTTCGGTAAATGACACCTGTTCTCTAAAAAGAGTCACAGTTGGAAAATCGACCAAAAAATTCAAAAGAGGGCAACCTTCCAAGAAGACAATATCAAGAGTTATATTGTACTCCCAATTGTTTCCTTTTTTCAACAGAAAAGAAAACGGCGGTGAAAAATGATGAGTTTTACGAATTTTCAAAGCCATGCAAACCCAAATTACAAAACCCTATCAGCTCACAGCAGCCAGTAGGGCCATTAGCATAAATGCTGCAAACAATAAATGCTGAAGCGATTGTGGAGAAATGTGTACCCTCGATTCTAAGGGGGATGTGGTAAGTGCCACTAATGAAAACACAAAGAAGGTGCTTTGAAAAGGGAAAAACGATGCTACCAGTCAGTCAATCACACCCACTGCTTTGGCTATCACCTGAGAAAATGAGAATCAAAAAGTCACAGGCTGGCAATCCTGCACTCCAACAATATTTACCATAGCCAACACTTGGAAGCAATGAAAATGTCCATCAACCGAGGAATGCACAAAGAAGAAGTGGTCCACGTACACAGTGGAAAATTACTCCAATAAAAAATAAAAATTAAATTTAAAAATCCAACAAAAGTAAGGAGACATCAGCTTGTGTGGGTTTGTCCGGGCACACTCCACGCTAATTTATAACCGAGAAACACCACAGGCCGCAAGGGCTTTTCCCTAGTTACCAGGGTGGGGAACATAGAAAGGCTGCTGCCCTCTGGCAGTTACCTGCAAAAGCTGTTTTAAAGCCTGTGCTAATGGTCATTTCATAGGAATAAGTACTGCAGAAGTGTAAATGAAACCTGCCCTCAAAATGTCTTCAGGGAGGTAATGGCCAAAACATTTCAAAATGTGACACATACTTTAAGAGAACACTTTGAAGAACTAAGGGGAAATCACAGCTTGAAAAATAAAAAGGACATGCCTTAAAGCTCAATTTCAACGGATTATGAGGCACGTGCGAATTCAACCACAAAGAGGTATCAGGTCACACTTTTCAGAATAACCATCAGCAAGAAAACTACAAACAATAAATGCTGAAGGTGTTGTGGAGAAATGCATACCCTCAACTGCAAGTAGGACATAAGTTGGAAAGGGCCACCAACTAGAACAGAATGGGGGTGCCTTAAAAACGTAAACATTGAGCTACCATATGATCCAGCAGGCCCACTCCTCCACCTATAATCTAAGAAGAGAGAATTGGAAAGACACAGGCAGGCATATCTGCCTTGCACAGTATTACAATAGCCAAGATATGGAAGTAACCAAAAAGTCCACCAACAGATGGGTGGACAAAGAAGTACTCCTCCATGTACAGATGGAATATTTGCTAGTCAAAAAAATGAAACAATACAATTTGCAGCGCCATAGATGAGTCTAGACGTAATCACGCCACGGGTAGTCAGTGAGAAAGCAAAATACATATATCCTATGATATCACTTTCAGGAGTTACTTAAAAATTGATACCAATGGAGATATTTCCACAGAGAAAGGCAATCACAGTTTCATTAAAAAACTTATGGTTCACCAAATAGAAAGGGATGAGGATTGGATACATTACCATATTGGGGTTAACAGAGATATACAAACCATGTGAAATATATAACCACCAAAGACGTACGGAAGACCAGGAGAAGACTACTCAACATTGTGTCATAACCTACATGGGAAAAGGATGCGAGGAAGAAAGGATACACGTATATGTGTGAAAGACCCACATCTTGCACACCTAGAGCAAACAAACCAATGTAATCAAATCTGCTGGGATAAAAAATAAAAAGTAAATTACAAGTATGAAAAAGAAGTAATGAGACATAAACTTAAAGGGCTTTTTCCTGGCCCATTCCATTCTAATTTACAACCTAGAGCACCACTTCCATTAAGCCTCTGTTTCCCCAGGTACCAAATTTGGTAAAGAAGAAATGCTGCCACCTTGTGGCCGTGCCCTGCAAGAGCAGCTTTAAACTCACAGCTAATGGTTACTTAACATTCACAAGGACTCAGGGCTGTAAAGGACACCTGCCCTAAAAAATTGTGCTGAAGTAGTGAATGGACAAAAAAATTCAAAACAGGCAGATGTTTCAAGAAGAGACTATGAAGAGTTATGTATTACTAACGCTCTTTTAAAAAAAAAGGAAAATGGATACAAGCTCAACCTCAGGGTGTGTTAGACCCATGCAATCTAATCTACGAAAAGTTTCAACTTACACCAGTCGACTGACCATCAGCAAAAAGTATACGAACAATAAATGCTGAAGGGGTTTTAGAGAACTGTGTACCCTCTACCTGCTGGTGAGACGTAAAGGGGTAAGAGCCAATAATGAGAAAAGAAAGGAGCTGTGTTTAAAAGTAAAAATGGAGGTACCATTCAATCCAGCAGGCGCACCATTGGATCTCTCACCTGAGAAGACAAGAATCGAGAAGACACAGGCCGCAAAAGCTGCAGTGCAGCCTTATTCACAATAGCCAAGACAGTGAAGCAATCAAAATGTCCAACAACAGGTGAATGGATAAAGAAGAAGTGGTCCATGTACACAATGGAATATTAGCCATGGAAAACAACGAACCATTGCTCTTTGAGGCACCACAAATGAGTCTGCAGATAATCATGAAAGATGAGGTAAGTTGGAAAGCAAAAGACCTGTATTCTATGATATCACTTATAGGCGTTATCTAATAACTGACACAAATGAACATATTTCCACAGAGAAAGACACTCACAGACTTAGAAAATAAAACTATGCTCAACTAAAAGGAAAGGTGGGGGAATGGATAAATTAAGATTACTGTTACTATATTTATACAAACACAAATTATATAAATATCTCAAAAATACCGACCATATAGCAAGGCAGGTCTGCGGAACCCTCTGTAACATTTTACATGGGAAGAGGATCTGTACTTGAATAGACATATATAATGTACAAATGAACCAGATTGTGTTCACCTAGGACAAACAACATTCTAAGCTTTACCCCAATTAAAAAAAAAAAATTAAAACCAAGAAGAAATAATGAGATATAAACTTATAGGGCTTTCTCCGTGCCCATTCCAATGTAATTTACAACCTAGGAACACGACTTCCAGAAAGGCTCTGCTGCCCTACTACCCAGATTTGGGAATGGAGAAATGCTGCCTGCTTCAGGTCACTTCCCACAAGAGGAGCTTTAAAGCCATTGCTAAAGGTCACTAAATATTCACAAAACTTGCAGTTCGGTAAATGACACCTGTTCTCTAAAAAGAGTCTCAGTTGGAAAATCGACCAAAAAATTCAAAAGAGGGCAACCTTCCAAGAAGACAATATCAAGAGTTATATTGTACTCCCAATTGTTTCCTTTTTTCAACAGAAAAGAAAACGGCGGTGAAAAATGATGAGTTTTACGAATTTTCAAAGCCATGCAAACCCAAATTACAAAACCCTATCAGCTCACAGCAGCCAGTAGGGCCATTAGCATAAATGCTGCAAACAATAAATGCTGAAGCGATTGTGGAGAAATGTGTACCCTCGATTCTAAGCGGGATGTGGTAAGTGCCACTAATGAAAACACAAAGAAGGTGCTTTGAAAAGGGAAAAACGATGCTACCAGTCAGTCAATCACACCCACTGCTTTGGCTATCACCTGAGAAAATGAGAATCAAAAAGTCACAGGCTGGCAATCCTGCACTCCAACAATATTTACCATAGCCAACACTTGGAAGCAATGAAAATGTCCATCAACCGAGGAATGCACAAAGAAGAAGTGGTCCACGTACACAGTGGAAAATTACTCCAATAAAAAATAAAAATTAAATTTAAAAATCCAACAAAAGTAAGGAGACATCAGCTTGTGTGGGTTTGTCCGGGCACACTCCACTCTAATTTATAACCGAGAAACACCACAGGCCGCAAGGGCTTTTCCCTAGTTACCAGGGTGGGGAACATAGAAAGGCTGCTGCCCTCTGGCAGTTACCTGCAAAAGCAGTTTTAAAGCCTGTGCTAATGGTCATTTCATAGGAATAAGTACTGCAGAAGTGTAAATGAAACCTGCCCTCAAAATGTCTTCAGGGAGGTAATGGCCAAAACATTTCAAAATGTGACACATACTTTAAGAGAACACTTTGAAGAACTAAGGGGAAATCACAGCTTGAAAAATAAAAAGGACATGCCTTCAAGCTCAATTTCAACGGATTATGAGGCACGTGCGAATTCAACCACAAAGAGGTAACAGGTCACACTTTTCAGAATAACCATCAGCAAGAAAACTACAAACAATAAATGCTGAAGGTGTTGTGGAGAAATGCATACCCTCAACTGCAAGTAGGACATAAGTTGGAGAGGGCCACCAACTAGAACAGAATGGGGGTGCCTTAAAAACGTAAACATTGAGCTACCATATGATCCAGCAGGCCCACTCCTCCACCTATAATCTAAGAAGAGAGAATTGGAAAGACACAGGCAGGCAAATCTGCATTGCACAGTATTACAATATCCAAGATATGGAAGTAACCAAAAAGTCCACCAACAGATGGGTGGACAAAGAAGTACTCCTCCATGTACAGATGGAATATTCGCTAGTCAAAAAAATGAAACAATACCATTTGCAGCGCCATAGATGAGTCTAGACGTAATCACGCCACGGGTAGTCAGTGAGAAAGCAAAATACATATATCCTATGATATCACTTTCAAGAGTTACTTAAAAATTGATACCAATGGAGATATTTCCACAGAGAAAGGCAATCACAGTTTCATTAAGAAACTTATGGTTCACCAAATAGAAAGGGAAGAGGACTGGATACATTACCATATTGGGGTTAACAGAGATATACAAACCATGTGAAATATATAACCACCAAAGACGTACGGAAGACCAGGAGAAGACTACTCAACATTGTGTCATAACCTACATGGGAAAAGGATGCGAGGAAGAAAAGATACACGTATATGTGTGAAAGACCCACATCTTGCACACCTAGAGCAAACAAACCAATGTAATCAAATCTGCTGGGATAAAAAATAAAAAGTAAATTACAAATATGAACAAGAAGTAATGAGACATAAACTTAAAGGGCTTTTTCCTGGCCCATTCCATTCTGATTTACAACCTAGAACACCACTTCCATTAAGCCTCTGTTTCCCCAGGTACCAAATTTGGTAAAGAAGAAATGCTGCCACCTTGTGGCCGTGTCCTGCAAGAGCAGCTTTAAACTCACAGCTAATGGTTACTTAACATTCACAAGGACTCAGGGCTGTAAAGGACACCTGCCCTAAAAAATTGTGCTGAAGTAGTGAATGGACAAAAAAATTCAAAACAGGCAGATGTTTCAAGAAGAGACTATGAAGAGTTATGTATTACTCACGCTCTTTTAAAAAAAAAGGAAAATGGATACAAGCTCAACCTCAGGGTGTGTTAGACCCATGCAATCTAATCTACGAAAAGTTTCAACTTACACCAGTCGACTGACCATCAGCAAAAAGTATACGAACAATAAATGCTGAAGGGGTTTTAGAGAACTGTCTACCCTCTACCTGCTGGTGAGACGTAAAGGGGTAAGAGCCAATAATGAGAAAAGAAAGGAGCTGTGTTTAAAAGTAAAAATGGAGGTACCATTCAATCCAGCAGGCGCACCATTGGATCTCTCACCTGAGAAGACAAGAATCGAGAAGACACAGGCCGCAAAAGCTGCAGTGCAGCCTTATTCACAATAGCCAAGACAGTGAAGCAATCAAAATGTCCAACAACAGGTGAATGGATAAAGAAGAAGTGGTCCATGTACACAATGGAATATTAGCCATGGAAAACAACGAACCATTGCTCTTTGAGGCACCACAAATGAGTCTGCAGATAATCATGAAAGATGAGGTAAGTTGGAAAGCAAAAGACCTGTATTCTATGATATCACTTATAGGCGTTATCTAATAACTGACACAAATGAACATATTTCCACAGAGAAAGACACTCACAGACTTAGAAAATAAAACTATGCTCAACTGAAAGGAAAGGTGGGGGAATGGATAAATTAAGATTACTGTTACTATATGTATACAAACACAAATTATATAAATATCTCAAAAATACCGACCATATAGCAAGGGAGGTCTGCGGAACCCTCTGTAACATTTTACATGGGAAGAGGATCTGTACTTGAATAGACATATATAATGTACAAATGAACCAGATTGTGTTCACCTAGGACAAACAACATTCTAAGCTTTACCCCAATTAAAAAAAAAATTAAAACCAAGAAGAAATAATGAGATATAAACTTATAGGGCTTTCTCCGTGCACATTCCAATGTAATTTACAACCTAGGAACACGACTTCCAGAAAGGCTCTGCTGCCCTACTACCCAGATTTGGGAATGGAGAAATGCTGCCTGCTTCAGGTCACTTCCCACAACAGGAGCTTTAAAACCATTGCTAAAGGTCACTAAATATTCACAAAACTTGCAGTTCGGTAAATGACACCTGCTCTCTAAAAAGAGTCTCAGGTGGAAAATCGACCAAAAAATTCAAAAGAGGGCAACCTTCCAAGAAGACAATATCAAGAGTTATATTGTACTCCCAATTGATTCCTTTTTTTAACAGAAAAGAAAACGGCAGAGAAAAATGATGAGTTTTACGAATTTTCAAAACATGCAAACCCAAATTACAAAAACCTATGAGCTCACAGCAGCCAGAAGGGCCATTAGCATAAATGCTGCAAACAATAAATGCTGAAGCGATTGTGGAGAAATGCGTACCCTCGATTCTGAGGGGGAAGTGGTAAGTGCCACTAATGAGAACACAAAGAAGGTACTTTGAAAAGGGAAAAACGATGCTACCAGTCAGTCAATCACACCCACTGCTGGGGCTATCACCTGAGAAAATGAGAATCAAAAAGTCACAGGCTGGCAATCCTGCACTCCAACAATATTTACCATAGCCAACACTTGGAAGCAATGAAAATGTCCATCAACCGAGGAATGCACAAAGAAGAAGTGGTCCACGTACACAGTGGAAAATTACTCCAATAAAAAATAAAAATTAAATTTAAAAATCCAACAAAACTAAGGAGACATCAGCTTGTGTGGGTTTGTCCGGGCACACTCCACTCTAATTTATAACCGAGAAACACCACAGGCCGCAAGGGCGTTTCCCTAGTTACCAGGGTGGGGAACATAGAAAGGCTGCTGCCCTCTGGCAGTTACCTGCAAAAGCTGTTTTAAAGCCTGTGCTAATGGTCATTTCATAGGAATAAGTACTGCAGAAGTGTAAATGAAACCTGCCCTCAAAATGTCTTCAGGGAGGTAATGGCCAAAACATTTCAAAATGTGACACATACTTTAAGAGAACACTTTGAAGAACTAAGGGGAAATCACAGCTTGAAAAATAAAAAGGACATGCCTTAAAGCTCAATTTCAACGGATTATGAGGCACGTGCGAATTCAACCACAAAGAGGTATCAGGTCACACTTTTCAGAATAACCATCAGCAAGAAAACTACAAACAATAAATGCTGAAGGTGTTGTGGAGAAATGCATACCCTCAACTGCAAGTAGGACATAAGTTGGAAAGGGCCACCAACAAGAACAGAATGGGGGTGCCTTAAAAACGTAAACATTGAGCTACCATATGATCCAGCAGGCCCACTCCTCCACCTATAATCTAAGAAGAGAGAATTGGAAAGACACAGGCAGGCAAATCTGCATTGCACAGTATTACAATAGCCAAGATATGGAAGTAACCAAAAAGTCCACCAACAGATGGGTGGACAAAGAAGTACTCCTCCATGTACAGATGGAATATTCGCTAGTCAAAAAAATGAAACAATACCATTTGCAGCGCCATAGATGAGTCTAGACGTAATCACGCCACGGGTAGTCAGTGAGAAAGCAAAATACATATATCCTATGATATCACTTTCAGGAGTTACTTAAAAATTGATACCAATGGAGATATTTCCACAGAGAAAGGCAATCACAGTTTCATTAAAAAACTTATGATTCACCAAATAGAAAGGGATGAGGATTGGATACATTACCATATTGGGGTTAACAGAGATATACAAACCATGTGAAATATATAACCACCAAAGACGTACGGAAGACAGGAGAAGACTACTCAACATTGTGTCATAACCTACATGGGAAAAGGATGCGAGGAAGAAAAGATACACGTATATGTGTGAAAGACCCACATCTTGCACACCTAGAGCAAACAAACCAATGTAATCAAATCTGCTGGGATAAAAAATAAAAAGTAAATTACAAGTATGAACAAGAAGTAATGAGACATAAACTTAAAGGGCTTTTTCCTGGCCCATTCCATTCTAATTTACAACCTAGAGCACCACTTCCATTAAGCCTCTGTTTCCCCAGGTACCAAATTTGGTAAAGAAGAAATGCTGCCACCTTGTGGCCGTGTCCTGCAAGAGCAGCTTTAAACTCACAGCTAATGGTTACTTAACATTCACAAGGACTCAGGGCTGTAAAGGACACCTGCCCTAAAAAATTGTGCTGAAGTAGTGAATGGACAAAAAAATTCAAAACAGGCAGATGTTTCAAGAAGAGACTATGAAGAGTTACGTATTACTCACGCTCTTTTAAAAAAAAAGGAAAATGGATACAAGCTCAACCTCAGGGTGTGTTAGACCCATGCAATCTAATCTACGAAAAGTTTCAACTTACACCAGTCGACTGACCATCAGCAAAAAGTATACGAACAATAAATGCTGAAGGGGTTTTAGAGAACTGTGTACCCTCTACCTGCTGGTGAGACGTAAAGGGGTAATAGCCAATAATGAGAAAAGAAAGGAGCTGTGTTTAAAAGTAAAAATGGAGGTACCATTCAATCCAGCAGGCGCACCATTGGATCTCTCACCTGAGAAGACAAGAATCGAGAAGACACAGGCCGCAAAAGCTGCAGTGCAGCCTTATTCACAATAGCCAAGACAGTGAAGCAATCAAAATGTCCAACAACAGGTGAATGGATAAAGAAGAAGTGGTCCATGTACACAATGGAATATTAGCCATGGAAAACAACGAACCATTGCTCTTTGAGGCACCACAAATGAGTCTGCAGATAATCATGAAAGATGAGGTAAGTTGGAAAGCAAAAGACCTGTATTCTATGATATCACTTATAGGCGTTATCTAATAACTGACACAAATGAACATATTTCCACAGAGAAAGACACTCACAGACTTAGAAAATAAAACTATGCTCAACTGAAAGGAAAGGTGGGGGAATGGATAAATTAAGATTACTGTTACTATATGTATACAAACACAAATTATATAAATATCTCAAAAATACCGACCATATAGCAAGGGAGGTCTGTGGAACCCTCTGTAACATTTTACATGGGAAGAGGATCTGTACTTGAATAGACATATATAATGTACAAATGAACCAGATTGCGTTCACCTAGGACAAACAATATTCTAAGCTTTACCCCAATTAAAAAAAAAAATTAAAACCAAGAAGAAATAATGAGACATAAACTTATAGGGCTTTCTCCGTGCACATTCCAATGTAATTTACAACCTAGGAACACGACTTCCAGAAAGGCTCTGCTGCCCTACTACCCAGATTTGGGAATGGAGAAATGCTGCCTGCTTCAAGTCACTTCCCACATCAGGAGCTTTAAAACCATTGCTAAAGGTCACTAAATATTCACAAAACTTGCAGTTCGGTAAATGACACCTGCTCTCCAAAAAGAGTCTCAGGTGGAAAATCGACCAAAAAATTCAAAAGAGGGCAACCTTCCAAGAAGACAATATCAAGAGTTATATTGTACTCCCAATTGTTTCCTTTTTTCAACAGAAAAGAAAACGGCGGTGAAAAATGATGAGTTTTACGAATTTTCAAAGCCATGCAAACCCAAATTACAAAACCCTATCAGCTCACAGCAGCCAGTAGGGCCATTAGCATAAATGCTGCAAACAATAAATGCTGAAGCGATTGTGGAGAAATGTGTACCCTCGATTCTAAGCGGGATGTGGTAAGTGCCACTAATGAAAACACAAAGAAGGTGCTTTGAAAAGGGAAAAACGATGCTACCAGTCAGTCAATCACACCCACTGCTTTGGCTATCACCTGAGAAAATGAGAATCAAAAAGTCACAGGCTGGCAATCCTGCACTCCAACAATATTTACCATAGCCAACACTTGGAAGCAATGAAAATGTCCATCAACCGAGGAATGCACAAAGAAGAAGTGGTCCACGTACACAGTGGAAAATTACTCCAATAAAAAATAAAAATTAAATTTAAAAATCCAACAAAAGTAAGGAGACATCAGCTTGTGTGGGTTTGTCCGGGCACACTCCACTCTAATTTATAACCGAGAAACACCACAGGCCGCAAGGGCTTTTCCCTAGTTACCAGGGTGGGGAACATAGAAAGGCTGCTGCCCTCTGGCAGTTACCTGCAAAAGCAGTTTTAAAGCCTGTGCTAATGGTCATTTCATAGGAATAAGTACTGCAGAAGTGTAAATGAAACCTGCCCTCAAAATGTCTTCAGGGAGGTAATGGCCAAAACATTTCAAAATGTGACACATACTTTAAGAGAACACTTTGAAGAACTAAGGGGAAATCACAGCTTGAAAAATAAAAAGGACATGCCTTCAAGCTCAATTTCAACGGATTATGAGGCACGTGCGAATTCAACCACAAAGAGGTAACAGGTCACACTTTTCAGAATAACCATCAGCAAGAAAACTACAAACAATAAATGCTGAAGGTGTTGTGGAGAAATGCATACCCTCAACTGCAAGTAGGACATAAGTTGGAGAGGGCCACCAACTAGAACAGAATGGGGGTGCCTTAAAAACGTAAACATTGAGCTACCATATGATCCAGCAGGCCCACTCCTCCACCTATAATCTAAGAAGAGAGAATTGGAAAGACACAGGCAGGCAAATCTGCATTGCACAGTATTACAATATCCAAGATATGGAAGTAACCAAAAAGTCCACCAACAGATGGGTGGACAAAGAAGTACTCCTCCATGTACAGATGGAATATTCGCTAGTCAAAAAAATGAAACAATACCATTTGCAGCGCCATAGATGAGTCTAGACGTAATCACGCCACGGGTAGTCAGTGAGAAAGCAAAATACATATATCCTATGATATCACTTTCAAGAGTTACTTAAAAATTGATACCAATGGAGATATTTCCACAGAGAAAGGCAATCACAGTTTCATTAAGAAACTTATGGTTCACCAAATAGAAAGGGAAGAGGACTGGATACATTACCATATTGGGGTTAACAGAGATATACAAACCATGTGAAATATATAACCACCAAAGACGTACGGAAGACCAGGAGAAGACTACTCAACATTGTGTCATAACCTACATGGGAAAAGGATGCGAGGAAGAAAAGATACACGTATATGTGTGAAAGACCCACATCTTGCACACCTAGAGCAAACAAACCAATGTAATCAAATCTGCTGGGATAAAAAATAAAAAGTAAATTACAAATATGAACAAGAAGTAATGAGACATAAACTTAAAGGGCTTTTTCCTGGCCCATTCCATTCTGATTTACAACCTAGAACACCACTTCCATTAAGCCTCTGTTTCCCCAGGTACCAAATTTGGTAAAGAAGAAATGCTGCCACCTTGTGGCCGTGTCCTGCAAGAGCAGCTTTAAACTCACAGCTAATGGTTACTTAACATTCACAAGGACTCAGGGCTGTAAAGGACACCTGCCCTAAAAAATTGTGCTGAAGTAGTGAATGGACAAAAAAATTCAAAACAGGCAGATGTTTCAAGAAGAGACTATGAAGAGTTATGTATTACTCACGCTCTTTTAAAAAAAAAGGAAAATGGATACAAGCTCAACCTCAGGGTGTGTTAGACCCATGCAATCTAATCTACGAAAAGTTTCAACTTACACCAGTCGACTGACCATCAGCAAAAAGTATACGAACAATAAATGCTGAAGGGGTTTTAGAGAACTGTCTACCCTCTACCTGCTGGTGAGACGTAAAGGGGTAATAGCCAATAATGAGAAAAGAAAGGAGCTGTGTTTAAAAGTAAAAATGGAGGTACCATTCAATCCAGCAGGCGCACCATTGGATCTCTCACCTGAGAAGACAAGAATCGAGAAGACACAGGCCGCAAAAGCTGCAGTGCAGCCTTATTCACAATAGCCAAGACAGTGAAGCAATCAAAATGTCCAACAACAGGTGAATGGATAAAGAAGAAGTGGTCCATGTACACAATGGAATATTAGCCATGGAAAACAACGAACCATTGCTCTTTGAGGCACCACAAATGAGTCTGCAGATAATCATGAAAGATGAGGTAAGTTGGAAAGCAAAAGACCTGTATTCTATGATATCACTTATAGGCGTTATCTAATAACTGACACAAATGAACATATTTCCACAGAGAAAGACACTCACAGACTTAGAAAATAAAACTATGCTCAACTGAAAGGAAAGGTGGGGGAATGGATAAATTAAGATTACTGTTACTATATGTATACAAACACAAATTATATAAATATCTCAAAAATACCGACCATATAGCAAGGGAGGTCTGCGGAACCCTCTGTAACATTTTACATGGGAAGAGGATCTGTACTTGAATAGACATATATAATGTACAAATGAACCAGATTGTGTTCACCTAGGACAAACAACATTCTAAGCTTTACCCCAATTAAAAAAAAAATTAAAACCAAGAAGAAATAATGAGATATAAACTTATAGGGCTTTCTCCGTGCACATTCCAATGTAATTTACAACCTAGGAACACGACTTCCAGAAAGGCTCTGCTGCCCTACTACCCAGATTTGGGAATGGAGAAATGCTGCCTGCTTCAGGTCACTTCCCACAACAGGAGCTTTAAAACCATTGCTAAAGGTCACTAAATATTCACAAAACTTGCAGTTCGGTAAATGACACCTGCTCTCTAAAAAGAGTCTCAGGTGGAAAATCGACCAAAAAATTCAAAAGAGGGCAACCTTCCAAGAAGACAATATCAAGAGTTATATTGTACTCCCAATTGATTCCTTTTTTTAACAGAAAAGAAAACGGCAGAGAAAAATGATGAGTTTTACGAATTTTCAAAACATGCAAACCCAAATTACAAAAACCTATGAGCTCACAGCAGCCAGAAGGGCCATTAGCATAAATGCTGCAAACAATAAATGCTGAAGCGATTGTGGAGAAATGCGTACCCTCGATTCTGAGGGGGAAGTGGTAAGTGCCACTAATGAGAACACAAAGAAGGTACTTTGAAAAGGGAAAAACGATGCTACCAGTCAGTCAATCACACCCACTGCTGGGGCTATCACCTGAGAAAATGAGAATCAAAAAGTCACAGGCTGGCAATCCTGCACTCCAACAATATTTACCATAGCCAACACTTGGAAGCAATGAAAATGTCCATCAACCGAGGAATGCACAAAGAAGAAGTGGTCCACGTACACAGTGGAAAATTACTCCAATAAAAAATAAAAATTAAATTTAAAAATCCAACAAAAGTAAGGAGACATCAGCTTGTGTGGGTTTGTCCGGGCACACTCCACTCTAATTTATAACCGAGAAACACCACAGGCCGCAAGGGCGTTTCCCTAGTTACCAGGGTGGGGAACATAGAAAGGCTGCTGCCCTCTGGCAGTTACCTGCAAAAGCTGTTTTAAAGCCTGTGCTAATGGTCATTTCATAGGAATAAGTACTGCAGAAGTGTAAATGAAACCTGCCCTCAAAATGTCTTCAGGGAGGTAATGGCCAAAACATTTCAAAATGTGACACATACTTTAAGAGAACACTTTGAAGAACTAAGGGGAAATCACAGCTTGAAAAATAAAAAGGACATGCCTTCAAGCTCAATTTCAACGGATTATGAGGCACGTGCGAATTCAACCACAAAGAGGTATCAGGTCACACTTTTCAGAATAACCATCAGCAAGAAAACTACAAACAATAAATGCTGAAGGTGTTGTGGAGAAATGCATACCCTCAACTGCAAGTAGGACATAAGTTGGAAAGGGCCACCAACAAGAACAGAATGGGGGTGCCTTAAAAACGTAAACATTGAGCTACCATATGATCCAGCAGGCCCACTCCTCCACCTATAATCTAAGAAGAGAGAATTGGAAAGACACAGGCAGGCAAATCTGCATTGCACAGTATTACAATAGCCAAGATATGGAAGTAACCAAAAAGTCCACCAACAGATGGGTGGACAAAGAAGTACTCCTCCATGTACAGATGGAATATTCGCTAGTCAAAAAAATGAAACAATACCATTTGCAGCGCCATAGATGAGTCTAGACGTAATCACGCCACGGGTAGTCAGTGAGAAAGCAAAATACATATATCCTATGATATCACTTTCAGGAGTTACTTAAAAATTGATACCAATGGAGATATTTCCACAGAGAAAGGCAATCACAGTTTCATTAAAAAACTTATGATTCACCAAATAGAAAGGGATGAGGATTGGATACATTACCATATTGGGGTTAACAGAGATATACAAACCATGTGAAATATATAACCACCAAAGACGTACGGAAGACAGGAGAAGACTACTCAACATTGTGTCATAACCTACATGGGAAAAGGATGCGAGGAAGAAAAGATACACGTATATGTGTGAAAGACCCACATCTTGCACACCTAGAGCAAACAAACCAATGTAATCAAATCTGCTGGGATAAAAAATAAAAAGTAAATTACAAGTATGAACAAGAAGTAATGAGACATAAACTTAAAGGGCTTTTTCCTGGCCCATTCCATTCTAATTTACAACCTAGAGCACCACTTCCATTAAGCCTCTGTTTCCCCAGGTACCAAATTTGGTAAAGAAGAAATGCTGCCACCTTGTGGCCGTGTCCTGCAAGAGCAGCTTTAAACTCACAGCTAATGGTTACTTAACATTCACAAGGACTCAGGGCTGTAAAGGACACCTGCCCTAAAAAATTGTGCTGAAGTAGTGAATGGACAAAAAAATTCAAAACAGGCAGATGTTTCAAGAAGAGACTATGAAGAGTTACGTATTACTCACGCTCTTTTAAAAAAAAAGGAAAATGGATACAAGCTCAACCTCAGGGTGTGTTAGACCCATGCAATCTAATCTACGAAAAGTTTCAACTTACACCAGTCGACTGACCATCAGCAAAAAGTATACGAACAATAAATGCTGAAGGGGTTTTAGAGAACTGTGTACCCTCTACCTGCTGGTGAGACGTAAAGGGGTAATAGCCAATAATGAGAAAAGAAAGGAGCTGTGTTTAAAAGTAAAAATGGAGGTACCATTCAATCCAGCAGGCGCACCATTGGATCTCTCACCTGAGAAGACAAGAATCGAGAAGACACAGGCCGCAAAAGCTGCAGTGCAGCCTTATTCACAATAGCCAAGACAGTGAAGCAATCAAAATGTCCAACAACAGGTGAATGGATAAAGAAGAAGTGGTCCATGTACACAATGGAATATTAGCCATGGAAAACAACGAACCATTGCTCTTTGAGGCACCACAAATGAGTCTGCAGATAATCATGAAAGATGAGGTAAGTTGGAAAGCAAAAGACCTGTATTCTATGATATCACTTATAGGCGTTATCTAATAACTGACACAAATGAACATATTTCCACAGAGAAAGACACTCACAGACTTAGAAAATAAAACTATGCTCAACTGAAAGGAAAGGTGGGGGAATGGATAAATTAAGATTACTGTTACTATATGTATACAAACACAAATTATATAAATATCTCAAAAATACCGACCATATAGCAAGGGAGGTCTGTGGAACCCTCTGTAACATTTTACATGGGAAGAGGATCTGTACTTGAATAGACATATATAATGTACAAATGAACCAGATTGCGTTCACCTAGGACAAACAATATTCTAAGCTTTACCCCAATTAAAAAAAAAAATTAAAACCAAGAAGAAATAATGAGACATAAACTTATAGGGCTTTCTCCGTGCACATTCCAATGTAATTTACAACCTAGGAACACGACTTCCAGAAAGGCTCTGCTGCCCTACTACCCAGATTTGGGAATGGAGAAATGCTGCCTGCTTCAAGTCACTTCCCACATCAGGAGCTTTAAAACCATTGCTAAAGGTCACTAAATATTCACAAAACTTGCAGTTCGGTAAATGACACCTGCTCTCCAAAAAGAGTCTCAGGTGGAAAATCGACCAAAAAATTCAAAAGAGGGCAACCTTCCAAGAAGACAATATCAAGAGTTATATTGTACTCCCAATTGTTTCCTTTTTTCAACAGAAAAGAAAACGGCGGTGAAAAATGATGAGTTTTACGAATTTTCAAAGCCATGCAAACCCAAATTACAAAACCCTATCAGCTCACAGCAGCCAGTAGGGCCATTAGCATAAATGCTGCAAACAATAAATGCTGAAGCGATTGTGGAGAAATGTGTACCCTCGATTCTAAGCGGGATGTGGTAAGTGCCACTAATGAAAACACAAAGAAGGTGCTTTGAAAAGGGAAAAACGATGCTACCAGTCAGTCAATCACACCCACTGCTTTGGCTATCACCTGAGAAAATGAGAATCAAAAAGTCACAGGCTGGCAATCCTGCACTCCAACAATATTTACCATAGCCAACACTTGGAAGCAATGAAAATGTCCATCAACCGAGGAATGCACAAAGAAGAAGTGGTCCACGTACACAGTGGAAAATTACTCCAATAAAAAATAAAAATTAAATTTAAAAATCCAACAAAACTAAGGAGACATCAGCTTGTGTGGGTTTGTCCGGGCACACTCCACTCTAATTTATAACCGAGAAACACCACAGGCCGCAAGGGCTTTTCCCTAGTTACCAGGGTGGGGAACATAGAAAGGCTGCTGCCCTCTGGCAGTTACCTGCAAAAGCAGTTTTAAAGCCTGTGCTAATGGTCATTTCATAGGAATAAGTACTGCAGAAGTGTAAATGAAACCTGCCCTCAAAATGTCTTCAGGGAGGTAATGGCCAAAACATTTCAAAATGTGACACATACTTTAAGAGAACACTTTGAAGAACTAAGGGGAAATCACAGCTTGAAAAATAAAAAGGACATGCCTTAAAGCTCAATTTCAACGGATTATGAGGCACGTGCGAATTCAACCACAAAGAGGTAACAGGTCACACTTTTCAGAATAACCATCAGCAAGAAAACTACAAACAATAAATGCTGAAGGTGTTGTGGAGAAATGCATACCCTCAACTGCAAGTAGGACATAAGTTGGAGAGGGCCACCAACTAGAACAGAATGGGGGTGCCTTAAAAACGTAAACATTGAGCTACCATATGATCCAGCAGGCCCACTCCTCCACCTATAATCTAAGAAGAGAGAATTGGAAAGACACAGGCAGGCAAATCTGCATTGCACAGTATTACAATATCCAAGATATGGAAGTAACCAAAAAGTCCACCAACAGATGGGTGGACAAAGAAGTACTCCTCCATGTACAGATGGAATATTCGCTAGTCAAAAAAATGAAACAATACCATTTGCAGCGCCATAGATGAGTCTAGACGTAATCACGCCACGGGTAGTCAGTGAGAAAGCAAAATACATATATCCTATGATATCACTTTCAAGAGTTACTTAAAAATTGATACCAATGGAGATATTTCCACAGAGAAAGGCAATCACAGTTTCATTAAGAAACTTATGGTTCACCAAATAGAAAGGGAAGAGGACTGGATACATTACCATATTGGGGTTAACAGAGATATACAAACCATGTGAAATATATAACCACCAAAGACGTACGGAAGACCAGGAGAAGACTACTCAACATTGTGTCATAACCTACATGGGAAAAGGATGCGAGGAAGAAAAGATACACGTATATGTGTGAAAGACCCACATCTTGCACACCTAGAGCAAACAAACCAATGTAATCAAATCTGCTGGGATAAAAAATAAAAAGTAAATTACAAATATGAACAAGAAGTAATGAGACATAAACTTAAAGGGCTTTTTCCTGGCCCATTCCATTCTGATTTACAACCTAGAACACCACTTCCATTAAGCCTCTGTTTCCCCAGGTACCAAATTTGGTAAAGAAGAAATGCTGCCACCTTGTGGCCGTGTCCTGCAAGAGCAGCTTTAAACTCACAGCTAATGGTTACTTAACATTCACAAGGACTCAGGGCTGTAAAGGACACCTGCCCTAAAAAATTGTGCTGAAGTAGTGAATGGACAAAAAAATTCAAAACAGGCAGATGTTTCAAGAAGAGACTATGAAGAGTTATGTATTACTCACGCTCTTTTAAAAAAAAAGGAAAATGGATACAAGCTCAACCTCAGGGTGTGTTAGACCCATGCAATCTAATCTACGAAAAGTTTCAACTTACACCAGTCGACTGACCATCAGCAAAAAGTATACGAACAATAAATGCTGAAGGGGTTTTAGAGAACTGTCTACCCTCTACCTGCTGGTGAGACGTAAAGGGGTAAGAGCCAATAATGAGAAAAGAAAGGAGCTGTGTTTAAAAGTAAAAATGGAGGTACCATTCAATCCAGCAGGCGCACCATTGGATCTCTCACCTGAGAAGACAAGAATCGAGAAGACACAGGCCGCAAAAGCTGCAGTGCAGCCTTATTCACAATAGCCAAGACAGTGAAGCAATCAAAATGTCCAACAACAGGTGAATGGATAAAGAAGAAGTGGTCCATGTACACAATGGAATATTAGCCATGGAAAACAACGAACCATTGCTCTTTGAGGCACCACAAATGAGTCTGCAGATAATCATGAAAGATGAGGTAAGTTGGAAAGCAAAAGACCTGTATTCTATGATATCACTTATAGGCGTTATCTAATAACTGACACAAATGAACATATTTCCACAGAGAAAGACACTCACAGACTTAGAAAATAAAACTATGCTCAACTGAAAGGAAAGGTGGGGGAATGGATAAATTAAGATTACTGTTACTATATGTATACAAACACAAATTATATAAATATCTCAAAAATACCGACCATATAGCAAGGGAGGTCTGCGGAACCCTCTGTAACATTTTACATGGGAAGAGGATCTGTACTTGAATAGACATATATAATGTACAAATGAACCAGATTGTGTTCACCTAGGACAAACAACATTCTAAGCTTTACCCCAATTAAAAAAAAAATTAAAACCAAGAAGAAATAATGAGATATAAACTTATAGGGCTTTCTCCGTGCACATTCCAATGTAATTTACAACCTAGGAACACGACTTCCAGAAAGGCTCTGCTGCCCTACTACCCAGATTTGGGAATGGAGAAATGCTGCCTGCTTCAGGTCACATCCCACAACAGGAGCTTTAAAACCATTGCTAAAGGTCACTAAATATTCACAAAACTTGCAGTTCGGTAAATGACACCTGCTCTCTAAAAAGAGTCTCAGGTGGAAAATCGACCAAAAAATTCAAAAGAGGGCAACCTTCCAAGAAGACAATATCAAGAGTTATATTGTACTCCCAATTGATTCCTTTTTTTAACAGAAAAGAAAACGGCAGAGAAAAATGATGAGTTTTACGAATTTTCAAAACATGCAAACCCAAATTACAAAAACCTATGAGCTCACAGCAGCCAGAAGGGCCATTAGCATAAATGCTGCAAACAATAAATGCTGAAGCGATTGTGGAGAAATGCGTACCCTCGATTCTGAGGGGGAAGTGGTAAGTGCCACTAATGAGAACACAAAGAAGGTACTTTGAAAAGGGAAAAACGATGCTACCAGTCAGTCAATCACACCCACTGCTGGGGCTATCACCTGAGAAAATGAGAATCAAAAAGTCACAGGCTGGCAATCCTGCACTCCAACAATATTTACCATAGCCAACACTTGGAAGCAATGAAAATGTCCATCAACCGAGGAATGCACAAAGAAGAAGTGGTCCACGTACACAGTGGAAAATTACTCCAATAAAAAATAAAAATTAAATTTAAAAATCCAACAAAACTAAGGAGACATCAGCTTGTGTGGGTTTGTCCGGGCACACTCCACTCTAATTTATAACCGAGAAACACCACAGGCCGCAAGGGCGTTTCCCTAGTTACCAGGGTGGGGAACATAGAAAGGCTGCTGCCCTCTGGCAGTTACCTGCAAAAGCTGTTTTAAAGCCTGTGCTAATGGTCATTTCATAGGAATAAGTACTGCAGAAGTGTAAATGAAACCTGCCCTCAAAATGTCTTCAGGGAGGTAATGGCCAAAACATTTCAAAATGTGACACATACTTTAAGAGAACACTTTGAAGAACTAAGGGGAAATCACAGCTTGAAAAATAAAAAGGACATGCCTTCAAGCTCAATTTCAACGGATTATGAGGCACGTGCGAATTCAACGACAAAGAGGTATCAGGTCACACTTTTCAGAATAACCATCAGCAAGAAAACTACAAACAATAAATGCTGAAGGTGTTGTGGAGAAATGCATACCCTCAACTGCAAGTAGGACATAAGTTGGAAAGGGCCACCAACAAGAACAGAATGGGGGTGCCTTAAAAACGTAAACATTGAGCTACCATATGATCCAGCAGGCCCACTCCTCCACCTATAATCTAAGAAGAGAGAATTGGAAAGACACAGGCAGGCAAATCTGCATTGCACAGTATTACAATATCCAAGATATGGAAGTAACCAAAAAGTCCACCAACAGATGGGTGGACAAAGAAGTACTCCTCCATGTACAGATGGAATATTCGCTAGTCAAAAAAATGAAACAATACCATTTGCAGCGCCATAGATGAGTCTAGACGTAATCACGCCACGGGTAGTCAGTGAGAAAGCAAAATACATATATCCTATGATATCACTTTCAGGAGTTACTTAAAAATTGATACCAATGAAGATATTTCCACAGAGAAAGGCAATCACAGTTTCATTAAGAAACTTATGGTTCACCAAATAGAAAGGGATGAGGATTGGATACATTACCATATTGGGGTTAACAGAGATATACAAACCATGTGAAATATATAACCACCAAAGACGTACGGAAGACCAGGAGAAGACTACTCAACATTGTGTCATAACCTACATGGGAAAAGGATGCGAGGAAGAAAAGATACACGTATATGTGTGAAAGACCCACATCTTGCACACCTAGAGCAAACAAACCAATGTAATCAAATCTGCTGGGATAAAAAATAAAAAGTAAATTACAAATATGAACAAGAAGTAATGAGACATAAACTTAAAGGGCTTTTTCCTGGCCCATTCCATTCTGATTTACAACCTAGAACACCACTTCCATTAAGCCTCTGTTTCCCCAGGTACCAAATTTGGTAAAGAAGAAATGCTGCCACCTTGTGGCCGTGTCCTGCAAGAGCAGCTTTAAACTCACAGCTAATGGTTACTTAACATTCACAAGGACTCAGGGCTGTAAAGGACACCTGCCCTAAAAAATTGTGCTGAAGTAGTGAATGGACAAAAAAATTCAAAACAGGCAGATGTTTCAAGAAGAGACTATGAAGAGTTATGTATTACTCACGCTCTTTTAAAAAAAAAGGAAAATGGATACAAGCTCAACCTCAGGGTGTGTTAGACCCATGCAATCTAATCTACGAAAAGTTTCAACTTACACCAGTCGACTGACCATCAGCAAAAAGTATACGAACAATAAATGCTGAAGGGGTTTTAGAGAACTGTCTACCCTCTACCTGCTGGTGAGACGTAAAGGGGTAAGAGCCAATAATGAGAAAAGAAAGGAGCTGTGTTTAAAAGTAAAAATGGAGGTACCATTCAATCCAGCAGGCGCACCATTGGATCTCTCACCTGAGAAGACAAGAATCGAGAAGACACAGGCCGCAAAAGCTGCAGTGCAGCCTTATTCACAATAGCCAAGACAGTGAAGCAATCAAAATGTCCAACAACAGGTGAATGGATAAAGAAGAAGTGGTCCATGTACACAATGGAATATTAGCCATGGAAAACAACGAACCATTGCTCTTTGAGGCACCACAAATGAGTCTGCAGATAATCATGAAAGATGAGGTAAGTTGGAAAGCAAAAGACCTGTATTCTATGATATCACTTATAGGCGTTATCTAATAACTGACACAAATGAACATATTTCCACAGAGAAAGACACTCACAGACTTAGAAAATAAAACTATGCTCAACTGAAAGGAAAGGTGGGGGAATGGATAAATTAAGATTACTGTTACTATATGTATACAAACACAAATTATATAAATATCTCAAAAATACCGACCATATAGCAAGGGAGGTCTGCGGAACCCTCTGTAACATTTTACATGGGAAGAGGATCTGTACTTGAATAGACATATATAATGTACAAATGAACCAGATTGTGTTCACCTAGGACAAACAACATTCTAAGCTTTACCCCAATTAAAAAAAAAATTAAAACCAAGAAGAAATAATGAGATATAAACTTATAGGGCTTTCTCCGTGCACATTCCAATGTAATTTACAACCTAGGAACACGACTTCCAGAAAGGCTCTGCTGCCCTACTACCCAGATTTGGGAATGGAGAAATGCTGCCTGCTTCAGGTCACATCCCACAACAGGAGCTTTAAAACCATTGCTAAAGGTCACTAAATATTCACAAAACTTGCAGTTCGGTAAATGACACCTGCTCTCTAAAAAGAGTCTCAGGTGGAAAATCGACCAAAAAATTCAAAAGAGGGCAACCTTCCAAGAAGACAATATCAAGAGTTATATTGTACTCCCAATTGATTCCTTTTTTTAACAGAAAAGAAAACGGCAGAGAAAAATGATGAGTTTTACGAATTTTCAAAACATGCAAACCCAAATTACAAAAACCTATGAGCTCACAGCAGCCAGAAGGGCCATTAGCATAAATGCTGCAAACAATAAATGCTGAAGCGATTGTGGAGAAATGCGTACCCTCGATTCTGAGGGGGAAGTGGTAAGTGCCACTAATGAGAACACAAAGAAGGTACTTTGAAAAGGGAAAAACGATGCTACCAGTCAGTCAATCACACCCACTGCTGGGGCTATCACCTGAGAAAATGAGAATCAAAAAGTCACAGGCTGGCAATCCTGCACTCCAACAATATTTACCATAGCCAACACTTGGAAGCAATGAAAATGTCCATCAACCGAGGAATGCACAAAGAAGAAGTGGTCCACGTACACAGTGGAAAATTACTCCAATAAAAAATAAAAATTAAATTTAAAAATCCAACAAAACTAAGGAGACATCAGCTTGTGTGGGTTTGTCCGGGCACACTCCACTCTAATTTATAACCGAGAAACACCACAGGCCGCAAGGGCGTTTCCCTAGTTACCAGGGTGGGGAACATAGAAAGGCTGCTGCCCTCTGGCAGTTACCTGCAAAAGCAGTTTTAAAGCCTGTGCTAATGGTCATCTCATAGCAATAAGTACTGCAGAAGTGTAAATGAAACCTGCCCTCAAAATGTCTTCAGGGAGGTAATGGCCAAAACATTTCAAAATGTGACACATACTTTAAGAGAACACTTTGAAGAACTAAGGGGAAATCACAGCTTGAAAAATAAAAAGGACATGCCTTAAAGCTCAATTTCAACGGATTATGAGGCACGTGCGAATTCAACCACAAAGAGGTATCAGGTCACACTTTTCAGAATAACCATCAGCAAGAAAACTACAAACAATAAATGCTGAAGGTGTTGTGGAGAAATGCATACCCTCAACTGCAAGTAGGACATAAGTTGGAAAGGGCCACCAACAAGAACAGAATGGGGGTGCCTTAAAAACGTAAACATTGAGCTACCATATGATCCAGCAGGCCCACTCCTCCACCTATAATCTAAGAAGAGAGAATTGGAAAGACACAGGCAGGCAAATCTGCATTGCACAGTATTACAATATCCAAGATATGGAAGTAACCAAAAAGTCCACCAACAGATGGGTGGACAAAGAAGTACTCCTCCATGTACAGATGGAATATTCGCTAGTCAAAAAAATGAAACAATACCATTTGCAGCGCCATAGATGAGTCTAGACGTAATCACGCCACGGGTAGTCAGTGAGAAAGCAAAATACATATATCCTATGATATCACTTTCAGGAGTTACTTAAAAATTGATACCAATGAAGATATTTCCACAGAGAAAGGCAATCACAGTTTCATTAAAAAACTTATGGTTCACCAAATAGAAAGGGATGAGGATTGGATACATTACCATATTGGGGTTAACAGAGATATACAAACCATGTGAAATATATAACCACCAAAGACGTACGGAAGACCAGGAGAAGACTACTCAACATTGTGTCATAACCTACATGGGAAAAGGATGCGAGGAAGAAAAGATACACGTATATGTGTGAAAGACCCACATCTTGCACACCTAGAGCAAACAAACCAATGTAATCAAATCTGCTGGGATAAAAAATAAAAAGTAAATTACAAATATGAACAAGAAGTAATGAGACATAAACTTAAAGGGCTTTTTCCTGGCCCATTCCATTCTAATTTACAACCTAGAACACCAATTCCATTAAGCCTCTGTTTCCCCAGGTACCAAATTTGGTAAAGAAGAAATGCTGCCACCTTGTGGCCGTGTCCTGCAAGAGCAGCTTTAAACTCACAGCTAATGGTTACTTAACATTCACAAGGACTCAGGGCTGTAAAGGACACCTGCCCTAAAAAATTGTGCTGAAGTAGTGAATGGACAAAAAAATTCAAAACAGGCAGATGTTTCAAGAAGAGAGTATGAAGAGTTATGTATTACTCACGCTCTTTTAAAAAAAAAGGAAAATGGATACAAGCTCAACCTCAGGGTGTGTTAGACCCATGCAATCTAATCTACGAAAAGTTTCAACTTACACCAGTCGACTGACCATCAGCAAAAAGTATACGAACAATAAATGCTGAAGGGCTTTTAGAGAACTGTGTACCCTCTACCTGCTGGTGAGACGTAAAGGGGTAAGAGCCAATAATGAGAAAAGAAAGGAGCTGTGTTTAAAAGTAAAAATGGAGGTACCATTCAATCCAGCAGGCGCACCATTGGATCTCTCACCTGAGAAGACAAGAATCGAGAAGACACAGGCCGCAAAAGCTGCAGTGCAGCCTTATTCACAATAGCCAAGACAGTGAAGCAATCAAAATGTCCAACAACAGGTGAATGGATAAAGAAGAAGTGGTCCATGTACACAATGGAATATTAGCCATGGAAAACAACGAACCATTGCTCTTTGAGGCACCACAAATGAGTCTGCAGATAATCATGAAAGATGAGGTAAGTTGGAAAGCAAAAGACCTGTATTCTATGATATCACTTATAGGCGTTATCTAATAACTGACACAAATGAACATATTTCCACAGAGAAAGACACTCACAGACTTAGAAAATAAAACTATGCTCAACTGAAAGGAAAGGTGGGGGAATGGATAAATTAAGATTACTGTTACTATATGTATACAAACACAAATTATATAAATATCTCAAAAATACCGACCATATAGCAAGGGAGGTCTGCGGAACCCTCTGTAACATTTTACATGGGAAGAGGATCTGTACTTGAATAGACATATATAATGTACAAATGAACCAGATTGCGTTCACCTAGGACAAACAATATTCTAAGCTTTACCCCAATTAAAAAAAAAAATTAAAACCAAGAAGAAATAATGAGACATAAACTTATAGGGCTTTCTCCGTGCACATTCCAATGTAATTTACAACCTAGGAACACGACTTCCAGAAAGGCTCTGCTGCCCTACTACCCAGATTTGGGAATGGAGAAATGCTGCCTGCTTCAAGTCACTTCCCACATCAGGAGCTTTAAAACCATTGCTAAAGGTCACTAAATATTCACAAAACTTGCAGTTCGGTAAATGACACCTGCTCTCCAAAAAGAGTCTCAGGTGGAAAATCGACCAAAAAATTCAAAAGAGGGCAACCTTCCAAGAAGACAATATCAAGAGTTATATTGTACTCCCAATTGTTTCCTTTTTTCAACAGAAAAGAAAACGGCGGTGAAAAATGATGAGTTTTACGAATTTTCAAAGCCATGCAAACCCAAATTACAAAACCCTATCAGCTCACAGCAGCCAGCAGGGCCATTAGCATAAATGCTGCAAACAATAGATACTGAAGCGATTGTGGAGAAATGTGTACCCTCGATTCTAAGGGGGACGTGGTAAGTGCCACTAATGAAAACACAAAGAAGGTGCTTTGAAAAGGGAAAAACGATGCTACCAGTCAGTCAATCACACCCACTGCTGGGGCTATCACCTGAGAAAATGAGAATCAAAAAGTCACAGGCTGGCAATCCTGCACTCCAACAATATTTACCATAGCCAACACTTGGAAGCAATGAAAATGTCCATCAACCGAGGAATGCACAAAGAAGAAGTGGTCCACGTACACAGTGGAAAATTACTCCAATAAAAAATAAAAATTAAATTTAAAAATCCAACAAAACTAAGGAGACATCAGCTTGTGTGGGTTTGTCCGGGCACACTCCACTCTAATTTATAACCGAGAAACACCACAGGCCGCAAGGGCTTTTCCCTAGTTACCAGGGTGGGGAACATAGAAAGGCTGCTGCCCTCTGGCAGTTACCTGCAAAAGCAGTTTTAAAGCCTGTGCTAATGGTCATCTCATAGGAATAAGTACTGCAGAAATGTAAATGAAACCTGCCCTCAAAATGTCTTCAGGGAGGTAATGGCCAAAACATTTCAAAATGTGACACATACTTTAAGAGAACACTTTGAAGAACTAAGGGGAAATCACAGCTTGAAAAATAAAAAGGACATGCCTTCAAGCTCAATTTCAACGGATTATGAGGCACGTGCGAATTCAACCACAAAGAGGTATCAGATCACACTTTTCAGAATAACCATCAGCAAGAAAACTACAAACAATAAATGCTGAAGGTGTTGTGGAGAAATGCATACCCTCAACTGCAAGTAGGACATAAGTTGGAGAGGGCCACCAACTAGAACAGAATGGGGGTGCCTTAAAAACGTAAACATTGAGCTACCATATGATCCAGCAGGCCCACTCCTCCACCTATAATCTAAGAAGAGAGAATTGGAAAGACACAGGCAGGCAAATCTGCATTGCACAGTATTACAATAGCCAAGATATGGAAGTAACCAAAAAGTCCACCAACAGATGGGTGGACAAAGAAGTACTCCTCCATGTACAGATGGAATATTCGCTAGTCAAAAAAATGAAACAATACCATTTGCAGCGCCATAGATGAGTCTAGACGTAATCACGCCACGGGTAGTCAGTGAGAAAGCAAAATACATATATCCTATGATATCACTTTCAGGAGTTACTTAAAATTTGATACCAATGGAGATATTTCCACAGAGAAAGGCAATCACAGTTTCATTAAAAAACTTATGGTTCACCAAATAGAAAGGGAAGAGGACTGGATACATTACCATATTGGGGTTAACAGAGATATACAAACCATGTGAAATATATAACCACCAAAGACGTACGGAAGACCAGGAGAAGACTACTCAACATTGTGTCATAACCTACATGGGAAAAGGATGCTAGGAAGAAAAGATACACGTATATGTGTGAAAGACACACATCTTGCACACCTAGAGCAAACAAACCAATGTAATCAAATCTGCTGGGATAAAAAATAAAAAGTAAATTACAAATATGAACAAGAAGTAATGAGACATAAACTTAAAGGGCTTTTTCCTGGCCCATTCCATTCTGATTTACAACCTAGAACACCACTTCCATTAAGCCTCTGTTTCCCCAGGTACCAAATTTGGTAAAGAAGAAATGCTGCCACCTTGTGGCCGTGTCCTGCAAGAGCAGCTTTAAACTCACAGCTAATGGTTACTTAACATTCACAAGGACTCAGGGCTGTAAAGGACACCTGCCCTAAAAAATTGTGCTGAAGTAGTGAATGGACAAAAAAATTCAAAACAGGCAGATGTTTCAAGAAGAGACTATGAAGAGTTACGTATTACTCACGCTCTTTTAAAAAAAAAGGAAAATGGATACAAGCTCAACCTCAGGGTGTGTTAGACCCATGCAATCTAATCTACGAAAAGTTTCAACTTACACCAGTCGACTGACCATCAGCAAAAAGTATACGAACAATAAATGCTGAAGGGGTTTTAGAGAACTGTCTACCCTCTACCTGCTGGTGAGACGTAAAGGGGTAAGAGCCAATAATGAGAAAAGAAAGGAGCTGTGTTTAAAAGTAAAAATGGAGGTACCATTCAATCCAGCAGGCGCACCATTGGATCTCTCACCTGAGAAGACAAGAATCGAGAAGACACAGGCCGCAAAAGCTGCAGTGCAGCCTTATTCACAATAGCCAAGACAGTGAAGCAATCAAAATGTCCAACAACAGGTGAATGGATAAAGAAGAAGTGGTCCATGTACACAATGGAATATTAGCCATGGAAAACAACGAACCATTGCTCTTTGAGGCACCACAAATGAGTCTGCAGATAATCATGAAAGATGAGGTAAGTTGGAAAGCAAAAGACCTGTATTCTATGATATCACTTATAGGCGTTATCTAATAACTGACACAAATGAACATATTTCCACAGAGAAAGACACTCACAGACTTAGAAAATAAAACTATGCTCAACTGAAAGGAAAGGTGGGGGAATGGATAAATTAAGATTACTGTTACTATATGTATACAAACACAAATTATATAAATATCTCAAAAATACCGACCATATAGCAAGGGAGGTCTGTGGAACCCTCTGTAACATTTTACATGGGAAGAGGATCTGTACTTGAATAGACATATATAATGTACAAATGAACCAGATTGCGTTCACCTAGGACAAACAATATTCTAAGCTTTACCCCAATTAAAAAAAAAAATTAAAACCAAGAAGAAATAATGAGACATAAACTTATAGGGCTTTCTCCGTGCACATTCCAATGTAATTTACAACCTAGGAACACGACTTCCAGAAAGGCTCTGCTGCCCTACTACCCAGATTTGGGAATGGAGAAATGCTGCCTGCTTCAGGTCACTTCCCACATCAGGAGCTTTAAAACCATTGCTAAAGGTCACTAAATATTCACAAAACTTGCAGTTCGGTAAATGACACCTGCTCTCCAAAAAGAGTCTCAGGTGGAAAATCGACCAAAAAATTCAAAAGAGGGCAACCTTCCAAGAAGACAATATCAAGAGTTATATTGTACTCCCAATTGTTTCCTTTTTTCAACAGAAAAGAAAACGGCGGTGAAAAATGATGAGTTTTACGAATTTTCAAAGCCATGCAAACCCAAATTACAAAACCCTATCAGCTCACAGCAGCCAGCAGGGCCATTAGCATAAATGCTGCAAACAATAGATACTGAAGCGATTGTGGAGAAATGTGTACCCTCGATTCTAAGGGGGACGTGGTAAGTGCCACTAATGAAAACACAAAGAAGGTGCTTTGAAAAGGGAAAAACGATGCTACCAGTCAGTCAATCACACCCACTGCTGGGGCTATCACCTGAGAAAATGAGAATCAAAAAGTCACAGGCTGGCAATCCTGCACTCCAACAATATTTACCATAGCCAACACTTGGAAGCAATGAAAATGTCCATCAACCGAGGAATGCACAAAGAAGAAGTGGTCCACGTACACAGTGGAAAATTACTCCAATAAAAAATAAAAATTAAATTTAAAAATCCAACAAAACTAAGGAGACATCAGCTTGTGTGGGTTTGTCCGGGCACACTCCACTCTAATTTATAACCGAGAAACACCACAGGCCGCAAGGGCTTTTCCCTAGTTACCAGGGTGGGGAACATAGAAAGGCTGCTGCCCTCTGGCAGTTACCTGCAAAAGCAGTTTTAAAGCCTGTGCTAATGGTCATTTCATAGGAATAAGTACTGCAGAAATGTAAATGAAACCTGCCCTCAAAATGTCTTCAGGGAGGTAATGGCCAAAACATTTCAAAATGTGACACATAATTTAAGAGAACACTTTGAAGAACTAAGGGGAAATCACAGCTTGAAAAATAAAAAGGACATGCCTTCAAGCTCAATTTCAACGGATTATGAGGCACGTGCGAATTCAACCACAAAGAGGTATCAGATCACACTTTTCAGAATAACCATCAGCAAGAAAACTACAAACAATAAATGCTGAAGGTGTTGTGGAGAAATGCATACCCTCAACTGCAAGTAGGACATAAGTTGGAGAGGGCCACCAACTAGAACAGAATGGGGGTGCCTTAAAAACGTAAACATTGAGCTACCATATGATCCAGCAGGCCCACTCCTCCACCTATAATCTAAGAAGAGAGAATTGGAAAGACACAGGCAGGCAAATCTGCATTGCACAGTATTACAATATCCAAGATATGGAAGTAACCAAAAAGTCCACCAACAGATGGGTGGACAAAGAAGTACTCCTCCATGTACAGATGGAATATTCGCTAGTCAAAAAAATGAAACAATACCATTTGCAGCGCCATAGATGAGTCTAGACGTAATCACGCCACGGGTAGTCAGTGAGAAAGCAAAATACATATATCCTATGATATCACTTTCAGGAGTTACTTAAAATTTGATACCAATGGAGATATTTCCACAGAGAAAGGCAATCACAGTTTCATTAAAAAACTTATGGTTCACCAAATAGAAAGGGAAGAGGACTGGATACATTACCATATTGGGGTTAACAGAGATATACAAACCATGTGAAATATATAACCACCAAAGACGTACGGAAGACCAGGAGAAGACTACTCAACATTGTGTCATAACCTACATGGGAAAAGGATGCTAGGAAGAAAAGATACACGTATATGTGTGAAAGACACACATCTTGCACACCTAGAGCAAACAAACCAATGTAATCAAATCTGCTGGGATAAAAAATAAAAAGTAAATTACAAATATGAACAAGAAGTAATGAGACATAAACTTAAAGGGCTTTTTCCTGGCCCATTCCATTCTGATTTACAACCTAGAACACCACTTCCATTAAGCCTCTGTTTCCCCAGGTACCAAATTTGGTAAAGAAGAAATGCTGCCACCTTGTGGCCGTGTCCTGCAAGAGCAGCTTTAAACTCACAGCTAATGGTTACTTAACATTCACAAGGACTCAGGGCTGTAAAGGACACCTGCCCTAAAAAATTGTGCTGAAGTAGTGAATGGACAAAAAAATTCAAAACAGGCAGATGTTTCAAGAAGAGACTATGAAGAGTTATGTATTACTCACGCTCTTTTAAAAAAAAAGGAAAATGGATACAAGCTCAACCTCAGGGTGTGTTAGACCCATGCAATCTAATCTACGAAAAGTTTCAACTTACACCAGTCGACTGACCATCAGCAAAAAGTATACGAACAATAAATGCTGAAGGGGTTTTAGAGAACTGTCTACCCTCTACCTGCTGGTGAGACGTAAAGGGGTAAGAGCCAATAATGAGAAAAGAAAGGAGCTGTGTTTAAAAGTAAAAATGGAGGTACCATTCAATCCAGCAGGCGCACCATTGGATCTCTCACCTGAGAAGACAAGAATCGAGAAGACACAGGCCGCAAAAGCTGCAGTGCAGCCTTATTCACAATAGCCAAGACAGTGAAGCAATCAAAATGTCCAACAACAGGTGAATGGATAAAGAAGAAGTGGTCCATGTACACAATGGAATATTAGCCATGGAAAACAACGAACCATTGCTCTTTGAGGCACCACAAATGAGTCTGCAGATAATCATGAAAGATGAGGTAAGTTGGAAAGCAAAAGACCTGTATTCTATGATATCACTTATAGGCGTTATCTAATAACTGACACAAATGAACATATTTCCACAGAGAAAGACACTCACAGACTTAGAAAATAAAACTATGCTCAACTAAAAGGAAAGGTGGGGGAATGGATAAATTAAGATTACTGTTACTATATGTATACAAACACAAATTATATAAATATCTCAAAAATACCGACCATATAGCAAGGGAGGTCTGCGGAACCCTCTGTAACATTTTACATGGGAAGAGGATCTGTACTTGAATAGACATATATAATGTACAAATGAACCAGATTGTGTTCACCTAGGACAAACAACATTCTAAGCTTTACCCCAATTAAAAAAAAAAATTAAAACCAAGAAGAAATAATGAGATATAAACTTATAGGGCTTTCTCCGTGCACATTCCAATGTAATTTACAACCTAGGAACACGACTTCCAGAAAGGCTCTGCTGCCCTACTACCCAGATTTGGGAATGGAGAAATGCTGCCTGCTTCAGGTCACTTCCCACAACAGGAGCTTTAAAACCATTGCTAAAGGTCACTAAATATTCACAAAACTTGCAGTTCGGTAAATGACACCTGTTCTCTAAAAAGAGTCTCAGGTGGAAAATCGACCAAAAAATTCAAAAGAGGGCAACCTTCCAAGAAGACAATATCAAGAGTTATATTGTACTCCCAATTGTTTCCTTTTTTCAACAGAAAAGAAAACGGCGGTGAAAAATGATGAGTTTTACGAATTTTCAAAGCCATGCAAACCCAAATTACAAAACCCTATCAGCTCACAGCAGCCAGCAGGGCCATTAGCATAAATGCTGCAAACAATAGATACTGAAGCGATTGTGGAGAAATGTGTACCCTCGATTCTAAGGGGGACGTGGTAAGTGCCACTAATGAAAACACAAAGAAGGTGCTTTGAAAAGGGAAAAACGATGCTACCAGTCAGTCAATCACACCCACTGCTGGGGCTATCACCTGAGAAAATGAGAATCAAAAAGTCACAGGCTGGCAATCCTGCACTCCAACAATATTTACCATAGCCAACACTTGGAAGCAATGAAAATGTCCATCAACCGAGGAATGCACAAAGAAGAAGTGGTCCACGTACACAGTGGAAAATTACTCCAATAAAAAATAAAAATTAAATTTAAAAATCCAACAAAACTAAGGAGACATCAGCTTGTGTGGGTTTGTCCGGGCACACTCCACTCTAATTTATAACCGAGAAACACCACAGGCCGCAAGGGCTTTTCCCTAGTTACCAGGGTGGGGAACATAGAAAGGCTGCTGCCCTCTGGCAGTTACCTGCAAAAGCAGTTTTAAAGCCTGTGCTAATGGTCATTTCATAGGAATAAGTACTGCAGAAATGTAAATGAAACCTGCCCTCAAAATGTCTTCAGGGAGGTAATGGCCAAAACATTTCAAAATGTGACACATACTTTAAGAGAACACTTTGAAGAACTAAGGGGAAATCACAGCTTGAAAAATAAAAAGGACA
Source organism: Balaenoptera physalus (assembly GCF_965194825.1). Taxonomy (NCBI): domain Eukaryota; kingdom Metazoa; phylum Chordata; class Mammalia; order Artiodactyla; family Balaenopteridae; genus Balaenoptera; species Balaenoptera physalus. The sequence continues at coordinate 169,005 of NW_028126557.1, forward strand.
TGCCTTCAAGCTCAATTTCAACGGATTATGAGGCACGTGCGAATTCAACCACAAAGAGGTATCAGATCACACTTTTCAGAATAACCATCAGCAAGAAAACTACAAACAATAAATGCTGAAGGTGTTGTGGAGAAATGCATACCCTCAACTGCAAGTAGGACATAAGTTGGAGAGGGCCACCAACTAGAACAGAATGGGGGTGCCTTAAAAACGTAAACATTGAGCTACCATATGATCCAGCAGGCCCACTCCTCCACCTATAATCTAAGAAGAGAGAATTGGAAAGACACAGGCAGGCAAATCTGCATTGCACAGTATTACAATATCCAAGATATGGAAGTAACCAAAAAGTCCACCAACAGATGGGTGGACAAAGAAGTACTCCTCCATGTACAGATGGAATATTCGCTAGTCAAAAAAATGAAACAATACCATTTGCAGCGCCATAGATGAGTCTAGACGTAATCACGCCACGGGTAGTCAGTGAGAAAGCAAAATACATATATCCTATGATATCACTTTCAGGAGTTACTTAAAAATTGATACCAATGGAGATATTTCCACAGAGAAAGGCAATCACAGTTTCATTAAAAAACTTATGGTTCACCAAATAGAAAGGGAAGAGGACTGGATACATTACCATATTGGGGTTAACAGAGATATACAAACCATGTGAAATATATAACCACCAAAGACGTACGGAAGACCAGGAGAAGACTACTCAACATTGTGTCATAACCTACATGGGAAAAGGATGCTAGGAAGAAAAGATACACGTATATGTGTGAAAGACACACATCTTGCACACCTAGAGCAAACAAACCAATGTAATCAAATCTGCTGGGATAAAAAATAAAAAGTAAATTACAAATATGAACAAGAAGTAATGAGACATAAACTTAAAGGGCTTTTTCCTGGCCCATTCCATTCTGATTTACAACCTAGAACACCACTTCCATTAAGCCTCTGTTTCCCCAGGTACCAAATTTGGTAAAGAAGAAATGCTGCCACCTTGTGGCCGTGTCCTGCAAGAGCAGCTTTAAACTCACAGCTAATGGTTACTTAACATTCACAAGGACTCAGGGCTGTAAAGGACACCTGCCCTAAAAAATTGTGCTGAAGTAGTGAATGGACAAAAAAATTCAAAACAGGCAGATGTTTCAAGAAGAGACTATGAAGAGTTATGTATTACTCACGCTCTTTTAAAAAAAAAGGAAAATGGATACAAGCTCAACCTCAGGGTGTGTTAGACCCATGCAATCTAATCTACGAAAAGTTTCAACTTACACCAGTCGACTGACCATTAGCAAAAAGTATACGAACAATAAATGCTGAAGGGGTTTTAGAGAACTGTCTACCCTCTACCTGCTGGTGAGACGTAAAGTGGTAAGAGCCAATAATGAGAAAAGAAAGGAGCTGTGTTTAAAAGTAAAAATGGAGGTACCATTCAATCCAGCAGGCGCACCATTGGATCTCTCACCTGAGAAGACAAGAATCGAGAAGACACAGGCCGCAAAAGCTGCAGTGCAGCCTTATTCACAATAGCCAAGACAGTGAAGCAATCAAAATGTCCAACAACAGGTGAATGGATAAAGAAGAAGTGGTCCATGTACACAATGGAATATTAGCCATGGAAAACAACGAACCATTGCTCTTTGAGGCACCACAAATGAGTCTGCAGATAATCATGAAAGATGAGGTAAGTTGGAAAGCAAAAGACCTGTATTCTATGATATCACTTATAGGCGTTATCTAATAACTGACACAAATGAACATATTTCCACAGAGAAAGACACTCACAGACTTAGAAAATAAAACTATGCTCAACTGAAAGGAAAGGTGGGGGAATGGATAAATTAAGATTACTGTTACTATATGTATACAAACACAAATTATATAAATATCTCAAAAATACCGACCATATAGCAAGGGAGGTCTGCGGAACCCTCTGTAACATTTTACATGGGAATAGGATCTGTACTTGAATAGACATATATAATGTACAAATGAACCAGATTGTGTTCACCTAGGACAAACAACATTCTAAGCTTTACCCCAATTAAAAAAAAAAATTAAAACCAAGAAGAAATAATGAGATATAAACTTATAGGGCTTTCTCCGTGCACATTCCAATGTAATTTACAACCTAGGAACACGACTTCCAGAAAGGCTCTGCTGCCCTACTACCCAGATTTGGGAATGGAGAAATGCTGCCTGCTTCAGGTCACTTCCCACAACAGGAGCTTTAAAACCATTGCTAAAGGTCACTAAATATTCACAAAACTTGCAGTTCGGTAAATGACACCTGTTCTCTAAAAAGAGTCTCAGTTGGAAAATCGACCAAAAAATTCAAAAGAGGGCAACCTTCCAAGAAGACAATATCAAGAGTTATATTGTACTCCCAATTGTTTCCTTTTTTCAACAGAAAAGAAAACGGCAGTGAAAAATGATGAGTTTTACGAATTTTCAAAGCCATGCAAACCCAAATTACAAAACCCTATCAGCTCACAGCAGCCAGTAGGGCCATTAGCATAAATGCTTCAAACAATAAATGCTGAAGTGATTGTGGAGAAATGTGTACCCTCGATTCTAAGGGGGATGTGGTAAGTGCCACTAATGAAAACACAAAGAAGGTGCTTTGAAAAGGGAAAAACGATGCTACCAGTCAGTCAATCACACCCACTGCTTTGGCTATCACCTGAGAAAATGAGAATCAAAAAGTCACAGGCTGGCAATCCTGCACTCCAACAATATTTACCATAGCCAACACTTGGAAGCAATGAAAATGTCCATCAACCGAGGAATGCACAAAGAAGAAGTGGTCCACGTACACAGTGGAAAATTACTCCAATAAAAAATAAAAATTAAATTTAAAAATCCAACAAAACTAAGGAGACATCAGCTTGTGTGGGTTTGTTCGGGCACACTCCACTCTAATTTATAACCGAGAAACACCACAGGCCGCAAGGGCTTTTCCCTAGTTACCAGGGTGGGGAACATAGAAAGGCTGCTGCCCTCTGGCAGTTACCTGCAAAAGCAGTTTTAAAGCCTGTGCTAATGGTCATCTCATAGCAATAAGTACTGCAGAAGTGTAAATGAAACCTGCCCTCAAAATGTCTTCAGGGAGGTAATGGCCAAAACATTTCAAAATGTGACACATACTTTAAGAGAACACTTTGAAGAACTAAGGGGAAATCACAGCTTGAAAAATAAAAAGGACATGCCTTAAAGCTCAATTTCAACGGATTATGAGGCACGTGCGAATTCAACCACAAAGAGGTATCAGGTCACACTTTTCAGAATAACCATCAGCAAGAAAACTACAAACAATAAATGCTGAAGGTGTTGTGGAGAAATGCATACCCTCAACTGCAAGTAGGACATAAGTTGGAGAGGGCCACCAACTAGAACAGAATGGGGGTGCCTTAAAAACGTAAACATTGAGCTACCATATGATCCAGCAGGCCCACTCCTCCACCTATAATCTAAGAAGAGAGAATTGGAAAGACACAGGCAGGCAAATCTGCATTGCACAGTATTACAATAGCCAAGATATGGAAGTAACCAAAAAGTCCACCAACAGATGGGTGGACAAAGAAGTACTCCTCCATGTACAGATGGAATATTCGCTAGTGAAAAAAATGAAACAATACCATTTGCAGCGCCATAGATGAGTCTAGACGTAATCACGCCACGGGTAGTCAGTGAGAAAGCAAAATACATATATCCTATGATATCACTTTCAGGAGTTACTTAAAAATTGATACCAATGGAGATATTTCCACAGAGAAAGGCAATCACAGTTTCATTAAAAAACTTATGGTTCACCAAATAGAAAGGGATGAGGATTGGATACATTACCATATTGGGGTTAACAGAGATATACAAACCATGTGAAATATATAACCACCAAAGACGTACGGAAGACCAGGAGAAGACTACTCAACATTGTGTCATAACCTACATGGGAAAAGGATGCGAGGAAGAAAAGATACACGTATATGTGTGAAAGACCCACATCTTGCACACCTAGAGCAAACAAACCAATGTAATCAAATCTGCTGGGATAAAAAATAAAAAGTAAATTACAAGTATGAACAAGAAGTAATGAGACATAAACTTAAAGGGCTTTTTCCTGGCCCATTCCATTCTAATTTACAACCTAGAGCACCACTTCCATTAAGCCTCTGTTTCCCCAGGTACCAAATTTGGTAAAGAAGAAATGCTGCCACCTTGTGGCCGTGTCCTGCAAGAGGAGCTTTAAACTCACAGCTAATGGTTACTTAACATTCACAAGGACTCAGGGCTGTAAAGGACACCTGCCCTAAAAAATTGTGCTGAAGTAGTGAATGGACAAAAAAATTCAAAACAGGCAGATGTTTCAAGAAGAGACTATGAAGAGTTACGTATTACTCACGCTCTTTTAAAAAAAAAGGAAAATGGATACAAGCTCAACCTCAGGGTGTGTTAGACCCATGCAATCTAATCTACGAAAAGTTTCAACTTACACCAGTCGACTGACCATCAGCAAAAAGTATACGAACAATAAATGCTGAAGGGGTTTTAGAGAACTGTGTACCCTCTACCTGCTGGTGAGACGTAAAGGGGTAATAGCCAATAATGAGAAAAGAAAGGAGCTGTGTTTAAAAGTAAAAATGGAGGTACCATTCAATCCAGCAGGCGCACCATTGGATCTCTCACCTGAGAAGACAAGTATCGAGAAGACACAGGCCGCAAAAGCTGCAGTGCAGCCTTATTCACAATAGCCAAGACAGTGAAGCAATCAAAATGTCCAACAACAGGTGAATGGATAAAGAAGAAGTGGTCCATGTACACAATGGAATATTAGCCATGGAAAACAACGAACCATTGCTCTTTGAGGCACCACAAATGAGTCTGCAGATAATCATGAAAGATGAGGTAAGTTGGAAAGCAAAAGACCTGTATTCTATGATATCACTTATAGGCGTTATCTAATAACTGACACAAATGAACATATTTCCACAGAGAAAGACACTCACAGACTTAGAAAATAAAACTATGCTCAACTGAAAGGAAAGGTGGGGGAATGGATAAATTAAGATTACTGTTACTATATGTATACAAACACAAATTATATAAATATCTCAAAAATACCGACCATATAGCAAGGGAGGTCTGTGGAACCCTCTGTAACATTTTACATGGGAAGAGGATCTGTACTTGAATAGACATATATAATGTACAAATGAACCAGATTGCGTTCACCTAGGACAAACAATATTCTAAGCTTTACCCCAATTAAAAAAAAAAATTAAAACCAAGAAGAAATAATGAGACATAAACTTATAGGGCTTTCTCCGTGCACATTCCAATGTAATTTACAACCTAGGAACACGACTTCCAGAAAGGCTCTGCTGCCCTACTACCCAGATTTGGGAATGGAGAAATGCTGCCTGCTTCAAGTCACTTCCCACATCAGGAGCTTTAAAACCATTGCTAAAGGTCACTAAATATTCACAAAACTTGCAGTTCGGTAAATGACACCTGCTCTCCAAAAAGAGTCTCAGGTGGAAAATCGACCAAAAAATTCAAAAGAGGGCAACCTTCCAAGAAGACAATATCAAGAGTTATATTGTACTCCCAATTGTTTCCTTTTTTCAACAGAAAAGAAAACGGCGGTGAAAAATGATGAGTTTTACGAATTTTCAAAGCCATGCAAACCCAAATTACAAAACCCTATCAGCTCACAGCAGCCAGCAGGGCCATTAGCATAAATGCTGCAAACAATAGATACTGAAGCGATTGTGGAGAAATGTGTACCCTCGATTCTAAGGGGGACGTGGTAAGTGCCACTAATGAAAACACAAAGAAGGTGCTTTGAAAAGGGAAAAACGATGCTACCAGTCAGTCAATCACACCCACTGCTGGGGCTATCACCTGAGAAAATGAGAATCAAAAAGTCACAGGCTGGCAATCCTGCACTCCAACAATATTTACCATAGCCAACACTTGGAAGCAATGAAAATGTCCATCAACCGAGGAATGCACAAAGAAGAAGTGGTCCACGTACACAGTGGAAAATTACTCCAATAAAAAATAAAAATTAAATTTAAAAATCCAACAAAAGTAAGGAGACATCAGCTTGTGTGGGTTTGTCCGGGCACACTCCACGCTAATTTATAACCGAGAAACACCACAGGCCGCAAGGGCTTTTCCCTAGTTACCAGGGTGGGGAACATAGAAAGGCTGCTGCCCTCTGGCAGTTACCTGCAAAAGCAGTTTTAAAGCCTGTGCTAATGGTCATCTCATAGGAATAAGTACTGCAGAAGTGTAAATGAAACCTGCCCTCAAAATGTCTTCAGGGAGGTAATGGCCAAAACATTTCAAAATGTGACACATACTTTAAGAGAACACTTTGAAGAACTAAGGGGAAATCACAGCTTGAAAAATAAAAAGGACATGCCTTCAAGCTCAATTTCAACGGATTATGAGGCACGTGCGAATTCAACCACAAAGAGGTATCAGGTCACACTTTTCAGAATAACCATCAGCAAGAAAACTACAAACAATAAATGCTGAAGGTGTTGTGGAGAAATGCATACCCTCAACTGCAAGTAGGACATAAGTTGGAAAGGGCCACCAACTAGAACAGAATGGGGGTGCCTTAAAAACGTAAACATTGAGCTACCATATGATCCAGCAGGCCCACTCCTCCACCTATAATCTAAGAAGAGAGAATTGGAAAGACACAGGCAGGCATATCTGCCTTGCACAGTATTACAATAGCCAAGATATGGAAGTAACCAAAAAGTCCACCAACAGATGGGTGGACAAAGAAGTACTCCTCCATGTACAGATGGAATATTCGCTAGTGAAAAAAATGAAACAATACCATTTGCAGCGCCATAGATGAGTCTAGACGTAATCACGCCACGGGTAGTCAGTGAGAAAGCAAAATACATATATCCTATGATATCACTTTCAGGAGTTACTTAAAAATTGATACCAATGGAGATATTTCCACAGAGAAAGGCAATCACAGTTTCATTAAAAAACTTATGGTTCACCAAATAGAAAGGGATGAGGATTGGATACATTACCATATTGGGGTTAACAGAGATATACAAACCATGTGAAATATATAACCACCAAAGACGTACGGAAGACCAGGAGAAGACTACTCAACATTGTGTCATAACCTACATGGGAAAAGGATGCGAGGAAGAAAAGATACACGTATATGTGTGAAAGACCCACATCTTGCACACCTAGAGCAAACAAACCAATGTAATCAAATCTGCTGGGATAAAAAATAAAAAGTAAATTACAAGTATGAACAAGAAGTAATGAGACATAAACTTAAAGGGCTTTTTCCTGGCCCATTCCATTCTAATTTACAACCTAGAGCACCACTTCCATTAAGCCTCTGTTTCCCCAGGTACCAAATTTGGTAAAGAAGAAATGCTGCCACCTTGTGGCCGTGTCCTGCAAGAGCAGCTTTAAACTCACAGCTAATGGTTACTTAACATTCACAAGGACTCAGGGCTGTAAAGGACACCTGCCCTAAAAAATTGTGCTGAAGTAGTGAATGGACAAAAAAATTCAAAACAGGCAGATGTTTCAAGAAGAGACTATGAAGAGTTATGTATTACTCACGCTCTTTTAAAAAAAAAGGAAAATGGATACAAGCTCAACCTCAGGGTGTGTTAGACCCATGCAATCTAATCTACGAAAAGTTTCAACTTACACCAGTCGACTGACCATCAGCAAAAAGTATACGAACAATAAATGCTGAAGGGGTTTTAGAGAACTGTCTACCCTCTACCTGCTGGTGAGACGTAAAGGGGTAAGAGCCAATAATGAGAAAAGAAAGGAGCTGTGTTTAAAAGTAAAAATGGAGGTACCATTCAATCCAGCAGGCGCACCATTGGATCTCTCACCTGAGAAGACAAGAATCGAGAAGACACAGGCCGCAAAAGCTGCAGTGCAGCCTTATTCACAATAGCCAAGACAGTGAAGCAATCAAAATGTCCAACAACAGGTGAATGGATAAAGAAGAAGTGGTCCATGTACACAATGGAATATTAGCCATGGAAAACAACGAACCATTGCTCTTTGAGGCACCACAAATGAGTCTGCAGATAATCATGAAAGATGAGGTAAGTTGGAAAGCAAAAGACCTGTATTCTATGATATCACTTATAGGCGTTATCTAATAACTGACACAAATGAACATATTTCCACAGAGAAAGACACTCACAGACTTAGAAAATAAAACTATGCTCAACTGAAAGGAAAGGTGGGGGAATGGATAAATTAAGATTACTGTTACTATATGTATACAAACACAAATTATATAAATATCTCAAAAATACCGACCATATAGCAAGGGAGGTCTGCGGAACCCTCTGTAACATTTTACATGGGAAGAGGATCTGTACTTGAATAGACATATATAATGTACAAATGAACCAGATTGCGTTCACCTAGGACAAACAATATTCTAAGCTTTACCCCAATTAAAAAAAAAAAATTAAAACCAAGAAGAAATAATGAGACATAAACTTATAGGGCTTTCTCCGTGCACATTCCAATGTAATTTACAACCTAGGAACACGACTTCCAGAAAGGCTCTGCTGCCCTACTACCCAGATTTGGGAATGGAGAAATGCTGCCTGCTTCAAGTCACTTCCCACATCAGGAGCTTTAAAACCATTGCTAAAGGTCACTAAATATTCACAAAACTTGCAGTTCGGTAAATGACACCTGCTCTCCAAAAAGAGTCTCAGGTGGAAAATCGACCAAAAAATTCAAAAGAGGGCAACCTTCCAAGAAGACAATATCAAGAGTTATATTGTACTCCCAATTGTTTCCTTTTTTCAACAGAAAAGAAAACGGCGGTGAAAAATGATGATTTTTACGAATTTTCAAAGCCATGCAAACCCAAATTACAAAACCCTATCAGCTCACAGCAGCCAGCAGGGCCATTAGCATAAATGCTGCAAACAATAGATACTGAAGCGATTGTGGAGAAATGTGTACCCTCGATTCTAAGGGGGACGTGGTAAGTGCCACTAATGAAAACACAAAGAAGGTGCTTTGAAAAGGGAAAAACGATGCTACCAGTCAGTCAATCACACCCACTGCTGGGGCTATCACCTGAGAAAATGAGAATCAAAAAGTCACAGGCTGGCAATCCTGCACTCCAACAATATTTACCATAGCCAACACTTGGAAGCAATGAAAATGTCCATCAACCGAGGAATACACAAAGAAGAAGTGGTCCACGTACACAGTGGAAAATTACTCCAATAAAAAATAAAAATTAAATTTAAAAATCCAACAAAAGTAAGGAGACATCAGCTTGTGTGGGTTTGTCCGGGCACACTCCACGCTAATTTATAACCGAGAAACACCACAGGCCGCAAGGGCTTTTCCCTAGTTACCAGGGTGGGGAACATAGAAAGGCTGCTGCCCTCTGGCAGTTACCTGCAAAAGCAGTTTTAAAGCCTGTGCTAATGGTCATCTCATAGGAATAAGTACTGCAGAAGTGTAAATGAAACCTGCCCTCAAAATGTCTTCAGGGAGGTAATGGCCAAAACATTTCAAAATGTGACACATACTTTAAGAGAACACTTTGAAGAACTAAGGGGAAATCACAGCTTGAAAAATAAAAAGGACATGCCTTAAAGCTCAATTTCAACGGATTATGAGGCACGTGCGAATTCAACCACAAAGAGGTATCAGGTCACACTTTTCAGAATAACCATCAGCAAGAAAACTACAAACAATAAATGCTGAAGGTGTTGTGGAGAAATGCATACCCTCAACTGCAAGTAGGACATAAGTTGGAAAGGGCCACCAACTAGAACAGAATGGGGGTGCCTTAAAAACGTAAACATTGAGCTACCATATGATCCAGCAGGCCCACTCCTCCACCTATAATCTAAGAAGAGAGAATTGGAAAGACACAGGCAGGCATATCTGCCTTGCACAGTATTACAATAGCCAAGATATGGAAGTAACCAAAAAGTCCACCAACAGATGGGTGGACAAAGAAGTACTCCTCCATGTACAGATGGAATATTCGCTAGTGAAAAAAATGAAACAATACCATTTGCAGCGCCATAGATGAGTCTAGACGTAATCACGCCACGGGTAGTCAGTGAGAAAGCAAAATACATATATCCTATGATATCACTTTCAGGAGTTACTTAAAAATTGATACCAATGGAGATATTTCCACAGAGAAAGGCAATCACAGTTTCATTAAAAAACTTATGGTTCACCAAATAGAAAGGGATGAGGATTGGATACATTACCATATTGGGGTTAACAGAGATATACAAACCATGTGAAATATATAACCACCAAAGACGTACGGAAGACCAGGAGAAGACTACTCAACATTGTGTCATAACCTACATGGGAAAAGGATGCGAGGAAGAAAAGATACACGTATATGTGTGAAAGACCCACATCTTGCACACCTAGAGCAAACAAACCAATGTAATCAAATCTGCTGGGATAAAAAATAAAAAGTAAATTACAAGTATGAACAAGAAGTAATGAGACATAAACTTAAAGGGCTTTTTCCTGGCCCATTCCATTCTAATTTACAACCTAGAGCACCACTTCCATTAAGCCTCTGTTTCCCCAGGTACCAAATTTGGTAAAGAAGAAATGCTGCCACCTTGTGGCCGTGTCCTGCAAGAGCAGCTTTAAACTCACAGCTAATGGTTACTTAACATTCACAAGGACTCAGGGCTGTAAAGGACACCTGCCCTAAAAAATTGTGCTGAAGTAGTGAATGGACAAAAAAATTCAAAACAGGCAGATGTTTCAAGAAGAGACTATGAAGAGTTATGTATTACTCACGCTCTTTTTAAAAAAAAGGAAAATGGATACAAGCTCAACCTCAGGGTGTGTTAGACCCATGCAATCTAATCTACGAAAAGTTTCAACTTACACCAGTCGACTGACCATCAGCAAAAAGTATACGAACAATAAATGCTGAAGGGGTTTTAGAGAACTGTGTACCCTCTACCTGCTGGTGAGACGTAAAGGGGTAATAGCCAATAATGAGAAAAGAAAGGAGCTGTGTTTAAAAGTAAAAATGGAGGTACCATTCAATCCAGCAGGCGCACCATTGGATCTCTCACCTGAGAAGACAAGAATCGAGAAGACACAGGCCGCAAAAGCTGCAGTGCAGCCTTATTCACAATAGCCAAGACAGTGAAGCAATCAAAATGTCCAACAACAGGTGAATGGATAAAGAAGAAGTGGTCCATGTACACAATGGAATATTAGCCATGGAAAACAACGAACCATTGCTCTTTGAGGCACCACAAATGAGTCTGCAGATAATCATGAAAGATGAGGTAAGTTGGAAAGCAAAAGACCTGTATTCTATGATATCACTTATAGGCGTTATCTAATAACTGACACAAATGAACATATTTCCACAGAGAAAGACACTCACAGACTTAGAAAATAAAACTATGCTCAACTGAAAGGAAAGGTGGGGGAATGGATAAATTAAGATTACTGTTACTATATGTATACAAACACAAATTATATAAATATCTCAAAAATACCGACCATATAGCAAGGGAGGTCTGCGGAACCCTCTGTAACATTTTACATGGGAAGAGGATCTGTACTTGAATAGACATATATAATGTACAAATGAACCAGATTGCGTTCACCTAGGACAAACAATATTCTAAGCTTTACCCCAATTAAAAAAAAAAAATTAAAACCAAGAAGAAATAATGAGACATAAACTTATAGGGCTTTCTCCGTGCACATTCCAATGTAATTTACAACCTAGGAACACGACTTCCAGAAAGGCTCTGCTGCCCTACTACCCAGATTTGGGAATGGAGAAATGCTGCCTGCTTCAAGTCACTTCCCACATCAGGAGCTTTAAAACCATTGCTAAAGGTCACTAAATATTCACAAAACTTGCAGTTCGGTAAATGACACCTGCTCTCCAAAAAGAGTCTCAGGTGGAAAATCGACCAAAAAATTCAAAAGAGGGCAACCTTCCAAGAAGACAATATCAAGAGTTATATTGTACTCCCAATTGTTTCCTTTTTTCAACAGAAAAGAAAACGGCGGTGAAAAATGATGAGTTTTACGAATTTTCAAAGCCATGCAAACCCAAATTACAAAACCCTATCAGCTCACAGCAGCCAGCAGGGCCATTAGCATAAATGCTGCAAACAATAGATACTGAAGCGATTGTGGAGAAATGTGTACCCTCGATTCTAAGGGGGACGTGGTAAGTGCCACTAATGAAAACACAAAGAAGGTGCTTTGAAAAGGGAAAAACGATGCTACCAGTCAGTCAATCACACCCACTGCTGGGGCTATCACCTGAGAAAATGAGAATCAAAAAGTCACAGGCTGGCAATCCTGCACTCCAACAATATTTACCATAGCCAACACTTGGAAGCAATGAAAATGTCCATCAACCGAGGAATACACAAAGAAGAAGTGGTCCACGTACACAGTGGAAAATTACTCCAATAAAAAATAAAAATTAAATTTAAAAATCCAACAAAAGTAAGGAGACATCAGCTTGTGTGGGTTTGTCCGGGCACACTCCACGCTAATTTATAACCGAGAAACACCACAGGCCGCAAGGGCTTTTCCCTAGTTACCAGGGTGGGGAACATAGAAAGGCTGCTGCCCTCTGGCAGTTACCTGCAAAAGCAGTTTTAAAGCCTGTGCTAATGGTCATCTCATAGGAATAAGTACTGCAGAAGTGTAAATGAAACCTGCCCTCAAAATGTCTTCAGGGAGGTAATGGCCAAAACATTTCAAAATGTGACACATACTTTAAGAGAACACTTTGAAGAACTAAGGGGAAATCACAGCTTGAAAAATAAAAAGGACATGCCTTCAAGCTCAATTTCAACGGATTATGAGGCACGTGCGAATTCAACCACAAAGAGGTATCAGGTCACACTTTTCAGAATAACCATCAGCAAGAAAACTACAAACAATAAATGCTGAAGGTGTTGTGGAGAAATGCATACCCTCAACTGCAAGTAGGACATAAGTTGGAAAGGGCCACCAACTAGAACAGAATGGGGGTGCCTTAAAAACGTAAACATTGAGCTACCATATGATCCAGCAGGCCCACTCCTCCACCTATAATCTAAGAAGAGAGAATTGGAAAGACACAGGCAGGCATATCTGCCTTGCACAGTATTACAATAGCCAAGATATGGAAGTAACCAAAAAGTCCACCAACAGATGGGTGGACAAAGAAGTACTCCTCCATGTACAGATGGAATATTCGCTAGTGAAAAAAATGAAACAATACCATTTGCAGCGCCATAGATGAGTCTAGACGTAATCACGCCACGGGTAGTCAGTGAGAAAGCAAAATACATATATCCTATGATATCACTTTCAGGAGTTACTTAAAAATTGATACCAATGGAGATATTTCCACAGAGAAAGGCAATCACAGTTTCATTAAAAAACTTATGGTTCACCAAATAGAAAGGGATGAGGATTGGATACATTACCATATTGGGGTTAACAGAGATATACAAACCATGTGAAATATATAACCACCAAAGACGTACGGAAGACCAGGAGAAGACTACTCAACATTGTGTCATAACCTACATGGGAAAAGGATGCGAGGAAGAAAAGATACACGTATATGTGTGAAAGACCCACATCTTGCACACCTAGAGCAAACAAACCAATGTAATCAAATCTGCTGGGATAAAAAATAAAAAGTAAATTACAAGTATGAACAAGAAGTAATGAGACATAAACTTAAAGGGCTTTTTCCTGGCCCATTCCATTCTAATTTACAACCTAGAGCACCACTTCCATTAAGCCTCTGTTTCCCCAGGTACCAAATTTGGTAAAGAAGAAATGCTGCCACCTTGTGGCCGTGTCCTGCAAGAGCAGCTTTAAACTCACAGCTAATGGTTACTTAACATTCACAAGGACTCAGGGCTGTAAAGGACACCTGCCCTAAAAAATTGTGCTGAAGTAGTGAATGGACAAAAAAATTCAAAACAGGCAGATGTTTCAAGAAGAGACTATGAAGAGTTATGTATTACTCACGCTCTTTTAAAAAAAAAGGAAAATGGATACAAGCTCAACCTCAGGGTGTGTTAGACCCATGCAATCTAATCTACGAAAAGTTTCAACTTACACCAGTCGACTGACCATCAGCAAAAAGTATACGAACAATAAATGCTGAAGGGGTTTTAGAGAACTGTCTACCCTCTACCTGCTGGTGAGACGTAAAGGGGTAAGAGCCAATAATGAGAAAAGAAAGGAGCTGTGTTTAAAAGTAAAAATGGAGGTACCATTCAATCCAGCAGGCGCACCATTGGATCTCTCACCTGAGAAGACAAGAATCGAGAAGACACAGGCCGCAAAAGCTGCAGTGCAGCCTTATTCACAATAGCCAAGACAGTGAAGCAATCAAAATGTCCAACAACAGGTGAATGGATAAAGAAGAAGTGGTCCATGTACACAATGGAATATTAGCCATGGAAAACAACGAACCATTGCTCTTTGAGGCACCACAAATGAGTCTGCAGATAATCATGAAAGATGAGGTAAGTTGGAAAGCAAAAGACCTGTATTCTATGATATCACTTATAGGCGTTATCTAATAACTGACACAAATGAACATATTTCCACAGAGAAAGACACTCACAGACTTAGAAAATAAAACTATGCTCAACTGAAAGGAAAGGTGGGGGAATGGATAAATTAAGATTACTGTTACTATATGTATACAAACACAAATTATATAAATATCTCAAAAATACCGACCATATAGCAAGGGAGGTCTGCGGAACCCTCTGTAACATTTTACATGGGAAGAGGATCTGTACTTGAATAGACATATATAATGTACAAATGAACCAGATTGCGTTCACCTAGGACAAACAATATTCTAAGCTTTACCCCAATTAAAAAAAAAAAATTAAAACCAAGAAGAAATAATGAGACATAAACTTATAGGGCTTTCTCCGTGCACATTCCAATGTAATTTACAACCTAGGAACACGACTTCCAGAAAGGCTCTGCTGCCCTACTACCCAGATTTGGGAATGGAGAAATGCTGCCTGCTTCAAGTCACTTCCCACATCAGGAGCTTTAAAACCATTGCTAAAGGTCACTAAATATTCACAAAACTTGCAGTTCGGTAAATGACACCTGCTCTCCAAAAAGAGTCTCAGGTGGAAAATCGACCAAAAAATTCAAAAGAGGGCAACCTTCCAAGAAGACAATATCAAGAGTTATATTGTACTCCCAATTGTTTCCTTTTTTCAACAGAAAAGAAAACGGCGGTGAAAAATGATGATTTTTACGAATTTTCAAAGCCATGCAAACCCAAATTACAAAACCCTATCAGCTCACAGCAGCCAGCAGGGCCATTAGCATAAATGCTGCAAACAATAGATACTGAAGCGATTGTGGAGAAATGTGTACCCTCGATTCTAAGGGGGACGTGGTAAGTGCCACTAATGAAAACACAAAGAAGGTGCTTTGAAAAGGGAAAAACGATGCTACCAGTCAGTCAATCACACCCACTGCTGGGGCTATCACCTGAGAAAATGAGAATCAAAAAGTCACAGGCTGGCAATCCTGCACTCCAACAATATTTACCATAGCCAACACTTGGAAGCAATGAAAATGTCCATCAACCGAGGAATACACAAAGAAGAAGTGGTCCACGTACACAGTGGAAAATTACTCCAATAAAAAATAAAAATTAAATTTAAAAATCCAACAAAAGTAAGGAGACATCAGCTTGTGTGGGTTTGTCCGGGCACACTCCACGCTAATTTATAACCGAGAAACACCACAGGCCGCAAGGGCTTTTCCCTAGTTACCAGGGTGGGGAACATAGAAAGGCTGCTGCCCTCTGGCAGTTACCTGCAAAAGCAGTTTTAAAGCCTGTGCTAATGGTCATCTCATAGGAATAAGTACTGCAGAAGTGTAAATGAAACCTGCCCTCAAAATGTCTTCAGGGAGGTAATGGCCAAAACATTTCAAAATGTGACACATACTTTAAGAGAACACTTTGAAGAACTAAGGGGAAATCACAGCTTGAAAAATAAAAAGGACATGCCTTAAAGCTCAATTTCAACGGATTATGAGGCACGTGCGAATTCAACCACAAAGAGGTATCAGGTCACACTTTTCAGAATAACCATCAGCAAGAAAACTACAAACAATAAATGCTGAAGGTGTTGTGGAGAAATGCATACCCTCAACTGCAAGTAGGACATAAGTTGGAAAGGGCCACCAACTAGAACAGAATGGGGGTGCCTTAAAAACGTAAACATTGAGCTACCATATGATCCAGCAGGCCCACTCCTCCACCTATAATCTAAGAAGAGAGAATTGGAAAGACACAGGCAGGCATATCTGCCTTGCACAGTATTACAATAGCCAAGATATGGAAGTAACCAAAAAGTCCACCAACAGATGGGTGGACAAAGAAGTACTCCTCCATGTACAGATGGAATATTCGCTAGTGAAAAAAATGAAACAATACCATTTGCAGCGCCATAGATGAGTCTAGACGTAATCACGCCACGGGTAGTCAGTGAGAAAGCAAAATACATATATCCTATGATATCACTTTCAGGAGTTACTTAAAAATTGATACCAATGGAGATATTTCCACAGAGAAAGGCAATCACAGTTTCATTAAAAAACTTATGGTTCACCAAATAGAAAGGGATGAGGATTGGATACATTACCATATTGGGGTTAACAGAGATATACAAACCATGTGAAATATATAACCACCAAAGACGTACGGAAGACCAGGAGAAGACTACTCAACATTGTGTCATAACCTACATGGGAAAAGGATGCGAGGAAGAAAAGATACACGTATATGTGTGAAAGACCCACATCTTGCACACCTAGAGCAAACAAACCAATGTAATCAAATCTGCTGGGATAAAAAATAAAAAGTAAATTACAAGTATGAACAAGAAGTAATGAGACATAAACTTAAAGGGCTTTTTCCTGGCCCATTCCATTCTAATTTACAACCTAGAGCACCACTTCCATTAAGCCTCTGTTTCCCCAGGTACCAAATTTGGTAAAGAAGAAATGCTGCCACCTTGTGGCCGTGTCCTGCAAGAGCAGCTTTAAACTCACAGCTAATGGTTACTTAACATTCACAAGGACTCAGGGCTGTAAAGGACACCTGCCCTAAAAAATTGTGCTGAAGTAGTGAATGGACAAAAAAATTCAAAACAGGCAGATGTTTCAAGAAGAGACTATGAAGAGTTATGTATTACTCACGCTCTTTTTAAAAAAAAGGAAAATGGATACAAGCTCAACCTCAGGGTGTGTTAGACCCATGCAATCTAATCTACGAAAAGTTTCAACTTACACCAGTCGACTGACCATCAGCAAAAAGTATACGAACAATAAATGCTGAAGGGGTTTTAGA
The DNA here is from genome assembly GCF_965194825.1 of Balaenoptera physalus. Taxonomy (NCBI): domain Eukaryota; kingdom Metazoa; phylum Chordata; class Mammalia; order Artiodactyla; family Balaenopteridae; genus Balaenoptera; species Balaenoptera physalus. The sequence goes on from NW_028126557.1 coordinate 186,460, forward strand.
GAACTGTGTACCCTCTACCTGCTGGTGAGACGTAAAGGGGTAATAGCCAATAATGAGAAAAGAAAGGAGCTGTGTTTAAAAGTAAAAATGGAGGTACCATTCAATCCAGCAGGCGCACCATTGGATCTCTCACCTGAGAAGACAAGAATCGAGAAGACACAGGCCGCAAAAGCTGCAGTGCAGCCTTATTCACAATAGCCAAGACAGTGAAGCAATCAAAATGTCCAACAACAGGTGAATGGATAAAGAAGAAGTGGTCCATGTACACAATGGAATATTAGCCATGGAAAACAACGAACCATTGCTCTTTGAGGCACCACAAATGAGTCTGCAGATAATCATGAAAGATGAGGTAAGTTGGAAAGCAAAAGACCTGTATTCTATGATATCACTTATAGGCGTTATCTAATAACTGACACAAATGAACATATTTCCACAGAGAAAGACACTCACAGACTTAGAAAATAAAACTATGCTCAACTGAAAGGAAAGGTGGGGGAATGGATAAATTAAGATTACTGTTACTATATGTATACAAACACAAATTATATAAATATCTCAAAAATACCGACCATATAGCAAGGGAGGTCTGCGGAACCCTCTGTAACATTTTACATGGGAAGAGGATCTGTACTTGAATAGACATATATAATGTACAAATGAACCAGATTGCGTTCACCTAGGACAAACAATATTCTAAGCTTTACCCCAATTAAAAAAAAAAAATTAAAACCAAGAAGAAATAATGAGACATAAACTTATAGGGCTTTCTCCGTGCACATTCCAATGTAATTTACAACCTAGGAACACGACTTCCAGAAAGGCTCTGCTGCCCTACTACCCAGATTTGGGAATGGAGAAATGCTGCCTGCTTCAAGTCACTTCCCACATCAGGAGCTTTAAAACCATTGCTAAAGGTCACTAAATATTCACAAAACTTGCAGTTCGGTAAATGACACCTGCTCTCCAAAAAGAGTCTCAGGTGGAAAATCGACCAAAAAATTCAAAAGAGGGCAACCTTCCAAGAAGACAATATCAAGAGTTATATTGTACTCCCAATTGTTTCCTTTTTTCAACAGAAAAGAAAACGGCGGTGAAAAATGATGAGTTTTACGAATTTTCAAAGCCATGCAAACCCAAATTACAAAACCCTATCAGCTCACAGCAGCCAGCAGGGCCATTAGCATAAATGCTGCAAACAATAGATACTGAAGCGATTGTGGAGAAATGTGTACCCTCGATTCTAAGGGGGACGTGGTAAGTGCCACTAATGAAAACACAAAGAAGGTGCTTTGAAAAGGGAAAAACGATGCTACCAGTCAGTCAATCACACCCACTGCTGGGGCTATCACCTGAGAAAATGAGAATCAAAAAGTCACAGGCTGGCAATCCTGCACTCCAACAATATTTACCATAGCCAACACTTGGAAGCAATGAAAATGTCCATCAACCGAGGAATACACAAAGAAGAAGTGGTCCACGTACACAGTGGAAAATTACTCCAATAAAAAATAAAAATTAAATTTAAAAATCCAACAAAAGTAAGGAGACATCAGCTTGTGTGGGTTTGTCCGGGCACACTCCACGCTAATTTATAACCGAGAAACACCACAGGCCGCAAGGGCTTTTCCCTAGTTACCAGGGTGGGGAACATAGAAAGGCTGCTGCCCTCTGGCAGTTACCTGCAAAAGCAGTTTTAAAGCCTGTGCTAATGGTCATCTCATAGGAATAAGTACTGCAGAAGTGTAAATGAAACCTGCCCTCAAAATGTCTTCAGGGAGGTAATGGCCAAAACATTTCAAAATGTGACACATACTTTAAGAGAACACTTTGAAGAACTAAGGGGAAATCACAGCTTGAAAAATAAAAAGGACATGCCTTAAAGCTCAATTTCAACGGATTATGAGGCACGTGCGAATTCAACCACAAAGAGGTATCAGGTCACACTTTTCAGAATAACCATCAGCAAGAAAACTACAAACAATAAATGCTGAAGGTGTTGTGGAGAAATGCATACCCTCAACTGCAAGTAGGACATAAGTTGGAAAGGGCCACCAACTAGAACAGAATGGGGGTGCCTTAAAAACGTAAACATTGAGCTACCATATGATCCAGCAGGCCCACTCCTCCACCTATAATCTAAGAAGAGAGAATTGGAAAGACACAGGCAGGCATATCTGCCTTGCACAGTATTACAATAGCCAAGATATGGAAGTAACCAAAAAGTCCACCAACAGATGGGTGGACAAAGAAGTACTCCTCCATGTACAGATGGAATATTCGCTAGTGAAAAAAATGAAACAATACCATTTGCAGCGCCATAGATGAGTCTAGACGTAATCACGCCACGGGTAGTCAGTGAGAAAGCAAAATACATATATCCTATGATATCACTTTCAGGAGTTACTTAAAAATTGATACCAATGGAGATATTTCCACAGAGAAAGGCAATCACAGTTTCATTAAAAAACTTATGGTTCACCAAATAGAAAGGGATGAGGATTGGATACATTACCATATTGGGGTTAACAGAGATATACAAACCATGTGAAATATATAACCACCAAAGACGTACGGAAGACCAGGAGAAGACTACTCAACATTGTGTCATAACCTACATGGGAAAAGGATGCGAGGAAGAAAAGATACACGTATATGTGTGAAAGACCCACATCTTGCACACCTAGAGCAAACAAACCAATGTAATCAAATCTGCTGGGATAAAAAATAAAAAGTAAATTACAAGTATGAACAAGAAGTAATGAGACATAAACTTAAAGGGCTTTTTCCTGGCCCATTCCATTCTAATTTACAACCTAGAGCACCACTTCCATTAAGCCTCTGTTTCCCCAGGTACCAAATTTGGTAAAGAAGAAATGCTGCCACCTTGTGGCCGTGTCCTGCAAGAGCAGCTTTAAACTCACAGCTAATGGTTACTTAACATTCACAAGGACTCAGGGCTGTAAAGGACACCTGCCCTAAAAAATTGTGCTGAAGTAGTGAATGGACAAAAAAATTCAAAACAGGCAGATGTTTCAAGAAGAGACTATGAAGAGTTATGTATTACTCACGCTCTTTTTAAAAAAAAGGAAAATGGATACAAGCTCAACCTCAGGGTGTGTTAGACCCATGCAATCTAATCTACGAAAAGTTTCAACTTACACCAGTCGACTGACCATCAGCAAAAAGTATACGAACAATAAATGCTGAAGGGGTTTTAGAGAACTGTGTACCCTCTACCTGCTGGTGAGACGTAAAGGGGTAATAGCCAATAATGAGAAAAGAAAGGAGCTGTGTTTAAAAGTAAAAATGGAGGTACCATTCAATCCAGCAGGCGCACCATTGGATCTCTCACCTGAGAAGACAAGAATCGAGAAGACACAGGCCGCAAAAGCTGCAGTGCAGCCTTATTCACAATAGCCAAGACAGTGAAGCAATCAAAATGTCCAACAACAGGTGAATGGATAAAGAAGAAGTGGTCCATGTACACAATGGAATATTAGCCATGGAAAACAACGAACCATTGCTCTTTGAGGCACCACAAATGAGTCTGCAGATAATCATGAAAGATGAGGTAAGTTGGAAAGCAAAAGACCTGTATTCTATGATATCACTTATAGGCGTTATCTAATAACTGACACAAATGAACATATTTCCACAGAGAAAGACACTCACAGACTTAGAAAATAAAACTATGCTCAACTGAAAGGAAAGGTGGGGGAATGGATAAATTAAGATTACTGTTACTATATGTATACAAACACAAATTATATAAATATCTCAAAAATACCGACCATATAGCAAGGGAGGTCTGCGGAACCCTCTGTAACATTTTACATGGGAAGAGGATCTGTACTTGAATAGACATATATAATGTACAAATGAACCAGATTGCGTTCACCTAGGACAAACAATATTCTAAGCTTTACCCCAATTAAAAAAAAAAAATTAAAACCAAGAAGAAATAATGAGACATAAACTTATAGGGCTTTCTCCGTGCACATTCCAATGTAATTTACAACCTAGGAACACGACTTCCAGAAAGGCTCTGCTGCCCTACTACCCAGATTTGGGAATGGAGAAATGCTGCCTGCTTCAAGTCACTTCCCACATCAGGAGCTTTAAAACCATTGCTAAAGGTCACTAAATATTCACAAAACTTGCAGTTCGGTAAATGACACCTGCTCTCCAAAAAGAGTCTCAGGTGGAAAATCGACCAAAAAATTCAAAAGAGGGCAACCTTCCAAGAAGACAATATCAAGAGTTATATTGTACTCCCAATTGTTTCCTTTTTTCAACAGAAAAGAAAACGGCGGTGAAAAATGATGAGTTTTACGAATTTTCAAAGCCATGCAAACCCAAATTACAAAACCCTATCAGCTCACAGCAGCCAGCAGGGCCATTAGCATAAATGCTGCAAACAATAGATACTGAAGCGATTGTGGAGAAATGTGTACCCTCGATTCTAAGGGGGACGTGGTAAGTGCCACTAATGAAAACACAAAGAAGGTGCTTTGAAAAGGGAAAAACGATGCTACCAGTCAGTCAATCACACCCACTGCTGGGGCTATCACCTGAGAAAATGAGAATCAAAAAGTCACAGGCTGGCAATCCTGCACTCCAACAATATTTACCATAGCCAACACTTGGAAGCAATGAAAATGTCCATCAACCGAGGAATACACAAAGAAGAAGTGGTCCACGTACACAGTGGAAAATTACTCCAATAAAAAATAAAAATTAAATTTAAAAATCCAACAAAAGTAAGGAGACATCAGCTTGTGTGGGTTTGTCCGGGCACACTCCACGCTAATTTATAACCGAGAAACACCACAGGCCGCAAGGGCTTTTCCCTAGTTACCAGGGTGGGGAACATAGAAAGGCTGCTGCCCTCTGGCAGTTACCTGCAAAAGCAGTTTTAAAGCCTGTGCTAATGGTCATCTCATAGGAATAAGTACTGCAGAAGTGTAAATGAAACCTGCCCTCAAAATGTCTTCAGGGAGGTAATGGCCAAAACATTTCAAAATGTGACACATACTTTAAGAGAACACTTTGAAGAACTAAGGGGAAATCACAGCTTGAAAAATAAAAAGGACATGCCTTAAAGCTCAATTTCAACGGATTATGAGGCACGTGCGAATTCAACCACAAAGAGGTATCAGGTCACACTTTTCAGAATAACCATCAGCAAGAAAACTACAAACAATAAATGCTGAAGGTGTTGTGGAGAAATGCATACCCTCAACTGCAAGTAGGACATAAGTTGGAAAGGGCCACCAACTAGAACAGAATGGGGGTGCCTTAAAAACGTAAACATTGAGCTACCATATGATCCAGCAGGCCCACTCCTCCACCTATAATCTAAGAAGAGAGAATTGGAAAGACACAGGCAGGCATATCTGCCTTGCACAGTATTACAATAGCCAAGATATGGAAGTAACCAAAAAGTCCACCAACAGATGGGTGGACAAAGAAGTACTCCTCCATGTACAGATGGAATATTCGCTAGTGAAAAAAATGAAACAATACCATTTGCAGCGCCATAGATGAGTCTAGACGTAATCACGCCACGGGTAGTCAGTGAGAAAGCAAAATACATATATCCTATGATATCACTTTCAGGAGTTACTTAAAAATTTATACCAATGGAGATATTTCCACAGAGAAAGGCAATCACAGTTTCATTAAAAAACTTATGGTTCACCAAATAGTAAGGGATGAGGATTGGATACATTACCATATTGGGGTTAACAGAGATATACAAACCATGTGAAATATATAACCACCAAAGACGTACGGAAGACCAGGAGAAGACTACTCAACATTGTGTCATAACCTACATGGGAAAAGGATGCGAGGAAGAAAAGATACATGTATATGTGTGAAAGACCCACATCTTGCACACCTAGAGCAAACAAACCAATGTAATCAAATCTGCTGGGATAAAAAATAAAAAGTAAATTACAAGTATGAACAAGAAGTAATGAGACATAAACTTAAAGGGCTTTTTCCTGGCCCATTCCATTCTAATTTACAACCTAGAGCACCACTTCCATTAAGCCTCTGTTTCCCCAGGTACCAAATTTGGTAAAGAAGAAATGCTGCCACCTTGTGGCCGTGTCCTGCAAGAGCAGCTTTAAACTCACAGCTAATGGTTACTTAACATTCACAAGGACTCAGGGCTGTAAAGGACACCTGCCCTAAAAAATTGTGCTGAAGTAGTGAATGGACAAAAAAATTCAAAACAGGCAGATGTTTCAAGAAGAGACTATGAAGAGTTATGTATTACTCACGCTCTTTTAAAAAAAAAGGAAAATGGATACAAGCTCAACCTCAGGGTGTGTTAGACCCATGCAATCTAATCTACGAAAAGTTTCAACTTACACCAGTCGACTGACCATCAGCAAAAAGTATACGAACAATAAATGCTGAAGGGGTTTTAGAGAACTGTCTACCCTCTACCTGCTGGTGAGACGTAAAGGGGTAAGAGCCAATAATGAGAAAAGAAAGGAGCTGTGTTTAAAAGTAAAAATGGAGGTACCATTCAATCCAGCAGGCGCACCATTGGATCTCTCACCTGAGAAGACAAGAATCGAGAAGACACAGGCCGCAAAAGCTGCAGTGCAGCCTTATTCACAATAGCCAAGACAGTGAAGCAATCAAAATGTCCAACAACAGGTGAATGGATAAAGAAGAAGTGGTCCATGTACACAATGGAATATTAGCCATGGAAAACAACGAACCATTGCTCTTTGAGGCACCACAAATGAGTCTGCAGATAATCATGAAAGATGAGGTAAGTTGGAAAGCAAAAGACCTGTATTCTATGATATCACTTATAGGCGTTATCTAATAACTGACACAAATGAACATATTTCCACAGAGAAAGACACTCACAGACTTAGAAAATAAAACTATGCTCAACTGAAAGGAAAGGTGGGGGAATGGATAAATTAAGATTACTGTTACTATATGTATACAAACACAAATTATATAAATATCTCAAAAATACCGACCATATAGCAAGGGAGGTCTGCGGAACCCTCTGTAACATTTTACATGGGAAGAGGATCTGTACTTGAATAGACATATATAATGTACAAATGAACCAGATTGCGTTCACCTAGGACAAACAATATTCTAAGCTTTACCCCAATTAAAAAAAAAAAAATAAAACCAAGAAGAAATAATGAGACATAAACTTATAGGGCTTTCTCCGTGCACATTCCAATGTAATTTACAACCTAGGAACACGACTTCCAGAAAGGCTCTGCTGCCCTACTACCCAGATTTGGGAATGGAGAAATGCTGCCTGCTTCAAGTCACTTCCCACATCAGGAGCTTTAAAACCATTGCTAAAGGTCACTAAATATTCACAAAACTTGCAGTTCGGTAAATGACACCTGCTCTCCAAAAAGAGTCTCAGGTGGAAAATCGACCAAAAAATTCAAAAGAGGGCAACCTTCCAAGAAGACAATATCAAGAGTTATATTGTACTCCCAATTGTTTCCTTTTTTCAACAGAAAAGAAAACGGCGGTGAAAAATGATGAGTTTTACGAATTTTCAAAGCCATGCAAACCCAAATTACAAAACCCTATCAGCTCACAGCAGCCAGCAGGGCCATTAGCATAAATGCTGCAAACAATAGATACTGAAGCGATTGTGGAGAAATGTGTACCCTCGATTCTAAGGGGGACGTGGTAAGTGCCACTAATGAAAACACAAAGAAGGTGCTTTGAAAAGGGAAAAACGATGCTACCAGTCAGTCAATCACACCCACTGCTGGGGCTATCACCTGAGAAAATGAGAATCAAAAAGTCACAGGCTGGCAATCCTGCACTCCAACAATATTTACCATAGCCAACACTTGGAAGCAATGAAAATGTCCATCAACCGAGGAATACACAAAGAAGAAGTGGTCCACGTACACAGTGGAAAATTACTCCAATAAAAAATAAAAATTAAATTTAAAAATCCAACAAAAGTAAGGAGACATCAGCTTGTGTGGGTTTGTCCGGGCACACTCCACGCTAATTTATAACCGAGAAACACCACAGGCCGCAAGGGCTTTTCCCTAGTTACCAGGGTGGGGAACATAGAAAGGCTGCTGCCCTCTGGCAGTTACCTGCAAAAGCAGTTTTAAAGCCTGTGCTAATGGTCATTTCATAGGAATAAGTACTGCAGAAGTGTAAATGAAACCTGCCCTCAAAATGTCTTCAGGGAGGTAATGGCCAAAACATTTCAAAATGTGACACATACTTTAAGAGAACACTTTGAAGAACTAAGGGGAAATCACAGCTTGAAAAATAAAAAGGACATGCCTTAAAGCTCAATTTCAACGGATTATGAGGCACGTGCGAATTCAACCACAAAGAGGTATCAGGTCACACTTTTCAGAATAACCATCAGCAAGAAAACTACAAACAATAAATGCTGAAGGTGTTGTGGAGAAATGCATACCCTCAACTGCAAGTAGGACATAAGTTGGAAAGGGCCACCAACTAGAACAGAATGGGGGTGCCTTAAAAACGTAAACATTGAGCTACCATATGATCCAGCAGGCCCACTCCTCCACCTATAATCTAAGAAGAGAGAATTGGAAAGACACAGGCAGGCATATCTGCCTTGCACAGTATTACAATAGCCAAGATATGGAAGTAACCAAAAAGTCCACCAACAGATGGGTGGACAAAGAAGTACTCCTCCATGTACAGATGGAATATTCGCTAGTGAAAAAAATGAAACAATACCATTTGCAGCGCCATAGATGAGTCTAGACGTAATCACGCCACGGGTAGTCAGTGAGAAAGCAAAATACATATATCCTATGATATCACTTTCAGGAGTTACTTAAAAATTGATACCAATGGAGATATTTCCACAGAGAAAGGCAATCACAGTTTCATTAAAAAACTTATGGTTCACCAAATAGAAAGGGATGAGGATTGGATACATTACCATATTGGGGTTAACAGAGATATACAAACCATGTGAAATATATAACCACCAAAGACGTACGGAAGACCAGGAGAAGACTACTCAACATTGTGTCATAACCTACATGGGAAAAGGATGCGAGGAAGAAAAGATACACGTATATGTGTGAAAGACCCACATCTTGCACACCTAGAGCAAACAAACCAATGTAATCAAATCTGCTGGGATAAAAAATAAAAAGTAAATTACAAGTATGAACAAGAAGTAATGAGACATAAACTTAAAGGGCTTTTTCCTGGCCCATTCCATTCTAATTTACAACCTAGAGCACCACTTCCATTAAGCCTCTGTTTCCCCAGGTACCAAATTTGGTAAAGAAGAAATGCTGCCACCTTGTGGCCGTGTCCTGCAAGAGCAGCTTTAAACTCACAGCTAATGGTTACTTAACATTCACAAGGACTCAGGGCTGTAAAGGACACCTGCCCTAAAAAATTGTGCTGAAGTAGTGAATGGACAAAAAAATTCAAAACAGGCAGATGTTTCAAGAAGAGACTATGAAGAGTTATGTATTACTCACGCTCTTTTAAAAAAAAAGGAAAATGGATACAAGCTCAACCTCAGGGTGTGTTAGACCCATGCAATCTAATCTACGAAAAGTTTCAACTTACACCAGTCGACTGACCATCAGCAAAAAGTATACGAACAATAAATGCTGAAGGGGTTTTAGAGAACTGTCTACCCTCTACCTGCTGGTGAGACGTAAAGGGGTAAGAGCCAATAATGAGAAAAGAAAGGAGCTGTGTTTAAAAGTAAAAATGGAGGTACCATTCAATCCAGCAGGCGCACCATTGGATCTCTCACCTGAGAAGACAAGAATCGAGAAGACACAGGCCGCAAAAGCTGCAGTGCAGCCTTATTCACAATAGCCAAGACAGTGAAGCAATCAAAATGTCCAACAACAGGTGAATGGATAAAGAAGAAGTGGTCCATGTACACAATGGAATATTAGCCATGGAAAACAACGAACCATTGCTCTTTGAGGCACCACAAATGAGTCTGCAGATAATCATGAAAGATGAGGTAAGTTGGAAAGCAAAAGACCTGTATTCTATGATATCACTTATAGGCGTTATCTAATAACTGACACAAATGAACATATTTCCACAGAGAAAGACACTCACAGACTTAGAAAATAAAACTATGCTCAACTGAAAGGAAAGGTGGGGGAATGGATAAATTAAGATTACTGTTACTATATGTATACAAACACAAATTATATAAATATCTCAAAAATACCGACCATATAGCAAGGGAGGTCTGCGGAACCCTCTGTAACATTTTACATGGGAAGAGGATCTGTACTTGAATAGACATATATAATGTACAAATGAACCAGATTGCGTTCACCTAGGACAAACAATATTCTAAGCTTTACCCCAATTAAAAAAAAAAAATTAAAACCAAGAAGAAATAATGAGACATAAACTTATAGGGCTTTCTCCGTGCACATTCCAATGTAATTTACAACCTAGGAACACGACTTCCAGAAAGGCTCTGCTGCCCTACTACCCAGATTTGGGAATGGAGAAATGCTGCCTGCTTCAAGTCACTTCCCACATCAGGAGCTTTAAAACCATTGCTAAAGGTCACTAAATATTCACAAAACTTGCAGTTCGGTAAATGACACCTGCTCTCTAAAAAGAGTCTCAGGTGGAAAATCGACCAAAAAATTCAAAAGAGGGCAACCTTCCAAGAAGACAATATCAAGAGTTATATTGTACTCCCAATTGTTTCCTTTTTTCAACAGAAAAGAAAACGGCGGTGAAAAATGATGAGTTTTACGAATTTTCAAAGCCATGCAAACCCAAATTACAAAACCCTATCAGCTCACAGCAGCCAGCAGGGCCATTAGCATAAATGCTGCAAACAATAGATACTGAAGCGATTGTGGAGAAATGTGTACCCTCGATTCTAAGGGGGACGTGGTAAGTGCCACTAATGAAAACACAAAGAAGGTGCTTTGAAAATTGAAAAACGATGCTACCAGTCAGTCAATCACACCCACTGCTGGGGCTATCACCTGAGAAAATGAGAATCAAAAAGTCACAGGCTGGCAGTCCTGCACTCCAACAATATTTACCATAGCCAACACTTGGAAGCAATGAAAATGTCCATCAACCGAGGAATGCACAAAGAAGAAGTGGTCCACGTACACAGTGGAAAATTACTCCAATAAAAAATAAAAATTAAATTTAAAAATCCAACAAAACTAAGGAGACATCAGCTTGTGTGGGTTTGTCCGGGCACACTCCACGCTAATTTATAACTGAGAAACACCACAGGCCGCAAGGGCTTTTCCCTAGTTACCAGGGTGGGGAACATAGAAAGGCTGCTGCCCTCTGGCAGTTACCTGCAAAAGCAGTTTTAAAGCCTGTGCTAATGGTCATTTCATAGGAATAAGTACTGCAGAAGTGTAAATGAAACCTGCCCTCAAAATGTCTTCAGGGAGGTAATGGCCAAAACATTTCAAAATGTGACACATACTTTAAGAGAACACTTTGAAGAACTAAGGGGAAATCACAGCTTGAAAAATAAAAAGGACATGCCTTAAAGCTCAATTTCAACGGATTATGAGGCACGTGCGAATTCAACCACAAAGAGGTATCAGGTCACACTTTTCAGAATAACCATCAGCAAGAAAACTACAAACAATAAATGCTGAAGGTGTTGTGGAGAAATGCATACCCTCAACTGCAAGTAGGACATAAGTTGGAGAGGGCCACCAACTAGAACAGAATGGGGGTGCCTTAAAAACGTAAACATTGAGCTACCATATGATCCAGCAGGCCCACTCCTCCACCTATAATCTAAGAAGAGAGAATTGGAAAGACACAGGCAGGCAAATCTGCATTGCACAGTATTACAATATCCAAGATATGGAAGTAACCAAAAAGTCCACCAACAGATGGGTGGACAAAGAAGTACTCCTCCATGTACAGATGGAATATTCGCTAGTCAAAAAAATGAAACAATACCATTTGCAGCGCCATAGATGAGTCTAGACGTAATCACGCCACGGGTAGTCAGTGAGAAAGCAAAATACATATATCCTATGATATCACTTTCAGGAGTTACTTAAAAATTGATACCAATGGAGATATTTCCACAGAGAAAGGCAATCACAGTTTCATTAAAAAACTTATGGTTCACCAAATAGAAAGGGAAGAGGACTGGATACATTACCATATTGGGGTTAACAGAGATATACAAACCATGTGAAATATATAACCACCAAAGACGTACGGAAGACCAGGAGAAGACTACTCAACATTGTGTCATAACCTACATGGGAAAAGGATGCGAGGAAGAAAAGATACACGTATATGTGTGAAAGACCCACATCTTGCACACCTAGAGCAAACAAACCAATGTTATCAAATCTGCTGGGATAAAAAATAAAAAGTAAATTACAAATATGAACAAGAAGTAATGAGACATAAACTTAAAGGGCTTTTTCCTGGCCCATTCCATTCTGATTTACAACCTAGAACACCACTTCCATTAAGCCTCTGTTTCCCCAGGTACCAAATTTGGTAAAGAAGAAATGCTGCCACCTTGTGGCCGTGTCCTGCAAGAGCAGCTTTAAACTCACAGCTAATGGTTACTTAACATTCACAAGGACTCAGGGCTGTAAAGGACACCTGCCCTAAAAAATTGTGCTGAAGTAGTGAATGGACAAAAAAATTCAAAACAGGCAGATGTTTCAAGAAGAGACTATGAAGAGTTATGTATTACTCACGCTCTTTTAAAAAAAAAGGAAAATGGATACATGCTCAACCTCAGGGTGTGTTAGACCCATGCAATCTAATCTACGAAAAGTTTCAACTTACACCAGTCGACTGACCATCAGCAAAAAGTATACGAACAATAAATGCTGAAGGGGTTTTAGAGAACTGTCTACCCTCTACCTGCTGGTGAGACGTAAAGGGGTAAGAGCCAATAATGAGAAAAGAAAGGAGCTGTGTTTAAAAGTAAAAATGGAGGTACCATTCAATCCAGCAGGCGCACCATTGGATCTCTCACCTGAGAAGACAAGAATCGAGAAGACACAGGCCGCAAAAGCTGCAGTGCAGCCTTATTCACAATAGCCAAGACAGTGAAGCAATCAAAATGTCCAACAACAGGTGAATGGATAAAGAAGAAGTGGTCCATGTACACAATGGAATATTAGCCATGGAAAACAACGAACCATTGCTCTTTGAGGCACCACAAATGAGTCTGCAGATAATCATGAAAGATGAGGTAAGTTGGAAAGCAAAAGACCTGTATTCTATGATATCACTTATAGGCGTTATCTAATAACTGACACAAATGAACATATTTCCACAGAGAAAGACACTCACAGACTTAGAAAATAAAACTATGCTCAACTGAAAGGAAAGGTGGGGGAATGGATAAATTAAGATTACTGTTACTATATGTATACAAACACAAATTATATAAATATCTCAAAAATACCGACCATATAGCAAGGGAGGTCTGCGGAACCCTCTGTAACATTTTACATGGGAAGAGGATCTGTACTTGAATAGACATATATAATGTACAAATGAACCAGATTGCGTTCACCTAGGACAAACAATATTCTAAGCTTTACCCCAATTAAAAAAAAAAAATTAAAACCAAGAAGAAATAATGAGACATAAACTTATAGGGCTTTCTCCGTGCACATTCCAATGTAATTTACAACCTAGGAACACGACTTCCAGAAAGGCTCTGCTGCCCTACTACCCAGATTTGGGAATGGAGAAATGCTGCCTGCTTCAAGTCACTTCCCACATCAGGAGCTTTAAAACCATTGCTAAAGGTCACTAAATATTCACAAAACTTGCAGTTCGGTAAATGACACCTGCTCTCTAAAAAGAGTCTCAGGTGGAAAATCGACCAAAAAATTCAAAAGAGGGCAACCTTCCAAGAAGACAATATCAAGAGTTATATTGTACTCCCAATTGTTTCCTTTTTTCAACAGAAAAGAAAACGGCGGTGAAAAATGATGAGTTTTACGAATTTTCAAAGCCATGCAAACCCAAATTACAAAACCCTATCAGCTCACAGCAGCCAGCAGGGCCATTAGCATAAATGCTGCAAACAATAGATACTGAAGCGATTGTGGAGAAATGTGTACCCTCGATTCTAAGGGGGACGTGGTAAGTGCCACTAATGAAAACACAAAGAAGGTGCTTTGAAAAGGGAAAAACGATGCTACCAGTCAGTCAATCACAGCCACTGCTGGGGCTATCACCTGAGAAAATGAGAATCAAAAAGTCACAGGCTGGCAGTCCTGCACTCCAACAATATTTACCATAGCCAACACTTGGAAGCAATGAAAATGTCCATCAACCGAGGAATGCACAAAGAAGAAGTGGTCCACGTACACAGTGGAAAATTACTCCAATAAAAAATAAAAATTAAATTTAAAAATCCAACAAAACTAAGGAGACATCAGCTTGTGTGGGTTTGTCCGGGCACACTCCACGCTAATTTATAACCGAGAAACACCACAGGCCGCAAGGGCTTTTCCCTAGTTACCAGGGTGGGGAACATAGAAAGGCTGCTGCCCTCTGGCAGTTACCTGCAAAAGCAGTTTTAAAGCCTGTGCTAATGGTCATTTCATAGGAATAAGTACTGCAGAAGTGTAAATGAAACCTGCCCTCAAAATGTCTTCAGGGAGGTAATGGCCAAAACATTTCAAAATGTGACACATACTTTAAGAGAACACTTTGAAGAACTAAGGGGAAATCACAGCTTGAAAAATAAAAAGGACATGCCTTAAAGCTCAATTTCAACGGATTATGAGGCACGTGCGAATTCAACCACAAAGAGGTATCAGGTCACACTTTTCAGAATAACCATCAGCAAGAAAACTACAAACAATAAATGCTGAAGGTGTTGTGGAGAAATGCATACCCTCAACTGCAAGTAGGACATAAGTTGGAAAGGGCCACCAACTAGAACAGAATGGGGGTGCCTTAAAAACGTAAACATTGAGCTACCATATGATCCAGCAGGCCCACTCCTCCACCTATAATCTAAGAAGAGAGAATTGGAAAGACACAGGCAGGCATATCTGCCTTGCACAGTATTACAATAGCCAAGATATGGAAGTAACCAAAGAGTCCACCAACAGATGGGTGGACAAAGAAGTACTCCTCCATGTACAGATGGAATATTCGCTAGTGAAAAAAATGAAACAATACCATTTGCAGCGCCATAGATGAGTCTAGACGTAATCACGCCACGGGTAGTCAGTGAGAAAGCAAAATACATATATCCTATGATATCACTTTCAGGAGTTACTTAAAAATTGATACCAATGGAGATATTTCCACAGAGAAAGGCAATCACAGTTTCATTAAAAAACTTATGGTTCACCAAATAGAAAGGGATGAGGATTGGATACATTACCATATTGGGGTTAACAGAGATATACAAACCATGTGAAATATATAACCACCAAAGACGTACGGAAGACCAGGAGAAGACTACTCAACATTGTGTCATAACCTACATGGGAAAAGGATGCGAGGAAGAAAAGATACACGTATATGTGTGAAAGACCCACATCTTGCACACCTAGAGCAAACAAACCAATGTAATCAAATCTGCTGGGATAAAAAGTAAAAAGTAAATTACAAATATGAACAAGAAGTAATGAGACATAAATTTAAAGGGCTTTTTCCTGGCCCATTCTATTCTAATTTACAACCTAGAACACCACTTCCATTAAGCCTCTGTTTCCCCAGGTACCAAATTTGGTAAAGAAGAAATGCTGCCACATTGTGGCCGTGTCCTGCAAGAGCAGCTTTAAACTCACAGCTAATGGTTACTTAACATTCACAAGGACTCAGGGCTGTAAAGGACACCTGCCCTAAAAAATTGTGCTGAAGTAGTGAATGGACAAAAAAATTCAAAACAGGCAGATGTTTCAAGAAGAGACTATGAAGAGTTATGTATTACTCACGCTCTTTTATAAAAAAAGGAAAATGGATACAAGCTCAACCTCAGGGTGTGTTAGACCCATGCAATCTAATCTACGAAAAGTTTCAACTTACACCAGTCGACTGACCATCAGCAAAAAGTATACGAACAATAAATGCTGAAGGGCTTTTAGAGAACTGTGTACCCTCTACCTGCTGGTGAGACGTAAAGGGGTAAGAGCCAATAATGAGAAAAGAAAGGAGCTGTGTTTAAAAGTAAAAATGGAGGTACCATTCAATCCAGCAGGCGCACCATTGGATCTCTCACCTGAGAAGACAAGAATCGAGAAGACACAGGCCGCAAAAGCTGCAGTGCAGCCTTATTCACAATAGCCAAGACAGTGAAGCAATCAAAATGTCCAACAACAGGTGAATGGATAAAGAAGAAGTGGTCCATGTACACAATGGAATATTAGCCATGGAAAACAACGAACCATTGCTCTTTGAGGCACCACAAATGAGTCTGCAGATAATCATGAAAGATGAGGTAAGTTGGAAAGCAAAAGACCTGTATTCTATGATATCACTTATAGGCGTTATCTAATAACTGACACAAATGAACATATTTCCACAGAGAAAGACACTCACAGACTTAGAAAATAAAACTATGCTCAACTGAAAGGAAAGGTGGGGGAATGGATAAATTAAGATTACTGTTACTATATGTATACAAACACAAATTATATAAATATCTCAAAAATACCGACCATATAGCAAGGGAGGTCTGCGGAACCCTCTGTAACATTTTACATGGGAAGAGGATCTGTACTTGAATAGACATATATAATGTACAAATGAACCAGATTGCGTTCACCTAGGACAAACAATATTCTAAGCTTTACCCCAATTAAAAAAAAAAAATTAAAACCAAGAAGAAATAATGAGACATAAACTTATAGGGCTTTCTCCGTGCACATTCCAATGTAATTTACAACCTAGGAACACGACTTCCAGAAAGGCTCTGCTGCCCTACTACCCAGATTTGGGAATGGAGAAATGCTGCCTGCTTCAAGTCACTTCCCACATCAGGAGCTTTAAAACCATTGCTAAAGGTCACTAAATATTCACAAAACTTGCAGTTCGGTAAATGACACCTGCTCTCTAAAAAGAGTCTCAGGTGGAAAATCGACCAAAAAATTCAAAAGAGGGCAACCTTCCAAGAAGACAATATCAAGAGTTATATTGTACTCCCAATTGTTTCCTTTTTTCAACAGAAAAGAAAACGGCGGTGAAAAATGATGAGTTTTACGAATTTTCAAAGCCATGCAAACCCAAATTACAAAACCCTATCAGCTCACAGCAGCCAGCAGGGCCATTAGCATAAATGCTGCAAACAATAGATACTGAAGCGATTGTGGAGAAATGTGTACCCTCGATTCTAAGGGGGACGTGGTAAGTGCCACTAATGAAAACACAAAGAAGGTGCTTTGAAAAGGGAAAAACGATGCTACCAGTCAGTCAATCACACCCACTGCTGGGGCTATCACCTGAGAAAATGAGAATCAAAAAGTCACAGGCTGGCAATCCTGCACTCCAACAATATTTACCATAGCCAACACTTGGAAGCAATGAAAATGTCCATCAACCGAGGAATGCACAAAGAAGAAGTGGTCCACGTACACAGTGGAAAATTACTCCAATAAAAAATAAAAATTAAATTTAAAAATCCAACAAAACTAAGGAGACATCAGCTTGTGTGGGTTTGTCCGGGCACACTCCACGCTAATTTATAACCGAGAAACACCACAGGCCGCAAGGGCTTTTCCCTAGTTACCAGGGTGGGGAACATAGAAAGGCTGCTGCCCTCTGGCAGTTACCTGCAAAAGCAGTTTTAAAGCCTGTGCTAATGGTCATTTCATAGGAATAAGTACTGCAGAAGTGTAAATGAAACCTGCCCTCAAAATGTCTTCAGGGAGGTAATGGCCAAAACATTTCAAAATGTGACACATACTTTAAGAGAACACTTTGAAGAACTAAGGGGAAATCACAGCTTGAAAAATAAAAAGGACATGCCTTAAAGCTCAATTTCAACGGATTATGAGGCACGTGCGAATTCAACCACAAAGAGGTATCAGGTCACACTTTTCAGAATAACCATCAGCAAGAAAACTACAAACAATAAATGCTGAAGGTGTTGTGGAGAAATGCATACCCTCAACTGCAAGTAGGACATAAGTTGGAAAGGGCCACCAACTAGAACAGAATGGGGGTGCCTTAAAAACGTAAACATTGAGCTACCATATGATCCAGCAGGCCCACTCCTCCACCTATAATCTAAGAAGAGAGAATTGGAAAGACACAGGCAGGCATATCTGCCTTGCACAGTATTACAATAGCCAAGATATGGAAGTAACCAAAGAGTCCACCAACAGATGGGTGGACAAAGAAGTACTCCTCCATGTACAGATGGAATATTCGCTAGTCAAAAAAATGAAACAATACCATTTGCAGCGCCATAGATGAGTCTAGACGTAATCACGCCACGGGTAGTCAGTGAGAAAGCAAAATACATATATCCTATGATATCACTTTCAGGAGTTACTTAAAAATTGATACCAATGGAGATATTTCCACAGAGAAAGGCAATCACAGTTTCATTAAAAAACTTATGGTTCACCAAATAGAAAGGGATGAGGATTGGATACATTACCATATTGGGGTTAACAGAGATATACAAACCATGTGAAATATATAACCACCAAAGACGTACGGAAGACCAGGAGAAGACTACTCAACATTGTGTCATAACCTACATGGGAAAAGGATGCGAGGAAGAAAAGATACACGTATATGTGTGAAAGACCCACATCTTGCACACCTAGAGCAAACAAACCAATGTAATCAAATCTGCTGGGATAAAAAATAAAAAGTAAATTACAAATATGAACAAGAAGTAATGAGACATAAACTTAAAGGGCTTTTTCCTGGCCCATTCCATTCTGATTTACAACCTAGAGCACCACTTCCATTAAGCCTCTGTTTCCCCAGGTACCAAATTTGGTAAAGAAGAAATGCTGCCACCTTGTGGCCGTGTCCTGCAAGAGCAGCTTTAAACTCACAGCTAATGGTTACTTAACATTCACAAGGACTCAGGGCTGTAAAGGACACCTGCCCTAAAAAATTGTGCTGAAGTAGTGAATGGACAAAAAAATTCAAAACAGGCAGATGTTTCAAGAAGAGACTATGAAGAGTTATGTATTACTCACGCTCTTTTAAAAAAAAAGGAAAATGGATACAAGCTCAACCTCAGGGTGTGTTAGACCCATGCAATCTAATCTACGAAAAGTTTCAACTTACACCAGTCGACTGACCATCAGTAAAAAGTATACGAACAATAAATGCTGAAGGGGTTTTAGAGAACTGTCTACCCTCTACCTGCTGGTGAGACGTAAAGGGGTAAGAGCCAATAATGAGAAAAGAAAGGAGCTGTGTTTAAAAGTAAAAATGGAGGTACCATTCAATCCAGCAGGCGCACCATTGGATCTCTCACCTGAGAAGACAAGAATCGAGAAGACACAGGCCGCAAAAGCTGCAGTGCAGCCTTATTCACAATAGCCAAGACAGTGAAGCAATCAAAATGTCCAACAACAGGTGAATGGATAAAGAAGAAGTGGTCCATGTACACAATGGAATATTAGCCATGGAAAACAACGAACCATTGCTCTTTGAGGCACCACAAATGAGTCTGCAGATAATCATGAAAGATGAGGTAAGTTGGAAAGCAAAAGACCTGTATTCTATGATATCACTTATAGGCGTTATCTAATAACTGACACAAATGAACATATTTCCACAGAGAAAGACACTCACAGACTTAGAAAATAAAACTATGCTCAACTAAAAGGAAAGGTGGGGGAATGGATAAATTAAGATTACTGTTACTATATGTATACAAACACAAATTATATAAATATCTCAAAAATACCGACCATATAGCAAGGGAGGTCTGCGGAACCCTCTGTAACATTTTACATGGGAAGAGGATCTGTACTTGAATAGACATATATAATGTACAAATGAACCAGATTGCGTTCACCTAGGACAAACAATATTCTAAGCTTTACCCCAATTAAAAAAAAAAAAATTAAAACCAAGAAGAAATAACGAGATATAAACTTATAGGGCTTTCTCCGTGCACATTCCAATGTAATTTACAACCAAGGAACACGACTTCCAGAAAGGCTCTGCTGCCTTACTACCCAGATTTGGGAATGGAGAAATGCTGCCTGCTTCAGGTCACTTCCCACAACAGGAGCTTTAAAACCATTGCTAAAGGTCACTAAATATTCACAAAACTTGCAGTTCGGTAAATGACACCTGCTCTCTAAAAAGAGTCTCAGGTGGAAAATCGACCAAAAAATTCAAAAGAGGGCAACCTTCCAAGAAGACAATATCAAGAGTTATATTGTACTCCCAATTGTTTCCTTTTTTCAACAGAAAAGAAAACGGCGGTGAAAAATGATGAGTTTTACGAATTTTCAAAGCCATGCAAACCCAAATTACAAAACCCTATCAGCTCACAGCAGCCAGCAGGGCCATTAGCATAAATGCTGCAAACAATAGATACTGAAGCGATTGTGGAGAAATGTGTACCCTCGATTCTAAGGGGGACGTGGTAAGTGCCACTAATGAAAACACAAAGAAGGTGCTTTGAAAAGGGAAAAACGATGCTACCAGTCAGTCAATCACACCCACTGCTGGGGCTATCACCTGAGAAAATGAGAATCAAAAAGTCACAGGCTGGCAATCCTGCACTCCAACAATATTTACCATAGCCAACACTTGGAAGCAATGAAAATGTCCATCAACCGAGGAATGCACAAAGAAGAAGTGGTCCACGTACACAGTGGAAAATTACTCCAATAAAAAATAAAAATTAAATTTAAAAATCCAACAAAACTAAGGAGACATCAGCTTGTGTGGGTTTGTCCGGGCACACTCCACGCTAATTTATAACCGAGAAACACCACAGGCCGCAAGGGCTTTTCCCTAGTTACCAGGGTGGGGAACATAGAAAGGCTGCTGCCCTCTGGCAGTTACCTGCAAAAGCTGTTTTAAAGCCTGTGCTAATGGTCATTTCATAGGAATAAGTACTGCAGAAGTGTAAATGAAACCTGCCCTCAAAATGTCTTCAGGGAGGTAATGGCCAAAACATTTCAAAATGTGACACATACTTTAAGAGAACACTTTGAAGAACTAAGGGGAAATCACAGCTTGAAAAATAAAAAGGACATGCCTTAAAGCTCAATTTCAACGGATTATGAGGCACGTGCGAATTCAACCACAAAGAGGTATCAGGTCACACTTTTCAGAATAACCATCAGCAAGAAAACTACAAACAATAAATGCTGAAGGTGTTGTGGAGAAATGCATACCCTCAACTGCAAGTAGGACATAAGTTGGAAAGGGCCACCAACTAGAACAGAATGGGGGTGCCTTAAAAACGTAAACATTGAGCTACCATATGATCCAGCAGGCCCACTCCTCCACCTATAATCTAAGAAGAGAGAATTGGA
This sequence comes from Balaenoptera physalus, assembly GCF_965194825.1. Classification (NCBI taxonomy): domain Eukaryota; kingdom Metazoa; phylum Chordata; class Mammalia; order Artiodactyla; family Balaenopteridae; genus Balaenoptera; species Balaenoptera physalus. The sequence goes on from NW_028126557.1 coordinate 207,951, forward strand.
AAGACACAGGCAGGCATATCTGCCTTGCACAGTATTACAATAGCCAAGATATGGAAGTAACCAAAGAGTCCACCAACAGATGGGTGGACAAAGAAGTACTCCTCCATGTACAGATGGAATATTCGCTAGTGAAAAAAATGAAACAATACCATTTGCAGCGCCATAGATGAGTCTAGACGTAATCACGCCACGGGTAGTCAGTGAGAAAGCAAAATACATATATCCTATGATATCACTTTCAGGAGTTACTTAAAAATTGATACCAATGGAGATATTTCCACAGAGAAAGGCAATCACAGTTTCATTAAAAAACTTATGGTTCACCAAATAGAAAGGGATGAGGATTGGATACATTACCATATTGGGGTTAACAGAGATATACAAACCATGTGAAATATATAACCACCAAAGACGTACGGAAGACCAGGAGAAGACTACTCAACATTGTGTCATAACCTACATGGGAAAAGGATGCGAGGAAGAAAAGATACACGTATATGTGTGAAAGACCCACATCTTGCACACCTAGAGCAAACAAACCAATGTAATCAAATCTGCTGGGATAAAAAATAAAAAGTAAATTAAAAATATGAACAAGAAGTAATGAGACAGAAACTTAAAGGGCTTTTTCCTGGCCCATTCCATTCTAATTTACAACCTAGAACACCACTTCCATTAAGCCTCTGTTTCCCCAGGTACCAAATTTGGTAAAGAAGAAATGCTGCCACCTTGTGGCCGTGTCCTGCAAGAGCAGCTTTAAACTCACAGCTAATGGTTACTTAACATTCACAAGGACTCAGGGCTGTAAAGGACACCTGCCCTAAAAAATTGTGCTGAAGTAGTGAATGGACAAAAAAATTCAAAACAGGCAGATGTTTCAAGAAGAGACTATGAAGAGTTATGTATTACTCACGCTCTTTTAAAAAAAAAGGAAAATGGATACAAGCTCAACCTCAGGGTGTGTTAGACCCATGCAATCTAATCTACGAAAAGTTTCAACTTACACCAGTCGACTGACCATCAGCAAAAAGTATACGAACAATAAATGCTGAAGGGGTTTTAGAGAACTGTCTACCCTCTACCTGCTGGTGAGACGTAAAGGGGTAAGAGCCAATAATGAGAAAAGAAAGGAGCTGTGTTTAAAAGTAAAAATGGAGGTACCATTCAATCCAGCAGGCGCACCATTGGATCTCTCACCTGAGAAGACAAGAATCGAGAAGACACAGGCCGCAAAAGCTGCAGTGCAGCCTTATTCACAATAGCCAAGACAGTGAAGCAATCAAAATGTCCAACAACAGGTGAATGGATAAAGAAGAAGTGGTCCATGTACACAATGGAATATTAGCCATGGAAAACAACGAACCATTGCTCTTTGAGGCACCACAAATGAGTCTGCAGATAATCATGAAAGATGAGGTAAGTTGGAAAGCAAAAGACCTGTATTCTATGATATCACTTATAGGCGTTATCTAATAACTGACACAAATGAACATATTTCCACAGAGAAAGACACTCACAGACTTAGAAAATAAAACTATGCTCAACTAAAAGGAAAGGTGGGGGAATGGATAAATTAAGATTACTGTTACTATATGTATACAAACACAAATTATATAAATATCTCAAAAATACCGACCATATAGCAAGGGAGGTCTGCGGAACCCTCTGTAACATTTTACATGGGAAGAGGATCTGTACTTGAATAGACATATATAATGTACAAATGAACCAGATTGCGTTCACCTAGGACAAACAATATTCTAAGCTTTACCCCAATTAAAAAAAAAAAAATTAAAACCAAGAAGAAATAACGAGATATAAACTTATAGGGCTTTCTCCGTGCACATTCCAATGTAATTTACAACCAAGGAACACGACTTCCAGAAAGGCTCTGCTGCCTTACTACCCAGATTTGGGAATGGAGAAATGCTGCCTGCTTCAGGTCACTTCCCACAACAGGAGCTTTAAAACCATTGCTAAAGGTCACTAAATATTCACAAAACTTGCAGTTCGGTAAATGACACCTGCTCTCTAAAAAGAGTCTCAGGTGGAAAATCGACCAAAAAATTCAAAAGAGGGCAACCTTCCAAGAAGACAATATCAAGAGTTATATTGTACTCCCAATTGTTTCCTTTTTTCAACAGAAAAGAAAACGGCGGTGAAAAATGATGAGTTTTACGAATTTTCAAAGCCATGCAAACCCAAATTACAAAACCCTATCAGCTCACAGCAGCCAGCAGGGCCATTAGCATAAATGCTGCAAACAATAGATACTGAAGCGATTGTGGAGAAATGTGTACCCTCGATTCTAAGGGGGACGTGGTAAGTGCCACTAATGAAAACACAAAGAAGGTGCTTTGAAAAGGGAAAAACGATGCTACCAGTCAGTCAATCACACCCACTGCTGGGGCTATCACCTGAGAAAATGAGAATCAAAAAGTCACAGGCTGGCAATCCTGCACTCCAACAATATTTACCATAGCCAACACTTGGAAGCAATGAAAATGTCCATCAACCGAGGAATGCACAAAGAAGAAGTGGTCCACGTACACAGTGGAAAATTACTCCAATAAAAAATAAAAATTAAATTTAAAAATCCAACAAAACTAAGGAGACATCAGCTTGTGTGGGTTTGTCCGGGCACACTCCACGCTAATTTATAACCGAGAAACACCACAGGCCGCAAGGGCTTTTCCCTAGTTACCAGGGTGGGGAACATAGAAAGGCTGCTGCCCTCTGGCAGTTACCTGCAAAAGCTGTTTTAAAGCCTGTGCTAATGGTCATTTCATAGGAATAAGTACTGCAGAAGTGTAAATGAAACCTGCCCTCAAAATGTCTTCAGGGAGGTAATGGCCAAAACATTTCAAAATGTGACACATACTTTAAGAGAACACTTTGAAGAACTAAGGGGAAATCACAGCTTGAAAAATAAAAAGGACATGCCTTAAAGCTCAATTTCAACGGATTATGAGGCACGTGCGAATTCAACCACAAAGAGGTATCAGGTCACACTTTTCAGAATAACCATCAGCAAGAAAACTACAAACAATAAATGCTGAAGGTGTTGTGGAGAAATGCATACCCTCAACTGCAAGTAGGACATAAGTTGGAAAGGGCCACCAACTAGAACAGAATGGGGGTGCCTTAAAAACGTAAACATTGAGCTACCATATGATCCAGCAGGCCCACTCCTCCACCTATAATCTAAGAAGAGAGAATTGGAAAGACACAGGCAGGCATATCTGCCTTGCACAGTATTACAATAGCCAAGATATGGAAGTAACCAAAGAGTCCACCAACAGATGGGTGGACAAAGAAGTACTCCTCCATGTACAGATGGAATATTCGCTAGTGAAAAAAATGAAACAATACCATTTGCAGCGCCATAGATGAGTCTAGACGTAATCACGCCACGGGTAGTCAGTGAGAAAGCAAAATACATATATCCTATGATATCACTTTCAGGAGTTACTTAAAAATTGATACCAATGGAGATATTTCCACAGAGAAAGGCAATCACAGTTTCATTAAAAAACTTATGGTTCACCAAATAGAAAGGGATGAGGATTGGATACATTACCATATTGGGGTTAACAGAGATATACAAACCATGTGAAATATATAACCACCAAAGACGTACGGAAGACCAGGAGAAGACTACTCAACATTGTGTCATAACCTACATGGGAAAAGGATGCGAGGAAGAAAAGATACACGTATATGTGTGAAAGACCCACATCTTGCACACCTAGAGCAAACAAACCAATGTAATCAAATCTGCTGGGATAAAAAATAAAAAGTAAATTAAAAATATGAACAAGAAGTAATGAGACAGAAACTTAAAGGGCTTTTTCCTGGCCCATTCCATTCTAATTTACAACCTAGAACACCACTTCCATTAAGCCTCTGTTTCCCCAGGTACCAAATTTGGTAAAGAAGAAATGCTGCCACCTTGTGGCCGTGTCCTGCAAGAGCAGCTTTAAACTCACAGCTAATGGTTACTTAACATTCACAAGGACTCAGGGCTGTAAAGGACACCTGCCCTAAAAAATTGTGCTGAAGTAGTGAATGGACAAAAAAATTCAAAACAGGCAGATGTTTCAAGAAGAGACTATGAAGAGTTATGTATTACTCACGCTCTTTTAAAAAAAAAGGAAAATGGATACAAGCTCAACCTCAGGGTGTGTTAGACCCATGCAATCTAATCTATGAAAAGTTTCAACTTACACCAGTCGACTGACCATCAGCAAAAAGTATACGAACAATAAATGCTGAAGGGCTTTTAGAGAACTGTGTACTCTCTACCTGCTGGTGAGACGTAAAGGGGTAAGAGCCAATAATGAGAAAAGAAAGGAGCTGTGTTTAAAAGTAAAAATGGAGGTACCATTCAATCCAGCAGGCGCACCATTGGATCTCTCACCTGAGAAGACAAGAATCGAGAAGACACAGGCCGCAAAAGCTGCAGTGCAGCCTTATTCACAATAGCCAAGACAGTGAAGCAATCAAAATGTCCAACAACAGGTGAATGAATAAAGAAGAAGTGGTCCATGTACACAATGGAATATTAGCCATGGAAAACAACGAACCATTGCTCTTTGAGGCACCACAAATGAGTCTGCAGATAATCATGAAAGATGAGGTAAGTTGGAAAGCAAAACACCTGTATTCTATGATATCACTTATAGGCGTTATCTAATAACTGACACAAATGAACATATTTCCACAGAGAAAGACACTCACAGACTTAGAAAATAAAACTATGCTCAACTGAAAGGAAAGGTGGGGGAATGGATAAATTAAGATTACTGTTACTATATGAATACAAACACAAATTATATCAATATCTCAAAAATACCGACCATATAGCAAGGGAGGTCTGCGGAACCCTCTGTAACATTTTACATGGGAAGAGGATCTGTACTTGAATAGACATATATAATGTACAAATGAACCAGATTGCGTTCACCTAGGACAAACAATATTCTAAGCTTTACCCCAATTAAAAAAAAAAAATTAAAACCAAGAAGAAATAATGAGACATAAACTTATAGGGCTTTCTCCGTGCACATTCCAATGTAATTTACAACCTAGGAACACGACTTCCAGAAAGGCTCTGCTGCCCTACTACCCAGATTTGGGAATGGAGAAATGCTGCCTGCTTCAAGTCACTTCCCACATCAGGAGCTTTAAAACCATTGCTAAAGGTCACTAAATATTCACAAAACTTGCAGTTCGGTAAATGACACCTGCTCTCTAAAAAGAGTCTCAGGTGGAAAATCGACCAAAAAATTCAAAAGAGGGCAACCTTCCAAGAAGACAATATCAAGAGTTATATTGTACTCCCAATTGTTTCCTTTTTTCAACAGAAAAGAAAACGGCGGTGAAAAATGATGAGTTTTACGAATTTTCAAAGCCATGCAAACCCAAATTACAAAACCCTATCAGCTCACAGCAGCCAGCAGGGCCATTAGCATAAATGCTGCAAACAATAGATACTGAAGCGATTGTGGAGAAATGTGTACCCTCGATTCTAAGGGGGACGTGGTAAGTGCCACTAATGAAAACACAAAGAAGGTGCTTTGAAAAGGGAAAAACGATGCTACCAGTCAGTCAATCACAGCCACTGCTGGGGCTATCACCTGAGAAAATGAGAATCAAAAAGTCACAGGCTGGCAGTCCTGCACTCCAACAATATTTACCATAGCCAACACTTGGAAGCAATGAAAATGTCCATCAACCGAGGAATGCACAAAGAAGAAGTGGTCCACGTACACAGTGGAAAATTACTCCAATAAAAAATAAAAATTAAATTTAAAAATCCAACAAAACTAAGGAGACATCAGCTTGTGTGGGTTTGTCCGGGCACACTCCACGCTAATTTATAACCGAGAAACACCACAGGCCGCAAGGGCTTTTCCCTAGTTACCAGGGTGGGGAACATAGAAAGGCTGCTGCCCTCTGGCAGTTACCTGCAAAAGCAGTTTTAAAGCCTGTGCTAATGGTCATTTCATAGGAATAAGTACTGCAGAAGTGTAAATGAAACCTGCCCTCAAAATGTCTTCAGGGAGGTAATGGCCAAAACATTTCAAAATGTGACACATACTTTAAGAGAACACTTTGAAGAACTAAGGGGAAATCACAGCTTGAAAAATAAAAAGGACATGCCTTAAAGCTCAATTTCAACGGATTATGAGGCACGTGCGAATTCAACCACAAAGAGGTATCAGGTCACACTTTTCAGAATAACCATCAGCAAGAAAACTACAAACAATAAATGCTGAAGGTGTTGTGGAGAAATGCATACCCTCAACTGCAAGTAGGACATAAGTTGGAAAGGGCCACCAACTAGAACAGAATGGGGGTGCCTTAAAAACGTAAACATTGAGCTACCATATGATCCAGCAGGCCCACTCCTCCACCTATAATCTAAGAAGAGAGAATTGGAAAGACACAGGCAGGCATATCTGCCTTGCACAGTATTACAATAGCCAAGATATGGAAGTAACCAAAAAGTCCACCAACAGATGGGTGGACAAAGAAGTACTCCTCCATGTACAGATGGAATATTCGCTAGTGAAAAAAATGAAACAATACCATTTGCAGCGTCATAGATGAGTCTAGACGTAATCACGCCACGGGTAGTCAGTGAGAAAGCAAAATACATATATCCTATGATATCACTTTCAGGAGTTACTTAAAAATTGATACCAATGGAGATATTTCCACAGAGAAAGGCAATCACAGTTTCATTAAAAAACTTATGGTTCACCAAATAGAAAGGGATGAGGATTGGATACATTACCATATTGGGGTTAACAGAGATATACAAACCATGTGAAATATATAACCACCAAAGACGTACGGAAGACCAGGAGAAGACTACTCAACATTGTGTCATAACCTACATGGGAAAAGGATGCGAGGAAGAAAAGATACACGTATATGTGTGAAAGACCCACATCTTGCACACCTAGAGCAAACAAACCAATGTAATCAAATCTGCTGGGATAAAAAGTAAAAAGTAAATTACAAATATGAACAAGAAGTAATGAGACATAAATTTAAAGGGCTTTTTCCTGGCCCATTCTATTCTAATTTACAACCTAGAACACCACTTCCATTAAGACTCTGTTTCCCCAGGTACCAAATTTGGTAAAGAAGAAATGCTGCCACATTGTGGCCGTGTCCTGCAAGAGCAGCTTTAAACTCACAGCTAATGGTTACTTAACATTCACAAGGACTCAGGGCTGTAAAGGACACCTGCCCTAAAAAATTGTGCTGAAGTAGTGAATGGACAAAAAAATTCAAAACAGGCAGATGTTTCAAGAAGAGACTATGAAGAGTTATGTATTACTCACGCTCTTTTATAAAAAAAGGAAAATGGATACAAGCTCAACCTCAGGGTGTGTTAGACCCATGCAATCTAATCTACGAAAAGTTTCAACTTACACCAGTCGACTGACCATCAGCAAAAAGTATACGAACAATAAATGCTGAAGGGGTTTTAGAGAACTGTGTACCCTCTACCTGCTGGTGAGACGTAAAGGGGTAACAGCCAATAATGAGAAAAGAAAGGAGCTGTGCTTAAAAGTAAAAATGGAGGTACCATTCAATCCAGCAGGCGCACCATTGGATCTCTCACCTGAGAAGACAAGAATCGAGAAGACACAGGCCGCAAAAGCTGCAGTGCAGCCTTATTCACAATAGCCAAGACAGTGAAGCAATCAAAATGTCCAACAACAGGTGAATGGATAAAGAAGAAGTGGTCCATGTACACAATGGAATATTAGCCATGGAAAACAACGAACCATTGCTCTTTGAGGCACCACAAATGAGTCTGCAGATAATCATGAAAGATGAGGTAAGTTGGAAAGCAAAAGACCTGTATTCTATGATATCACTTATAGGCGTTATCTAATAACTGACACAAATGAACATATTTCCACAGAGAAAGACACTCACAGACTTAGAAAATAAAACTATGCTCAACTGAAAGGAAAGGTGGGGGAATGGATAAATTAAGATTACTGTTACTATATGTATACAAACACAAATTATTTAAATATCTCAAAAACACCGACCATATAGCAAGGGAGGTCTGCGGAACCCTCTGTAACATTTTACATGGGAAGAGGATCTGTACTTGAATAGACATATATAATGTACAAATGAACCAGATTGCGTTCACCTAGGACAAACAATATTCTAAGCTTTACCCCAATTAAAAAAAAAAATTAAAACCAAGAAGAAATAATGAGACATAAACTTATAGGGCTTTCTCCGTGCACATTCCAATGTAATTTACAACCTAGGAACACGACTTCCAGAAAGGCTCTGCTGCCCTACTACCCAGATTTGGGAATGGAGAAATGCTGCCTGCTTCAAGTCACTTCCCACATCAGGAGCTTTAAAACCATTGCTAAAGGTCACTAAATATTCACAAAACTTGCAGTTCGGTAAATGACACCTGCTCTCTAAAAATAGTCTCAGGTGGAAAATCGACCAAAAAATTCAAAAGAGGGCAACCTTCCAAGAAGACAATATCAAGAGTTATATTGTACTCCCAATTGTTTCCTTTTTTCAACAGAAAAGAAAACGGCGGTGAAAAATGATGAGTTTTACGAATTTTCAAAGCCATGCAAACCCAAATTACAAAACCCTATCAGCTCACAGCAGCCAGCAGGGCCATTAGCATAAATGCTGCAAACAATAGATACTGAAGCGATTGTGGAGAAATGTGTACCCTCGATTCTAAGGGGGACGTGGTAAGTGCCACTAATGAAAACACAAAGAAGGTGCTTTGAAAAGGGAAAAACGATGCTACCAGTCAGTCAATCACACCCAATGCTGGGGCTATCACCTGAGAAAATGAGAATCAAAAAGTCACAGGCTGGCAATCCTGCACTCCAACAATATTTACCATAGCCAACACTTGGAAGCAATGAAAATGTCCATCAACCGAGGAATGCACAAAGAAGAAGTGGTCCACGTACACAGTGGAAAATTACTCCAATAAAAAATAAAAATTAAATTTAAAAATCCAACAAAACTAAGGAGACATCAGCTTGTGTGGGTTTGTCCGGGCACACTCCACGCTAATTTATAACCGAGAAACACCACAGGCCGCAAGGGCTTTTCCCTAGTTACCAGGGTGGGGAACATAGAAAGGCTGCTGCCCTCTGGCAGTTACCTGCAAAAGCAGTTTTAAAGCCTGTGCTAATGGTCATTTCATAGGAATAAGTACTGCAGAAGTGTAAATGAAACCTGCCCTCAAAATGTCTTCAGGGAGGTAATGGCCAAAACATTTCAAAATGTGACACATACTTTAAGAGAACACTTTGAAGAACTAAGGGGAAATCACAGCTTGAAAAATAAAAAGGACATGCCTTAAAGCTCAATTTCAACGGATTATGAGGCACGTGCGAATTCAACCACAAAGAGGTATCAGGTCACACTTTTCAGAATAACCATCAGCAAGAAAACTACAAACAATAAATGCTGAAGGTGTTGTGGAGAAATGCATACCCTCAACTGCAAGTAGGACATAAGTTGGAAAGGGCCACCAACTAGAACAGAATGGGGGTGCCTTAAAAACGTAAACATTGAGCTACCATATGATCCAGCAGGCCCACTCCTCCACCTATAATCTAAGAAGAGAGAATTGGAAAGACACAGGCAGGCATATCTGCCTTGCACAGTATTACAATAGCCAAGATATGGAAGTAACCAAAGAGTCCACCAACAGATGGGTGGACAAAGAAGTACTCCTCCATGTACAGATGGAATATTCGCTAGTCAAAAAAATGAAACAATACCATTTGCAGCGCCATAGATGAGTCTAGACGTAATCACGCCACGGGTAGTCAGTGAGAAAGCAAAATACATATATCCTATGATATCACTTTCAGGAGTTACTTAAAAATTGATACCAATGGAGATATTTCCACAGAGAAAGGCAATCACAGTTTCATTAAAAAACTTATGGTTCACCAAATAGAAAGGGATGAGGATTGGATACATTACCATATTGGGGTTAACAGAGATATACAAACCATGTGAAATATATAACCACCAAAGACGTACGGAGGACCAGGAGAAGACTACTCAACATTGTGTCATAACCTACATGGGAAAAGGATGCGAGGAAGAAAAGATACACGTATATGTGTGAAAGACCCACATCTTGCACACCTAGAGCAAACAAACCAATGTAATCAAATCTGCTGGGATAAAAAATAAAAAGTAAATTACAAATATGAACAAGAAGTAATGAGACATAAACTTAAAGGGCTTTTTCCTGGCCCATTCCATTCTGATTTACAACCTAGAGCACCACTTCCATTAAGCCTCTGTTTCCCCAGGTACCAAATTTGGTAAAGAAGAAATGCTGCCACCTTGTGGCCGTGTCCTGCAAGAGCAGCTTTAAACTCACAGCTAATGGTTACTTAACATTCACAAGGACTCAGGGCTGTAAAGGACACCTGCCCTAAAAAATTGTGCTGAAGTAGTGAATGGACAAAAAAATTCAAAACAGGCAGATGTTTCAAGAAGAGACTATGAAGAGTTATGTATTACTCACGCTCTTTTTAAAAAAAAGGAAAATGGATACAAGCTCAACCTCAGGGTGTGTTAGACCCATGCAATCTAATCTACGAAAAGTTTCAACTTACACCAGTCGACTGACCATCAGCAAAAAGTATACGAACAATAAATGCTGAAGGGGTTTTAGAGAACTGTCTACCCTCTACCTGCTGGTGAGACGTAAAGGGGTAAGAGCCAATAATGAGAAAAGAAAGGAGCTGTGTTTAAAAGTAAAAATGGAGGTACCATTCAATCCAGCAGGCGCACCATTGGATCTCTCACCTGAGAAGACAAGAATCGAGAAGACACAGGCCGCAAAAGCTGCAGTGCAGCCTTATTCACAATAGCCAAGACAGTGAAGCAATCAAAATGTCCAACAACAGGTGAATGGATAAAGAAGAAGTGGTCCATGTACACAATGGAATATTAGCCATGGAAAACAACGAACCATTGCTCTTTGAGGCACCACAAATGAGTCTGCAGATAATCATGAAAGATGAGGTAAGTTGGAAAGCAAAAGACCTGTATTCTATGATATCACTTATAGGCGTTATCTAATAACTGACACAAATGAACATATTTCCACAGAGAAAGACACTCACAGACTTAGAAAATAAAACTATGCTCAACTAAAAGGAAAGGTGGGGGAATGGATAAATTAAGATTACTGTTACTATATGTATACAAACACAAATTATATAAATATCTCAAAAATACCGACCATATAGCAAGGGAGGTCTGCGGAACCCTCTGTAACATTTTACATGGGAAGAGGATCTGTACTTGAATAGACATATATAATGTACAAATGAACCAGATTGCGTTCACCTAGGACAAACAATATTCTAAGCTTTACCCCAATTAAAAAAAAAAAAATTAAAACCAAGAAGAAATAACGAGATATAAACTTATAGGGCTTTCTCCGTGCACATTCCAATGTAATTTACAACCTAGGAACACGACTTCCAGAAAGGCTCTGCTGCCCTACTACCCAGATTTGGGAATGGAGAAATGCTGCCTGCTTCAGGTCACTTCCCACAACAGGAGCTTTAAAACCATTGCTAAAGGTCACTAAATATTCACAAAACTTGCAGTTCGGTAAATGACACCTGCTCTCTAAAAAGAGTCTCAGGTGGAAAATCGACCAAAAAATTCAAAAGAGGGCAACCTTCCAAGAAGACAATATCAAGAGTTATATTGTACTCCCAATTGTTTCCTTTTTTCAACAGAAAAGAAAACGGCGGTGAAAAATGATGAGTTTTACGAATTTTCAAAGCCATGCAAACCCAAATTACAAAACCCTATCAGCTCACAGCAGCCAGCAGGGCCATTAGCATAAATGCTGCAAACAATAGATACTGAAGCGATTGTGGAGAAATGTGTACCCTCGATTCTAAGGGGGACGTGGTAAGTGCCACTAATGAAAACACAAAGAAGGTGCTTTGAAAAGGGAAAAACGATGCTACCAGTCAGTCAATCACACCCACTGCTGGGGCTATCACCTGAGAAAATGAGAATCAAAAAGTCACAGGCTGGCAATCCTGCACTCCAACAATATTTACCATAGCCAACACTTGGAAGCAATGAATATGTCCATCAACCGAGGAATGAACAAAGAAGAAGTGGTCTACGTACACAGTGGAAAATTTCTCCAATAAAAAATAAAAATTAAATTTAAAAATCCAACAAAACTAAGGAGACATCAGCTTGTGTGGGTTTGTCCGGGCACACTCCACTCTAATTTATAACCGAGAAACACCACAGGCCGCAAGGGCTTTTCCCTAGTTACCAGGGTGGGGAACATAGAAAGGCTGCTGCCCTGTGGCAGTTACCTGCAAAAGCAGTTTTAAAGCCTGTGCTAATGGTCATTTCATAGGAATAAGTACTGCAGAAGTGTAAATGAAACGTGCCCTCAAAATGTCTTCAGGGAGGTAATGGCCAAAACATTTCAAAATGTGACACATACTTTAAGAGAACACTTTGAAGAACTAAGGGGTAATCACAGCTTGAAAAATAAAAAGGACATGCCTTCAAGCTCAGTTTCAACGGATTGTGAGGCACATGCGAATTCAACCACAAAGAGGTATCAGCTCACACTTGTCAGAATAACCATCAGCAAGAAACCTACAAACAATAAATGCTGAAGGAGTTGTGGAGAAATGCATACCCTCAACTTAAAGTGGGACATAAGTTGGAAAGGGCCACGAACTAGAACAGAATTAGGGTGCCTTAAAAACGTAAACATTGAGCTACCATATGATCCAGCAGGCCCACTCCTCCACCTATAATCTAAGAAGAGAGAATTGGAAAGACACAGGCAGGCAAATCTGCATTGCACAGTATTACAATAGCCAAGATATGGAAGTAACCAAAAAGTCCACCAACAGATGGGTGGACAAAGAAGTACTCCTCCATGTACAGATGGAATATTCGCTAGTCAAAAAAATGAAACAATGCCATTTGCAGCGCCATAGATGAGTCTAGACGTAATCACGCCACGTGTAGTCAGTGAGAAAGCAAAATACATATATCCTATGATATCACTTTCTGGAGTTACTTAAAAATTGATACCAATGAAGATATTTCCACAGAGAAAGGCAATCACAGATTCATTAAAAAACTTATGGTACACCAAATAGAAAGGGATGAGGATTGGATACATTACCATATTGGGGTTAACAGAGATATACAAACCATGTGAAATATATAACCACCAAAGACGTACGGAAGACCAGGAGAAGACTACTCAACATTGTGTCATAACCTACATGGGAAAAGGATGCGAGGAAGAAAAGATACACGTATATGTGTGAAAGACCCACATCTTGCACACCTAGAGCAAACAAACCAATGTAATCAAATCTGCTGGGATAAAAAGTAAAAAGTAAATTACAAATATGAACAAGAAGTAATGAGACATAAATTTAAAGGGCTTTTTCCTGGCCCATTCTATTCTAATTTACAACCTAGAACACCACTTCCATTAAGCCTCTGTTTCCCCAGGTACCAAATTTGGTAAAGAAGAAATGCTGCCACCTTGTGGCCGTGTCCTGCAAGAGCAGCTTTAAACTCACAGCTAATGGTTACTTAACATTCACAAGGACTCAGGGCTGTAAAGGACACCTGCCCTAAAAAATTGTGCTGAAGTAGTGAATGGACAAAAAATTTCAAAACAGGCAGATGTTTCAAGAAGAGACTATGAAGAGTTATGTATTACTCACGCTCTTTTATAAAAAAAGGAAAATGGATACAAGCTCAACCTCAGGGTGTGTTAGACCCATGCAATCTAATCTACGAAAAGTTTCAACTTACACCAGTCGACTGACCATCAGCAAAAAGTATACGAACAATAAATGCTGAAGGGGTTTTAGAGAACTGTGTACCCTCTACCTGCTGGTGAGACGTAAAGGGGTAACAGCCAATAATGAGAAAAGAAAGGAGCTGTGCTTAAAAGTAAAAATGGAGGTACCATTCAATCCAGCAGGCGCACCATTGGATCTCTCACCTGAGAAGACAAGAATCGAGAAGACACAGGCCGCAAAAGCTGCAGTGCAGCCTTATTCACAATAGCCAAGACAGTGAAGCAATCAAAATGTCCAACAACAGGTGAATGGGTAAAGAAGAAGTGGTCCATGTACACAATGGAATATTAGCCATGGAAAACAACGAACCATTGCTCTTTGAGGCACCACAAATGAGTCTGCAGATAATCATGAAAGATGAGGTAAGTTGGAAAGCAAAAGACCTGTATTCTATGATATCACTTATAGGCGTTATCTAATAACTGACACAAATGAACATATTTCCACAGAGAAAGACACTCACAGACTTAGAAAATAAAACTATGCTCAACTGAAAGGAAAGGTGGGGGAATGGATAAATTAAGATTACTGTTACTATATGTATACAAACACAAATTATATAAATATCTCAAAAATACCGACCATATAGCAAGGGAGGTCTGCGGAACCCTCTGTAACATTTTACATGGGAAGAGGATCTGTACTTGAATAGACATATATAATGTACAAATGAACCAGATTGCGTTCACCTAGGACAAACAATATTCTAAGCTTTACCCCAATTAAAAAAAAAAATTAAAACCAAGAAGAAATAATGAGACATAAACTTATAGGGCTTTCTCCGTGCACATTCCAATGTAATTTACAACCTAGGAACACGACTTCCAGAAAGGCTCTGCTGCCCTACTACCCAGATTTGGGAATGGAGAAATGCTGCCTGCTTCAAGTCACTTCCCACATCAGGAGCTTTAAAACCATTGCTAAAGGTCACTAAATATTCACAAAACTTGCAGTTCGGTAAATGACACCTGCTCTCTAAAAAGAGTCTCAGGTGGAAAATCGACCAAAAAATTCAAAAGAGGGCAACCTTCCAAGAAGACAATATCAAGAGTTATATTGTACTCCCAATTGTTTCCTTTTTTCAACAGAAAAGAAAACGGCGGTGAAAAATGATGAGTTTTACGAATTTTCAAAGCCATGCAAACCCAAATTACAAAACCCTATCAGCTCACAGCAGCCAGCAGGGCCATTAGCATAAATGCTGCAAACAATAGATACTGAAGCGATTGTGGAGAAATGTGTACCCTCGATTCTAAGGGGGACGTGGTAAGTGCCACTAATGAAAACACAAAGAAGGTGCTTTGAAAAGGGAAAAACGATGCTACCAGTCAGTCAATCACACCCACTGCTGGGGCTATCACCTGAGAAAATGAGAATCAAAAAGTCACAGGCTGGCAATCCTGCACTCCAACAATATTTACCATAGCCAACACTTGGAAGCAATGAAAATGTCCATCAACCGAGGAATGCACAAAGAAGAAGTGGTCCACGTACACAGTGGAAAATTACTCCAATAAAAAATAAAAATTAAATTTAAAAATCCAACAAAACTAAGGAGACATCAGCTTGTGTGGGTTTGTCCGGGCACACTCCACGCTAATTTATAACCGAGAAACACCACAGGCCGCAAGGGCTTTTCCCTAGTTACCAGGGTGGGGAACATAGAAAGGCTGCTGCCCTCTGGCAGTTACCTGCAAAAGCAGTTTTAAAGCCTGTGCTAATGGTCATTTCATAGGAATAAGTACTGCAGAAGTGTAAATGAAACCTGCCCTCAAAATGTCTTCAGGGAGGTAATGGCCAAAACATTTCAAAATGTGACACATACTTTAAGAGAACACTTTGAAGAACTAAGGGGAAATCACAGCTTGAAAAATAAAAAGGACATGCCTTCAAGCTCAATTTCAACGGATTATGAGGCACGTGCGAATTCAACCACAAAGAGGTATCAGGTCACACTTTTCAGAATAACCATCAGCAAGAAAACTACAAACAATAAATGCTGAAGGTGTTGTGGAGAAATGCATACCCTCAACTGCAAGTAGGACATAAGTTGGAAAGGGCCACCAACTAGAACAGAATGGGGGTGCCTTAAAAACGTAAAAATTGAGCTACCATATGATCCAGCAGGCCCACTCCTCCACCTATAATCTAAGAAGAGAGAATTGGAAAGACACAGGCAGGCATATCTGCCTTGCACAGTATTACAATAGCCAAGATATGGAAGTAACCAAAGAGTCCACCAACAGATGGGTGGACAAAGAAGTACTCCTCCATGTACAGATGGAATATTCGCTAGTGAAAAAAATGAAACAATACCATTTGCAGCGCCATAGATGAGTCTAGACGTAATCACGCCACGGGTAGTCAGTGAGAAAGCAAAATACATATATCCTATGATATCACTTTCAGGAGTTACTTAAAAATTGATACCAATGGAGATATTTCCACAGAGAAAGGCAATCACAGTTTCATTAAAAAACTTATGGTTCACCAAATAGAAAGGGATGAGGATTGGATACATTACCATATTGGGGTTAACAGAGATATACAAACCATGTGAAATATATAACCACCAAAGACGTACGGAAGACCAGGAGAAGACTACTCAACATTGTGTCATAACCTACATGGGAAAAGGATGCGAGGAAGAAAAGATACACGTATATGTGTGAAAGACCCACATCTTGCACACCTAGAGCAAACAAACCAATGTAATCAAATCTGCTGGGATAAAAAATAAAAAGTAAATTACAAATATGAACAAGAAGTAATGAGACATAAACTTAAAGGGCTTTTTCCTGGCCCATTCCATTCTGATTTACAACCTAGAGCACCACTTCCATTAAGCCTCTGTTTCCCCAGGTACCAAATTTGGTAAAGAAGAAATGCTGCCACCTTGTGGCCGTGTCCTGCAAGAGCAGCTTTAAACTCACAGCTAATGGTTACTTAACATTCACAAGGACTCAGGGCTGTAAAGGACACCTGCCCTAAAAAATTGTGCTGAAGTAGTGAATGGACAAAAAAATTCAAAACAGGCAGATGTTTCAAGAAGAGACTATGAAGAGTTATGTATTACTCACGCTCTTTTAAAAAAAAAGGAAAATGGATACAAGCTCAACCTCAGGGTGTGTTAGACCCATGCAATCTAATCTACGAAAAGTTTCAACTTACACCAGTCGACTGACCATCAGCAAAAAGTATACGAACAATAAATGCTGAAGGGGTTTTAGAGAACTGTCTACCCTCTACCTGCTGGTGAGACGTAAAGGGGTAAGAGCCAATAATGAGAAAAGAAAGGAGCTGTGTTTAAAAGTAAAAATGGAGGTACCATTCAATCCAGCAGGCGCACCATTGGATCTCTCACCTGAGAAGACAAGAATCGAGAAGACACAGGCCGCAAAAGCTGCAGTGCAGCCTTATTCACAATAGCCAAGACAGTGAAGCAATCAAAATGTCCAACAACAGGTGAATGGATAAAGAAGAAGTGGTCCATGTACACAATGGAATATTAGCCATGGAAAACAACGAACCATTGCTCTTTGAGGCACCACAAATGAGTCTGCAGATAATCATGAAAGATGAGGTAAGTTGGAAAACAAAAGACCTGTATTCTATGATATCACTTATAGGCGTTATCTAATAACTGACACAAATGAACATATTTCCACAGAGAAAGACACTCACAGACTTAGAAAATAAAACTATGCTCAACTAAAAGGAAAGGTGGGGGAATGGATAAATTAAGATTACTGTTACTATATGTATACAAAAACAAATTATATAAATATCTCAAAAATACCGACCATATAGCAAGGGAGGTCTGCGGAACCCTCTGTAACATTTTACATGGGAAGAGGATCTGTACTTGAATAGACATATATAATGTACAAATGAACCAGATTGCGTTCACCTAGGACAAACAATATTCTAAGCTTTACCCCAATTAAAAAAAAAAAATTAAAACCAAGAAGAAATAACGAGATATAAACTTATAGGGCTTTCTCCGTGCACATTCCAATGTAATTTACAACCTAGGAACACGACTTCCAGAAAGGCTCTGCTGCCCTACTACCCAGATTTGGGAATGGAGAAATGCTGCCTGCTTCAGGTCACTTCCCACAACAGGAGCTTTAAAACCATTGCTAAAGGTCACTAAATATTCACAAAACTTGCAGTTCGGTAAATGACACCTGCTCTCTAAAAAAAGTCTCAGGTGGAAAATCGACCAAAAAATTCAAAAGAGGGCAACCTTCCAAGAAGACAATATCAAGAGTTATATTGTACTCCCAATTGTTTCCTTTTTTCAACAGAAAAGAAAACGGCGGTGAAAAATGATGAGTTTTACGAATTTTCAAAGCCATGCAAACCCAAATTACAAAACCCTATCAGCTCACAGCAGCCAGCAGGGCCATTAGCATAAATGCTGCAAACAATACATACTGAAGCGATTGTGGAGAAATGTGTACCCTCGATTCTAAGGGGGACGTGGTAAGTGCCACTAATGAAAACACAAAGAAGGTGCTTTGAAAAGGGAAAAACGATGCTACCAGTCAGTCAATCACACCCACTGCTGGGGCTATCACCTGAGAAAATGAGAATCAAAAAGTCACAGGCTGGCAATCCTGCACTCCAACAATATTTACCATAGCCAACACTTGGAAGCAATGAATATGTCCATCAACCGAGGAATGAACAAAGAAGAAGTGGTCTACGTACACAGTGGAAAATTTCTCCAATAAAAAATAAAAATTAAATTTAAAAATCCAACAAAACTAAGGAGACATCAGCTTGTGTGGGTTTGTCCGGGCACACTCCACTCTAATTTATAACCGAGAAACACCACAGGCCGCAAGGGCTTTTCCCTAGTTACCAGGGTGGGGAACATAGAAAGGCTGCTGCCCTGTGGCAGTTACCTGCAAAAGCAGTTTTAAAGCCTGTGCTAATGGTCATTTCATAGGAATAAGTACTGCAGAAGTGTAAATGAAACGTGCCCTCAAAATGTCTTCAGGGAGGTAATGGCCAAAACATTTCAAAATGTGACACATACTTTAAGAGAACACTTTGAAGAACTAAGGGGTAATCACAGCTTGAAAAATAAAAAGGACATGCCTTCAAGCTCAATTTCAACGGATTGTGAGGCACATGCGAATTCAACCACAAAGAGGTATCAGCTCACACTTGTCAGAATAACCATCAGCAAGAAACCTACAAACAATAAATGCTGAAGGAGTTGTGGAGAAATGCATACCCTCAACTTAAAGTGGGACATAAGTTGGAAAGGGCCACGAACTAGAACAGAATTAGGGTGCCTTAAAAACGTAAACATTGAGCTACCATATGATCCAGCAGTCCCACTCCTCCACCTATAATCTAAGAAGAGAGAATTGGAAAGACACAGGCAGGCAAATCTGCATTGCACAGTATTACAATAGCCAAGATATGGAAGTAACCAAAAAGTCCACCAACAGATGGGTGGACAAAGAAGTACTCCTCCATGTACAGATGGAATATTCGCTAGTCAAAAAAATGAAACAATGCCATTTGCAGCGCCATAGATGAGTCTAGACGTAATCACGCCACGTGTAGTCAGTGAGAAAGCAAAATACATATATCCTATGATATCACTTTCTGGAGTTACTTAAAAATTGATACCAATGAAGATATTTCCACAGAGAAAGGCAATCACAGATTCATTAAAAAACTTATGGTACACCAAATAGAAAGGGATGAGGATTGGATACATTACCATATTGGGGTTAACAGAGATATACAAACCATGTGAAATATATAACCACCAAAGACGTACGGAAGACCAGGAGAAGACTACTCAACATTGTGTCATAACCTACATGGGAAAAGGATGCGAGGAAGAAAAGATACACGTATATGTGTGAAAGACCCACATCTTACACTCCTAGAGCAAACAAACCAATGTAATCAAATCTGCTGGGATAAAAAGTAAAAAGTAAATTACAAATATGAACAAGAAGTAATGAGACATAAATTTAAAGGGCTTTTTCCTGGCCCATTCTATTCTAATTTACAACCTAGAACACCACTTCCATTAAGCCTCTGTTTCCCCAGGTACCAAATTTGGTAAAGAAGAAATGCTGCCACCTTGTGGCCGTGTCCTGCAAGAGCAGCTTTAAACTCACAGCTAATGGTTACTTAACATTCACAAGGACTCAGGGCTGTAAAGGACACCTACCCTAAAAAATTGTGCTGAAGTAGTGAATGGACAAAAAAATTCAAAACAGGCAGATGTTTCAAGAAGAGACTATGAAGAGTTATGTATTACTCACGCTGTTTTATAAAAAAAGGAAAATGGATACAAGCTCAACCTCAGGGTGTGTTAGACCCATGCAATCTAATCTACGAAAAGTTTCAACTTACACCAGTCGACTGACCATCAGCAAAAAGTATACGAACAATAAATGCTGAAGGGGTTTTAGAGAACTGTGTACCCTCTACCTGCTGGTGAGACGTAAAGGGGTAAGAGCCAATAATGAGAAAAGAAAGGAGCTGTGTTTAAAAGTAAAAATGGAGGTACCATTCAATCCAGCAGGCGCACCATTGGATCTCTCACCTGAGAAGACAAGAATCGAGAAGACACAGGCCGCAAAAGCTGCAGTGCAGCCTTATTCACAATAGCCAAGACAGTGAAGCAATCAAAATGTCCAACAACAGGTGAATGGATAAAGAAGAAGTGGTCCATGTACACAATGGAATATTAGCCATGGAAAACAACGAACCATTGCTCTTTGAGGCACCACAAATGAGTCTGCAGATAATCATGAAAGATGAGGTAAGTTGGAAAGCAAAAGACCTGTATTCTATGATATCACTTATAGGCGTTATCTAATAACTGACACAAATGAACATATTTCCACAGAGAAAGACACTCACAGACTTAGAAAATAAAACTATGCTCAACTAAAAGGAAAGGTGGGGGAATGGATAAATTAAGATTACTGTTACTATATGTATACAAACACAAATTATATAAATATCTCAAAAATACCGACCATATAGCAAGGGAGGTCTGCGGAACCCTCTGTAACATTTTACATGGGAAGAGGATCTGTACTTGAATAGACATATATAATGTACAAATGAACCAGATTGCGTTCACCTAGGACAAACAATATTCTAAGCTTTACCCCAATTAAAAAAAAAATTAAAACCAAGAAGAAATAAAGAGATATAAACTTATAGGGCTTTCTCCGTGCACATTCCAATGTAATTTACAACCTAGGAACATGACGTCCAGAAAGGCTCTGCTGCCCTACTACCCAGATTTGGGAATGGAGAAATGCTGCCTGCTTCAGGTCACTTCCCACAACAGGAGCTTTAAAACCATTGCTAAAGGTCACTAAATATTCACAAAACTTGCAGTTCGGTAAATGACACCTGCTCTCTAAAAAAAGTCTCAGGTGGAAAATCGACCAAAAAATTCAAAAGAGGGCAACCTTCCAAGAAGACAATATCAAGAGTTATATTGTACTCCCAATTGTTTCCTTTTTTCAACAGAAAAGAAAACGGCGGTGAAAAATGATGAGTTTTACGAATTTTCAAAGCCATGCAAACCCAAATTACAAAACCCTATCAGCTCACAGCAGCCAGCAGGGCCATTAGCATAAATGCTGCAAACAATAGATACTGAAGCGATTGTGGAGAAATGTGTACCCTCGATTCTAAGGGGGACGTGGTAAGTGCCACTAATGAAAACACAAAGAAGGTGCTTTGAAAAGGGAAAAACGATGCTACCAGTCAGTCAATCACACCCACTGCTGGGGCTATCACCTGAGAAAATGAGAATCAAAAAGTCACAGGCTGGCAATCCTGCACTCCAACAATATTTACCATAGCCAACACTTGGAAGCAATGAATATGTCCATCAACCGAGGAATGCACAAAGAAGAAGTGGTCTACGTACACAGTGGAAAATTTCTCCAATAAAAAATAAAAATTAAATTTAAAAATCCAACAAAACTAAGGAGACATCAGCTTGTGTGGGTTTGTCCGGGCACACTCCACTCTAATTTATAACCGAGAAACACCACAGGCCGCAAGGGCTTTTCCCTAGTTACCAGGGTGGGGAACATAGAAAGGCTGCTGCCCTGTGGCAGTTACCTGCAAAAGCAGTTTTAAAGCCTGTGCTAATGGTCATTTCATAGGAATAAGTACTGCAGAAGTGTAAATGAAACGTGCCCTCAAAATGTCTTCAGGGAGGTAATGGCCAAAACATTTCAAAATGTGACACATACTTTAAGAGAACACTTTGAAGAACTAAGGGGTAATCACAGCTTGAAAAATAAAAAGGACATGCCTTCAAGCTCAGTTTCAACGGATTGTGAGGCACATGCGAATTCAACCACAAAGAGGTATCAGCTCACACTTGTCAGAATAACCATCAGCAAGAAACCTACAAACAATAAATGCTGAAGGAGTTGTGGAGAAATGCATACCCTCAACTTAAAGTGGGACATAAGTTAGAAAGGGCCACGAACTAGAACAGAATTAGGGTGCCTTAAAAACGTAAACATTGAGCTACCATATGATCCAGCAGGCCCACTCCTCCACCTATAATCTAAGAAGAGAGAATTGGAAAGACACAGGCAGGCAAATCTGCATTGCACAGTATTACAATAGCCAAGATATGGAAGTAACCAAAAAGTCCACCAACAGATGGGTGGACAAAGAAGTACTCCTCCATGTACAGATGGAATATTCGCTAGTCAAAAAAATGAAACAATGCCATTTGCAGCGCCATAGATGAGTCTAGACGTAATCACGCCACGTGTAGTCAGTGAGAAAGCAAAATACATATATCCTATGATATCACTTTCTGGAGTTACTTAAAAATTGATACCAATGAAGATATTTCCACAGAGAAAGGCAATCACAGATTCATTAAAAACCTTATGGTACACCAAATAGAAAGGGATGAGGATTGGATACATTACCATATTGGGGTTAACAGAGATATACAAACCATGTGAAATATATAACCACCAAAGACGTACGGAAGACCAGGAGAAGACTAGTCAACATTGTGTCATAACCTACATGGGAAAAGGATGCGAGGAAGAAAAGATACACGTATATGTGTGAAAGACCCACATCTTGCACACCTAGAGCAAACAAACCAATGTAATCAAATCTGCTGGGATAAAAAGTAAAAAGTAAATTACAAATATGAACAAGAAGTAATGAGACATAAATTTAAAGGGCTTTTTCCTGGCCCATTCTATTCTAATTTACAACCTAGAACACCACTTCCATTAAGCCTCTGTTTCCCCAGGTACCAAATTTGGTAAAGAAGAAATGCTGCCACATTGTGGCCGTGTCCTGCAAGAGCAGCTTTAAACTCACAGCTAATGGTTATTTAACATTCACAAGGACTCAGGGCTGTAAAGGACACCTGCCCTAAAAAATTGTGCTGAAGTAGTAAATGGACAAAAAAATTCAAAACAGGCAGATGTTTCAAGAAGAGACTATGAAGAGTTATGTATTACTCACGCTCTTTTATAAAAAAAGGAAAATGGATACAAGCTCAACCTCAGGGTGTGTTAGACCCATGCAATCTAATCTACGAAAAGTTTCAACTTACACCAGTCGACTGACCATCAGCAAAAAGTATACGAACAATAAATGCTGAAGGGGTTTTAGAGAACTGTGTACCCTCTACCTGCTGGTGAGACGTAAAGGGGTAAGAGCCAATAATGAGAAAAGAAAGGAGCTGTGTTTAAAAGTAAAAATGGAGGTACCATTCAATCCAGCAGGCGCACCATTGGATCTCTCACCTGAGAAGACAAGAATCGAGAAGACACAGGCCGCAAAAGCTGCAGTGCAGCCTTATTCACAATAGCCAAGACAGTGAAGCAATCAAAATGTCCAACAACAGGTGAATGGATAAAGAAGAAGTGGTCCATGTACACAATGGAATATTAGCCATGGAAAACAACGAACCATTGCTCTTTGAGGCACCACAAATGAGTCTGCAGATAATCATGAAAGATGAGGTAAGTTGGAAA
This sequence comes from Balaenoptera physalus, assembly GCF_965194825.1. Taxonomy (NCBI): domain Eukaryota; kingdom Metazoa; phylum Chordata; class Mammalia; order Artiodactyla; family Balaenopteridae; genus Balaenoptera; species Balaenoptera physalus. The sequence continues at coordinate 231,931 of NW_028126557.1, forward strand.
GCAAAAGACCTGTATTCTATGATATCACTTATAGGCGTTATCTAATAACTGACACAAATGAACATATTTCCACAGAGAAAGACACTCACAGACTTAGAAAATAAAACTATGCTCAACTGAAAGGAAAGGTGGGGTAATGGATAAATTAAGTTTACTGTTACTATATGTATACAAACACAAATTATATAAATATCTCAAAAATACCGACCATATAGCAAGGGAGGTCTGCGGAACCCTCTGTAACATTTTACATGGGAAGAGGATCTGTACTTGAATAGACATATATAATGTACAAATGAACCAGATTGTGTTCACCTAGGACAAACAATATTCTAAGCTTTACCCCAATTAAAAAAAAAAAATTAAAACCAAGAAGAAATAATGAGACATAAACTTATAGGGCTTTCTCCGTGCACATTCCAATGTAATTTACAACCTAGGAACACGACTTCCAGAAAGGCTCTGCTGCCCTACTACCCAGATTTGGGAATGGAGAAATGCTGCCTGCTTCAAGTCACTTCCCACATCAGGAGCTTTAAAACCATTGCTAAAGGTCACTAAATATTCACAAAACTTGCAGTTCGGTAAATGACACCTGCTCTCTAAAAAGAGTCTCAGGTGGAAAATCGACCAAAAAATTCAAAAGAGGGCAACCTTCCAAGAAGACAATATCAAGAGTTATATTGTACTCCCAATTGTTTCCTTTTTTCAACAGAAAAGAAAACGGCGGTGAAAAATGATGAGTTTTACGAATTTTCAAAGCCATGCAAACCCAAATTACAAAACCCTATCAGCTCACAGCAGCCAGCAGGGCCATTAGCATAAATGCTGCAAACAATAGATACTGAAGCGATTGTGGAGAAATGTGTACCCTCGATTCTAAGGGGGACGTGGTAAGTGCCACTAATGAAAACACAAAGAAGGTGCTTTGAAAAGGGAAAAACGATGCTACCAGTCAGTCAATCACACCCACTGCTGGGGCTATCACCTGAGAAAATGAGAATCAAAAAGTCACAGGCTGGCAATCCTGCACTCCAACAATATTTACCATAGCCAACACTTGGAAGCAATGAATATGTCCATCAACCGAGGAATGAACAAAGAAGAAGTGGTCTACGTACACAGTGGAAAATTTCTCCAATAAAAAATAAAAATTAAATTTAAAAATCCAACAAAACTAAGGAGACATCAGCTTGTGTGGGTTTGTCCGGGCACACTCCACTCTAATTTATAACCGAGAAACACCACAGGCCGCAAGGGCTTTTCCCTAGTTACCAGGGTGGGGAACATAGAAAGGCTGCTGCCCTGTGGCAGTTACCTGCAAAAGCAGTTTTAAAGCCTGTGCTAATGGTCATTTCATAGGAATAAGTACTGCAGAAGTGTAAATGAAACGTGCCCTCAAAATGTCTTCAGGGAGGTAATGGCCAAAACATTTCAAAATGTGACACATACTTTAAGAGAACACTTTGAAGAACTAAGGGGTAATCACAGCTTGAAAAATAAAAAGGACATGCCTTCAAGCTCAATTTCAACGGATTGTGAGGCACATGCGAATTCAACCACAAAGAGGTATCAGCTCACACTTGTCAGAATAACCATCAGCAAGAAACCTACAAACAATAAATGCTGAAGGAGTTGTGGAGAAATGCATACCCTCAACTTAAAGTGGGACATAAGTTGGAAAGGGCCACGAACTAGAACAGAATTAGGGTGCCTTAAAAACGTAAACATTGAGCTACCATATGATCCAGCAGGCCCACTCCTCCACCTATAATCTAAGAAGAGAGAATTGGAAAGACACAGGCAGGCAAATCTGCATTGCACAGTATTACAATAGCCAAGATATGGAAGTAACCAAAAAGTCCACCAACAGATGGGTGGACAAAGAAGTACTCCTCCATGTACAGATGGAATATTCGCTAGTCAAAAAATGAAACAATGCCATTTGCAGCGCCATAGATGAGTCTAGACGTAATCACGCCACGTGTAGTCAGTGAGAAAGCAAAATACATATATCCTATGATATCACTTTCTGGAGTTACTTAAAAATTGATACCAATGAAGATATTTCCACAGAGAAAGGCAATCACAGATTCATTAAAAAACTTATGGTACACCAAATAGAAAGGGATGAGGATTGGATACATTACCATATTGGGGTTAACAGAGATATACAAACCATGTGAAATATATAACCACCAAAGACGTACGGAAGACCAGGAGAAGACTACTCAACATTGTGTCATAACCTACATGGGAAAAGGATGCGAGGAAGAAAAGATACACGTATATGTGTGAAAGGCCCACATCTTGCACACCTAGAGCAAACAAACCAATGTAATCAAATCTGCTGGGATAAAAAGTAAAAAGTAAATTACAAATATGAACAAGAAGTAATGAGACATAAATTTAAAGGGCTTTTTCCTGGCCCATTCTATTCTAATTTACAACCTAGAACACCACTTCCATTAAGCCTCTGTTTCCCCAGGTACCAAATTTGGTAAAGAAGAAATGCTGCCACATTGTGGCCGTGTCCTGCAAGAGCAGCTTTAAACTCACAGCTAATGGTTACTTAACATTCACAAGGACTCAGGGCTGTAAAGGACACCTGCCCTAAAAAATTGTGCTGAAGTAGTGAATGGACAAAAAAATTCAAAACAGGCAGATGTTTCAAGAAGAGACTATGAAGAGTTATGTATTACTCACGCTCTTTTATAAAAAAAGGAAAATGGATACAAGCTCAACCTCAGGGTGTGTTAGACCCATGCAATCTAATCTACGAAAAGTTTCAACTTACACCAGTCGACTGACCATCAGCAAAAAGTATACGAACAATAAATGCTGAAGGGGTTTTAGAGAACTGTGTACCCTCTACCTGCTGGTGAGACGTAAAGGGGTAAGAGCCAATAATGAGAAAAGAAAGGAGCTGTGTTTAAAAGTAAAAATGGAGGTACCATTCAATCCAGCAGGCGCACCATTGGATCTCTCACCTGAGAAGACAAGAATCGAGAAGACACAGGCCGCAAAAGCTGCAGTGCAGCCTTATTCACAATAGCCAAGACAGTGAAGCAATCAAAATGTCCAACAACAGGTGAATGGATAAAGAAGAAGTGGTCCATGTACACAATGGAATATTAGCCATGGAAAACAACGAACCATTGTTCTTTGAGGCACCACAAATGAGTCTGCAGATAATCATGAAAGATGAGGTAAGTTGGAAAGCAAAAGACCTGTATTCTATGATATCACTTATAGGCGTTATCTAATAACTGACACAAATGAACATATTTCCACAGAGAAAGACACTCACAGACTTAGAAAATAAAACTATGCTCAACTGAAAGGAAAGGTGGGGGAATGGATAAATTAAGATTACTGTTACTATATGTATACAAACACAAATTATATAAATATCTCAAAAATACCGACCATATAGCAAGGGAGGTCTGCGGAACCCTCTGTAACATTTTACATGGGAAGAGGATCTGTACTTGAATAGACATATATAATGTACAAATGAACCAGATTGTGTTCACCTAGGACAAACAATATTCTAAGCTTTACCCCAATTAAAAAAAAAAAAAATTAAAACCAAGAAGAAATAATGAGACATAAACTTATAGGGCTTTCTCCGTGCACATTCCAATGTAATTTACAACCTAGGAACACGACTTCCAGAAAGGCTCTGCTGCCCTACTACCCAGATTTGGGAATGGAGAAATGCTGCCTGCTTCAAGTCACTTCCCACATCAGGAGCTTTAAAACCATTGCTAAAGGTCACTAAATATTCACAAAACTTGCAGTTCGGTAAATGACACCTGCTCTCTAAAAAGAGTCTCAGGTGGAAAATCGACCAAAAAATTCAAAAGAGGGCAACCTTCCAAGAAGACAATATCAAGAGTTATATTGTACTCCCAATTGTTTCCTTTTTTCAACAGAAAAGAAAACGGCGGTGAAAAATGATGAGTTTTACGAATTTTCAAAGCCATGCAAACCCAAATTACAAAACCCTATCAGCTCACAGCAGCCAGCAGGGCCATTAGCATAAATGCTGCAAACAATAGATACTGAAGCGATTGTGGAGAAATGTGTACCCTCGATTCTAAGGGGGACGTGGTAAGTGCCACTAATGAAAACACAAAGAAGGTGCTTTGAAAAGGGAAAAACGATGCTACCAGTCAGTCAATCACACCCACTGCTGGGGCTATCACCTGAGAAAATGAGAATCAAAAAGTCACAGGCTGGCAATCCTGCACTCCAACAATATTTACCATAGCCAACACTTGGAAGCAATGAATATGTCCATCAACCGAGGAATGAACAAAGAAGAAGTGGTCTACGTACACAGTGGAAAATTTCTCCAATAAAAAATAAAAATTAAATTTAAAAATCCAACAAAACTAAGGAGACATCAGCTTGTGTGGGTTTGTCCGGGCACACTCCACTCTAATTTATAACCGAGAAACACCACAGGCCGCAAGGGCTTTTCCCTAGTTACCAGGGTGGGGAACATAGAAAGGCTGCTGCCCTGTGGCAGTTACCTGCAAAAGCAGTTTTAAAGCCTGTGCTAATGGTCATTTAATAGGAATAAGTACTGAAGAAGTGTAAATGAAACGTGCCCTCAAAATGTCTTCAGGGAGGTAATGGCCAAAACATTTCAAAATGTGACACATACTTTAAGAGAACACTTTGAAGAACTAAGGGGTAATCACAGCTTGAAAAATAAAAAGGACATGCCTTCAAGCTCAGTTTCAACGGATTGTGAGGCACATGCGAATTCAACCACAAAGAGGTATCAGCTCACACTTGTCAGAATAACCATCAGCAAGAAACCTACAAACAATAAATGCTGAAGGAGTTGTGGAGAAATGCATACCCTCAACTTAAATTGGGACATAAGTTGGAAAGGGCCACGAACTAGAACAGAATTAGGGTGCCTTAAAAACGTAAACATTGAGCTACCATATGATCCAGCAGGCCCACTCCTCCACCTATAATCTAAGAAGAGAGAATTGGAAAGACACAGGCAGGCAAATCTGCATTGCACAGTATTACAATAGCCAAGATATGGAAGTAACCAAAAAGTCCACCAACAGATGGGTGGACAAAGAAGTACTCCTCCATGTACAGATGGAATATTCGCTAGTCAAAAAAATGAAACAATGCCATTTGCAGCACCATAGATGCGTCTAGACGTAATCACGCCACGTGTAGTCAGTGAGAAAGCAAAATACATATATCCTATGATATCACTTTCTGGAGTTACTTAAAAATTGATACCAATGAAGATATTTCCACAGAGAAAGGCAATCACAGATTCATTAAAAAACTTATGGTACACCAAATAGAAAGGGATGAGGATTGGATACATTACCATATTGGGGTTAACAGAGATATACAAACCATGTGAAATATATAACCACCAAAGACGTACGGAAGACCAGGAGAAGACTAGTCAACATTGTGTCATAACCTACATGGGAAAAGGATGCAAGGAAGAAAAGATACACGTATATGTGTGAAAGACCCACATCTTGCACACCTAGAGCAAACAAACCAATGTAATCAAATCTGCTGGGATAAAAAGTAAAAAGTAAATTACAAATATGAACAAGAAGTAATGAGACATAAATTTAAAGGGCTTTTTCCTGGCCCATTCTATTCTAATTTACAACCTAGAACACCACTTCCATTAAGCCTCTGTTTCCCCAGGTACCAAATTTGGTAAAGAAGAAATGCTGCCACATTGTGGCCGTGTCCTGCAAGAGCAGCTTTAAACTCACAGCTAATGGTTATTTAACATTCACAAGGACTCAGGGCTGTAAAGGACACCTGCCCTAAAAAATTGTGCTGAAGTAGTGAATGGACAAAAAAATTCAAAACAGGCAGATGTTTCAAGAAGAGACTATGAAGAGTTATGTATTACTCACGCTCTTTTATAAAAAAAGGAAAATGGATACAAGCTCAACCTCAGGGTGTGTTAGACCCATGCAATCTAATCTACGAAAAGTTTCAACTTACACCAGTCGACTGACCATCAGCAAAAAGTATACGAACAATAAATGCTGAAGGGGTTTTAGAGAACTGTGTACCCTCTACCTGCTGGTGAGACGTAAAGGGGTAAGAGCCAATAATGAGAAAAGAAAGGAGCTGTGTTTAAAAGTAAAAATGGAGGTACCATTCAATCCAGCAGGCGCACCATTGGATCTCTCACCTGAGAAGACAAGAATCGAGAAGACACAGGCCGCAAAAGCTGCAGTGCAGCCTTATTCACAATAGCCAAGACAGTGAAGCAATCAAAATGTCCAACAACAGGTGAATGGATAAAGAAGAAGTGGTCCATGTACACAATGGAATATTAGCCATGGAAAACAACGAACCATTGCTCTTTGAGGCACCACAAATGAGTCTGCAGATAATCATGAAAGATGAGGTAAGTTGGAAAGCAAAAGACCTGTATTCTATGATATCACTTATAGGCGTTATCTAATAACTGACACAAATGAACATATTTCCACAGAGAAAGACACTCACAGACTTAGAAAATAAAACTATGCTCAACTGAAAGGAAAGGTGGGGGAATGGATAAATTAAGATTACTGTTACTATATGTATACAAACACAAATTATATAAATATCTCAAAAATACCGACCATATAGCAAGGGAGGTCTGCGGAACCCTCTGTAACATTTTACATGGGAAGAGGATCTGTACTTGAATAGACATATATAATGTACAAATGAACCAGATTGTGTTCACCTGGGACAAACAATATTCTAAGCTTTACCCCAATTAAAAAAAAAAAAAATTAAAACCAAGAAGAAATAATGAGACATAAACTTATAGGGCTTTCTCCGTGCACATTCCAATGTAATTTACAACCTAGGAACACGACTTCCAGAAAGGCTCTGCTGCCCTACTACCCAGATTTGGGAATGGAGAAATGCTGCCTGCTTCAAGTCACTTCCCACATCAGGAGCTTTAAAACCATTGCTAAAGGTCACTAAATATTCACAAAACTTGCAGTTCGGTAAATGACACCTGCTCTCTAAAAAGAGTCTCAGGTGGAAAATCGACCAAAAAATTCAAAAGAGGGCAACCTTCCAAGAAGACAATATCAAGAGTTATATTGTACTCCCAATTGTTTCCTTTTTTCAACAGAAAAGAAAACGGCGGTGAAAAATGATGAGTTTTACGAATTTTCAAAGCCATGCAAACCCAAATTACAAAACCCTATCAGCTCACAGCAGCCAGCAGGGCCATTAGCATAAATGCTGCAAACAATAGATACTGAAGCGATTGTGGAGAAATGTGTACCCTCGATTCTAAGGGGGACGTGGTAAGTGCCACTAATGAAAACACAAAGAAGGTGCTTTGAAAAGGGAAAAACGATGCTACCAGTCAGTCAATCACACCCACTGCTGGGGCTATCACCTGAGAAAATGAGAATCAAAAAGTCACAGGCTGGCAATCCTGCACTCCAACAATATTTACCATAGCCAACACTTGGAAGCAATGAATATGTCCATCACCCGAGGAATGAACAAAGAAGAAGTGGTCTACGTACACAGTGGAAAATTTCTCCAATAAAAAATAAAAATTAAATTTAAAAATCCAACAAAACTAAGGAGACATCAGCTTGTGTGGGTTTGTCCGGGCACACTCCACTCTAATTTATAACCGAGAAACACCACAGGCCGCAAGGGCTTTTCCCTAGTTACCAGGGTGGGGAACATAGAAAGGCTGCTGCCCTGTGGCAGTTACCTGCAAAAGCAGTTTTAAAGCCTGTGCTAATGGTCATTTCATAGGAATAAGTACTGCAGAAGTGTAAATGAAACGTGCCCTCAAAATGTCTTCAGGGAGGTAATGGCCAAAACATTTCAAAATGTGACACATACTTTAAGAGAACACTTTGAAGAACTAAGGGGTAATCACAGCTTGAAAAATAAAAAGGACATGCCTTCAAGCTCAATTTCAACGGATTGTGAGGCACATGCGAATTCAACCACAAAGAGGTATCAGCTCACACTTGTCAGAATAACCATCAGCAAGAAACCTACAAACAATAAATGCTGAAGGAGTTGTGGAGAAATGCATACCCTCAACTTAAAGTGGGACATAAGTTGGAAAGGGCCACGAACTAGAACAGAATTAGGGTGCCTTAAAAACGTAAACATTGAGCTACCATATGATCCAGCAGGCCCACTCCTCCACCTATAATCTAAGAAGAGAGAATTGGAAAGACACAGGCAGGCAAATCTGCATTGCACAGTATTACAATAGCCAAGATATGGAAGTAACCAAAAAGTCCACCAACAGATGGGTGGACAAAGAAGTACTCCTCCATGTACAGATGGAATATTCGCTAGTCAAAAAAATGAAACAATGCCATTTGCAGCGCCATAGATGAGTCTAGACGTAATCACGCCACGTGTAGTCAGTGAGAAAGCAAAATACATATATCCTATGATATCACTTTCTGGAGTTACTTAAAAATTGATACCAATGAAGATATTTCCACAGAGAAAGGCAATCACAGATTCATTAAAAAACTTATGGTACACCAAATAGAAAGGGATGAGGATTGGATACATTACCATATTGGGGTTAACAGAGATATACAAACCATGTGAAATATATAACCACCAAAGACGTACGGAAGACCAGGAGAAGACTACTCAACATTGTGTCATAACCTACATGGGAAAAGGATGCGAGGAAGAAAAGATACACGTATATGTGTGAAAGACCCACATCTTGCACACCTAGAGCAAACAAACCAATGTAATCAAATCTGCTGGGATAAAAAGTAAAAAGTAAATTACAAATATGAACAAGAAGTAATGAGACATAAATTTAAAGGGCTTTTTCCTGGCCCATTCTATTCTAATTTACAACCTAGAACACCACTTCCATTAAGCCTCTGTTTCCCCAGGTACCAAATTTGGTAAAGAAGAAATGCTGCCACCTTGTGGCCGTGTCCTGCAAGAGCAGCTTTAAACTCACAGCTAATGGTTACTTAACATTCACAAGGACTCAGGGCTGTAAAGGACACCTGCCCTAAAAAATTGTGCTGAAGTAGTGAATGGACAAAAAAATTCAAAACAGGCAGATGTTTCAAGAAGAGACTATGAAGAGTTATGTATTACTCACGCTCTTTTATAAAAAAAGGAAAATGGATACAAGCTCAACCTCAGGGTGTGTTAGACCCATGCAATCTAATCTACGAAAAGTTTCAACTTACACCAGTCGACTGACCATCAGCAAAAAGTATACGAACAATAAATGCTGAAGGGGTTTTAGAGAACTGTGTACCCTCTACCTGCTGGTGAGACGTAAAGGGGTAAGAGCCAATAATGAGAAAAGAAAGGAGCTGTGTTTAAAAGTAAAAATGGAGGTACCATTCAATCCAGCAGGCGCACCATTGGATCTCTCACCTGAGAAGACAAGAATCGAGAAGACACAGGCCGCAAAAGCTGCAGTGCAGCCTTATTCACAATAGCCAAGACAGTGAAGCAATCAAAATGTCCAACAACAGGTGAATGGATAAAGAAGAAGTGGTCCATGTACACAATGGAATATTAGCCATGGAAAACAACGAACCATTGCTCTTTGAGGCACCACAAATGAGTCTGCAGATAATCATGAAAGATGAGGTAAGTTGGAAAGCAAAAGACCTGTATTCTATGATATCACTTATAGGCGTTATCTAATAACTGACACAAATGAACATATTTCCACAGAGAAAGACACTCACAGACTTAGAAAATAAAACTATGCTCAACTGAAAGGAAAGGTGGGGGAATGGATAAATTAAGATTACTGTTACTATATGTATACAAACACAAATTATATAAATATCTCAAAAATACCGACCATATAGCAAGGGAGGTCTGCGGAACCCTCTGTAACATTTTACATGGGAAGAGGATCTGTACTTGAATAGACATATATAATGTACAAATGAACCAGATTGTGTTCACCTGGGACAAACAATATTCTAAGCTTTACCCCAATTAAAAAAAAAAAAAATTAAAACCAAGAAGAAATAATGAGACATAAACTTATAGGGCTTTCTCCGTGCACATTCCAATGTAATTTACAACCTAGGAACACGACTTCCAGAAAGGCTCTGCTGCCCTACTACCCAGATTTGGGAATGGAGAAATGCTGCCTGCTTCAAGTCACTTCCCACATCAGGAGCTTTAAAACCATTGCTAAAGGTCACTAAATATTCACAAAACTTGCAGTTCGGTAAATGACACCTGCTCTCTAAAAAGAGTCTCAGGTGGAAAATCGACCAAAAAATTCAAAAGAGGGCAACCTTCCAAGAAGACAATATCAAGAGTTATATTGTACTCCCAATTGTTTCCTTTTTTCAACAGAAAAGAAAACGGCGGTGAAAAATGATGAGTTTTACGAATTTTCAAAGCCATGCAAACCCAAATTACAAAACCCTATCAGCTCACAGCAGCCAGCAGGGCCATTAGCATAAATGCTGCAAACAATAGATACTGAAGCGATTGTGGAGAAATGTGTACCCTCGATTCTAAGGGGGACGTGGTAAGTGCCACTAATGAAAACACAAAGAAGGTGCTTTGAAAAGGGAAAAACGATGCTACCAGTCAGTCAATCACACCCACTGCTGGGGCTATCACCTGAGAAAATGAGAATCAAAAAGTCACAGGCTGGCAATCCTGCACTCCAACAATATTTACCATAGCCAACACTTGGAAGCAATGAATATGTCCATCAACCGAGGAATGAACAAAGAAGAAGTGGTCTACGTACACAGTGGAAAATTTCTCCAATAAAAAATAAAAATTAAATTTAAAAATCCAACAAAACTAAGGAGACATCAGCTTGTGTGGGTTTGTCCGGGCACACTCCACTCTAATTTATAACCGAGAAACACCACAGGCCGCAAGGGCTTTTCCCTAGTTACCAGGGTGGGGAACATAGAAAGGCTGCTGCCCTGTGGCAGTTACCTGCAAAAGCAGTTTTAAAGCCTGTGCTAATGGTCATTTCATAGGAATAAGTACTGCAGAAGTGTAAATGAAACGTGCCCTCAAAATGTCTTCAGGGAGGTAATGGCCAAAACATTTCAAAATGTGACACATACTTTAAGAGAACACTTTGAAGAACTAAGGGGTAATCACAGCTTGAAAAATAAAAAGGACATGCCTTCAAGCTCAGTTTCAACGGATTGTGAGGCACATGCGAATTCAACCACAAAGAGGTATCAGCTCACACTTGTCAGAATAACCATCAGCAAGAAACCTACAAACAATAAATGCTGAAGGAGTTGTGGAGAAATGCATACCCTCAACTTAAAGTGGGACATAAGTTGGAAAGGGCCACGAACTAGAACAGAATTAGGGTGCCTTAAAAACGTAAACATTGAGCTACCATATGATCCAGCAGGCCCACTCCTCCACCTATAATCTAAGAAGAGAGAATTGGAAAGACACAGGCAGGCAAATCTGCATTGCACAGTATTACAATAGCCAAGATATGGAAGTAACCAAAAAGTCCACCAACAGATGGGTGGACAAAGAAGTACTCCTCCATGTACAGATGGAATATTCGCTAGTCAAAAAAATGAAACAATGCCATTTGCAGCGCCATAGATGAGTCTAGACGTAATCACGCCACGTGTAGTCAGTGAGAAAGCAAAATACATATATCCTATGATATCACTTTCTGGAGTTACTTAAAAATTGATACCAATGAAGATATTTCCACAGAGAAAGGCAATCACAGATTCATTAAAAAACTTATGGTACACCAAATAGAAAGGGATGAGGATTGGATACATTACCATATTGGGGTTAACAGAGATATACAAACCATGTGAAATATATAACCACCAAAGACGTACGGAAGACCAGGAGAAGACTAGTCAACATTGTGTCATAACCTACATGGGAAAAGGATGCGAGGAAGAAAAGATACACGTATATGTGTGAAAGACCCACATCTTGCACACCTAGAGCAAACAAACCAATGTAATCAAATCTGCTGGGATAAAAAGTAAAAAGTAAATTACAAATATGAACAAGAAGTAATGAGACATAAATTTAAAGGGCTTTTTCCTGGCCCATTCTATTCTAATTTACAACCTAGAACACCACTTCCATTAAGCCTCTGTTTCCCCAGGTACCAAATTTGGTAAAGAAGAAATGCTGCCACATTGTGGCCGTGTCCTGCAAGAGCAGCTTTAAACTCACAGCTAATGGTTACTTAACATTCACAAGGACTCAGGGCTGTAAAGGACACCTGCCCTAAAAAATTGTGCTGAAGTAGTGAATGGACAAAAAAATTCAAAACAGGCAGATGTTTCAAGAAGAGACTATGAAGAGTTATGTATTACTCACGCTCTTTTATAAAAAAAGGAAAATGGATACAAGCTCAACCTCAGGGTGTGTTAGACCCATGCAATCTAATCTACGAAAAGTTTCAACTTACACCAGTCGACTGACCATCAGCAAAAAGTATACGAACAATAAATGCTGAAGGGGTTTTAGAGAACTGTGTACCCTCTACCTGCTGGTGAGACGTAAAGGGGTAAGAGCCAATAATGAGAAAAGAAAGGAGCTGTGTTTAAAAGTAAAAATGGAGGTACCATTCAATCCAGCAGGCGCACCATTGGATCTCTCACCTGAGAAGACAAGAATCGAGAAGACACAGGCCGCAAAAGCTGCAGTGCAGCCTTATTCACAATAGCCAAGACAGTGAAGCAATCAAAATGTCCAACAACAGGTGAATGGATAAAGAAGAAGTGGTCCATGTACACAATGGAATATTAGCCATGGAAAACAACGAACCATTGCTCTTTGAGGCACCACAAATGAGTCTGCAGATAATCATGAAAGATGAGGTAAGTTGGAAAGCAAAAGACCTGTATTCTATGATATCACTTATAGGCGTTATCTAATAACTGACACAAATGAACATATTTCCACAGAGAAAGACACTCACAGACTTAGAAAATAAAACTATGCTCAACTGAAAGGAAAGGTGGGGGAATGGATAAATTAAGATTACTGTTACTATATGTATACAAACACAAATTATATAAATATCTCAAAAATACCGACCATATAGCAAGGGAGGTCTGCGGAACCCTCTGTAACATTTTACATGGGAAGAGGATCTGTACTTGAATAGACATATATAATGTACAAATGAACCAGATTGTGTTCACCTAGGACAAACAATATTCTAAGCTTTACCCCAATTAAAAAAAAAAAAATTAAAACCAAGAAGAAATAATGAGACATAAACTTATAGGGCTTTCTCCGTGCACATTCCAATGTAATTTACAACCTAGGAACACGACTTCCAGAAAGGCTCTGCTGCCCTACTACGCAGATTTGGGAATGGAGAAATGCTGCCTGCTTCAAGTCACTTCCCACATCAGGAGCTTTAAAACCATTGCTAAAGGTCACTAAATATTCACAAAACTTGCAGTTCGGTAAATGACACCTGCTCTCTAAAAAGAGTCTCAGGTGGAAAATCGACCAAAAAATTCAAAAGAGGGCAACCTTCCAAGAAGACAATATCAAGAGTTATATTGTACTCCCAATTGTTTCCTTTTTTCAACAGAAAAGAAAACGGCGGTGAAAAATGATGAGTTTTACGAATTTTCAAAGCCATGCAAACCCAAATTACAAAACCCTATCAGCTCACAGCAGCCAGCAGGGCCATTAGCATAAATGCTGCAAACAATAGATACTGAAGCGATTGTGGAGAAATGTGTACCCTCGATTCTAAGGGGGACGTGGTAAGTGCCACTAATGAAAACACAAAGAAGGTGCTTTGAAAAGGGAAAAACGATGCTACCAGTCAGTCAATCACACCCACTGCTGGGGCTATCACCTGAGAAAATGAGAATCAAAAAGTCACAGGCTGGCAATCCTGCACTCCAACAATATTTACCATAGCCAACACTTGGAAGCAATGAATATGTCCATCAACCGAGGAATGAACAAAGAAGAAGTGGTCTACGTACACAGTGGAAAATTTCTCCAATAAAAAATAAAAATTAAATTTAAAAATCCAACAAAACTAAGGAGACATCAGCTTGTGTGGGTTTGTCCGGGCACACTCCACTCTAATTTATAACCGAGAAACACCACAGGCCGCAAGGGCTTTTCCCTAGTTACCAGGGTGGGGAACATAGAAAGGCTGCTGCCCTGTGGCAGTTACCTGCAAAAGCAGTTTTAAAGCCTGTGCTAATGGTCATTTCATAGGAATAAGTACTGCAGAAGTGTAAATGAAACGTGCCCTCAAAATGTCTTCAGGGAGGTAATGGCCAAAACATTTCAAAATGTGACACATACTTTAAGAGAACACTTTGAAGAACTAAGGGGTAATCACAGCTTGAAAAATAAAAAGGACATGCCTTCAAGCTCAGTTTCAACGGATTGTGAGGCACATGCGAATTCAACCACAAAGAGGTATCAGCTCACACTTGTCAGAATAACCATCAGCAAGAAACCTACAAACAATAAATGCTGAAGGAGTTGTGGAGAAATGCATACCCTCAACTTAAAGTGGGACATAAGTTGGAAAGGGCCACGAACTAGAACAGAATTAGGGTGCCTTAAAAACGTAAACATTGAGCTACCATATGATCCAGCAGGCCCACTCCTCCACCTATAATCTAAGAAGAGAGAATTGGAAAGACACAGGCAGGCAAATCTGCATTGCACAGTATTACAATAGCCAAGATATGGAAGTAACCAAAAAGTCCACCAACAGATGGGTGGACAAAGAAGTACTCCTCCATGTACAGATGGAATATTCGCTAGTCAAAAAAATGAAACAATGCCATTTGCAGCGCCATAGATGAGTCTAGACGTAATCACGCCACGTGTAGTCAGTGAGAAAGCAAAATACATATATCCTATGATATCACTTTCTGGAGTTACTTAAAAATTGATACCAATGAAGATATTTCCACAGAGAAAGGCAATCACAGATTCATTAAAAAACTTATGGTACACCAAATAGAAAGGGATGAGGATTGGATACATTACCATATTGGGGTTAACAGAGATATACAAACCATGTGAAATATATAACCACCAAAGACGTACGGAAGACCAGGAGAAGACTAGTCAACATTGTGTCATAACCTACATGGGAAAAGGATGCGAGGAAGAAAAGATACACGTATATGTGTGAAAGACCCACATCTTGCACACCTAGAGCAAACAAACCAATGTAATCAAATCTGCTGGGATAAAAAGTAAAAAGTAAATTACAAATATGAACAAGAAGTAATGAGACATAAATTTAAAGGGCTTTTTCCTGGCCCATTCTATTCTAATTTACAACCTAGAACACCACTTCCATTAAGCCTCTGTTTCCCCAGGTACCAAATTTGGTAAAGAAGAAATGCTGCCACATTGTGGCCGTGTCCTGCAAGAGCAGCTTTAAACTCACAGCTAATGGTTACTTAACATTCACAAGGACTCAGGGCTGTAAAGGACACCTGCCCTAAAAAATTGTGCTGAAGTAGTGAATGGACAAAAAAATTCAAAACAGGCAGATGTTTCAAGAAGAGACTATGAAGAGTTATGTATTACTCACGCTCTTTTATAAAAAAAGGAAAATGGATACAAGCTCAACCTCAGGGTGTGTTAGACCCATGCAATCTAATCTACGAAAAGTTTCAACTTACACCAGTCGACTGACCATCAGCAAAAAGTATACGAACAATAAATGCTGAAGGGGTTTTAGAGAACTGTGTACCCTCTACCTGCTGGTGAGACGTAAAGGGGTAAGAGCCAATAATGAGAAAAGAAAGGAGCTGTGTTTAAAAGTAAAAATGGAGGTACCATTCAATCCAGCAGGCGCACCATTGGATCTCTCACCTGAGAAGACAAGAATCGAGAAGACACAGGCCGCAAAAGCTGCAGTGCAGCCTTATTCACAATAGCCAAGACAGTGAAGCAATCAAAATGTCCAACAACAGGTGAATGGATAAAGAAGAAGTGGTCCATGTACACAATGGAATATTAGCCATGGAAAACAACGAACCATTGCTCTTTGAGGCACCACAAATGAGTCTGCAGATAATCATGAAAGATGAGGTAAGTTGGAAAGCAAAAGACCTGTATTCTATGATATCACTTATAGGCGTTATCTAATAACTGACACAAATGAACATATTTCCACAGAGAAAGACACTCACAGACTTAGAAAATAAAACTATGCTCAACTGAAAGGAAAGGTGGGGGAATGGATAAATTAAGATTACTGTTACTATATGTATACAAACACAAATTATATAAATATCTCAAAAATACCGACCATATAGCAAGGGAGGTCTGCGGAACCCTCTGTAACATTTTACATGGGAAGAGGATCTGTACTTGAATAGACATATATAATGTACAAATGAACCAGATTGTGTTCATCTAGGACAAACAATATTCTAAGCTTTACCCCAATTAAAAAAAAAAAAAAATTAAAACCAAGAAGAAATAATGAGACATAAACTTATAGGGCTTTCTCCGTGCACATTCCAATGTAATTTACAACCTAGGAACACGACTTCCAGAAAGGCTCTGCTGCCCTACTACCCAGATTTGGGAATGGAGAAATGCTGCCTGCTTCAAGTCACTTCCCACATCAGGAGCTTTAAAACCATTGCTAAAGGTCACTAAATATTCACAAAACTTGCAGTTCGGTAAATGACACCTGCTCTCTAAAAAGAGTCTCAGGTGGAAAATCGACCAAAAAATTCAAAAGAGGGCAACCTTCCAAGAAGACAATATCAAGAGTTATATTGTACTCCCAATTGTTTCCTTTTTTCAACAGAAAAGAAAACGGCGGTGAAAAATGATGAGTTTTACGAATTTTCAAAGCCATGCAAACCCAAATTACAAAACCCTATCAGCTCACAGCAGCCAGCAGGGCCATTAGCATAAATGCTGCAAACAATAGATACTGAAGCGATTGTGGAGAAATGTGTACCCTCGATTCTAAGGGGGACGTGGTAAGTGCCACTAATGAAAACACAAAGAAGGTGCTTTGAAAAGGGAAAAACGATGCTACCAGTCAGTCAATCACACCCACTGCTGGGGCTATCACCTGAGAAAATGAGAATCAAAAAGTCACAGGCTGGCAATCCTGCACTCCAACAATATTTACCATAGCCAACACTTGGAAGCAATGAATATGTCCATCAACCGAGGAATGAACAAAGAAGAAGTGGTCTACGTACACAGTGGAAAATTTCTCCAATAAAAAATAAAAATTAAATTTAAAAATCCAACAAAACTAAGGAGACATCAGCTTGTGTGGGTTTGTCCGGGCACACTCCACTCTAATTTATAACCGAGAAACACCACAGGCCGCAAGGGCTTTTCCCTAGTTACCAGGGTGGGGAACATAGAAAGGCTGCTGCCCTGTGGCAGTTACCTGCAAAAGCAGTTTTAAAGCCTGTGCTAATGGTCATTTCATAGGAATAAGTACTGCAGAAGTGTAAATGAAACGTGCCCTCAAAATGTCTTCAGGGAGGTAATGGCCAAAACATTTCAAAATGTGACACATACTTTAAGAGAACACTTTGAAGAACTAAGGGGTAATCACAGCTTGAAAAATAAAAAGGACATGCCTTCAAGCTCAATTTCAACGGATTGTGAGGCACATGCGAATTCAACCACAAAGAGGTATCAGCTCACACTTGTCAGAATAACCATCAGCAAGAAACCTACAAACAATAAATGCTGAAGGAGTTGTGGAGAAATGCATACCCTCAACTTAAAGTGGGACATAAGTTGGAAAGGGCCACGAACTAGAACAGAATTAGGGTGCCTTAAAAACGTAAACATTGAGCTACCATATGATCCAGCAGGCCCACTCCTCCACCTATAATCTAAGAAGAGAGAATTGGAAAGACACAGGCAGGCAAATCTGCATTGCACAGTATTACAATAGCCAAGATATGGAAGTAACCAAAAAGTCCACCAACAGATGGGTGGACAAAGAAGTACTCCTCCATGTACAGATGGAATATTCGCTAGTCAAAAAAATGAAACAATGCCATTTGCAGCGCCATAGATGAGTCTAGACGTAATCACGCCACGTGTAGTCAGTGAGAAAGCAAAATACATATATCCTATGATATCACTTTCTGGAGTTACTTAAAAATTGATACCATTGAAGATATTTCCACAGAGAAAGGCAATCACAGATTCATTAAAAAACTTATGGTACACCAAATAGAAAGGGATGAGGATTGGATACATTACCATATTGGGGTTAACAGAGATATACAAACCATGTGAAATATATAACCACCAAAGACGTACGGAAGAGCAGGAGAAGACTACTCAACATTGTGTCATAACCTACATGGGAAAAGGATGCGAGGAAGAAAAGATACACGTATATGTGTGAAAGACCCACATCTTGCACACCTAGAGCAAACAAACCAATGTAATCAAATCTGCTGGGATAAAAAATAAAAAGTAAATTACAAATATGAACAAGAAGTAATGAGACATAAACTTAAAGGGCTTTTTCCTGGCCCATTCCATTCTAATTTACAACCTAGAGCACCACTTCCATTAAGCCTCTGTTTCCCCAGGTACCAAATTTGGTAAAGAAGAAATGCTGCCACCTTGTGGCCGTTTCCTGCAAGAGCAGCTTTAAACTCACAGCTAATGGTTACTTAACATTCACAGGGACTCAGGGCTGTAAAGGACACGTGCCCTAAAAAATTGTGCTGAAGTAGTGAATGGACAAAAAAATTCAAAACAGGCAGATGTTTCAAGAACAGACTATGAAGAGTTATGTATTACTCACGCTCTTTTATAAAAAAAGGAAAATGGATACAAGCTCAACCTCAGGGTGTGTTAGACCCATGCAATCTAATCTACGAAAAGTTTCAACTTACACCAGTCGACTGACCATCAGCAAAAAGTATACGAACAATAAATGCTGAAGGGGTTTTAGAGAACTGTGTACCCTCTACCTGCTGGTGAGACGTAAAGGGGTAAGAGCCAATAATGAGAAAAGAAAGGAGCTGTGTTTAAAAGTAAAAATGGAGGTACCATTCAATCCAGCAGGCGCACCATTGGATCTCTCACCTGAGAAGACAAGAATCGAGAAGACACAGGCCGCAAAAGCTGCAGTGCAGCCTTATTCACAATAGCCAAGACAGTGAAGCAATCAAAATGTCCAACAACAGGTGAATGGATAAAGAAGAAGTGGTCCATGTACACAATGGAATATTAGCCATGGAAAACAACGAACCATTGCTCTTTGAGGCACCACAAATGAGTCTGCAGATAATCATGAAAGATGAGGTAAGTTGGAAAGCAAAAGACCTGTATTCTATGATATCACTTATAGGCGTTATCTAATAACTGACACAAATGAACATATTTCCACAGAGAAAGACACTCACAGACTTAGAAAATAAAACTATGCTCAACTGAAAGGAAAGGTGGGGGAATGGATAAATTAAGATTACTGTTACTATATGTATACAAACACAAATTATATAAATATCTCAAAAATACCGACCATATAGCAAGGGAGGTCTGCGGAACCCTCTGTAACATTTTACATGGGAAGAGGATCTGTACTTGAATAGACATATATAATGTACAAATGAACCAGATTGTGTTCACCTAGGACAAACAATATTCTAAGCTTTACCCCAATTAAAAAAAAAAAAATTAAAACCAAGAAGAAATAATGAGACATAAACTTATAGGGCTTTCTCCGTGCACATTCCAATGTAATTTACAACCTAGGAACACGACTTCCAGAAAGGCTCTGCTGCCCTACTACCCAGATTTGGGAATGGAGAAATGCTGCCTGCTTCAAGTCACTTCCCACATCAGGAGCTTTAAAACCATTGCTAAAGGTCACTAAATATTCACAAAACTTGCAGTTCGGTAAATGACACCTGCTCTCTAAAAAGAGTCTCAGGTGGAAAATCGACCAAAAAATTCAAAAGAGGGCAACCTTCCAAGAAGACAATATCAAGAGTTATATTGTACTCCCAATTGTTTCCTTTTTTCAACAGAAAAGAAAACGGCGGTGAAAAATGATGAGTTTTACGAATTTTCAAAGCCATGCAAACCCAAATTACAAAACCCTATCAGCTCACAGCAGCCAGCAGGGCCATTAGCATAAATGCTGCAAACAATAGATACTGAAGCGATTGTGGAGAAATGTGTACCCTCGATTCTAAGGGGGACGTGGTAAGTGCCACTAATGAAAACACAAAGAAGGTGCTTTGAAAAGGGAAAAACGATGCTACCAGTCAGTCAATCACACCCACTGCTGGGGCTATCACCTGAGAAAATGAGAATCAAAAAGTCACAGGCTGGCAATCCTGCACTCCAACAATATTTACCATAGCCAACACTTGGAAGCAATGAAAATGTCCATCAACCGAGGAATGCACAAAGAAGAAGTGGTCCACGTACACAGTGGAAAATTACTCCAATAAAAAATAAAAATTAAATTTAAAAATCCAACAAAACTAAGGAGACATCAGCTTGTGTGGGTTTGTCCGGGCACACTCCACGCTAATTTATAACCGAGAAACACCACAGGCCGCAAGGGCTTTTCCCTAGTTACCAGGGTGGGGAACATAGAAAGGCTGCTGCCCTCTGGCAGTTACCTGCAAAAGCAGTTTTAAAGCCTGTGCTAATGGTCATTTCATAGGAATAAGTACTGCAGAAGTGTAAATGAAACCTGCCCTCAAAATGTCTTCAGGGAGGTAATGGCCAAAACATTTCAAAATGTGACACATACTTTAAGAGAACACTTTGAAGAACTAAGGGGAAATCACAGCTTGAAAAATAAAAAGGACATGCCTTCAAGCTCAATTTCAACGGATTATGAGGCACGTGCGAATTCAACCACAAAGAGGTATCAGGTCACACTTTTCAGAATAACCATCAGCAAGAAAACTACAAACAATAAATGCTGAAGGTGTTGTGGAGAAATGCATACCCTCAACTGCAAGTAGGACATAAGTTGGAAAGGGCCACCAACTAGAAAAGAATGGGGGTGCCTTAAAAACGTAAACATTGAGCTACCATATGATCCAGCAGGCCCACTCCTCCACCTATAATCTAAGAAGAGAGAATTGGAAAGACACAGGCAGGCATATCTGCCTTGCACAGTATTACAATAGCCAAGATATGGAAGTAACCAAAAAGTCCACCAACAGATGGGTGGACAAAGAAGTACTCCTCCATGTACAGATGGAATATTCGCTAGTGAAAAAAATGAAACAATACCATTTGCAGCGCCATAGATGAGTCTAGACGTAATCACGCCACGGGTAGTCAGTGAGAAAGCAAAATACATATATCCTATGATATCACTTTCAGGAGTTACTTAAAAATTGATACCAATGGAGATATTTCCACAGAGAAAGGCAATCACAGTTTCATTAAAAAACTTATGGTTCACCAAATAGAAAGGGATGAGGATTGGATGCATTACCATATTGGGGTTAACAGAGATATACAAACCATGTGAAATATATAACCACCAAAGACGTACGGAAGACCAGGAGAAGACTACTCAACATTGTGTCATAACCTACATGGGAAAAGGATGCGAGGAAGAAAAGATACACGTATATGTGTGAAAGACCCACATCTTGCACACCTAGAGCAAACAAACCAATGTAATCAAATTTTCTGGGATAAAAAATAAAAAGTAAATTACAAATATGAACAAGAAGTAATGAGACATAAACTTAAAGGGCTTTTTCCTGGCCCATTCCATTCTAATTTACAACCTAGAGCAGCACTTCCATTAAGCCTCTGTTTCCCCAGGTACCAAATTTGGTAAAGAAGAAATGCTGCCACGTTGTGGCCGTGTCCTGCAAGAGCAGCTTTAAACTCACAGCTAATGGTTACTTAACATTCACAAGGACTCAGGGCTGTAAAGGACACCTGCCCTAAAAAATTGTGCTGAAGTAGTGAATGGACAAAAAAATTCAAAACAGGCAGATGTTTCAAGAAGAGACTATGAAGAGTTATGTATTACTCACGCTCTTTTAAAAAAAAAGAAAAATGGATACAAGCTCAACCTCAGGGTGTGTTAGACCCATGCAATCTAATCTACGAAAAGTTTCAACTTACACCAGTCGACTGACCATCAGCAAAAAATATACGAACAATAAATGCTGAAGGGGTTTTAGAGAACTGTGTACCCTCTACCTGCTGGTGAGACGTAAAGGGGTAACAGCCAATAATGAGAAAAGAAAGGAGCTGTGTTTAAAAGTAAAAATGGAGGTACCATTCAATCCAGCAGGCGCACCATTGGATCTCTCACCTGAGAAGACAAGAATCGAGAAGACACAGGCCGCAAAAGCTGCAGTGCAGCCTTATTCACAATAGCCAAGACAGTGAAGCAATCAAAATGTCCAACAACAGGTGAATGGATAAAGAAGAAGTGGTCCATGTACACAATGGAATATTAGCCATGGAAAACAACGAACCATTGCTCTTTGAGGCACCACAAATGAGTCTGCAGATAATCATGAAAGATGAGGTAAGTTGAAAAGCAAAAGACCTGTATTCTATGATATCACTTATAGGCGTTATCTAATAACTGACACAAATGAACATATTTCCACAGAGAAAGACACTCACAGACTTAGAAAATAAAACTATGCTCAACTGAAAGGAAAGGTGGGGGAATGGATAAATTAAGATTACTGTTACTATATGTATACAAACACAAATTATATCAATATCTCAAAAATACCGACCATATAGCAAGGGAGGTCTGCGGAACCCTCTGTAACATTTTACATGGGGAGAGGATCTGTACTTGAATAGACATATATAATGTACAAATGAACCAGAGTGTGTTCACCTAGGACAAACAATATTCTAAGCTTTACCCCAATGAAAAAAAAAATTAAAACCAAGAAGAAATAATGAGACATAAACTTATAGGGCTTTCTCCGTGCACATTCCAATGTAATTTACAACCTAGGAACACGACTTCCAGAAAGGCTCTGCTGCCCTACTACCCAGATTTGGGAATGGAGAAATGCTGCCTGCTTCAGGTCACTTCCCACAACAGGAGCTTTAAAACCATTGCTAAAGGTCACTAAATATTCACAAAACTTGCAGTTCGGTAAATGACACCTGCTCTCTAAAAAGAGTCTCAGGTGGAAAATCGACCAAAAAATTCAAAAGAGGGCAACCTTCCAAGAAGACAATATCAAGAGTTATATTGTACTCCCAATTGTTTCCTTTTTTCAACAGAAAAGAAAACGGCGGTGAAAAATGATGAGTTTTACGAATTTTCAAAGCCATGCAAACCCAAATTACAAAACCCTATCAGCTCACAGCAGCCAGCAGGGCCATTAGCATAAATGCTGCAAACAATAGATACTGAAGCGATTGTGGAGAAATGTGTACCCTCGATTCTAAGGGGGACGTGGTAAGTGCCACTAATGAAAACACAAAGAAGGTGCTTTGAAAAGGGAAAAAACGATGCTACCAGTCAGTCAATCACACCCACTGCTGGGGCTATCACCTGAGAAAATGAGAATCAAAAAGTCACAGGCTGGCAATCCTGCACTCCAACAATATTTACCATAGCCAACACTTGGAAGCAATGAAAATGTCCATCAACCGAGGAATGCACAAAGAAGAAGTGGTCCACGTACACAGTGGAAAATTACTCCAATAAAAAATGAAAATTAAATTTAAAAATCCAACAAAACTAAGGAGACATCAGCTTGTGTGGGTTTGTCCGGGCACACTCCACGCTAATTTATAACCGAGAAACACCACAGGCCGCAAGGGCTTTTCCCTAGTTACCAGGGTGGGGAACATAGAAAGGCTGCTGCCCTCTGGCAGTTACCTGCAAAAGCAGTTTTAAAGCCTGTGCTAATGGTCATTTCATAGGAATAAGTACTGCAGAAGTGTAAATGAAACCTGCCCTCAAAATGTCTTCAGGGAGGTAATGGCCAAAACATTTCAAAATGTGACACATACTTTAAGAGAACACTTTGAAGAATAAGGGGAAATCACAGCTTGAAAAATAAAAAGGACATGCCTTAAAGCTCAATTTCAACGGATTATGAGGCACGTGCGAATTCAACCACAAAGAGGTATCAGGTCACACTTTTCAGAATAACCATCAGCAAGAAAACTACAAACAATAAATGCTGAAGGTGTTGTGGAGAAATGCATACCCTCAACTGCAAGTAGGACATAAGTTGGAAAGGGCCACCAACTAGAAAAGAATGGGGGTGCCTTAAAAACGTAAACATTGAGCTACCATATGATCCAGCAGGCCCACTCCTCCACCTATAATCTAAGAAGAGAGAATTGGAAAGACACAGGCAGGCATATCTGCCTTGCACAGTATTACAATAGCCAAGATATGGAAGTAACCAAAAAGTCCACCAACAGATGGGTGGACAAAGAAGTACTCCTCCATGTACAGATGGAATATTCGCTAGTGAAAAAAATGAAACAATACCATTAGCAGCGCCATAGATGAGTCTAGACGTAATCACGCCACGGGTAGTCAGTGAGAAAGCAAAATACATATATCCTATGATATCACTTTCAGGAGTTACTTAAAAATTGATACCAATGGAGATATTTCCACAGAGAAAGGCAATCACAGTTTCATTAAAAAACTTATGGTTCACCAAATAGAAAGGGATGAGGATTGGATGCATTACCATATTGGGGTTAACAGAGATATACAAACCATGTGAAATATATAACCACCAAAGGCGTACGGAAGACCAGGAGAAGACTACTCAACATTGTGTCATAACCTACATGGGAAAAGGATGCGAGGAAGAAAAGATACACGTATATGTGTGAAAGACCCACATCTTGCACACCTAGAGCAAACAAACCAATGTAATCAAATCTGCTGGGATAAAAAATAAAAAGTAAATTACAAATATGAACAAGAAGTAATGAGACATAAACTTAAAGGGCTTTTTCCTGGCCCATTCCATTCTAATTTACAACCTAGAGCACCACTTCCATTAAGCCTCTGTTTCCCCAGGTAACAAATTTGGTAAAGAAGAAATGCTGCCACGTTGTGGCCGTGTCCTGCAAGAGCAGCTTTAAACTCACAGCTAATGGTTACTTAACATTCACAAGGACTCAGGGCTGTAAAGGACACCTGCCCTAAAAAATTGTGCTGAAGTAGTGAATGGACAAAAAAATTCAAAACAGGCAGATGTTTCAAGAAGAGACTATGAAGAGTTATGTATTACTCACGCTCTTTTAAAAAAAAAGGAAAATGGATACAAGCTCAACCTCAGGGTGTGTTAGACCCATGCAATCTAATCTACGAAAAGTTTCAACTTACACCAGTCGACTGACCATCAGCAAAAAGTATACGAACAATAAATGCTGAAGGGGTTTTAGAGAACTGTGTACCCTCTACCTGCTGGTGAGACGTAAAGGGGTAACAGCCAATAATGAGAAAAGAAAGGAGCTGTGTTTAAATGTAAAAATGGAGGTACCATTCAATCCAGCAGGCGCACCATTGGATCTCTCACCTGAGAAGACAAGAATCGAGAAGACACAGGCCGCAAAAGCTGCAGTGCAGCCTTATTCACAATAGCCAAGACAGTGAAGCAATCAAAATGTCCAACAACAGGTGAATGGATAAAGAAGAAGTGGTCCATGTACACAATGGAATATTAGCCATGGAAAACAACGAACCATTGCTCTTTGAGGCACCACAAATGAGTCTGCAGATAATCATGAAAGATGAGGTAAGTTGGAAAGCAAAAGACCTGTATTCTATGATATCACTTATAGGCGTTATCTAATAACTGACACAAATGAACATATTTCCACAGAGAAAGACACTCACAGACTTAGAAAATAAAACTATGCTCAACTGAAAGGAAAGGTGGGGGAATGGATAAATTAAGATTACTGTTACTATATGTATACAAACACAAATTATATAAATATCTCAAAAATACCGACCATATAGCAAGGGAGGTCTGCGGAACCCTCTGTAACATTTTACATGGGGAGAGGATCTGTACTTGAATAGACATATATAATGTACAAATGAACCAGAGTGTGTTCACCTAGGACAAACAATATTCTAAGCTTTACCCCAATGAAAAAAAAAATTAAAACCAAGAAGAAATAATGAGACATAAACTTATAGGGCTTTCTCCGTGCACATTCCAATGTAATTTACAACCTAGGAACACGACTTCCAGAAAGGCTCTGCTGCCCTACTACCCAGATTTGGGAATGGAGAAATGCTGCCTGCTTCAGGTCACTTCCCACAACAGGAGCTTTAAAACCATTGCTAAAGGTCACTAAATATTCACAAAACTTGCAGTTCGGTAAATGACACCTGCTCTCTAAAAAGAGTCTCAGGTGGAAAATCGACCAAAAAATTCAAAAGAGGGCAACCTTCCAAGAAGACAATATCAAGAGTTATATTGTACTCCCAATTGTTTCCTTTTTTCAACAGAAAAGAAAACGGCGGTGAAAAATGATGAGTTTTACGAATTTTCAAAGCCATGCAAACCCAAATTACAAAACCCTATCAGCTCACAGCAGCCAGCAGGGCCATTAGCATAAATGCTGCAAACAATAGATACTGAAGCGATTGTGGAGAAATGTGTACCCTCGATTCTAAGGGGGACGTGGTAAGTGCCACTAATGAAAACACAAAGAAGGTGCTTTGAAAAGGGAAAAACGATGCTACCAGTCAGTCAATCACACCCACTGCTGGGGCTATCACCTGAGAAAATGAGAATCAAAAAGTCACAGGCTGGCAATCCTGCACTCCAACAATATTTACCATAGCCAACACTTGGAAGCAATGAAAATGTCCATCAACCGAGGAATGCACAAAGAAGAAGTGGTCCACGTACACAGTGGAAAATTACTCCAATAAAAAATAAAAATTAAATTTAAAAATCCAACAAAACTAAGGAGACATCAGCTTGTGTGGGTTTGTCCGGGCACACTCCACTCTAATTTATAACCGAGAAACACCACAGGCCGCAAGGGCTTTTCCCTAGTTACCAGGGTGGGGAACATAGAAAGGCTGCTGCCCTCTGGCAGTTACCTGCAAAAGCAGTTTTAAAGCCTGTGCTAATGGTCATTTCATAGGAATAAGTACTGCAGAAGTGTAAATGAAACCTGCCCTCAAAATGTCTTCAGGGAGGTAATGGCCAAAACATTTCAAAATGTGACACATACTTTAAGAGAACACTTTGAAGAACTAAGGGGAAATCACAGCTTGAAAAATAAAAAGGACATGCCTTAAAGCTCAATTTCAACGGATTATGAGGCACGTGCGAATTCAACCACAAAGAGGTATCAGGTCACACTTTTCAGAATAACCATCAGCAAGAAAACTACAAACAATAAATGCTGAAGGTGTTGTGGAGAAATGCATACCCTCAACTGCAAGTAGGACATAAGTTGGAAAGGGACACCAACTAGAACAGAATGGGGGTGCCTTAAAAACGTAAACATTGAGCTACCATATGATCCAGCAGGCCCACTCCTCCACCTATAATCTAAGAAGAGAGAATTCGAAAGACACAGGCAGGCAAATCTGCATTGCACAGTATTACAATAGCCAAGATATGGAAGTAACCAAAAAGTCCACCAACAGATGGGTGGACAAAGAAGTACTCCTCCATGTACAGATGGAATATTCGCTAGTCAAAAAAATGAAACAATACCATTTGCAGCGCCATAGATGAGTCTAGACGTAATCACGCCACGGGTAGTCAGTGAGAAAGCAAAATACATATATCCTATGATATCACTTTCAGGAGTTACTTAAAAATTGATACCAATGGAGATATTTCCACAGAGAAAGGCAATCACAGTTTCATTAAAAAACTTATGGTTCACCAAATAGAAAGGGATGAGGATTGGATACATTACCATATTGGGGTTAACAGAGATATACAAACCATGTGAAATATATAACCACCAAAGACGTACGGAAGACCAGGAGAAGACTACTCAACATTGTGTCATAACCTACATGGGAAAAGGATGCGAGGAAGAAAAGATACACGTATATGTGTGAAAGACCCACATCTTGCACACCTAGAGCAAACAAACCAATGTAATCAAATCTGCTGGGATAAAAAATAAAAAGTAAATTACAAATATGAACAAGAAGTAATGAGACATAAACTTAAAGGGCTTTTTCCTGGCCCATTCCATTCTAATTTACAACCTAGAGCACCACTTCCATTAAGCCTCTGTTTCCCCAGGTACCAAATTTGGTAAAGAAGAAATGCTGCCACCTTGTGGCCGTGTCCTGCAAGAGCAGCTTTAAACTCACAGCTAATGGTTACTTAACATTCACAAGGACTCAGGGCTGTAAAGGACACCTGCCCTAAAAAATTGTGCTGAAGTAGTGAATGGACAAAAAAATTCAAAACAGGCAGATGTTTCAAGAAGAGACTATGAAGAGTTATGTATTACTCACGCTCTTTTAAAAAAAAAGGAAAATGGATACAAGCTCAACCTCAGGGTGTGTTAGACCCATGCAATCTAATGTACGAAAAGATTCAACTTACACCAGTCGACTGACCATCAGCAAAAAGTATATGAACAATAAATGCTGAAGGGGTTTTAGAGAACTGTGTACCCTCTACCTGCTGGTGAGACGTAAAGGGGTAAGAGCCAATAATGAGAAAAGAAAGGAGCTGTGTTTAAAAGTAAAAATGGAGGTACCATTCAATCCAGCAGGCGCACCATTGGATCTCTCACCTGAGAAGACAAGAATCGAGAAGACACAGGCCGCAAAAGCTGCAGTGCAGCCTTATTCACAATAGCCAAGACAGTGAAGCAATCAAAATGTCCAACAACAGGTGAATGGATAAAGAAGAAGTGGTCCATGTACACAATGGAATATTAGCCATGGAAAACAACGAACCATTGCTCTTTGAGGCACCACAAATGAGTCTGCAGATAATCATGAAAGATGAGGTAAGTTGGAAAGCAAAAGACCTGTATTCTATGATATCACTTACAGGCGTTATCTAATAACTGACACAAATGAACATATTTCCACAGAGAAAGACACTCACAGACTTAGAAAATAAAACTATGCTCAACTGAAAGGAAAGGTGGGGGAATGGATAAATTAAGATTACTGTTACTATATGTATACAAACACAAATTATATAAATATCTCAAAAATACCGACCATATAGCAAGGGAGGTCTGCGGAACCCTCTGTAACATTTTACATGGGAAGAGGATCTGTACTTGAATAGACATATATAATGTACAAATGAACCAGATTGTGTTCACCTAGGACAAACAACATTCTAAGCTTTACCCCAAAAAAAAAAAAAAATTAAAACCAAGAAGAAATAATGAGATATAAACTTATAGGGCTTTCTCCGTGCACATTCCAATGTAATTTACAACCTAGGAACACGACTTCCAGAAAGGCTCTGCTGCCCTACTACCCAGATTTGGGAATGGAGAAATGCTGCCTGCTTCAGGTCACTTCCCACAACAGGAGCTTTAAAACCATTGCTAAAGGTCACTAAATATTCACAAAACTTGCAGTTCGGTAAATGACACCTGCTCTCTAAAAAGAGTCTCAGGTGGAAAATCGACCAAAAAATTCAAAAGAGGGCAACCTTCCAAGAAGACAATATCAAGAGTTATATTGTACTCCCAATTGTTTCCTTTTTTCAACAGAAAAGAAAACGGCGGTGAAAAATGATGTGTTTTACGAATTTTCAAAGCCATGCAAACCCAAATTACAAAACCCTATCAGCTCACAGCAGCCAGCAGGGCCATTAGCATAAATGCTGCACACAATAGATACTGAAGCGATTGTGGAGAAATGTGTACCCTCGATTCTAAGGGGGACGTGGTAAGTGCCACTAATGAAAACACAAAGAAGGTGCTTTGAAAAGGGAAAAACGATGCTACCAGTCAGTCAATCACACCCACTGCTGGGGCTATCACCTGAGAAAATGAGAATCAAAAAGTCACAGGCTGGCAATCCTGCACTCCAACAATATTTACCATAGCCAACACTTGGAAGCAATGAAAATGTCCATCAACCGAGGAATGCACAAAGAAGAAGTGGTCCACGTACACAGTGGAAAATTACTCCAATAAAAAATAAAAATTAAATTTAAAAATCCAACAAAACTAAGGAGACATCAGCTTGTGTGGGTTTGTCCGGGCACACTCCACTCTAATTTATAACCGAGAAACACCACAGGCCGCAAGGGCTTTTCCCTAGTTACCAGGGTGGGGAACATAGAAAGGCTGCTGCCCTCTGGCATTTACCTGCAAAAGCAGTTTTAAAGCCTGTGCTAATGGTCATTTCATAGGAATAAGTACTGCAGAAGTGTAAATGAAACGTGCCCTCAAAATGTCTACAGGGAGGTAATGGCCAAAACATTTCAAAATGTGACACATACTTTAAGAGAACACTTTGAAGAACTAAGGGGAAATCACAGCTTGAAAAATAAAAAGGACATGCCTTAAAGCTCAATTTCAACGGATTATGAGGCACGTG
This sequence comes from Balaenoptera physalus, assembly GCF_965194825.1. Lineage (NCBI taxonomy): Eukaryota > Metazoa > Chordata > Mammalia > Artiodactyla > Balaenopteridae > Balaenoptera > Balaenoptera physalus. The sequence continues at coordinate 262,484 of NW_028126557.1, forward strand.
CGAATTCAACCACAAAGAGGTATCAGGTCACACTTTTCAGAATAACCATCAGCAAGAAAACTACAAACAATAAATGCTGAAGGTGTTGTGGAGAAATGCATACCCTCAACTGCAAGTAGGACATAAGTTGGAGAGGGCCACCAACTAGAACAGAATGGGGGTGCCTTAAAAACGTAAACATTGAGCTACCATATGATCCAGCAGGCCCACTCCTCCACCTATAATCTAAGAAGAGAGAATTGGAAAGACACAGGCAGGCAAATCTGCATTGCACAGTATTACAATATCCAAGATATGGAAGTAACCAAAAAGTCCACCAACAGATGGGTGGACAAAGAAGTACTCCTCCATGTACAGATGGAATATTCGCTAGTGAAAAAAATGAAACAATACCATTTCCAGCGCCATAGATGAGTCTAGACGTAATCACGCCACGGGTAGTCAGTGAGAAAGCAAAATACATATATCCTATGATATCACTTTCAGGAGTTACTTAAAAATTGATACCAATGGAGATATTTCCACAGAGAAAGGCAATCACAGTTTCATTAAAAAACTTATGGTTCACCAAATAGAAAGGGATGAGGATTGGATACATTACCATATTGGGGTTAACAGAGATATACAAACCATGTGAAATATATAACCACCAAAGACGTACGGAAGACCAGGAGAAGACTACTCAACATTGTGTCATAACCTACATGGGAAAAGGATGCGAGGAAGAAAAGATACACGTATATGTGTGAAAGACCCACATCTTGCACACCTAGAGCAAACAAACCAATGTAATCAAATCTGCTGGGATAAAAAGTAAAAAGTAAATTACAAATATGAACAGGAAGTAATGAGACATAAATTTAAAGGGCTTTTTCCTGGCCCATTCCATTCTAATTTACAACCTAGAACACCACTTCCATTAAGCCTTTGTTTCCCCAGGTACCAAATTTGGTAAAGAAGAAATGCTGCCACCTTGTTGCCGTGTCCTGCAAGAGCAGCTTTAAACTCACAGCTAATGGTTACTTAACATTCACAAGGACTCAGGGCTGTAAAGGACACCTGCCCTAAAAAATTGTGCTGAAGTAGTGAATGGACAAAAAAATTCAAAACAGGCAGATGTTTCAAGAAGAGACTATGAAGAGTTATGTATTACTCACGCTCTTTTAAAAAAAAAGGAAAATGGATACAAGCTCAACCTCAGGGTGTGTTAGACCCATGCAATCTAATCTACGAAAAGTTTCAACTTACACCAGTCGACTGACCATCAGCAAAAAGTATACGAACAATAAATGCTGAAGGGGTTTTAGAGAACTGTGTACCCTCTACCTGCTGGTGAGACGTAAAGGGGTAACAGCCAATAATGAGAAAAGAAAGGAGCTGTGTTTAAAAGTAAAAATGGAGGTACCATTCAATCCAGCAGGCGCACCATTGGATCTCTCACCTGAGAAGACAAGAATCGAGAAGACACAGGCCGCAAAAGCTGCAGTGCAGCCTTATTCACAATAGCCAAGACAGTGAAGCAATCAAAATGTCCAACAACAGGTGAATGGATAAAGAAGAAGTGGTTCATGTACACAATGGAATATTAGCCATGGAAAACAACGAACCATTGCTCTTTGAGGCACCACAAATGAGTCTGCAGATAATCATGAAAGATGAGGTAAGTTGGAAAGCAAAAGACCTGTATTCTATGATATCACTTACAGGCGTTATCTAATAACTGACACAAATGAACATATTTCCACAGAGAAAGACACTCACAGACTTAGAAAATAAAACTATGCTCAACTGAAAGGAAAGGTGGGGGAATGGATAAATTAAGATTACTGTTACTATATGTATACAAACACAAATTATATAAATATCTCAAAAATACCGACCATAGAGCAAGGGAGGTCTGCGGAACCCTCTGTAACATTTTACATGGGAAGAGGATCTGTACTTGAATAGACATATATAATGTACAAATGAACCAGATTGTGTTCACCTAGGACAAACAACATTCTAAGCTTTACCCCAAAAAAAAAAAAAAATTAAAACCAAGAAGAAATAATGAGATATAAACTTATAGGGCTTTCTCCGTGCACATTCCAATGTAATTTACAACCTAGGAACACGACTTCCAGAAAGGCTCTGCTGCCCTACTACCCAGATTTGGGAATGGAGAAATGCTGCCTGCTTCAGGTCACTTCCCACAACAGGAGCTTTAAAACCATTGCTAAAGGTCACTAAATATTCACAAAACTTGCAGTTCGGTAAATGACACCTGCTCTCTAAAAAGAGTCTCAGGTGGAAAATCGACCAAAAAATTCAAAAGAGGGCAACCTTCCAAGAAGACAATATCAAGAGTTATATTGTACTCCCAATTGTTTCCTTTTTTCAACAGAAAAGAAAACGGCGGTGAAAAATGATGTGTTTTACGAATTTTCAAAGCCATGCAAACCCAAATTACAAAACCCTATCAGCTCACAGCAGCCAGCAGGGCCATTAGCATAAATGCTGCACACAATAGATACTGAAGCGATTGTGGAGAAATGTGTACCCTCGATTCTAAGGGGGACGTGGTAAGTGCCACTAATGAAAACACAAAGAAGGTGCTTTGAAAAGGGAAAAACGATGCTACCAGTCAGTCAATCACACCCACTGCTGGGGCTATCACCTGAGAAAATGAGAATCAAAAAGTCACAGGCTGGCAATCCTGCACTCCAACAATATTTACCATAGCCAACACTTGGAAGCAATGAAAATGTCCATCAACCGAGGAATGCACAAAGAAGAAGTGGTCCACGTACACAGTGGAAAATTACTCCAATAAAAAATAAAAATTAAATTTAAAAATCCAACAAAACTAAGGAGACATCAGCTTGTGTGGGTTTGTCCGGGCACACTCCACTCTAATTTATAACCGAGAAACACCACAGGCCGCAAGGGCTTTTCCCTAGTTACCAGGGTGGGGAACATAGAAAGGCTGCTGCCCTCTGGCATTTACCTGCAAAAGCAGTTTTAAAGCCTGTGCTAATGGTCATTTCATAGGAATAAGTACTGCAGAAGTGTAAATGAAACGTGCCCTCAAAATGTCTTCAGGGAGGTAATGGCCAAAACATTTCAAAATGTGATACATACTTTAAGAGAACACTTTGAAGAACTAAGGGGAAATCACAGCTTGAAAAATAAAAAGGACATGCCTTAAAGCTCAATTTCAACGGATTATGAGGCACGTGCCAATTCAACCACAAAGAGGTATCAGGTCACACTTTTCAGAATAACCATCAGCAAGAAAACTACAAACAATAAATGCTGAAGGTGTTGTGGAGAAATGCATACCCTCAACTGCAAGTAGGACATAAGTTGGAGAGGGCCACCAACTAGAACAGAATGGGGGTGCCTTAAAAACGTAAACATTGAGCTACCATATGATCCAGCAGGCCCACTCCTCCACCTATAATCTAAGAAGAGAGAATTGGAAAGACACAGGCAGGCAAATCTGCATTGCACAGTATTACAATATCCAAGATATGGAAGTAACCAAAAAGTCCACCAACAGATGGGTGGACAAAGAAGTACTCCTCCATGTACAGATGGAATATTCGCTAGTGAAAAAAATGAAACAATACCATTTCCAGCGCCATAGATGAGTCTAGACGTAATCACGCCACGGGTAGTCAGTGAGAAAGCAAAATACATATATCCTATGATATCACTTTCAGGAGTTACTTAAAAATTGATACCAATGGAGATATTTCCACAGAGAAAGGCAATCACAGTTTCATTAAAAAACTTATGGTTCACCAAATAGAAAGGGATGAGGATTGGATACATTACCATATTGGGGTTAACAGAGATATACAAACCATGTGAAATATATAACCACCAAAGACGTACGGAAGACCAGGAGAAGACTACTCAACATTGTGTCATAACCTACATGGGAAAAGGATGCGAGGAAGAAAAGATACACGTATATGTGTGAAAGACCCACATCTTGCACACCTAGAGCAAACAAACCAATGTAATCAAATCTGCTGGGATAAAAAGTAAAAAGTAAACTACAAATATGAACAGGAAGTAATGAGACATAAATTTAAAGGGCTTTTTCCTGGCCCATTCCATTCTAATTTACAACCTAGAACACCACTTCCATTAAGCCTTTGTTTCCCCAGGTACCAAATTTGGTAAAGAAGAAATGCTGCCACCTTGTGGCCGTGTCCTGCAAGAGCAGCTTTAAACTCACAGCTAATGGTTACTTAACATTCACAAGGACTCAGGGCTGTAAAGGACACCTGCCCTAAAAAATTGTGCTGAAGTAGTGAATGGACAAAAAAATTCAAAACAGGCAGATGTTTCAAGAAGAGACTATGAAGAGTTATGTATTACTCACGCTCTTTTAAAAAAAAAGGAAAATGGATACAAGCTCAACCTCAGGGTGTGTTAGACCCATGCAATCTAATCTACGAAAAGTTTCAACTTACACCAGTCGACTGACCATCAGCAAAAAGTATACGAACAATAAATGCTGAAGGGGTTTTAGAGAACTGTGTACCCTCTACCTGCTGGTGAGACGTAAAGGGGTAACAGCCAATAATGAGAAAAGAAAGGAGCTGTGTTTAAAAGTAAAAATGGAGGTACCATTCAATCCAGCAGGCGCACCATTGGATCTCTCACCTGAGAAGACAAGAATCGAGAAGACACAGGCCGCAAAAGCTGCAGTGCAGCCTTATTCACAATAGCCAAGACAGTGAAGCAATCAAAATGTCCAACAACAGGTGAATGGATAAAGAAGAAGTGGTCCATGTACACAATGGAATATTAGCCATGGAAAACAACGAACCATTGCTCTTTGAGGCACCACAAATGAGTCTGCAGATAATCATGAAAGATGAGGTAAGTTGGAAAGCAAAAGACCTGTATTCTATGATATCACTTATAGGCGTTATCTAATAACTGACACAAATGAACATATTTCCACAGAGAAAGACACTCACAGACTTAGAAAATAAAACTATGCTCAACTGAAAGGAAAGGTGGGGGAATGGATAAATTAAGATTACTGTTACTATATGTATACAAACACAAATTATATAAATATCTCAAAAATACCGACCATATAGCAAGGGAGCTCTGCGGAACCCTCTGTAACATTTTACATGGGAAGAGGATCTGTACTTGAATAGACATATATAATGTTCAAATGAACCAGATTGTGTTCACCTAGGACAAACAATATTCTAAGCTTTACCCCAATTAAAAAAAAAAATTAAAACCAAGAAGAAATAATGAGACATAAACTTATAGGGCTTTCTCCGTGCACATTCCAATGTAATTTACAACCTAGGAACACGACTTCCAGAAAGGCTCTGCTGCCCTACTACCCAGATTTGGGAATGGAGAAATGCTGCCTGCTTCAGGTCACTTCCCACAACAGGAGCTTTAAAACCATTGCTAAATGTCACTAAATATTCACAAAACTTGCAGTTCGGTAAATGACACCTGCTCTCTAAAAAGAGTCTCAGGTGGAAAATCGACCAAAAAATTCAAAAGAGGGCAACCTTCCAAGAAGACAATATCAAGAGTTATATTGTACTCCCAACTGTTTCCTTTTTTCAACAGAAAAGAAAACGGCGGTGAAAAATGATGAGTTTTACGAATTTTCAAAGCCATGCAAACCCAAATTACAAAACCCTATCAGCTCACAGCAGCCAGCAGGGCCATTAGCATAAATGCTGCAAACAATAGATACTGAAGCGATTGTGGAGAAATGTGTACCCTCGATTCTAAGGGGGATGTGGTAAGTGCCACTAATGAAAACACAAAGAAGGTGCTTTGAAAAGGGAAAAACGATGCTACCAGTCAGTCAATCACACCCACTGCTGGGGCTATCACCTGAGAAAATGAGAATCAAAAAGTCACAGGCTGGCAATCCTGCACTCCAACAATATTTACCATAGCCAACACTTGGAAGCAATGAAAATGTCCATCAACCGAGGAATGCACAAAGAAGAAGTGGTCCACGTACACAGTGGAAAATTACTCCAATAAAAAATAAAAATTAAATTTAAAAATCCAACAAAACTAAGGAGACATCAGCTTGTGTGGGTTTGTCCGGGCACACTCCACGCTAATTTATAACCGAGAAACACCACAGGCCGCAAGGGCTTTTCCCTAGTTACCAGGGTGGGGAACATAGAAAGGCTGCTGCCCTCTGGCAGTTACCTGCAAAAGCAGTTTTAAAGCCTGTGCTAATGGTCATTTCATAGGAATAAGTACTGCAGAAGTGTAAATGAAACCTGCCCTCAAAATGTCTTCAGGGAGGTAATGGCCAAAACATTTCAAAATGTGACACATACTTTAAGAGAACACTTTGAAGAACTAAGGGGAAATCACAGCTTGAAAAATAAAAAGGACATGCCTTAAAGCTCAATTTCAACGGATTATGAGGCACGTGCGAATTCAACCACAAAGAGGTATCAGGTCACACTTTTCAGAATAACCATCAGCAAGAAAACTACAAACAATAAATGCTGAAGGTGTTGTGGAGAAATGCATACCCTCAACTGCAAGTAGGACATAAGTTGGAAAGGGCCACCAACTAGAACAGAATGGGGGTGCCTTAAAAACGTAAACATTGAGCTACCTTATGATCCAGCAGGCCCACTCCTCCACCTATAATCTAAGAAGAGAGAATTGGAAAGACACAGGCAGGCATATCTGCCTTGCACAGTATTACAATAGCCAAGATATGGAAGTAACCAAAAAGTCCACCAACAGATGGGTGGACAAAGAAGTACTCCTCCATGTACAGATGGAATATTCGCTAGTGAAAAAAATGAAACAATACCATTTGCAGCGCCATAGATGAGTCTAGACGTAATCACGCCACGGGTAGTCAGTGAGAAAGCAAAATACATATATCCTATGATATCACTTTCAGGAGTTACTTAAAAATTGATACCAATGGAGATATTTCCACAGAGAAAGGCAATCACAGTTTCATTAAAAAACTTATGGTTCACCAAATAGAAAGGGATGAGGATTGGATACATTACCATATTGGGGTTAACAGAGATATACAAACCATGTGAAATACATAACCACCAAAGACGTACGGAAGACCAGGAGAAGACTACTCAACATTGTGTCATAACCTACATGGGAAAAGGATGCGAGGAAGAAAAGATACACGTATATGTGTGAAAGACCCACATCTTGCACACCTAGAGCAAACAAACCAATGTAATCAAATCTGCTGGGATAAAAAGTAAAAAGTAAATTACAAGTATGAACAAGAAGTAAAGAGACATAAACTTAAAGGGCTTTTTCCTGGCCCATTCCATTCTAATTTACAACCTAGAGCACCACTTCCATTAAGCCTCTGTTTCCCCAGGTACCAAATTTGGTAAAGAAGAAATGCTGCCACCTTGTGGCCGTTTCCTGCAAGAGCAGCTTTAAACTCACAGCTAATGGTTACTTAACATTCACAAGGACTCAGGGCTGTAAAGGACACCTGCCCTAAAAAATTGTGCTGAAGTAGTGAATGGACAAAAAAATTCAAAACAGGCAGATGTTTCAAGAAGAGACTATGAAGAGTTATGTATTACTCACGCTCTTTTAAAAAAAAAGGAAAATGGATACAAGCTCAACCTCAGGGTGTGTTAGACCCATGCAATCTAATCTACGAAAAGTTTCAACTTACACCAGTCGACTGACCATCAGCAAAAAGTATACGAACAATAAATGCTGAAGGGGTTTTAGAGAACTGTGTACCCTCTACCTGCTGGTGAGACGTAAAGGGGTAACAGCCAATAATGAGAAAAGAAAGGAGCTGTGTTTAAAAGTAAAAATGGAGGTACCATTCAATCCAGCAGGCGCACCATTGGATCTCTCACCTGAGAAGACAAGAATCGAGAAGACACAGGCCGCAAAAGCTGCAGTGCAGCCTTATTCACAATAGCCAAGACAGTGAAGCAATCAAAATGTCCAACAACAGGTGAATGGATAAAGAAGAAGTGGTCCATGTACACAATGGAATATTAGCCATGGAAAACAACGAACCATTGCTCTTTGAGGCACCACAAATGAGTCTGCAGATAATCATGAAAGATGAGGTAAGTTGGAAAGCAAAAGACCTGTATTCTATGATATCACTTATAGGCGTTATCTAATAACTGACACAAATGAACATATTTCCACAGAGAAAGACACTCACAGACTTAGAAAATAAAACTGCTCAACTGAAAGGAAAGGTGGGGGAATGGATAAATTAAGATTACTGTTACTATATGTATACAAACACAAATTATATAAATATCTCAAAAATACCGACCATATAGCAAGGGAGGTCTGCGGAACCCTCTGTAACATTTTACATGGGAAGAGGATCTGTACTTGAATAGACATATATAATGTTCAAATGAACCAGATTGTGTTCACCTAGGACAGACAATATTCTAAGCTTTACCCCAAATAAAAAAAAAAAAAATTAAAACCAAGAAGAAATAATGAGACATAAACTTATAGGGCTTTCTCCGTGCACATTCCAATGTAATTTACAACCTAGGAACACGACTTCCAGAAAGGCTCTGCTGCCCTACTACCCAGATTTGGGAATGGAGAAATGCTGCCTGCTTCAAGTCACTTCCCACATCAGGAGCTTTAAAACCATTGCTAAAGGTCACTAAATATTCACAAAACTTGCAGTTCGGTAAATGACACCTGCTCTCTAAAAAGAGTCTCAGGTGGAAAATCGACCAAAAAATTCAAAAGAGGGCAACCTTCCAAGAAGACAATATCAAGAGTTATATTGTACTCCCAATTGTTTCCTTTTTTCAACAGAAAAGAAAACGGCGGTGAAAAATGATGAGTTTTACGAATTTTCAAAGCCATGCAAACCCAAATTACAAAACCCTATCAGCTCACAGCAGCCAGCAGGGCCATTAGCATAAATGCTGCAAACAATAGATACTGAAGCGATTGTGGAGAAATGTGTACCCTCGATTCTAAGGGGGACGTGGTAAGTGCCACTAATGAAAACACAAAGAAGGTGCTTTGAAAAGGGAAAAACGATGCTACCAGTCAGTCAATCACACCCACTGCTGGGGCTATCACCTGAGAAAATGAGAATCAAAAAGTCACAGGCTGGCAATCCTGCACTCCAACAATATTTACCCTAGCCAACACTTGGAAGCAATGAGAATGTCCATCAACCGAGGAATGCACAAAGAAGAAGTGGTCCACGTACACAGTGGAAAATTACTCCAATAAAAAATAAAAATTAAATTTAAAAATCCAACAAAACTAAGGAGACATCAGCTTGTGTGGGTTTGTCCGGGCACACTCCACTCTAATTTATAACCGAGAAACACCACAGGCCGCAAGGGCTTTTCCCTCGTTACCAGGGTGGGGAACATAGAAAGGCTGCTGCCCTCTGGCAGTTACCTGCAAAAGCAGTTTTAAAGCCTGTGCTAATGGTCATTTTATAGGAATAAGTACTGCAGAAGTGTAAATGAAACCTGCCCTCAAAATGTCTTCAGGGAGGTAATGGCCAAAACATTTCAAAATGTGACACATACTTTAAGAGAACACTTTGAAGAACTAAGGGGAAATCACAGCTTGAAAAATAAAAAGGACATGCCTTAAAGCTCAATTTCAACGGATTATGAGGCACGTGCGAATTCAACCACAAAGAGGTATCAGGTCACACTTTTCAGAATAACCATCAGCAAGAAAACTACAAACAATAAATGCTGAAGGTGTTGTGGAGAAATGCATACCCTCAACTGCAAGTAGGACATAAGTTGGAAAGGGCCACCAACTAGAACAGAATGGGGGTGCCTTAAAAACGTAAACATTGAGCTACCATATGATCCAGCAGGCCCACTCCTCCACCTATAATCTAAGAAGAGAGAATTGGAAAGACACAGGCAGGCATATCTGCCTTGCACAGTATTACAATAGCCAAGATATGGAAGTAACCAAAAAGTCCACCAACAGATGGGTTGGCAAAGAAATACTCCTCCATGTACAGATGGAATATTCGCTAGTGAAAAAAATGAAACAATACCATTTGCAGCGCCATAGATGAGTCTAGACGTAATCACGCCACGGGTAGTCAGTGAGAAAGCAAAATACATATATCCTATGATATCACTTTCAGGAGTTACTTAAAAATTGATACCAATGGAGATATTTCCACAGAGAAAGGCAATCACAGTTTCATTAAAAAACTTATGGTTCACCAAATAGAAAGGGATGAGGATTGGATACATTACCATATTGGGGTTAACAGAGATATACAAACCATGTGAAATACATAACCACCAAAGACGTACGGAAGACCAGGAGAAGACTACTCAACATTGTGTCATAACCTACATGGGAAAAGGATGCGAGGAAGAAAAGATACACGTATATGTGTGAAAGACCCACATCTTGCACACCTAGAGCAAACAAACCAATGTAATCAAATCTGCTGGGATAAAAAATAAAAAGTAAATTACAAGTATGAACAAGAAGTAATGAGACATAAACTTAAAGGGCTTTTTCCTGGCCCATTCCATTCTAATTTACAACCTAGAGCACCACTTCCATTAAGCCTCTGTTTCCCCAGGTACCAAATTTGGTAAAGAAGAAATGCTGCCACCTTGTGGCCGTGTCCTGCAAGAGCAGCTTTAAACTCACAGCTAATGGTTACTTAACATTCACAAGGACTCAGGGCTGTAAAGGACACCTGCCCTAAAAAATTGTGCTGAAGTAGTGAATGGACAAAAAAATTCAAAACAGGCAGATGTTTCAAGAAGAGACTATGAAGAGTTATGTATTACTCACGCTCTTTTAAAAAAAAAGGAAAATGGATACAAGCTCAACCTCAGGGTGTGTTAGACCCATGCAATCTAATCTACGAAAAGTTTCAACTTACACCAGTCGACTGACCATCAGCAAAAAGTATACGAACAATAAATGCTGAAGGGGTTTTAGAGAACTGTGTACCCTCTACCTGCTGGTGAGACGTAAAGGGGTAAGAGCCAATAATGAGAAAAGAAAGGAGCTGTGTTTAAAAGTAAAAATGGAGGTACCATTCAATCCAGCAGGCGCACCATTGGATCTCTCACCTGAGAAGACAAGAATCGAGAAGACACAGGCCGCAAAAGCTGCAGTGCAGCCTTATTCACAATAGCCAAGACAGTGAAGCAATCAAAATGTCCAACAACAGGTGAATGGATAAAGAAGAAGTGGTCCATGTACACAATGGAATATTAGCCATGGAAAACAACGAACCATTGCTCTTTGAGGCACCACAAATGAGTCTGCAGATAATCATGAAAGATGAGGTAAGTTGGAAAGCAAAAGACCTGTATTCTATGATATCACTTATAGGCGTTATCTAATAACTGACACAAATGAACATATTTCCACAGAGAAAGACACTCACAGACTTAGAAAATAAAACTATGCTCAACTGAAAGGAAAGGTGGGGGAATGGATAAATTAAGATTACTGTTACTATATGTATACAAACACAAATTATATAAATATCTCAAAAATACCGACCATATAGCAAGGGAGGTCTGCGGAACCCTCTGTAACATTTTACATGGGAAGAGGATCTGTACTTGAATAGACATATATAATGTACAAATGAACCAGATTGTGTTCACCTAGGACAAACAATATTCTAAGCTTTACCCCAATGAAAAAAAAAATTAAAACCAAGAAGAAATAATGAGACATAAACTTATAGGGCTTTCTCCGTGCACATTCCAATGTAATTTACAACCTAGGAACACGACTTCCAGAAAGGCTCTGCTGCCCTACTACCCAGATTTGGGAATGGAGAAATGCTGCCTGCTTCAGGTCACTTCCCACAACAGGAGCTTTAAAACCATTGCTAAAGGTCACTAAATTTTCACAAAACTTGCAGTTCGGTAAATGACACCTGCTCTCTAAAAAGAGTCTCAGGTGGAAAATCGACCAAAAAATTCAAAAGAGGGCAACCTTCCAAGAAGACAATATCAAGAGATATATTGTACTCCCAATTGTTTCCTTTTTTCAACAGAAAAGAAAACGGCGGTGAAAAATGATGAGTTTTACGAATTTTCAAAGCCATGCAAACCCAAATTACAAAACCCTATCAGCTCACAGCAGCCAGCAGGGCCATTAGCATAAATGCTGCAAACAATAGATACTGAAGCGATTGTGGAGAAATGTGTACCCTCGATTCTAAGGGGGACGTGGTAAGTGCCACTAATGAAAACACAAAGAAGGTGCTTTGAAAAGGGAAAAACGATGCTACCAGTCAGTCAATCACACCCACTGCTGGGGCTATCACCTGAGAAAATGAGAATCAAAAAGTCACAGGCTGGCAATCCTGCACTCCAACAATATTTACCATAGCCAACACTTGGAAGCAATGAAAATGTCCATCAACCGAGGAATGCACAAAGAAGAAGTGGTCCACGTACACAGTGGAAAATTACTCCAATAAAAAATAAAAATTAAATTTAAAAATCCAACAAAACTAAGGAGACATCAGCTTGTGTGGGTTTGTCCGGGCACACTCCACGCTAATTTATAACCGAGAAACACCACAGGCCGCAAGGGCTTTTCCCTAGTTACCAGGGTGGGGAACATAGAAAGGCTGCTGCCCTCTGGCAGTTACCTGCAAAAGCTGTTTTAAAGCCTGTGCTAATGGTCATTTCATAGGAATAAGTACTGCAGAAGTGTAAATGAAACCTGCCCTCAAAATGTCTTCAGGGAGGTAATGGCCAAAACATTTCAAAATGTGACACATACTTTAAGAGAACACTTTGAAGAACTAAGGGGAAATCACAGCTTGAAAAATAAAAAGGACATGCCTTAAAGCTCAATTTCAACGGATTATGAGGCACGTGCGAATTCAACCACAAAGAGGTATCAGGTCACACTTTTCAGAATAACCATCAGCAAGAAAACTACAAACAATAAATGCTGAAGGTGTTGTGGAGAAATGCATACCCTCAACTGCAAGTAGGACATAAGTTGGAGAGGGCCACCAAATAGAACAGAATGGGGGTGCCTTAAAAACGTAAACATTGAGCTACCATATGATCCAGCAGGCCCACTCCTCCACCTATAATCTAAGAAGAGAGAATTGGAAAGACACAGGCAGGCAAATCTGCATTGCACAGTATTACAATATCCAAGATATGGAAGTAACCAAAAAGTCCACCAACAGATGGGTGGACAAAGAAGTACTCCTCCATGTACAGATGGAATATTCGCTAGTCAAAAAAATGAAACAATACCATTTGCAGCGCCATAGATGAGTCTAGACGTAATCACGCCACGGGTAGTCAGTGAGAAAGCAAAATACATATATCCTATGATATCACTTTCAGGAGTTACTTAAAAATTGATACCAATGGAGATATTTCCACAGAGAAAGGCAATCACAGTTTCATTAAAAAACTTATGATTCACCAAATAGAAAGGGATGAGGATTGGATACATTACCATATTGGGGTTAACAGAGATATACAAACCATGTGAAATATATAACCACCAAAGACGTACGGAAGACCAGGAGAAGACTACTCAACATTGTGTCATAACCTACATGGGAAAAGGATGCGAGGAAGAAAAGATACACGTATATGTGTGAAAGACCCACATCTTGCACACCTAGAGCAAACAAACCAATGTAATCAAATCTGCTGGGATAAAAAATAAAAAGTAAATTACAAGTATGAACAAGAAGTAATGAGACATAAACTTAAAGGGCTTTTTCCTGGCCCATTCCATTCTAATTTACAACCTAGAGCACCACTTCCATTAAGCCTCTGTTTCCCCAGGTACCAAATTTGGTAAAGAAGAAATGCTGCCACCTTGTGGCCGTGTCCTGCAAGAGCAGCTTTAAACTCACAGCTAATGGTTACTTAACATTCACAAGGACTCAGGGCTGTAAAGGACACCTGCCCTAAAAAATTGTGCTGAAGTAGTGAATGGACAAAAAAATTCAAAACAGGCAGATGTTTCAAGAAGAGACTATGAAGAGTTATGTATTACTCACGCTCTTTTAAAAAAAAAGGAAAATGGATACAAGCTCAACCTCAGGGTGTGTTAGACCCATGCAATCTAATCTACGAAAAGTTTCAACTTACACCAGTCGACTGACCATCAGCAAAAAGTATACGAACAATAAATGCTGAAGGGGTTTTAGAGCACTGTGTACCCTCTACCTGCTGGTGAGACGTAAAGGGGTAAGAGCCAATAATGAGAAAAGAAAGGAGCTGTGTTTAAAAGTAAAAATGGAGGTACCATTCAATCCAGCAGGCGCACCATTGGATCTCTCACCTGAGAAGACAAGAATCGAGAAGACACAGGCCGCAAAAGCTGCAGTGCAGCCTTATTCACAATAGCCAAGACAGTGAAGCAATCAAAATGTCCAACAACAGGTGAATGGATAAAGAAGAAGTGGTCCATGTACACAATGGAATATTAGCCATGGAAAACAACGAACCATTGCTCTTTGAGGCACCACAAATGAGTCTGCAGATAATCATGAAAGATGAGGTAAGTTGGAAAGCAAAAGACCTGTATTCTATGATATCACTTATAGGCGTTATCTAATAACTGACACAAATGAACATATTTCCACAGAGAAAGACACTCACAGACTTAGAAAATAAAACTATGCTCAACTGAAAGGAAAGGTGGGGGAATGGATAAATTAAGATTACTGTTACTATATGTATACAAACACAAATTATATAAATATCTCAAAAATACCGACCATATAGCAAGGGAGGTCTGCGGAACCCTCTGTAACATTTTACATGGGAAGAGGATCTGTACTTGAATAGACATATATAATGTACAAATGAACCAGATTGTGTTCACCTAGGACAAACAATATTCTAAGCTTTACCCCAATGAAAAAAAAAATTAAAACCAAGAAGAAATAATGAGACATAAACTTATAGGGCTTTCTCCGTGCACATTCCAATGTAATTTACAACCTAGGAACACGACTTCCAGAAAGGCTCTGCTGCCCTACTACCCAGATTTGGGAATGGAGAAATGCTGCCTGCTTCAGGTCACTTCCCACAACAGGAGCTTTAAAACCATTGCTAAAGGTCACTAAATATTCACAAAACTTGCAGTTCGGTAAATGACACCTGCTCTCTAAAAAGAGTCTCAGGTGGAAAATCGACCAAAAAATTCAAAAGAGGGCAACCTTCCAAGAAGACAATATCAAGAGATATATTGTACTCCCAATTGTTTCCTTTTTTCAACAGAAAAGAAAACGGCGGTGAAAAATGATGAGTTTTACGAATTTTCAAAGCCATGCAAACCCAAATTACAAAACCCTATCAGCTCACAGCAGCCAGCAGGGCCATTAGCATAAATGCTGCAAACAATAGATACTGAAGCGATTGTGGAGAAATGTGTACCCTCGATTCTAAGGGGGACGTGGTAAGTGCCACTAATGAAAACACAAAGAAGGTGCTTTGAAAAGGGAAAAACGATGCTACCAGTCAGTCAATCACACCCACTGCTGGGGCTATCACCTGAGAAAATGAGAATCAAAAAGTCACAGGCTGCCAATCCTGCACTCCAACAATATTTACCATAGCCAACACTTGGAAGCAATGAAAATGTCCATCAACCGAGGAATGCACAAAGAAGAAGTGGTCCACGTACACAGTGGAAAATTACTCCAATAAAAAATAAAAATTAAATTTAAAAATCCAACAAAACTAAGGAGACATCAGCTTGTGTGGGTTTGTCCGGGCACACTCCACGCTAATTTATAACCGAGAAACACCACAGGCCGCAAGGGCTTTTCCCTAGTTACCAGGGTGGGGAACATAGAAAGGCTGCTGCCCTCTGGCAGTTACCTGCAAAAGCTGTTTTAAAGCCTGTGCTAATGGTCATTTCATAGGAATAAGTACTGCAGAAGTGTAAATGAAACCTGCCCTCAAAATGTCTTCAGGGAGGTAATGGCCAAAACATTTCAAAATGTGACACATACTTTAAGAGAACACTTTGAAGAACTAAGGGGAAATCACAGCTTGAAAAATAAAAAGGACATGCCTTAAAGCTCAATTTCAACGGATTATGAGGCACGTGCGAATTCAACCACAAAGAGGTATCAGGTCACACTTTTCAGAATAACCATCAGCAAGAAAACTACAAACAATAAATGCTGAAGGTGTTGTGGAGAAATGCATACCCTCAACTGCAAGTAGGACATAAGTTGGAGAGGGCCACCAACTAGAACAGAATGGGGGTGCCTTAAAAACGTAAACATTGAGCTACCATATGATCCAGCAGGCCCACTCCTCCACCTATAATCTAAGAAGAGAGAATTGGAAAGACACAGGCAGGCAAATCTGCATTGCACAGTATTACAATATCCAAGATATGGAAGTAACCAAAAAGTCCACCAACAGATGGGTGGACAAAGAAGTACTCCTCCATGTACAGATGGAATATTCGCTAGTCAAAAAAATGAAACAATACCATTTGCAGCGCCATAGATGAGTCTAGACGTAATCACGCCACGGGTAGTCAGTGAGAAAGCAAAATACATATATCCTATGATATCACTTTCAGGAGTTACTTAAAAATTGATACCAATGGAGATATTTCCACAGAGAAAGGCAATCACAGTTTCATTAAAAAACTTATGATTCACCAAATAGAAAGGGATGAGGATTGGATACATTACCATATTGGGGTTAACAGAGATATACAAACCATGTGAAATATATAACCACCAAAGACGTACGGAAGACCAGGAGAAGACTACTCAACATTGTGTCATAACCTACATGGGAAAAGGATGCGAGGAAGAAAAGATACACGTATATGTGTGAAAGACCCACATCTTGCACACCTAGAGCAAACAAACCAATGTAATCAAATCTGCTGGGATAAAAAATAAAAAGTAAATTACAAGTATGAACAAGAAGTAATGAGACATAAACTTAAAGGGCTTTTTCCTGGCCCATTCCATTCTAATTTACAACCTAGAGCACCACTTCCATTAAGCCTCTGTTTCCCCAGGTACCAAATTTGGTAAAGAAGAAATGCTGCCACCTTGTGGCCGTGTCCTGCAAGAGCAGCTTTAAACTCACAGCTAATGGTTACTTAACATTCACAAGGACTCAGGGCTGTAAAGGACACCTGCCCTAAAAAATTGTGCTGAAGTAGTGAATGGACAAAAAAATTCAAAACAGGCAGATGTTTCAAGAAGAGACTATGAAGAGTTATGTATTACTCACGCTCTTTTAAAAAAAAAGGAAAATGGATACAAGCTCAACCTCAGGGTGTGTTAGACCCATGCAATCTAATCTACGAAAAGTTTCAACTTACACCAGTCGACTGACCATCAGCAAAAAGTATACGAACAATAAATGCTGAAGGGGTTTTAGAGAACTGTGTACCCTCTACCTGCTGGTGAGACGTAAAGGGGTAAGAGCCAATAATGAGAAAAGAAAGGAGCTGTGTTTAAAAGTAAAAATGGAGGTACCATTCAATCCAGCAGGCGCACCATTGGATCTCTCACCTGAGAAGACAAGAATCGAGAAGACACAGGCCGCAAAAGCTGCAGTGCAGCCTTATTCACAATAGCCAAGACAGTGAAGCAATCAAAATGTCCAACAACAGGTGAATGGATAAAGAAGAAGTGGTCCATGTACACAATGGAATATTAGCCATGGAAAACAACGAACCATTGCTCTTTGAGGCACCACAAATGAGTCTGCAGATAATCATGAAAGATGAGGTAAGTTGGAAAGCAAAAGACCTGTATTCTATGATATCACTTATAGGCGTTATCTAATAACTGACACAAATGAACATATTTCCACAGAGAAAGACACTCACAGACTTAGAAAATAAAACTATGCTCAACTGAAAGGAAAGGTGGGGGAATGGATAAATTAAGATTACTGTTACTATATGTATACAAACACAAATTATATAAATATCTCAAAAATACCGACCATATAGCAAGGGAGGTCTGCGGAACCCTCTGTAACATTTTACATGGGAAGAGGATCTGTACTTGAATAGACATATATAATGTACAAATGAACCAGATTGTGTTCACCTAGGACAAACAATATTCTAAGCTTTACCCCAATGAAAAAAAAAATTAAAACCAAGAAGAAATAATGAGACATAAACTTATAGGGCTTTCTCCGTGCACATTCCAATGTAATTTACAACCTAGGAACACGACTTCCAGAAAGGCTCTGCTGCCCTACTACCCAGATTTGGGAATGGAGAAATGCTGCCTGCTTCAGGTCACTTCCCACAACAGGAGCTTTAAAACCATTGCTAAAGGTCACTAAATATTCACAAAACTTGCAGTTCGGTAAATGACACCTGCTCTCTAAAAAGAGTCTCAGGTGGAAAATCGACCAAAAAATTCAAAAGAGGGCAACCTTCCAAGAAGACAATATCAAGAGATATATTGTACTCCCAACTGTTTCCTTTTTTCAACAGAAAAGAAAACGGCGGTGAAAAATGATGAGTTTTACGAATTTTCAAAGCCATGCAAACCCAAATTACAAAACCCTATCAGCTCACAGCAGCCAGCAGGGCCATTAGCATAAATGCTGCAAACAATAGATACTGAAGCGATTGTGGAGTAATGTGTACCCTCGATTCTAAGGGGGACGTGGTAAGTGCCACTAATGAAAACACAAAGAAGGTGCTTTGAAAAGGGAAAAACGATGCTACCAGTCAGTCAATCACACCCACTGCTGGGGCTATCACCTGAGAAAATGAGAATCAAAAAGTCACAGGCTGGCAATCCTGCACTCCAACAATATTTACCATAGCCAACACTTGGAAGCAATGAAAATGTCCATCAACCGAGGAATGCACAAAGAAGAAGTGGTCCACGTACACAGTGGAAAATTACTCCAATAAAAAATAAAAATTAAATTTAAAAATCCAACAAAACTAAGGAGACATCAGCTTGTGTGGGTTTGTCCGGGCACACTCCACGCTAATTTATAACCGAGAAACACCACAGGCCGCAAGGGCTTTTCCCTAGTTACCAGGGTGGGGAACATAGAAAGGCTGCTGCCCTCTGGCAGTTACCTGCAAAAGCTGTTTTAAAGCCTGTGCTAATGGTCATTTCATAGGAATAAGTACTGCAGAAGTGTAAATGAAACCTGCCCTCAAAATGTCTTCAGGGAGGTAATGGCCAAAACATTTCAAAATGTGACACATACTTTAAGAGAACACTTTGAAGAACTAAGGGGAAATCACAGCTTGAAAAATAAAAAGGACATGCCTTAAAGCTCAATTTCAACGGATTATGAGGCACGTGCGAATTCAACCACAAAGAGGTATCAGGTCACACTTTTCAGAATAACCATCAGCAAGAAAACTACAAACAATAAATGCTGAAGGTGTTGTGGAGAAATGCATACCCTCAACTGCAAGTAGGACATAAGTTGGAGAGGGCCACCAACTAGAACAGAATGGGGGTGCCTTAAAAACGTAAACATTGAGCTACCATATGATCCAGCAGGCCCACTCCTCCACCTATAATCTAAGAAGAGAGAATTGGAAAGACACAGGCAGGCAAATCTGCATTGCACAGTATTACAATATCCAAGATATGGAAGTAACCAAAAAGTCCACCAACAGATGGGTGGACAAAGAAGTACTCCTCCATGTACAGATGGAATATTCGCTAGTCAAAAAAATGAAACAATACCATTTGCAGCGCCATAGATGAGTCTAGACGTAATCACGCCACGGGTAGTCAGTGAGAAAGCAAAATACATATATCCTATGATATCACTTTCAGGAGTTACTTAAAAATTGATACCAATGGAGATATTTCCACAGAGAAAGGCAATCACAGTTTCATTAAAAAACTTATGATTCACCAAATAGAAAGGGATGAGGATTGGATACATTACCATATTGGGGTTAACAGAGATATACAAACCATGTGAAATATATAACCACCAAAGACGTACGGAAGACCAGGAGAAGACTACTCAACATTGTGTCATAACCTACATGGGAAAAGGATGCGAGGAAGAAAAGATACACGTATATGTGTGAAAGACCCACATCTTGCACACCTAGAGCAAACAAACCAATGTAATCAAATCTGCTGGGATAAAAAATAAAAAGTAAATTACAAGTATGAACAAGAAGTAATGAGACATAAACTTAAAGGGCTTTTTCCTGGCCCATTCCATTCTAATTTACAACCTAGAGCACCACTTCCATTAAGCCTCTGTTTCCCCAGGTACCAAATTTGGTAAAGAAGAAATGCTGCCACCTTGTGGCCGTGTCCTGCAAGAGCAGCTTTAAACTCACAGCTAATGGTTACTTAACATTCACAAGGACTCAGGGCTGTAAAGGACACCTGCCCTAAAAAATTGTGCTGAAGTAGTGAATGGACAAAAAAATTCAAAACAGGCAGATGTTTCAAGAAGAGACTATGAAGAGTTATGTATTACTCACGCTCTTTTAAAAAAAAAGGAAAATGGATACAAGCTCAACCTCAGGGTGTGTTAGACCCATGCAATCTAATCTACGAAAAGTTTCAACTTACACCAGTCGACTGACCATCAGCAAAAAGTATACGAACAATAAATGCTGAAGGGGTTTTAGAGAACTGTGTACCCTCTACCTGCTGGTGAGACGTAAAGGGGTAAGAGCCAATAATGAGAAAAGAAAGGAGCTGTGTTTAAAAGTAAAAATGGAGGTACCATTCAATCCAGCAGGCGCACCATTGGATCTCTCACCTGAGAAGACAAGAATCGAGAAGACACAGGCCGCAAAAGCTGCAGTGCAGCCTTATTCACAATAGCCAAGACAGTGAAGCAATCAAAATGTCCAACAACAGGTGAATGGATAAAGAAGAAGTGGTCCATGTACACAATGGAATATTAGCCATGGAAAACAACGAACCATTGCTCTTTGAGGCACCACAAATGAGTCTGCAGATAATCATGAAAGATGAGGTAAGTTGGAAAGCAAAAGACCTGTATTCTATGATATCACTTATAGGCGTTATCTAATAACTGACACAAATGAACATATTTCCACAGAGAAAGACACTCACAGACTTAGAAAATAAAACTATGCTCAACTGAAAGGAAAGGTGGGGGAATGGATAAATTAAGATTACTGTTACTATATGTATACAAACACAAATTATATAAATATCTCAAAAATACCGACCATATAGCAAGGGAGGTCTGCGGAACCCTCTGTAACATTTTACATGGGAAGAGGATCTGTACTTGAATAGACATATATAATGTACAAATGAACCAGATTGTGTTCACCTAGGACAAACAATATTCTAAGCTTTACCCCAATGAAAAAAAAAATTAAAACCAAGAAGAAATAATGAGACATAAACTTATAGGGCTTTCTCCGTGCACATTCCAATGTAATTTACAACCTAGGAACACGACTTCCAGAAAGGCTCTGCTGCCCTACTACCCAGATTTGGGAATGGAGAAATGCTGCCTGCTTCAGGTCACTTCCCACAACAGGAGCTTTAAAACCATTGCTAAAGGTCACTAAATATTCACAAAACTTGCAGTTCGGTAAATGACACCTGCTCTCTAAAAAGAGTCTCAGGTGGAAAATCGACCAAAAAATTCAAAAGAGGGCAACCTTCCAAGAAGACAATATCAAGAGATATATTGTACTCCCAACTGTTTCCTTTTTTCAACAGAAAAGAAAACGGCGGTGAAAAATGATGAGTTTTACGAATTTTCAAAGCCATGCAAACCCAAATTACAAAACCCTATCAGCTCACAGCAGCCAGCAGGGCCATTAGCATAAATGCTGCAAACAATAGATACTGAAGCGATTGTGGAGTAATGTGTACCCTCGATTCTAAGGGGGACGTGGTAAGTGCCACTAATGAAAACACAAAGAAGGTGCTTTGAAAAGGGAAAAACGATGCTACCAGTCAGTCAATCACACCCACTGCTGGGGCTATCACCTGAGAAAATGAGAATCAAAAAGTCACAGGCTGCCAATCCTGCACTCCAACAATATTTACCATAGCCAACACTTGGAAGCAATGAAAATGTCCATCAACCGAGGAATGCACAAAGAAGAAGTGGTCCACGTACACAGTGGAAAATTACTCCAATAAAAAATAAAAATTAAATTTAAAAATCCAACAAAACTAAGGAGACATCAGCTTGTGTGGGTTTGTCCGGGCACACTCCACGCTAATTTATAACCGAGAAACACCACAGGCCGCAAGGGCTTTTCCCTAGTTACCAGGGTGGGGAACATAGAAAGGCTGCTGCCCTCTGGCAGTTACCTGCAAAAGCTGTTTTAAAGCCTGTGCTAATGGTCATTTCATAGGAATAAGTACTGCAGAAGTGTAAATGAAACCTGCCCTCAAAATGTCTTCAGGGAGGTAATGGCCAAAACATTTCAAAATGTGACACATACTTTAAGAGAACACTTTGAAGAACTAAGGGGAAATCACAGCTTGAAAAATAAAAAGGACATGCCTTAAAGCTCAATTTCAACGGATTATGAGGCACTTGCGAATTCAACCACAAAGAGGTATCAGGTCACACTTTTCAGAATAACCATCAGCAAGAAAACTACAAACAATAAATGCTGAAGGTGTTGTGGAGAAATGCATACCCTCAACTGCAAGTAGGACATAAGTTGGAGAGGGCCACCAACTAGAACAGAATGGGGGTGCCTTAAAAACGTAAACATTGAGCTACCATATGATCCAGCAGGCCCACTCCTCCACCTATAATCTAAGAAGAGAGAATTGGAAAGACACAGGCAGGCAAATCTGCATTGCACAGTATTACAATATCCAAGATATGGAAGTAACCAAAAAGTCCACCAACAGATGGGTGGACAAAGAAGTACTCCTCCATGTACAGATGGAATATTCGCTAGTCAAAAAAATGAAACAATACCATTTGCAGCGCCATAGATGAGTCTAGACGTAATCACGCCACGGGTAGTCAGTGAGAAAGCAAAATACATATATCCTATGATATCACTTTCAGGAGTTACTTAAAAATTGATACCAATGGAGATATTTCCACAGAGAAAGGCAATCACAGTTTCATTAAAAAACTTATGATTCACCAAATAGAAAGGGATGAGGATTGGACACATTACCATATTGGGGTTAACAGAGATATACAAACCATGTGAAATATATAACCACCAAAGACGTACGGAAGACCAGGAGAAGACTACTCAATATTGTGTCATAACCTACATGGGAAAAGGATGCGAGGAAGAAAAGATACACGTATATGTGTGAAAGACCCACATCTTGCACACCTAGAGCAAACAAACCAATGTAATCAAATCTGCTGGGATAAAAAATAAAAAGTAAATTACAAGTATGAACAAGAAGTAATGAGACATAAACTTAAAGGGCTTTTTCCTGGCCCATTCCATTCTAATTTACAACCTAGAGCACCACTTCCATTAAGCCTCTGTTTCCCCAGGTACCAAATTTGGTAAAGAAGAAATGCTGCCACCTTGTGGCCGTGTCCTGCAAGAGCAGCTTTAAACTCACAGCTAATGGTTACTTAACATTCACAAGGACTCAGGGCTGTAAAGGACACCTGCCCTAAAAAATTGTGCTGAAGTAGTGAATGGACAAAAAAATTCAAAACAGGCAGATGTTTCAAGAAGAGACTATGAAGAGTTATGTATTACTCACGCTCTTTTAAAAAAAAAGGAAAATGGATACAAGCTCAACCTCAGGGTGTGTTAGACCCATGCAATCTAATCTACGAAAAGTTTCAACTTACACCAGTCGACTGACCATCAGCAAAAAGTATACGAACAATAAATGCTGAAGGGGTTTTAGAGAACTGTGTACCCTCTACCTGCTGGTGAGACGTAAAGGGGTAAGAGCCAATAATGAGAAAAGAAAGGAGCTGTGTTTAAAAGTAAAAATGGAGGTACCATTCAATCCAGCAGGCGCACCATTGGATCTCTCACCTGAGAAGACAAGAATCGAGAAGACACAGGCCGCAAAAGCTGCAGTGCAGCCTTATTCACAATAGCCAAGACAGTGAAGCAATCAAAATGTCCAACAACAGGTGAATGGATAAAGAAGAAGTGGTCCATGTACACAATGGAATATTAGCCATGGAAAACAACGAACCATTGCTCTTTGAGGCACCACAAATGAGTCTGCAGATAATCATGAAAGATGAGGTAAGTTGGAAAGCAAAAGACCTGTATTCTATGATATCACTTATAGGCGTTATCTAATAACTGACACAAATGAACATATTTCCACAGAGAAAGACACTCACAGACTTAGAAAATAAAACTATGCTCAACTGAAAGGAAAGGTGGGGGAATGGATAAATTAAGATTACTGTTACTATATGTATACAAACACAAATTATATAAATATCTCAAAAATACCGACCATATAGCAAGGGAGGTCTGCGGAACCCTCTGTAACATTTTACATGGGAAGAGGATCTGTACTTGAATAGACATATATAATGTACAAATGAACCAGATTGTGTTCACCTAGGACAAACAATATTCTAAGCTTTACCCCAATGAAAAAAAAAATTAAAACCAAGAAGAAATAATGAGACATAAACTTATAGGGCTTTCTCCGTGCACATTCCAATGTAATTTACAACCTAGGAACACGACTTCCAGAAAGGCTCTGCTGCCCTACTACCCAGATTTGGGAATGGAGAAATGCTGCCTGCTTCAGGTCACTTCCCACAACAGGAGCTTTAAAACCATTGCTAAAGGTCACTAAATATTCACAAAACTTGCAGTTCGGTAAATGACACCTGCTCTCTAAAAAGAGTCTCAGGTGGAAAATCGACCAAAAAATTCAAAAGAGGGCAACCTTCCAAGAAGACAATATCAAGAGATATATTGTACTCCCAATTGTTTCCTTTTTTCAACAGAAAAGAAAACGGCGGTGAAAAATGATGAGTTTTACGAAATTTCAAAGCCATGCAAACCCAAATTACAAAACCCTATCAGCTCACAGCAGCCAGCAGGGCCATTAGCATAAATGCTGCAAACAATAGATACTGAAGCGATTGTGGAGAAATGTGTACCCTCGATTCTAAGGGGGACGTGGTAAGTGCCACTAATGAAAACACAAAGAAGGTGCTTTGAAAAGGGAAAAACGATGCTACCAGTCAGTCAATCACACCCACTGCTGGGGCTATCACCTGAGAAAATGAGAATCAAAAAGTCACAGGCTGGCAATCCTGCACTCCAACAATATTTACCATAGCCAACACTTGGAAGCAATGAAAATGTCCATCAACCGAGGAATGCACAAAGAAGAAGTGGTCCACGTACACAGTGGAAAATTACTCCAATAAAAAATAAAAATTAAATTTAAAAATCCAACAAAACTAAGGAGACATCAGCTTGTGTGGGTTTGTCCGGGCACACTCCATGCTAATTTATAACCGAGAAACACCACAGGCCGCAAGGGCTTTTCCCTAGTTACCAGGGTGGGGAACATAGAAAGGCTGCTGCCCTCTGGCAGTTACCTGCAAAAGCTGTTTTAAAGCCTGTGCTAATGGTCATTTCATAGGAATAAGTACTGCAGAAGTGTAAATGAAACCTGCCCTCAAAATGTCTTCAGGGAGGTAATGGCCAAAACATTTCAAAATGTGACACATACTTTAAGAGAACACTTTGAAGAACTAAGGGGAAATCACAGCTTGAAAAATAAAAAGGACATGCCTTCAAGCTCAATTTCAACGGATTATGAGGCACGTGCGAATTCAACCACAAAGAGGTATCAGGTCACACTTTTCAGAATAACCATCAGCAAGAAAACTACAAACAATAAATGCTGAAGGTGTTGTGGAGAAATGCATACCCTCAACTGCAAGTAGGACATAAGTTGGAGAGGGCCACCAACTAGAACAGAATGGGGGTGCCTTAAAAACGTAAACATTGAGCTACCATATGATCCAGCAGGCCCACTCCTCCACCTATAATCTAAGAAGAGAGAATTGGAAAGACACAGGCAGGCAAATCTGCATTGCACAGTATTACAATATCCAAGATATGGAAGTAACCAAAAAGTCCACCAACAGATGGGTGGACAAAGAAGTACTCCTCCATGTACAGATGGAATATTCGCTAGTCAAAAAAATGAAACAATACCATTTGCAGCGCTATAGATGAGTCTAGACGTAATCACGCCACGGGTAGTCAGTGAGAAAGCAAAATACATATATCCTATGATATCACTTTCAGGAGTTACTTAAAAATTGATACCAATGGAGATATTTCCACAGAGAAAGGCAATCACAGTTTCATTAAAAAACTTATGATTCACCAAATAGAAAGGGATGAGGATTGGATACATTACCATATTGGGGTTAACAGAGATATACAAACCATGTGAAATATATAACCACCAAAGACGTACGGAAGACCAGGAGAAGACTACTCAACATTGTGTCATAACCTACATGGGAAAAGGATGCGAGGAAGAAAAGATACACGTATATGTGTGAAAGACCCACATCTTGCACACCTAGAGCAAACAAACCAATGTAATCAAATCTGCTGGGATAAAAAATAAAAAGTAAATTACAAGTATGAACAAGAAGTAATGAGACATAAACTTAAAGGGCTTTTTCCTGGCCCATTCCATTCTAATTTACAACCTAGAGCACCACTTCCATTAAGCCTCTGTTTCCCCAGGTACCAAATTTGGTAAAGAAGAAATGCTGCCACCTTGTGGCCGTGTCCTGCAAGAGCAGCTTTAAACTCACAGCTAATGATTACTTAACATTCACAAGGACTCAGGGCTGTAAAGGACACCTGCCCTAAAAAATTGTGCTGAAGTAGTGAATGGACAAAAAAATTCAAAACAGGCAGATGTTTCAAGAAGAGACTATGAAGAGTTATGTATTACTCACGCTCTTTTAAAAAAAAAGGAAAATGGATACAAGCTCAACCTCAGGGTGTGTTAGACCCATGCAATCTAATCTACGAAAAGTTTCAACTTACACCAGTCGACTGACCATCAGCAAAAAGTATACGAACAATAAATGCTGAAGGGGTTTTAGAGAACTGTGTACCCTCTACCTGCTGGTGAGACGTAAAGGGGTAAGAGCCAATAATGAGAAAAGAAAGGAGCTGTGTTTAAAAGTAAAAATGGAGGTACCATTCAATCCAGCAGGCGCACCATTGGATCTCTCACCTGAGAAGACAAGAATCGAGAAGACACAGGCCGCAAAAGCTGCAGTGCAGCCTTATTCACAATAGCCAAGACAGTGAAGCAATCAAAATGTCCAACAACAGGTGAATGGATAAAGAAGAAGTGGTCCATGTACACAATGGAATATTAGCCATGGAAAACAACGAACCATTGCTCTTTGAGGCACCACAAATGAGTCTGCAGATAATCATGAAAGATGAGGTAAGTTGGAAAGCAAAAGACCTGTATTCTATGATATCACTTATAGGCGTTATCTAATAACTGACACAAATGAACATATTTCCACAGAGAAAGACACTCACAGACTTAGAAAATAAAACTATGCTCAACTGAAAGGAAAGGTGGGGGAATGGATAAATTAAGATTACTGTTACTATATGTATACAAACACAAATTATATAAATATCTCAAAAATACCGACCATATAGCAAGGGAGGTCTGCGGAACCCTCTGTAACATTTTACATGGGAAGAGGATCTGTACTTGAATAGACATATATAATGTACAAATGAACCAGATTGTGTTCACCTAGGACAAACAATATTCTAAGCTTTACCCCAATGAAAAAAAAAATTAAAACCAAGAAGAAATAATGAGACATAAACTTATAGGGCTTTCTCCGTGCACATTCCAATGTAATTTACAACCTAGGAACACGACTTCCAGAAAGGCTCTGCTGCCC
The DNA here is from genome assembly GCF_965194825.1 of Balaenoptera physalus. Lineage (NCBI taxonomy): Eukaryota > Metazoa > Chordata > Mammalia > Artiodactyla > Balaenopteridae > Balaenoptera > Balaenoptera physalus. The sequence goes on from NW_028126557.1 coordinate 290,389, forward strand.
TACTACCCAGATTTGGGAATGGAGAAATGCTGCCTGCTTCAGGTCACTTCCCACAACAGGAGCTTTAAAACCATTGCTAAAGGTCACTAAATATTCACAAAACTTGCAGTTCGGTAAATGACACCTGCTCTCTAAAAAGAGTCTCAGGTGGAAAATCGACCAAAAAATTCAAAAGAGGGCAACCTTCCAAGAAGACAATATCAAGAGATATATTGTACTCCCAATTGTTTCCTTTTTTCAACAGAAAAGAAAACGGCGGTGAAAAATGATGAGTTTTACGAAATTTCAAAGCCATGCAAACCCAAATTACAAAACCCTATCAGCTCACAGCAGCCAGCAGGGCCATTAGCATAAATGCTGCAAACAATAGATACTGAAGCGATTGTGGAGAAATGTGTACCCTCGATTCTAAGGGGGACGTGGTAAGTGCCACTAATGAAAACACAAAGAAGGTGCTTTGAAAAGGGAAAAACGATGCTACCAGTCAGTCAATCACACCCACTGCTGGGGCTATCACCTGAGAAAATGAGAATCAAAAAGTCACAGGCTGGCAATCCTGCACTCCAACAATATTTACCATAGCCAACACTTGGAAGCAATGAAAATGTCCATCAACCGAGGAATGCACAAAGAAGAAGTGGTCCACGTACACAGTGGAAAATTACTCCAATAAAAAATAAAAATTAAATTTAAAAATCCAACAAAACTAAGGAGACATCAGCTTGTGTGGGTTTGTCCGGGCACACTCCATGCTAATTTATAACCGAGAAACACCACAGGCCGCAAGGGCTTTTCCCTAGTTACCAGGGTGGGGAACATAGAAAGGCTGCTGCCCTCTGGCAGTTACCTGCAAAAGCTGTTTTAAAGCCTGTGCTAATGGTCATTTCATAGGAATAAGTACTGCAGAAGTGTAAATGAAACCTGCCCTCAAAATGTCTTCAGGGAGGTAATGGCCAAAACATTTCAAAATGTGACACATACTTTAAGAGAACACTTTGAAGAACTAAGGGGAAATCACAGCTTGAAAAATAAAAAGGACATGCCTTCAAGCTCAATTTCAACGGATTATGAGGCACGTGCGAATTCAACCACAAAGAGGTATCAGGTCACACTTTTCAGAATAACCATCAGCAAGAAAACTACAAACAATAAATGCTGAAGGTGTTGTGGAGAAATGCATACCCTCAACTGCAAGTAGGACATAAGTTGGAGAGGGCCACCAACTAGAACAGAATGGGGGTGCCTTAAAAACGTAAACATTGAGCTACCATATGATCCAGCAGGCCCACTCCTCCACCTATAATCTAAGAAGAGAGAATTGGAAAGACACAGGCAGGCAAATCTGCATTGCACAGTATTACAATATCCAAGATATGGAAGTAACCAAAAAGTCCACCAACAGATGGGTGGACAAAGAAGTACTCCTCCATGTACAGATGGAATATTCGCTAGTCAAAAAAATGAAACAATACCATTTGCAGCGCTATAGATGAGTCTAGACGTAATCACGCCACGGGTAGTCAGTGAGAAAGCAAAATACATATATCCTATGATATCACTTTCAGGAGTTACTTAAAAATTGATACCAATGGAGATATTTCCACAGAGAAAGGCAATCACAGTTTCATTAAAAAACTTATGATTCACCAAATAGAAAGGGATGAGGATTGGATACATTACCATATTGGGGTTAACAGAGATATACAAACCATGTGAAATATATAACCACCAAAGACGTACGGAAGACCAGGAGAAGACTACTCAACATTGTGTCATAACCTACATGGGAAAAGGATGCGAGGAAGAAAAGATACACGTATATGTGTGAAAGACCCACATCTTGCACACCTAGAGCAAACAAACCAATGTAATCAAATCTGCTGGGATAAAAAATAAAAAGTAAATTACAAGTATGAACAAGAAGTAATGAGACATAAACTTAAAGGGCTTTTTCCTGGCCCATTCCATTCTAATTTACAACCTAGAGCACCACTTCCATTAAGCCTCTGTTTCCCCAGGTACCAAATTTGGTAAAGAAGAAATGCTGCCACCTTGTGGCCGTGTCCTGCAAGAGCAGCTTTAAACTCACAGCTAATGGTTACTTAACATTCACAAGGACTCAGGGCTGTAAAGGACACCTGCCCTAAAAAATTGTGCTGAAGTAGTGAATGGACAAAAAAATTCAAAACAGGCAGATGTTTCAAGAAGAGACTATGAAGAGTTATGTATTACTCACGCTCTTTTAAAAAAAAAGGAAAATGGATACAAGCTCAACCTCAGGGTGTGTTAGACCCATGCAATCTAATCTACGAAAAGTTTCAACTTACACCAGTCGACTGACCATCAGCAAAAAGTATACGAACAATAAATGCTGAAGGGGTTTTAGAGAACTGTGTACCCTCTACCTGCTGTTGAGACGTAAAGGGGTAAGAGCCAATAATGAGAAAAGAAAGGAGCTGTGTTTAAAAGTAAAAATGGAGGTACCATTCAATCCAGCAGGCGCACCATTGGATCTCTCACCTGAGAAGACAAGAATCGAGAAGACACAGGCCGCAAAAGCTGCAGTGCAGCCTTATTCACAATAGCCAAGACAGTGAAGCAATCAAAATGTCCAACAACAGGTGAATGGATAAAGAAGAAGTGGTCCATGTACACAATGGAATATTAGCCATGGAAAACAACGAACCATTGCTCTTTGAGGCACCACAAATGAGTCTGCAGATAATCATGAAAGATGAGGTAAGTTGGAAAGCAAAAGACCTGTATTCTATGATATCACTTATAGGCGTTATCTAATAACTGACACAAATGAACATATTTCCACAGAGAAAGACACTCACAGACTTAGAAAATAAAACTATGCTCAACTGAAAGGAAAGGTGGGGGAATGGATAAATTAAGATTACTGTTACTATATGTATACAAACACAAATTATATAAATATCTCAAAAATACCGACCATATAGCAAGGGAGGTCTGCGGAACCCTCTGTAACATTTTACATGGGAAGAGGATCTGTACTTGAATAGACATATATAATGTACAAATGAACCAGATTGTGTTCACCTAGGACAAACAATATTCTAAGCTTTACCCCAATGAAAAAAAAAATTAAAACCAAGAAGAAATAATGAGACATAAACTTATAGGGCTTTCTCCGTGCACATTCCAATGTAATTTACAACCTAGGAACACGACTTCCAGAAAGGCTCTGCTGCCCTACTACCCAGATTTGGGAATGGAGAAATGCTGCCTGCTTCAGGTCACTTCCCACAACAGGAGCTTTAAAACCATTGCTAAAGGTCACTAAATATTCACAAAACTTGCAGTTCGGTAAATGACACCTGCTCTCTAAAAAGAGTCTCAGGTGGAAAATCGACCAAAAAATTCAAAAGAGGGCAACCTTCCAAGAAGACAATATCAAGAGATATATTGTACTCCCAATTGTTTCCTTTTTTCAACAGAAAAGAAAACGGCGGTGAAAAATGATGAGTTTTACGAATTTTCAAAGCCATGCAAACCCAAATTACAAAACCCTATCAGCTCACAGCAGCCAGCAGGGCCATTAGCATAAATGCTGCAAACAATAGATACTGAAGCGATTGTGGAGAAATGTGTACCCTCGATTCTAAGGGGGACGTGGTAAGTGCCACTAATGAAAACACAAAGAAGGTGCTTTGAAAAGGGAAAAACGATGCTACCAGTCAGTCAATCACACCCACTGCTGGGGCTATCACCTGAGAAAATGAGAATCAAAAAGTCACAGGCTGGCAATCCTGCACTCCAACAATATTTACCATAGCCAACACTTGGAAGCAATGAAAATGTCCATCAACCGAGGAATGCACAAAGAAGAAGTGGTCCACGTACACAGTGGAAAATTACTCCAATAAAAAATAAAAATTAAATTTAAAAATCCAACAAAACTAAGGAGACATCAGCTTGTGTGGGTTTGTCCGGGCACACTCCACGCTAATTTATAACCGAGAAACACCACAGGCCGCAAGGGCTTTTCCCTAGTTACCAGGGTGGGGAACATAGAAAGGCTGCTGCCCTCTGGCAGTTACCTGCAAAAGCTGTTTTAAAGCCTGTGCTAATGGTCATTTCATAGGAATAAGTACTGCAGAAGTGTAAATGAAACCTGCCCTCAAAATGTCTTCAGGGAGGTAATGGCCAAAACATTTCAAAATGTGACACATACTTTAAGAGAACACTTTGAAGAACTAAGGGGAAATCACAGCTTGAAAAATAAAAAGGACATGCCTTCAAGCTCAATTTCAACGGATTATGAGGCACGTGCGAATTCAACCACAAAGAGGTATCAGGTCACACTTTTCAGAATAACCATCAGCAAGAAAACTACAAACAATAAATGCTGAAGGTGTTGTGGAGAAATGCATACCCTCAACTGCAAGTAGGACATAAGTTGGAGAGGGCCACCAACTAGAACAGAATGGGGGTGCCTTAAAAACGTAAACATTGAGCTACCATATGATCCAGCAGGCCCACTCCTCCACCTATAATCTAAGAAGAGAGAATTGGAAAGACACAGGCAGGCATATCTGCCTTGCACAATATTACAATAGCCAAGATATGGAAGTAACCAAAAAGTCCACCAACAGATGGGTGGACAAAGAAGTACTCCTCCATGTACAGATGGAATATTCGCTAGTCAAAAAAATGAAACAATACCATTTGCAGCGCCATAGATGAGTCTAGACGTAATCACGCCACGGGTAGTCAGTGAGAAAGCAAAATACATATATCCTATGATATCACTTTCAGGAGTTACTTAAAAATTGATACCAATGGAGATATTTCCACAGAGAAAGGCAATCACAGTTTCATTAAAAAACTTATGATTCACCAAATAGAAAGGGATGAGGATTGGATACATTACCATATTGGGGTTAACAGAGATATACAAACCATGTGAAATATATAACCACCAAAGACGTACGGAAGACCAGGAGAAGACTACTCAACATTGTGTCATAACCTACATGGGAAAAGGATGCGAGGAAGAAAAGATACACGTATATGTGTGAAAGACCCACATCTTGCACACCTAGAGCAAACAAACCAATGTAATCAAATCTGCTGGGATAAAAAATAAAAAGTAAATTACAAGTATGAACAAGAAGTAATGAGACATAAACTTAAAGGGCTTTTTCCTGGCCCATTCCATTCTAATTTACAACCTAGAGCACCACTTCCATTAAGCCTCTGTTTCCCCAGGTACCAAATTTGGTAAAGAAGAAATGCTGCCACCTTGTGGCCGTGTCCTGCAAGAGCAGCTTTAAACTCACAGCTAATGGTTACTTAACATTCACAAGGACTCAGGGCTGTAAAGGACACCTGCCCTAAAAAATTGTGCTGAAGTAGTGAATGGACAAAAAAATTCAAAACAGGCAGATGTTTCAAGAAGAGACTATGAAGAGTTATGTATTACTCACGCTCTTTTAAAAAAAAAGGAAAATGGATACAAGCTCAACCTCAGGGTGTGTTAGACCCATGCAATCTAATCTACGAAAAGTTTCAACTTACACCAGTCGACTGACCATCAGCAAAAAGTATACGAACAATAAATGCTGAAGGGGTTTTAGAGCACTGTGTACCCTCTACCTGCTGGTGAGACGTAAAGGGGTAACAGCCAATAATGAGAAAAGAAAGGAGCTGTGTTTAAAAGTAAAAATGGAGGTACCATTCAATCCAGCAGGCGCACCATTGGATCTCTCACCTGAGAAGACAAGAATCGAGAAGACACAGGCCGCAAAAGCTGCAGTGCAGCCTTATTCACAATAGCCAAGACAGTGAAGCAATCAAAATGTCCAACAACAGGTGAATGGATAAAGAAGAAGTGGTCCATGTACACAATGGAATATCAGCCATGGAAAACAACGAACCATTGCTCTTTGAGGAACCACAAATGAGTCTGCAGATAATCATGAAAGATGAGGTAAGTTGGAAAGCAAAAGACCTGTATTCTATGATATCACTTATAGGCGTTATCTAATAACTGACACAAATGAACATATTTCCACAGAGAAAGACACTCACAGACTTAGAAAATAAAACTATGCTCAACTGAAAGGAAAGGTGGGGGAATGGATAAATTAAGATTACTGTTACTATATGTATACAAACACAAATTATATAAATATCTCAAAAATACCGACCATATAGCAAGGGAGGTCTGCGGAACCCTCTGTAACATTTTACATGGGAAGAGGATCTGTACTTGAATAGACATATATAATGTACAAATGAACCAGATTGTGTTCACCTAGGACAAACAATATTCTAAGCTTTACCCCAATGAAAAAAAAAATTAAAACCAAGAAGAAATAATGAGACATAAACTTATAGGGCTTTCTCCGTGCACATTCCAATGTAATTTACAACCTAGGAACACGACTTCCAGAAAGGCTCTGCTGCCCTACTACCCAGATTTGGGAATGGAGAAATGCTGCCTGCTTCAGGTCACTTCCCACAACAGGAGCTTTAAAACCATTGCTAAAGGTCACTAAATATTCACAAAACTTGCAGTTCGGTAAATGACACCTGCTCTCTAAAAAGAGTCTCAGGTGGAAAATCGACCAAAAAATTCAAAAGAGGGCAACCTTCCAAGAAGACAATATCAAGAGATATATTGTACTCCCAATTGTTTCCTTTTTTCAACAGAAAAGAAAACGGCGGTGAAAAATGATGAGTTTTACGAATTTTCAAAGCCATGCAAACCCAAATTACAAAACCCTATCAGCTCACAGCAGCCAGCAGGGCCATTAGCATAAATGCTGCAAACAATAGATACTGAAGCGATTGTGGAGAAATGTGTACCCTCGATTCTAAGGGGGACGTGGTAAGTGCCACTAATGAAAACACAAAGAAGGTGCTTTGAAAAGGGAAAAACGATGCTACCAGTCAGTCAATCACACCCACTGCTGGGGCTATCACCTGAGAAAATGAGAATCAAAAAGTCACAGGCTGGCAATCCTGCACTCCAACAATATTTACCATAGCCAACACTTGGAAGCAATGAAAATGTCCATCAACCGAGGAATGCACAAAGAAGAAGTGGTCCACGTACACAGTGGAAAATTACTCCAATAAAAAATAAAAATTAAATTTAAAAATCCAACAAAACTAAGGAGACATCAGCTTGTGTGGGTTTGTCCGGGCACACTCCACGCTAATTTATAACCGAGAAACACCACAGGCCGCAAGGGCTTTTCCCTAGTTACCAGGGTGGGGAACATAGAAAGGCTGCTGCCCTCTGGCAGTTACCTGCAAAAGCTGTTTTAAAGCCTGTGCTAATGGTCATTTCATAGGAATAAGTACTGCAGAAGTGTAAATGAAACCTGCCCTCAAAATGTCTTCAGGGAGGTAATGGCCAAAACATTTCAAAATGTGACACATACTTTAAGAGAACACTTTGAAGAACTAAGGGGAAATCACAGCTTGAAAAATAAAAAGGACATGCCTTCAAGCTCAATTTCAACGGATTATGAGGCACGTGCGAATTCAACCACAAAGAGGTATCAGGTCACACTTTTCAGAATAACCATCAGCAAGAAAACTACAAACAATAAATGCTGAAGGTGTTGTGGAGAAATGCATACCCTCAACTGCAAGTAGGACATAAGTTGGAGAGGGCCACCAACTAGAACAGAATGGGGGTGCCTTAAAAACGTAAACATTGAGCTACCATATGATCCAGCAGGCCCACTCCTCCACCTATAATCTAAGAAGAGAGAATTGGAAAGACACAGGCAGGCAAATCTGCATTGCACAGTATTACAATATCCAAGATATGGAAGTAACCAAAAAGTCCACCAACAGATGGGTGGACAAAGAAGTACTCCTCCATGTACAGATGGAATATTCGCTAGTCAAAAAAATGAAACAATACCATTTGCAGCGCCATAGATGAGTCTAGACGTAATCACGCCACGGGTAGTCAGTGAGAAAGCAAAATACATATATCCTATGATATCACTTTCAGGAGTTACTTAAAAATTGATACCAATGGAGATATTTCCACAGAGAAAGGCAATCACAGTTTCATTAAAAAACTTATGATTCACCAAATAGAAAGGGATGAGGATTGGATACATTACCATATTGGGGTTAACAGAGATATACAAACCATGTGAAATATATAACCACCAAAGACGTACGGAAGACCAGGAGAAGACTACTCAACATTGTGTCATAACCTACATGGGAAAAGGATGCGAGGAAGAAAAGATACACGTATATGTGTGAAAGACCCACATCTTGCACACCTAGAGCAAACAAACCAATGTAATCAAATCTGCTGGGATAAAAAATAAAAAGTAAATTACAAGTATGAACAAGAAGTAATGAGACATAAACTTAAAGGGCTTTTTCCTGGCCCATTCCATTCTAATTTACAACCTAGAGCACCACTTCCATTAAGCCTCTGTTTCCCCAGGTACCAAATTTGGTAAAGAAGAAATGCTGCCACCTTGTGGCCGTGTCCTGCAAGAGCAGCTTTAAACTCACAGCTAATGGTTACTTAACATTCACAAGGACTCAGGGCTGTAAAGGACACCTGCCCTAAAAAATTGTGCTGAAGTAGTGAATGGACAAAAAAATTCAAAACAGGCAGATGTTTCAAGAAGAGACTATGAAGAGTTATGTATTACTCACGCTCTTTTAAAAAAAAAGGAAAATGGATACAAGCTCAACCTCAGGGTGTGTTAGACCCATGCAATCTAATCTACGAAAAGTTTCAACTTACACCAGTCGACTGACCATCAGCAAAAAGTATACGAACAATAAATGCTGAAGGGGTTTTAGAGCACTGTGTACCCTCTACCTGCTGGTGAGACGTAAAGGGGTAAGAGCCAATAATGAGAAAAGAAAGGAGCTGTGTTTAAAAGTAAAAATGGAGGTACCATTCAATCCAGCAGGCGCACCATTGGATCTCTCACCTGAGAAGACAAGAATCGAGAAGACACAGGCCGCAAAAGCTGCAGTGCAGCCTTATTCACAATAGCCAAGACAGTGAAGCAATCAAAATGTCCAACAACAGGTGAATGGATAAAGAAGAAGTGGTCCATGTACACAATGGAATATTAGCCATGGAAAACAACGAACCATTGCTCTTTGAGGCACCACAAATGAGTCTGCAGATAATCATGAAAGATGAGGTAAGTTGGAAAGCAAAAGACCTGTATTCTATGATATCACTTATAGGCGTTATCTAATAACTGACACAAATGAACATATTTCCACAGAGAAAGACACTCACAGACTTAGAAAATAAAACTATGCTCAACTGAAAGGAAAGGTGGGGGAATGGATAAATTAAGATTACTGTTACTATATGTATACAAACACAAATTATATAAATATCTCAAAAATACCGACCATATAGCAAGGGAGGTCTGCGGAACCCTCTGTAACATTTTACATGGGAAGAGGATCTGTACTTGAATAGACATATATAATGTACAAATGAACCAGATTGTGTTCACCTAGGACAAACAATATTCTAAGCTTTACCCCAATGAAAAAAAAAATTAAAACCAAGAAGAAATAATGAGACATAAACTTATAGGGCTTTCTCCGTGCACATTCCAATGTAATTTACAACCTAGGAACACGACTTCCAGAAAGGCTCTGCTGCCCTACTACCCAGATTTGGGAATGGAGAAATGCTGCCTGCTTCAGGTCACTTCCCACAACAGGAGCTTTAAAACCATTGCTAAAGGTCACTAAATATTCACAAAACTTGCAGTTCGGTAAATGACACCTGCTCTCTAAAAAGAGTCTCAGGTGGAAAATCGACCAAAAAATTCAAAAGAGGGCAACCTTCCAAGAAGACAATATCAAGAGATATATTGTACTCCCAATTGTTTCCTTTTTTCAACAGAAAAGAAAACGGCGGTGAAAAATGATGAGTTTTACGAATTTTCAAAGCCATGCAAACCCAAATTACAAAACCCTATCAGCTCACAGCAGCCAGCAGGGCCATTAGCATAAATGCTGCAAACAATAGATACTGAAGCGATTGTGGAGAAATGTGTACCCTCGATTCTAAGGGGGACGTGGTAAGTGCCACTAATGAAAACACAAAGAAGGTGCTTTGAAAAGGGAAAAACGATGCTACCAGTCAGTCAATCACACCCACTGCTGGGGCTATCACCTGAGAAAATGAGAATCAAAAAGTCACAGGCTGGCAATCCTGCACTCCAACAATATTTACCATAGCCAACACTTGGAAGCAATGAAAATGTCCATCAACCGAGGAATGCACAAAGAAGAAGTGGTCCACGTACACAGTGGAAAATTACTCCAATAAAAAATAAAAATTAAATTTAAAAATCCAACAAAACTAAGGAGACATCAGCTTGTGTGGGTTTGTCCGGGCACACTCCATGCTAATTTATAACCGAGAAACACCACAGGCCGCAAGGGCTTTTCCCTAGTTACCAGGGTGGGGAACATAGAAAGGCTGCTGCCCTCTGGCAGTTACCTGCAAAAGCTGTTTTAAAGCCTGTGCTAATGGTCATTTCATAGGAATAAGTACTGCAGAAGTGTAAATGAAACCTGCCCTCAAAATGTCTTCAGGGAGGTAATGGCCAAAACATTTCAAAATGTGACACATACTTTAAGAGAACACTTTGAAGAACTAAGGGGAAATCACAGCTTGAAAAATAAAAAGGACATGCCTTCAAGCTCAATTTCAACGGATTATGAGGCACGTGCGAATTCAACCACAAAGAGGTATCAGGTCACACTTTTCAGAATAACCATCAGCAAGAAAACTACAAACAATAAATGCTGAAGGTGTTGTGGAGAAATGCATACCCTCAACTGCAAGTAGGACATAAGTTGGAGAGGGCCACCAACTAGAACAGAATGGGGGTGCCTTAAAAACGTAAACATTGAGCTACCATATGATCCAGCAGGCCCACTCCTCCACCTATAATCTAAGAAGAGAGAATTGGAAAGACACAGGCAGGCAAATCTGCATTGCACAGTATTACAATATCCAAGATATGGAAGTAACCAAAAAGTCCACCAACAGATGGGTGGACAAAGAAGTACTCCTCCATGTACAGATGGAATATTCGCTAGTCAAAAAAATGAAACAATACCATTTGCAGCGCTATAGATGAGTCTAGACGTAATCACGCCACGGGTAGTCAGTGAGAAAGCAAAATACATATATCCTATGATATCACTTTCAGGAGTTACTTAAAAATTGATACCAATGGAGATATTTCCACAGAGAAAGGCAATCACAGTTTCATTAAAAAACTTATGGTTCACCAAATAGAAAGGGATGAGGATTGGATACATTACCATATTGGGGTTAACAGAGATATACAAACCATGTGAAATATATAACCACCAAAGACGTACGGAAGACCAGGAGAAGACTACTCAACATTGTGTCATAACCTACATGGGAAAAGGATGCGAGGAAGAAAAGATACACGTATATGTGTGAAAGACCCACATCTTGCACACCTAGAGCAAACAAACCAATGTAATCAAATCTGCTGGGATAAAAAATAAAAAGTAAATTACAAGTATGAACAAGAAGTAATGAGACATAAACTTAAAGGGCTTTTTCCTGGCCCATTCCATTCTAATTTACAACCTAGAGCACCACTTCCATTAAGCCTCTGTTTCCCCAGGTACCAAATTTGGTAAAGAAGAAATGCTGCCACCTTGTGGCCGTGTCCTGCAAGAGCAGCTTTAAACTCACAGCTAATGGTTACTTAACATTCACAAGGACTCAGGGCTGTAAAGGACACCTGCCCTAAAAAATTGTGCTGAAGTAGTGAATGGACAAAAAAATTCAAAACAGGCAGATGTTTCAAGAAGAGACTATGAAGAGTTATGTATTACTCACGCTCTTTTAAAAAAAAAGGAAAATGGATACAAGCTCAACCTCAGGGTGTGTTAGACCCATGCAATCTAATCTACGAAAAGTTTCAACTTACACCAGTCGACTGACCATCAGCAAAAAGTATACGAACAATAAATGCTGAAGGGGTTTTAGAGAACTGTGTACCCTCTACCTGCTGGTGAGACGTAAAGGGGTAAGAGCCAATAATGAGAAAAGAAAGGAGCTGTGTTTAAAAGTAAAAATGGAGGTACCATTCAATCCAGCAGGCGCACCATTGGATCTCTCACCTGAGAAGACAAGAATCGAGAAGACACAGGCCGCAAAAGCTGCAGTGCAGCCTTATTCACAATAGCCAAGACAGTGAAGCAATCAAAATGTCCAACAACAGGTGAATGGATAAAGAAGAAGTGGTCCATGTACACAATGGAATATTAGCCATGGAAAACAACGAACCATTGCTCTTTGAGGCACCACAAATGAGTCTGCAGATAATCATGAAAGATGAGGTAAGTTGGAAAGCAAAAGACCTGTATTCTATGATATCACTTATAGGCGTTATCTAATAACTGACACAAATGAACATATTTCCACAGAGAAAGACACTCACAGACTTAGAAAATAAAACTATGCTCAACTGAAAGGAAAGGTGGGGGAATGGATAAATTAAGATTACTGTTACTATATGTATACAAACACAAATTATATAAATATCTCAAAAATACCGACCATATAGCAAGGGAGGTCTGCGGAACCCTCTGTAACATTTTACATGGGAAGAGGATCTGTACTTGAATAGACATATATAATGTACAAATGAACCAGATTGTGTTCACCTAGGACAAACAATATTCTAAGCTTTACCGCAATGAAAAAAAAAATTAAAACCAAGAAGAAATAATGAGACATAAACTTATAGGGCTTTCTCCGTGCACATTCCAATGTAATTTACAACCTAGGAACACGACTTCCAGAAAGGCTCTGCTGCCCTACTACCCAGATTTGGGAATGGAGAAATGCTGCCTGCTTCAGGTCACTTCCCACAACAGGAGCTTTAAAACCATTGCTAAAGGTCACTAAATATTCACAAAACTTGCAGTTCGGTAAATGACACCTGCTCTCTAAAAAGAGTCTCAGGTGGAAAATCGACCAAAAAATTCAAAAGAGGGCAACCTTCCAAGAAGACAATATCAAGAGATATATTGTACTCCCAATTGTTTCCTTTTTTCAACAGAAAAGAAAACGGCGGTGAAAAATGATGAGTTTTACGAATTTTCAAAGCCATGCAAACCCAAATTACAAAACCCTATCAGCTCACAGCAGCCAGCAGGGCCATTAGCATAAATGCTGCAAACAATAGATACTGAAGCGATTGTGGAGAAATGTGTACCCTCGATTCTAAGGGGGACGTGGTAAGTGCCACTAATGAAAACACAAAGAAGGTGCTTTGAAAAGGGAAAAACGATGCTACCAGTCAGTCAATCACACCCACTGCTGGGGCTATCACCTGAGAAAATGAGAATCAAAAAGTCACAGGCTGGCAATCCTGCACTCCAACAATATTTACCATAGCCAACACTTGGAAGCAATGAAAATGTCCATCAACCGAGGAATGCACAAAGAAGAAGTGGTCCACGTACACAGTGGAAAATTACTCCAATAAAAAATAAAAATTAAATTTAAAAATCCAACAAAACTAAGGAGACATCAGCTTGTGTGGGTTTGTCCGGGCACACTCCACTCTAATTTATAACCGAGAAACACCACAGGCCGCAAGGGCTTTTCCCTAGTTACCAGGGTGGGGAACATAGAAAGGCTGCTGCCCTCTGGCAGTTACCTGCAAAAGCAGTTTTAAAGCCTGTGCTAATGGTCATTTCATAGGAATAAGTACTGCAGAAGTGTAAATGAAACCTGCCCTCAAAATGTCTTCAGGGAGGTAATGGCCAAAACATTTCAAAATGTGACACATACTTTAAGAGAACACTTTGAAGAACTAAGGGGAAATCACAGCTTGAAAAATAAAAAGGACATGCCTTCAAGCTCAATTTCAACGGATTATGAGGCACGTGCGAATTCAACCACAAAGAGGTATCAGGTCACACTTTTCAGAATAACCATCAGCAAGAAAACTACAAACAATAAATGCTGAAGGTGTTGTGGAGAAATGCATACCCTCAACTGCAAGTAGGACATAAGTTGGAGAGGGCCACCAACTAGAACAGAATGGGGGTGCCTTAAAAACGTAAACATTGAGCTACCATATGATCCAGCAGGCCCACTCCTCCACCTATAATCTAAGAAGAGAGAATTGGAAAGACACAGGCAGGCATATCTGCCTTGCACAGTATTACAATAGCCAAGATATGGAAGTAACCAAAAAGTCCACCAACAGATGGGTGGACAAAGAAGTACTCCTCCATGTACAGATGGAATATTCGCTAGTGAAAAAAATGAAACAATACCATTTGCAGCGCCATAGATGAGTCTAGACGTAATCACGCCACGGGTAGTCAGTGAGAAAGCAAAATACATATATCCTATGATATCACTTTCAGGAGTTACTTAAAAATTGATACCAATGGAGATATTTCCACAGAGAAAGGCAATCACAGTTTCATTAAAAAACTTATGGTTCACCAAATAGAAAGGGATGAGGATTGGATACATTACCATATTGGGGTTAACAGAGATATACAAACCATGTGAAATATATAACCACCAAAGACGTACGGAAGACCAGGAGAAGACTACTCAACATTGTGTCATAACCTACATGGGAAAAGGATGCGAGGAAGAAAAGATACACGTATATGTGTGAAAGACCCACATCTTGCACACCTAGAGCAAACAAACCAATGTAATCAAATCTGCTGGGATAAAAAATAAAAAGTAAATTACAAGTATGAACAAGAAGTAATGAGACATAAACTTAAAGGGCTTTTTCCTGGCCCATTCCATTCTAATTTACAACCTAGAGCACCACTTCCATTAAGCCTCTGTTTCCCCAGGTACCAAATTTGGTAAAGAAGAAATGCTGCCACCTTGTGGCCGTGTCCTGCAAGAGCAGCTTTAAACTCACAGCTAATGGTTACTTAACATTCACAAGGACTCAGGGCTGTAAAGGACACCTGCCCTAAAAAATTGTGCTGAAGTAGTGAATGGACAAAAAAATTCAAAACAGGCAGATGTTTCAAGAAGAGACTATGAAGAGTTATGTATTACTCACGCTCTTTTAAAAAAAAAGGAAAATGGATACAAGCTCAACCTCAGGGTGTGTTAGACCCATGCAATCTAATCTACGAAAAGTTTCAACTTACACCAGTCGACTGACCATCAGCAAAAAGTATACGAACAATAAATGCTGAAGGGGTTTTAGAGAACTGTGTACCCTCTACCTGCTGGTGAGACGTAAAGGGGTAAGAGCCAATAATGAGAAAAGAAAGGAGCTGTGTTTAAAAGTAAAAATGGAGGTACCATTCAATCCAGCAGGCGCACCATTGGATCTCTCACCTGAGAAGACAAGAATCGAGAAGACACAGGCCGCAAAAGCTGCAGTGCAGCCTTATTCACAATAGCCAAGACAGTGAAGCAATCAAAATGTCCAACAACAGGTGAATGGATAAAGAAGAAGTGGTCCATGTACACAATGGAATATTAGCCATGGAAAACAACGAACCATTGCTCTTTGAGGCACCACAAATGAGTCTGCAGATAATCATGAAAGATGAGGTAAGTTGGAAAGCAAAAGACCTGTATTCTATGATATCACTTATAGGCGTTATCTAATAACTGACACAAATGAACATATTTCCACAGAGAAAGACACTCACAGACTTAGAAAATAAAACTATGCTCAACTAAAAGGAAAGGTGGGGGAATGGATAAATTAAGATTACTGTTACTATATGTATACAAACACAAATTATATAAATATCTCAAAAATACCGACCATATAGCAAGGCAGGTCTGCGGAACCCTCTGTAACATTTTACATGGGAAGAGGATCTGTACTTGAATAGACATATATAATGTACAAATGAACCAGATTGTGTTCACCTAGGACAAACAACATTCTAAGCTTTACCCCAATTAAAAAAAAAAAATTAAAACCAAAAAGAAATAATGAGATATAAACTTATAGGGCTTTCTCCGTGCCCATTCCAATGTAATTTACAACCTAGGAACACGACTTCCAGAAAGGCTCTGCTGCCCTACTACCCAGATTTGGGAATGGAGAAATGCTGCCTGCTTCAGGTCACTTCCCACAACAGGAGCTTTAAAACCATTGCTAAAGGTCACTAAATATTCACAAAACTTGCAGTTCGGTAAATGACACCTGTTCTCTAAAAAGAGTCTCAGTTGGAAAATCGACCAAAAAATTCAAAAGAGGGCAACCTTCCAAGAAGACAATATCAAGAGTTATATTGTACTCCCAATTGTTTCCTTTTTTCAACAGAAAAGAAAACGGCGGTGAAAAATGATGAGTTTTACGAATTTTCAAAGCCATGCAAACCCAAATTACAAAACCCTATCAGCTCACAGCAGCCAGCAGGGCCATTAGCATAAATGCTGCAAACAATAAATGCTGAAGCGATTGTGGAGAAATGTGTACCCTCGATTCTAAGCGGGATGTGGTAAGTGCCACTAATGAAAACACAAAGAAGGTGCTTTGAAAAGGGAAAAACGATGCTACCAGTCAGTCAATCACACCCACTGCTTTGGCTATCACCTGAGAAAATGAGAATCAAAAAGTCACAGGCTGGCAATCCTGCACTCCAACAATATTTACCATAGCCAACACTTGGAAGCAATGAAAATGTCCATCAACCGAGGAATGCACAAAGAAGAAGTGGTCCACGTACACAGTGGAAAATTACTCCAATAAAAAATAAAAATTAAATTTAAAAATCCAACAAAACTAAGGAGACATCAGCTTGTGTGGGTTTGTCCGGGCACACTCCACGCTAATTTATAACCGAGAAACACCACAGGCCGCAAGGGCTTTTCCCTAGTTACCAGGGTGGGGAACATAGAAAGGCTGCTGCCCTCTGGCAGTTACCTGCAAAAGCTGTTTTAAAGCCTGTGCTAATGGTCATTTCATAGGAATAAGTACTGCAGAAGTGTAAATGAAACCTGCCCTCAAAATGTCTTCAGGGAGGTAATGGCCAAAACATTTCAAAATGTGACACATACTTTAAGAGAACACTTTGAAGAACTAAGGGGAAATCACAGCTTGAAAAATAAAAAGGACATGCCTTAAAGCTCAATTTCAACGGATTATGAGGCACGTGCGAATTCAACCACAAAGAGGTATCAGGTCACACATTTCAGAATAACCATCAGCAAGAAAACTACAAACAATAAATGCTGAAGGTGTTGTGGAGAAATGCATACCCTCAACTGCAAGTAGGACATAAGTTGGAAAGGGCCACCAACTAGAACAGAATGGGGGTGCCTTAAAAACGTAAACATTGAGCTACCATATGATCCAGCAGGCCCACTCCTCCACCTATAATCTAAGAAGAGAGAATTGGAAAGACACAGGCAGGCATATCTGCCTTGCACAGTATTACAATAGCCAAGATATGGAAGTAACCAAAAAGTCCACCAACAGATGGGTGGACAAAGAAGTACTCCTCCATGTACAGATGGAATATTCGCTAGTGAAAAAAATGAAACAATACCATTTGCAGCGCCATAGATGAGTCTAGACGTAATCACGCCACGGGTAGTCAGTGAGAAAGCAAAATACATATATCCTATGATATCACTTTCAGGAGTTACTTAAAAATTGATACCAATGGAGATATTTCCACAGAGAAAGGCAATCACAGTTTCATTAAAAAACTTATGGTTCACCAAATAGAAAGGGATGAGGATTGGATACATTACCATATTGGGGTTAACAGAGATATACAAACCATGTGAAATATATAACCACCAAAGACGTACGGAAGACCAGGAGAAGACTACTCAACATTGTGTCATAACCTACATGGGAAAAGGATGCGAGGAAGAAAAGATACACGTATATGTGTGAAAGACCCACATCTTGCACACCTAGAGCAAACAAACCAATGTAATCAAATCTGCTGGGATAAAAAATAAAAAGTAAATTACAAGTATGAAAAAGAAGTAATGAGACATAAACTTAAAGGGCTTTTTCCTGGCCCATTCCATTCTAATTTACAACCTAGAGCACCACTTCCATTAAGCCTCTGTTTCCCCAGGTACCAAATTTGGTAAAGAAGAAATGCTGCCACCTTGTGGCCGTGCCCTGCAAGAGCAGCTTTAAACTCACAGCTAATGGTTACTTAACATTCACAAGGACTCAGGGCTGTAAAGGACACCTGCCCTAAAAAATTGTGCTGAAGTAGTGAATGGACAAAAAAATTCAAAACAGGCAGATGTTTCAAGAAGAGACTATGAAGAGTTATGTATTACTCACGCTCTTTTAAAAAAAAAGGAAAATGGATACAAGCGCAACCTCAGGGTGTGTTAGACCCATGCAATCTAATCTACGAAAAGTTTCAACTTACACCAGTCGACTGACCATCAGCAAAAAGTATACGAACAATAAATGCTGAAGGGCTTTTAGAGAACTGTGTACCCTCTACCTGCTGGTGAGACGTAAAGGGGTAAGAGCCAATAATGAGAAAAGAAAGGAGCTGTGTTTAAAAGTAAAAATGGAGGTACCATTCAATCCAGCAGGCGCACCATTGGATCTCTCACCTGAGAAGACAAGAATCGAGAAGACACAGGCCGCAAAAGCTGCAGTGCAGCCTTATTCACAATAGCCAAGACAGTGAAGCAATCAAAATGTCCAACAACAGGTGAATGGATAAAGAAGAAGTGGTCCATGTACACAATGGAATATTAGCCATGGAAAACAACGAACCATTGCTCTTTGAGGCACCACAAATGAGTCTGCAGATAATCATGAAAGATGAGGTAAGTTGGAAAGCAAAAGACCTGTATTCTATGATATCACTTATAGGCGTTATCTAATAACTGACACAAATGAACATATTTCCACAGAGAAAGACACTCACAGACTTAGAAAATAAAACTATGCTCAACTAAAAGGAAAGGTGGGGGAATGGATAAATTAAGATTACTGTTACTATATTTATACAAACACAAATTATATAAATATCTCAAAAATACCGACCATATAGCAAGGCAGGTCTGCGGAACCCTCTGTAACATTTTACATGGGAAGAAGATCTGTACTTGAATAGACATATATAATGTACAAATGAACCAGATTGTGTTCACCTAGGACAAACAACATTCTAAGCTTTACCCCAATTAAAAAAAAAAAATTAAAACCAAGAAGAAATAATGAGATATAAACTTATAGGGCTTTCTCCGTGCCCATTCCAATGTAATTTACAACCTAGGAACACGACTTCCAGAAAGGCTCTGCTGCCCTACTACCCAGATTTGGGAATGGAGAAATGCTGCCTGCTTCAGGTCACTTCCCACAACAGGAGCTTTAAAGCCATTGCTAAAGGTCACAAAATATTCACAAAACTTGCAGTTCGGTAAATGACACCTGTTCTCTAAAAAGAGTCTCAGTTGGAAAATCGACCAAAAAATTCAAAAGAGGGCAACCTTCCAAGAAGACAATATCAAGAGTTATATTGTACTCCCAATTGTTTCCTTTTTTCAACAGAAAAGAAAACGGCGGTGAAAAATGATGAGTTTTACGAATTTTCAAAGCCATGCAAACCCAAATTACAAAACCCTATCAGCTCACAGCAGCCAGTAGGGCCATTAGCATAAATGCTGCAAACAATAAATGCTGAAGCGATTGTGGAGAAATGTGTACCCTCGATTCTAAGCGGGATGTGGTAAGTGCCACTAATGAGAACACAAAGAAGGTACTTTGAAAAGGGAAAAACGATGCTACCAGTCAGTCAATCACACCCACTGCTGGGGCTATCACCTGAGAAAATGAGAATCAAAAAGTCACAGGCTGGCAATCCTGCACTCCAACAATATTTACCATAGCCAACACTTGGAAGCAATGAAAATGTCCATCAACCGAGGAATGCACAAAGAAGAAGTGGTCCACGTACACAGTGGAAAATTACTCCAATAAAAAATAAAAATTAAATTTAAAAATCCAACAAAACTAAGGAGACATCAGCTTGTGTGGGTTTGTCCGGGCACACTCCATGCTAATTTATAACCGAGAAACACCACAGGCCGCAAGGGCTTTTCCCTAGTTACCAGGGTGGGGAACATAGAAAGGCTGCTGCCCTCTGGCAGTTACCTGCAAAAGCTGTTTTAAAGCCTGTGCTAATGGTCATTTCATAGGAATAAGTACTGCAGAAGTGTAAATGAAACCTGCCCTCAAAATGTCTTCAGGGAGGTAATGGCCAAAACATTTCAAAATGTGACACATACTTTAAGAGAACACTTTGAAGAACTAAGGGGAAATCACAGCTTGAAAAATAAAAAGGACATGCCTTCAAGCTCAATTTCAACGGATTATGAGGCACGTGCGAATTCAACCACAAAGAGGTATCAGGTCACACTTTTCAGAATAACCATCAGCAAGAAAACTACAAACAATAAATGCTGAAGGTGTTGTGGAGAAATGCATACCCTCAACTGCAAGTAGGACATAAGTTGGAGAGGGCCACCAACTAGAACAGAATGGGGGTGCCTTAAAAACGTAAACATTGAGCTACCATATGATCCAGCAGGCCCACTCCTCCACCTATAATCTAAGAAGAGAGAATTGGAAAGACACAGGCAGGCAAATCTGCATTGCACAGTATTACAATATCCAAGATATGGAAGTAACCAAAAAGTCCACCAACAGATGGGTGGACAAAGAAGTACTCCTCCATGTACAGATGGAATATTCGCTAGTCAAAAAAATGAAACAATACCATTTGCAGCGCTATAGATGAGTCTAGACGTAATCACGCCACGGGTAGTCAGTGAGAAAGCAAAATACATATATCCTATGATATCACTTTCAGGAGTTACTTAAAAATTGATACCAATGGAGATATTTCCACAGAGAAAGGCAATCACAGTTTCATTAAAAAACTTATGGTTCACCAAATAGAAAGGGATGAGGATTGGATACATTACCATATTGGGGTTAACAGAGATATACAAACCATGTGAAATATATAACCACCAAAGACGTACGGAAGACCAGGAGAAGACTACTCAACATTGTGTCATAACCTACATGGGAAAAGGATGCGAGGAAGAAAAGATACACGTATATGTGTGAAAGACCCACATCTTGCACACCTAGAGCAAACAAACCAATGTAATCAAATCTGCTGGGATAAAAAATAAAAAGTAAATTACAAGTATGAACAAGAAGTAATGAGACATAAACTTAAAGGGCTTTTTCCTGGCCCATTCCATTCTAATTTACAACCTAGAGCACCACTTCCATTAAGCCTCTGTTTCCCCAGGTACCAAATTTGGTAAAGAAGAAATGCTGCCACCTTGTGGCCGTGTCCTGCAAGAGCAGCTTTAAACTCACAGCTAATGGTTACTTAACATTCACAAGGACTCAGGGCTGTAAAGGACACCTGCCCTAAAAAATTGTGCTGAAGTAGTGAATGGACAAAAAAATTCAAAACAGGCAGATGTTTCAAGAAGAGACTATGAAGAGTTATGTATTACTCACGCTCTTTTAAAAAAAAAGGAAAATGGATACAAGCTCAACCTCAGGGTGTGTTAGACCCATGCAATCTAATCTACGAAAAGTTTCAACTTACACCAGTCGACTGACCATCAGCAAAAAGTATACGAACAATAAATGCTGAAGGGGTTTTAGAGAACTGTGTACCCTCTACCTGCTGGTGAGACGTAAAGGGGTAAGAGCCAATAATGAGAAAAGAAAGGAGCTGTGTTTAAAAGTAAAAATGGAGGTACCATTCAATCCAGCAGGCGCACCATTGGATCTCTCACCTGAGAAGACAAGAATCGAGAAGACACAGGCCGCAAAAGCTGCAGTGCAGCCTTATTCACAATAGCCAAGACAGTGAAGCAATCAAAATGTCCAACAACAGGTGAATGGATAAAGAAGAAGTGGTCCATGTACACAATGGAATATTAGCCATGGAAAACAACGAACCATTGCTCTTTGAGGCACCACAAATGAGTCTGCAGATAATCATGAAAGATGAGGTAAGTTGGAAAGCAAAAGACCTGTATTCTATGATATCACTTATAGGCGTTATCTAATAACTGACACAAATGAACATATTTCCACAGAGAAAGACACTCACAGACTTAGAAAATAAAACTATGCTCAACTGAAAGGAAAGGTGGGGGAATGGATAAATTAAGATTACTGTTACTATATGTATACAAACACAAATTATATAAATATCTCAAAAATACCGACCATATAGCAAGGGAGGTCTGCGGAACCCTCTGTAACATTTTACATGGGAAGAGGATCTGTACTTGAATAGACATATATAATGTACAAATGAACCAGATTGTGTTCACCTAGGACAAACAATATTCTAAGCTTTACCCCAATGAAAAAAAAAATTAAAACCAAGAAGAAATAATGAGACATAAACTTATAGGGCTTTCTCCGTGCACATTCCAATGTAATTTACAACCTAGGAACACGACTTCCAGAAAGGCTCTGCTGCCCTACTACCCAGATTTGGGAATGGAGAAATGCTGCCTGCTTCAGGTCACTTCCCACAACAGGAGTTTTAAAACCATTGCTAAAGGTCACTAAATATTCACAAAACTTGCAGTTCGGTAAATGACACCTGCTCTCTAAAAAGAGTCTCAGGTGGAAAATCGACCAAAAAATTCAAAAGAGGGCAACCTTCCAAGAAGACAATATCAAGAGATATATTGTACTCCCAATTGTTTCCTTTTTTCAACAGAAAAGAAAACGGCGGTGAAAAATGATGAGTTTTACGAATTTTCAAAGCCATGCAAACCCAAATTACAAAACCCTATCAGCTCACAGCAGCCAGCAGGGCCATTAGCATAAATGCTGCAAACAATAGATACTGAAGCGATTGTGGAGAAATGTGTACCCTCGATTCTAAGGGGGACGTGGTAAGTGCCACTAATGAAAACACAAAGAAGGTGCTTTGAAAAGGGAAAAACGATGCTACCAGTCAGTCAATCACACCCACTGCTGGGGCTATCACCTGAGAAAATGAGAATCAAAAAGTCACAGGCTGGCAATCCTGCACTCCAACAATATTTACCATAGCCAACACTTGGAAGCAATGAAAATGTCCATCAACCGAGGAATGCACAAAGAAGAAGTGGTCCACGTACACAGTGGAAAATTACTCCAATAAAAAATAAAAATTAAATTTAAAAATCCAACAAAACTAAGGAGACATCAGCTTGTGTGGGTTTGTCCGGGCACACTCCACTCTAATTTATAACCGAGAAACACCACAGGCCGCAAGGGCTTTTCCCTAGTTACCAGGGTGGGGAACATAGAAAGGCTGCTGCCCTCTGGCAGTTACCTGCAAAAGCAGTTTTAAAGCCTGTGCTAATGGTCATTTCATAGGAATAAGTACTGCAGAAGTGTAAATGAAACCTGCCCTCAAAATGTCTTCAGGGAGGTAATGGCCAAAACATTTCAAAATGTGACACATACTTTAAGAGAACACTTTGAAGAACTAAGGGGAAATCACAGCTTGAAAAATAAAAAGGACATGCCTTCAAGCTCAATTTCAACGGATTATGAGGCACGTGCGAATTCAACCACAAAGAGGTATCAGGTCACACTTTTCAGAATAACCATCAGCAAGAAAACTACAAACAATAAATGCTGAAGGTGTTGTGGAGAAATGCATACCCTCAACTGCAAGTAGGACATAAGTTGGAGAGGGCCACCAACTAGAACAGAATGGGGGTGCCTTAAAAACGTAAACATTGAGCTACCATATGATCCAGCAGGCCCACTCCTCCACCTA
Source organism: Balaenoptera physalus (assembly GCF_965194825.1). Taxonomy (NCBI): domain Eukaryota; kingdom Metazoa; phylum Chordata; class Mammalia; order Artiodactyla; family Balaenopteridae; genus Balaenoptera; species Balaenoptera physalus. The sequence continues at coordinate 314,233 of NW_028126557.1, forward strand.
TAATCTAAGAAGAGAGAATTGGAAAGACACAGGCAGGCATATCTGCCTTGCACAGTATTACAATAGCCAAGATATGGAAGTAACCAAAAAGTCCACCAACAGATGGGTGGACAAAGAAGTACTCCTCCATGTACAGATGGAATATTCGCTAGTGAAAAAAATGAAACAATACCATTTGCAGCGCCATAGATGAGTCTAGACGTAATCACGCCACGGGTAGTCAGTGAGAAAGCAAAATACATATATCCTATGATATCACTTTCAGGAGTTACTTAAAAATTGATACCAATGGAGATATTTCCACAGAGAAAGGCAATCACAGTTTCATTAAAAAACTTATGGTTCACCAAATAGAAAGGGATGAGGATTGGATACATTACCATATTGGGGTTAACAGAGATATACAAACCATGTGAAATATATAACCACCAAAGACGTACGGAAGACCAGGAGAAGACTACTCAACATTGTGTCATAACCTACATGGGAAAAGGATGCGAGGAAGAAAAGATACACGTATATGTGTGAAAGACCCACATCTTGCACACCTAGAGCAAACAAACCAATGTAATCAAATCTGCTGGGATAAAAAATAAAAAGTAAATTACAAGTATGAACAAGAAGTAATGAGACATAAACTTAAAGGGCTTTTTCCTGGCCCATTCCATTCTAATTTACAACCTAGAGCACCACTTCCATTAAGCCTCTGTTTCCCCAGGTACCAAATTTGGTAAAGAAGAAATGCTGCCACCTTGTGGCCGTGTCCTGCAAGAGCAGCTTTAAACTCACAGCTAATGGTTACTTAACATTCACAAGGACTCAGGGCTGTAAAGGACACCTGCCCTAAAAAATTGTGCTGAAGTAGTGAATGGACAAAAAAATTCAAAACAGGCAGATGTTTCAAGAAGAGACTATGAAGAGTTATGTATTACTCACGCTCTTTTAAAAAAAAAGGAAAATGGATACAAGCTCAACCTCAGGGTGTGTTAGACCCATGCAATCTAATCTACGAAAAGTTTCAACTTACACCAGTCGACTGACCATCAGCAAAAAGTATACGAACAATAAATGCTGAAGGGGTTTTAGAGAACTGTGTACCCTCTACCTGCTGGTGAGACGTAAAGGGGTAAGAGCCAATAATGAGAAAAGAAAGGAGCTGTGTTTAAAAGTAAAAATGGAGGTACCATTCAATCCAGCAGGCGCACCATTGGATCTCTCACCTGAGAAGACAAGAATCGAGAAGACACAGGCCGCAAAAGCTGCAGTGCAGCCTTATTCACAATAGCCAAGACAGTGAAGCAATCAAAATGTCCAACAACAGGTGAATGGATAAAGAAGAAGTGGTCCATGTACACAATGGAATATTAGCCATGGAAAACAACGAACCATTGCTCTTTGAGGCACCACAAATGAGTCTGCAGATAATCATGAAAGATGAGGTAAGTTGGAAAGCAAAAGACCTGTATTCTATGATATCACTTATAGGCGTTATCTAATAACTGACACAAATGAACATATTTCCACAGAGAAAGACACTCACAGACTTAGAAAATAAAACTATGCTCAACTAAAAGGAAAGGTGGGGGAATGGATAAATTAAGATTACTGTTACTATATGTATACAAACACAAATTATATAAATATCTCAAAAATACCGACCATATAGCAAGGCAGGTCTGCGGAACCCTCTGTAACATTTTACATGGGAAGAGGATCTGTACTTGAATAGACATATATAATGTACAAATGAACCAGATTGTGTTCACCTAGGACAAACAACATTCTAAGCTTTACCCCAATTAAAAAAAAAAAATTAAAACCAAAAAGAAATAATGAGATATAAACTTATAGGGCTTTCTCCGTGCCCATTCCAATGTAATTTACAACCTAGGAACACGACTTCCAGAAAGGCTCTGCTGCCCTACTACCCAGATTTGGGAATGGAGAAATGCTGCCTGCTTCAGGTCACTTCCCACAACAGGAGCTTTAAAACCATTGCTAAAGGTCACTAAATATTCACAAAACTTGCAGTTCGGTAAATGACACCTGTTCTCTAAAAAGAGTCTCAGTTGGAAAATCGACCAAAAAATTCAAAAGAGGGCAACCTTCCAAGAAGACAATATCAAGAGTTATATTGTACTCCCAATTGTTTCCTTTTTTCAACAGAAAAGAAAACGGCGGTGAAAAATGATGAGTTTTACGAATTTTCAAAGCCATGCAAACCCAAATTACAAAACCCTATCAGCTCACAGCAGCCAGCAGGGCCATTAGCATAAATGCTGCAAACAATAAATGCTGAAGCGATTGTGGAGAAATGTGTACCCTCGATTCTAAGCGGGATGTGGTAAGTGCCACTAATGAAAACACAAAGAAGGTGCTTTGAAAAGGGAAAAACGATGCTACCAGTCAGTCAATCACACCCACTGCTTTGGCTATCACCTGAGAAAATGAGAATCAAAAAGTCACAGGCTGGCAATCCTGCACTCCAACAATATTTACCATAGCCAACACTTGGAAGCAATGAAAATGTCCATCAACCGAGGAATGCACAAAGAAGAAGTGGTCCACGTACACAGTGGAAAATTACTCCAATAAAAAATAAAAATTAAATTTAAAAATCCAACAAAACTAAGGAGACATCAGCTTGTGTGGGTTTGTCCGGGCACACTCCACGCTAATTTATAACCGAGAAACACCACAGGCCGCAAGGGCTTTTCCCTAGTTACCAGGGTGGGGAACATAGAAAGGCTGCTGCCCTCTGGCAGTTACCTGCAAAAGCTGTTTTAAAGCCTGTGCTAATGGTCATTTCATAGGAATAAGTACTGCAGAAGTGTAAATGAAACCTGCCCTCAAAATGTCTTCAGGGAGGTAATGGCCAAAACATTTCAAAATGTGACACATACTTTAAGAGAACACTTTGAAGAACTAAGGGGAAATCACAGCTTGAAAAATAAAAAGGACATGCCTTAAAGCTCAATTTCAACGGATTATGAGGCACGTGCGAATTCAACCACAAAGAGGTATCAGGTCACACATTTCAGAATAACCATCAGCAAGAAAACTACAAACAATAAATGCTGAAGGTGTTGTGGAGAAATGCATACCCTCAACTGCAAGTAGGACATAAGTTGGAAAGGGCCACCAACTAGAACAGAATGGGGGTGCCTTAAAAACGTAAACATTGAGCTACCATATGATCCAGCAGGCCCACTCCTCCACCTATAATCTAAGAAGAGAGAATTGGAAAGACACAGGCAGGCATATCTGCCTTGCACAGTATTACAATAGCCAAGATATGGAAGTAACCAAAAAGTCCACCAACAGATGGGTGGACAAAGAAGTACTCCTCCATGTACAGATGGAATATTCGCTAGTGAAAAAAATGAAACAATACCATTTGCAGCGCCATAGATGAGTCTAGACGTAATCACGCCACGGGTAGTCAGTGAGAAAGCAAAATACATATATCCTATGATATCACTTTCAGGAGTTACTTAAAAATTGATACCAATGGAGATATTTCCACAGAGAAAGGCAATCACAGTTTCATTAAAAAACTTATGGTTCACCAAATAGAAAGGGATGAGGATTGGATACATTACCATATTGGGGTTAACAGAGATATACAAACCATGTGAAATATATAACCACCAAAGACGTACGGAAGACCAGGAGAAGACTACTCAACATTGTGTCATAACCTACATGGGAAAAGGATGCGAGGAAGAAAAGATACACGTATATGTGTGAAAGACCCACATCTTGCACACCTAGAGCAAACAAACCAATGTAATCAAATCTGCTGGGATAAAAAATAAAAAGTAAATTACAAGTATGAAAAAGAAGTAATGAGACATAAACTTAAAGGGCTTTTTCCTGGCCCATTCCATTCTAATTTACAACCTAGAGCACCACTTCCATTAAGCCTCTGTTTCCCCAGGTACCAAATTTGGTAAAGAAGAAATGCTGCCACCTTGTGGCCGTGCCCTGCAAGAGCAGCTTTAAACTCACAGCTAATGGTTACTTAACATTCACAAGGACTCAGGGCTGTAAAGGACACCTGCCCTAAAAAATTGTGCTGAAGTAGTGAATGGACAAAAAAATTCAAAACAGGCAGATGTTTCAAGAAGAGACTATGAAGAGTTATGTATTACTCACGCTCTTTTAAAAAAAAAGGAAAATGGATACAAGCGCAACCTCAGGGTGTGTTAGACCCATGCAATCTAATCTACGAAAAGTTTCAACTTACACCAGTCGACTGACCATCAGCAAAAAGTATACGAACAATAAATGCTGAAGGGCTTTTAGAGAACTGTGTACCCTCTACCTGCTGGTGAGACGTAAAGGGGTAAGAGCCAATAATGAGAAAAGAAAGGAGCTGTGTTTAAAAGTAAAAATGGAGGTACCATTCAATCCAGCAGGCGCACCATTGGATCTCTCACCTGAGAAGACAAGAATCGAGAAGACACAGGCCGCAAAAGCTGCAGTGCAGCCTTATTCACAATAGCCAAGACAGTGAAGCAATCAAAATGTCCAACAACAGGTGAATGGATAAAGAAGAAGTGGTCCATGTACACAATGGAATATTAGCCATGGAAAACAACGAACCATTGCTCTTTGAGGCACCACAAATGAGTCTGCAGATAATCATGAAAGATGAGGTAAGTTGGAAAGCAAAAGACCTGTATTCTATGATATCACTTATAGGCGTTATCTAATAACTGACACAAATGAACATATTTCCACAGAGAAAGACACTCACAGACTTAGAAAATAAAACTATGCTCAACTAAAAGGAAAGGTGGGGGAATGGATAAATTAAGATTACTGTTACTATATTTATACAAACACAAATTATATAAATATCTCAAAAATACCGACCATATAGCAAGGCAGGTCTGCGGAACCCTCTGTAACATTTTACATGGGAAGAAGATCTGTACTTGAATAGACATATATAATGTACAAATGAACCAGATTGTGTTCACCTAGGACAAACAACATTCTAAGCTTTACCCCAATTAAAAAAAAAAAATTAAAACCAAGAAGAAATAATGAGATATAAACTTATAGGGCTTTCTCCGTGCCCATTCCAATGTAATTTACAACCTAGGAACACGACTTCCAGAAAGGCTCTGCTGCCCTACTACCCAGATTTGGGAATGGAGAAATGCTGCCTGCTTCAGGTCACTTCCCACAACAGGAGCTTTAAAGCCATTGCTAAAGGTCACAAAATATTCACAAAACTTGCAGTTCGGTAAATGACACCTGTTCTCTAAAAAGAGTCTCAGTTGGAAAATCGACCAAAAAATTCAAAAGAGGGCAACCTTCCAAGAAGACAATATCAAGAGTTATATTGTACTCCCAATTGTTTCCTTTTTTCAACAGAAAAGAAAACGGCGGTGAAAAATGATGAGTTTTACGAATTTTCAAAGCCATGCAAACCCAAATTACAAAACCCTATCAGCTCACAGCAGCCAGTAGGGCCATTAGCATAAATGCTGCAAACAATAAATGCTGAAGCGATTGTGGAGAAATGTGTACCCTCGATTCTAAGCGGGATGTGGTAAGTGCCACTAATGAGAACACAAAGAAGGTACTTTGAAAAGGGAAAAACGATGCTACCAGTCAGTCAATCACACCCACTGCTGGGGCTATCACCTGAGAAAATGAGAATCAAAAAGTCACAGGCTGGCAATCCTGCACTCCAACAATATTTACCATAGCCAACACTTGGAAGCAATGAAAATGTCCATCAACCGAGGAATGCACAAAGAAGAAGTGGTCCACGTACACAGTGGAAAATTACTCCAATAAAAAATAAAAATTAAATTTAAAAATCCAACAAAACTAAGGAGACATCAGCTTGTGTGGGTTTGTCCGGGCACACTCCACTCTAATTTATAACCGAGAAACACCAAGGGCAGCAAGGGCGTTTCCCTAGTTACCAGGGTGGGGAACATAGAAAGGCTGCTGCCCTCTGGCAGTTACCTGCAAAAGCAGTTTTAAAGCCTGTGCTAATGGTCATTTCATAGGAATAAGTACTGCAGAAGTGTAAATGAAACCTGCCCTCAAAATGTCTTCAGGGAGGTAATGGCCAAAACATTTCAAAATGTGACACATACTTTAAGAGAACACTTTGAAGAACTAAGGGGAAATCACAGCTTGAAAAATAAAAAGGACATGCCTTAAAGCTCAATTTCAACGGATTATGAGGCACGTGCGAATTCAACCACAAAGAGGTATCAGGTCACACTTTTCAGAATAACCATCAGCAAGAAAACTACAAACAATAAATGCTGAAGGTGTTGTGGAGAAATGCATACCCTCAACTGCAAGTAGGACATAAGTTGGAAAGGGCCACCAACTAGAACAGAATGGGGGTGCCTTAAAAACGTAAACATTGAGCTACCATATGATCCAGCAGGCCCACTCCTCCACCTATAATCTAAGAAGAGAGAATTGGAAAGACACAGGCAGGCATATCTGCCTTGCACAGTATTACAATAGCCAAGATATGGAAGTAACCAAAAAGTCCACCAACAGATGGGTGGACAAAGAAGTACTCCTCCATGTACAGATGGAATATTCGCTAGTCAAAAAAATGAAACAATACCATTTGCAGCGCCATAGATGAGTCTAGACGTAATCACGCCACAGGTAGTCAGTGAGAAAGCAAAATACATATATCCTATGATATCACTTTCAGGAGTTACTTAAAAATTGATACCAATGGAGATATTTCCACAGAGAAAGGCAATCACAGTTTCATTAAAAAACTTATGGTTCACCAAATAGAAAGGGATGAGGATTGGATACATTACCATATTGGGGTTAACAGAGATATACAAACCATGTGAAATATATAACCACCAAAGACGTACGGAAGACCAGGAGAAGACTACTCAACATTGTGTCATAACCTACATGGGAAAAGGATGCGAGGAAGAAAAGATACACGTATATGTGTGAAAGACCCACATCTTGCACACCTAGAGCAAACAAACCAATGTAATCAAATCTGCTGGGATAAAAAATAAAAAGTAAATTACAAGTATGAACAAGAAGTAATGAGACATAAACTTAAAGGGCTTTTTCCTGGCCCATTCCATTCTAATTTACAACCTAGAGCACCACTTCCATTAAGCCTCTGTTTCCCCAGGTACCAAATTTGGTAAAGAAGAAATGCTGCCACCTTGTGGCCGTGTCCTGCAAGAGCAGCTTTAAACTCACAGCTAATGGTTACTTAACATTCACAAGGACTCAGGGCTGTAAAGGACACCTGCCCTAAAAAATTGTGCTGAAGTAGTGAATGGACAAAAAAATTCAAAACAGGCAGATGTTTCAAGAAGAGACTATGAAGAGTTATGTATTACTCACGCTCTTTTAAAAAAAAAGGAAAATGGATACAAGCTCAACCTCAGGGTGTGTTAGACCCATGCAATCTAATCTACGAAAAGTTTCAACTTACACCAGTCGACTGACCATCAGCAAAAAGTATACGAACAATAAATGCTGAAGGGGTTTTAGAGAACTGTCTACCCTCTACCTGCTGGTGAGACGTAAAGGGGTAAGAGCCAATAATGAGAAAAGAAAGGAGCTGTGTTTAAAAGTAAAAATGGAGGTACCATTCAATCCAGCAGGCGCACCATTGGATCTCTCACCTGAGAAGACAAGAATCGAGAAGACACAGGCCGCAAAAGCTGCAGTGCAGCCTTATTCACAATAGCCAAGACAGTGAAGCAATCAAAATGTCCAACAACAGGTGAATGGATAAAGAAGAAGTGGTCCATGTACACAATGGAATATTAGCCATGGAAAACAACGAACCATTGCTCTTTGAGGCACCACAAATGAGTCTGCAGATAATCATGAAAGATGAGGTAAGTTGGAAAGCAAAAGACCTGTATTCTATGATATCACTTATAGGCGTTATCTAATAACTGACACAAATGAACATATTTCCACAGAGAAAGACACTCACAGACTTAGAAAATAAAACTATGCTCAACTGAAAGGAAAGGTGGGGGAATGGATAAATTAAGATTACTGTTACTATATGTATACAAACACAAATTATATAAATATCTCAAAAATACCGACCATATAGCAAGGGAGGTCTGCGGAACCCTCTGTAACATTTTACATGGGAAGAGGATCTGTACTTGAATAGACATATATAATGTACAAATGAACCAGATTGTGTTCACCTAGGACAAACAACATTCTAAGCTTTACCCCAATTAAAAAAAAAATTAAAACCAAGAAGAAATAATGAGATATAAACTTATAGGGCTTTCTCCGTGCACATTCCAATGTAATTTACAACCTAGGAACACGACTTCCAGAAAGGCTCTGCTGCCCTACTACCCAGATTTGGGAATGGAGAAATGCTGCCTGCTTCAGGTCACTTCCCACAACAGGAGCTTTAAAACCATTGCTAAAGGTCACTAAATATTCACAAAACTTGCAGTTCGGTAAATGACACCTGCTCTCTAAAAAGAGTCTCAGGTGGAAAATCGACCAAAAAATTCAAAAGAGGGCAACCTTCCAAGAAGACAATATCAAGAGTTATATTGTACTCCCAATTGATTCCTTTTTTTAACAGAAAAGAAAACGGCAGAGAAAAATGATGAGTTTTACGAATTTTCAAAACATGCAAACCCAAATTACAAAAACCTATGAGCTCACAGCAGCCAGAAGGGCCATTAGCATAAATGCTGCAAACAATAAATGCTGAAGCGATTGTGGAGAAATGCGTACCCTCGATTCTGAGGGGGAAGTGGTAAGTGCCACTAATGAGAACACAAAGAAGGTACTTTGAAAAGGGAAAAACGATGCTACCAGTCAGTCAATCACACCCACTGCTGGGGCTATCACCTGAGAAAATGAGAATCAAAAAGTCACAGGCTGGCAATCCTGCACTCCAACAATATTTACCATAGCCAACACTTGGAAGCAATGAAAATGTCCATCAACCGAGGAATGCACAAAGAAGAAGTGGTCCACGTACACAGTGGAAAATTACTCCAATAAAAAATAAAAATTAAATTTAAAAATCCAACAAAACTAAGGAGACATCAGCTTGTGTGGGTTTGTCCGGGCACACTCCACTCTAATTTATAACCGAGAAACACCACAGGCCGCAAGGGCGTTTCCCTAGTTACCAGGGTGGGGAACATAGAAAGGCTGCTGCCCTCTGGCAGTTACCTGCAAAAGCAGTTTTAAAGCCTGTGCTAATGGTCATTTCATAGGAATAAGTACTGCAGAAGTGTAAATGAAACCTGCCCTCAAAATGTCTTCAGGGAGGTAATGGCCAAAACATTTCAAAATGTGACACATACTTTAAGAGAACACTTTGAAGAACTAAGGGGAAATCACAGCTTGAAAAATAAAAAGGACATGCCTTAAAGCTCAATTTCAACGGATTATGAGGCACGTGCGAATTCAACCACAAAGAGGTATCAGGTCACACTTTTCAGAATAACCATCAGCAAGAAAACTACAAACAATAAATGCTGAAGGTGTTGTGGAGAAATGCATACCCTCAACTGCAAGTAGGACATAAGTTGGAAAGGGCCACCAACTAGAACAGAATGGGGGTGCCTTAAAAACGTAAACATTGAGCTACCATATGATCCAGCAGGCCCACTCCTCCACCTATAATCTAAGAAGAGAGAATTGGAAAGACACAGGCAGGCATATCTGCCTTGCACAGTATTACAATAGCCAAGATATGGAAGTAACCAAAAAGTCCACCAACAGATGGGTGGACAAAGAAGTACTCCTCCATGTACAGATGGAATATTCGCTAGTGAAAAAAATGAAACAATACCATTTGCAGCGCCATAGATGAGTCTAGACGTAATCACGCCACGGGTAGTCAGTGAGAAAGCAAAATACATATATCCTATGATATCACTTTCAGGAGTTACTTAAAAATTGATACCAATGGAGATATTTCCACAGAGAAAGGCAATCACAGTTTCATTAAAAAACTTATGGTTCACCAAATAGAAAGGGATGAGGATTGGATACATTACCATATTGGGGTTAACAGAGATATACAAACCATGTGAAATATATAACCACCAAAGACGTACGGAAGACCAGGAGAAGACTACTCAACATTGTGTCATAACCTACATGGGAAAAGGATGCGAGGAAGAAAAGATACACGTATATGTGTGAAAGACCCACATCTTGCACACCTAGAGCAAACAAACCAATGTAATCAAATCTGCTGGGATAAAAAATAAAAAGTAAATTACAAGTATGAACAAGAAGTAATGAGACATAAACTTAAAGGGCTTTTTCCTGGCCCATTCCATTCTAATTTACAACCTAGAACACCACTTCCATTAAGCCTCTGTTTCCCCAGGTACCAAATTTGGTAAAGAAGAAATGCTGCCACCTTGTGGCCGTGTCCTGCAAGAGCAGCTTTAAACTCACAGCTAATGGTTACTTAACATTCACAAGGACTCAGGGCTGTAAAGGACACCTGCCCTAAAAAATTGTGCTGAAGTAGTGAATGGACAAAAAAATTCAAAACAGGCAGATGTTTCAAGAAGAGACTATGAAGAGTTATGTATTACTCACGCTCTTTTAAAAAAAAAGGAAAATGGATACAAGCTCAACCTCAGGGTGTGTTAGACCCATGCAATCTAATCTACGAAAAGTTTCAACTTACACCAGTCGACTGACCATCAGCAAAAAGTATACGAACAATAAATGCTGAAGGGCTTTTAGAGAACTGTGTACCCTCTACCTGCTGGTGAGACGTAAAGGGGTAAGAGCCAATAATGAGAAAAGAAAGGAGCTTTGTTTAAAAGTAAAAATGGAGGTACCATTCAATCCAGCAGGCGCACCATTGGATCTCTCACCTGAGAAGACAAGAATCGAGAAGACACAGGCCGCAAAAGCTGAAGTGCAGCCTTATTCACAATAGCCAAGACAGTGAAGCATTCAAATTGTCCAACAACTGCTGAATGGATAAAGAAGAAGTGGTCCATGTACACAATGGAATATTAGCCATGGAAAACAACGAACCATTGCTCTTTGAGGCACCACAAATGAGTCTGCAGATAATCATGAAAGATGAGGTAAGTTGGAAAGCAAAAGACCTGTATTCTATGATATCACTTATAGGCGTTATCTAATAACTGACACAAATGAACATATTTCCACAGAGAAAAACACTCACAGACTTAGAAAATAAAAGTATGCTCAACTGAAAGGAAAGGTGGGGGAATGGATAAATTAAGATTACTGTTACTATATGTATATAAACACAAATTATATAAATATCTCAAAAATACCGACCATATAGCAAGGGAGGTCTGCGGAACCCTCTGTAACATTTTACATGGGAAGAGGATCTGTACTTGAATAGACATATATAATGTACAAATGAACCAGATTGTGTTCACCTAGGACAAACAATATTCTAAGCTTTACCCCAATTAAAAAAAAAAAATTAAAACCAAGAAGAAATAATGAGACATAAACTTATAGGGCTTTCTCCGTGCACATTCCAATGTAATTTACAACCTAGGAACACGACTTCCAGAAAGGCTCTGCTGCCCTACTACCCAGATTTGGGAATGGAGAAATGCTGCCTGCTTCAAGTCACTTCCCACATCAGGAGCTTTAAAACCATTGCTAAAGGTCACTAAATATTCACAAAACTTGCAGTTCGGTAAATGACACCGGCTCTCTAAAAAGAGTCTCAGGTGGAAAATCGACCAAAAAATTCAAAAGAGGGCAACCTTCCAAGAAGACAATATCAAGAGTTATATTGTACTCCCAATTGTTTCCTTTTTTCAACAGAAAAGAAAACGGCGGTGAAAAATGATGAGTTTTACGAATTTTCAAAGCCATGCAAACCCAAATTACAAAACCCTATCAGCTCACAGCAGCCAGCAGGGCCATTAGCATAAATGCTGCAAACAATAGATACTGAAGCGATTGTGGAGAAATGTGTACCCTCGATTCTAAGGGGGACGTGGTAAGTGCCACTAATGAAAACACAAAGAAGGTGCTTTGAAAAGGGAAAAACGATGCTACCAGTCAGTCAATCACACCCACTGCTGGGGCTATCACCTGAGAAAATGAGAATCAAAAAGTCACAGGCTGGCAATCCTGCACTCCAACAATATTTACCATAGCCAACACTTGGAAGCAATGAAAATGTCCATCAACCGAGGAATGCACAAAGAAGAAGTGGTCCACGTACACAGTGGAAAATTACTCCAATAAAAAATAAAAATTAAATTTAAAAATCCAACAAAACTAAGGAGACATCAGCTTGTGTGGGTTTGTCCGGGCACACTCCACTCTAATTTATAACCGAGAAACACCACAGGCCGCAAGGGCTTTTCCCTAGTTACCAGGGTGGGGAACATAGAAAGGCTGCTGCCCTCTGGCAGTTACCTGCAAAAGCAGTTTTAAAGCCTGTGCTAATGGTCATTTCATAGGAATAAGTACTGCAGAAGTGTAAATGAAACCTGCCCTCAAAATGTCTTCAGGGAGGTAATGGCCAAAACATTTCAAAATGTGACACATACTTTAAGAGAACACTTTGAAGAACTAAGGGGAAATCACAGCTTGAAAAATAAAAAGGACATGCCTTCAAGCTCAATTTCAACGGATTATGAGGCACGTGCGAATTCAACCACAAAGAGGTATCAGATCACACTTTTCAGAATAACCATCAGCAAGAAAACTACAAACAATAAATGCTGAAGGTGTTGTGGAGAAATGCATACCCTCAACTGCAAGTAGGACATAAGTTGGAGAGGGCCACCAACTAGAACAGAATGGGGGTGCCTTAAAAACGTAAACATTGAGCTACCATATGATCCAGCAGGCCCACTCCTCCACCTATAATCTAAGAAGAGAGAATTGGAAAGACACAGGCAGGCAAATCTGCATTGCACAGTATTACAATATCCAAGATATGGAAGTAACCAAAAAGTCCACCAACAGATGGGTGGACAAAGAAGTACTCCTCCATGTACAGATGGAATATTCGCTAGTCAAAAAAATGAAACAATACCATTTGCAGCGCCATAGATGAGTCTAGACGTAATCACGCCACGGGTAGTCAGTGAGAAAGCAAAATACATATATCCTATGATATCACTTTCAGGAGTTACTTAAAAATTGATACCAATGGAGATATTTCCACAGAGAAAGGCAATCACAGTTTCATTAAAAAACTTATGGTTCACCAAATAGAAAGGGAAGAGGACTGGATACATTACCATAATGGGGTTAACAGAGATATACAAACCATGTGAAATATATAACCACCAAAGACGTACGGAAGACCAGGAGAAGACTACTCAACATTGTGTCATAACCTACATGGGAAAAGGATGCTAGGAAGAAAAGATACACGTATATGTGTGAAAGACACACATCTTGCACACCTAGAGCAAACAAACCAATGTAATCAAATCTGCTGGGATAAAAAATAAAAAGTAAATTACAAATATGAACAAGAAGTAATGAGACATAAACTTAAAGGGCTTTTTCCTGGCCCATTCCATTCTGATTTACAACCTAGAACACCACTTCCATTAAGCCTCTGTTTCCCCAGGTACCAAATTTGGTAAAGAAGAAATGCTGCCACCTTGTGGCCGTGTCCTGCAAGAGCAGCTTTAAACTCACAGCTAATGGTTACTTAACATTCACAAGGACTCAGGGCTGTAAAGGACACCTGCCCTAAAAAATTGTGCTGAAGTAGTGAATGGACAAAAAAATTCAAAACAGGCAGATGTTTCAAGAAGAGACTATGAAGAGTTATGTATTACTCACGCTCTTTTAAAAAAAAAGGAAAATGGATACAAGCTCAACCTCAGGGTGTGTTAGACCCATGCAATCTAATCTACGAAAAGTTTCAACTTACACCAGTCGACTGACCATCAGCAAAAAGTATACGAACAATAAATGCTGAAGGGGTTTTAGAGAACTGTCTACCCTCTACCTGCTGGTGAGACGTAAAGGGGTAAGAGCCAATAATGAGAAAAGAAAGGAGCTGTGTTTAAAAGTAAAAATGGAGGTACCATTCAATCCAGCAGGCGCACCATTGGATCTCTCACCTGAGAAGACAAGAATCGAGAAGACACAGGCCGCAAAAGCTGCAGTGCAGCCTTATTCACAATAGCCAAGACAGTGAAGCAATCAAAATGTCCAACAACAGGTGAATGGATAAAGAAGAAGTGGTCCATGTACACAATGGAATATTAGCCATGGAAAACAACGAACCATTGCTCTTTGAGGCACCACAAATGAGTCTGCAGATAATCATGAAAGATGAGGTAAGTTGGAAAGCAAAAGACCTGTATTCTATGATATCACTTATAGGCGTTATCTAATAACTGACACAAATGAACATATTTCCACAGAGAAAGACACTCACAGACTTAGAAAATAAAACTATGCTCAACTGAAAGGAAAGGTGGGGGAATGGATAAATTAAGATTACTGTTACTATATGTATACAAACACAAATTATATAAATATCTCAAAAATACCGACCATATAGCAAGGGAGGTCTGCGGAACCCTCTGTAACATTTTACATGGGAAGAGGATCTGTACTTGAATAGACATATATAATGTACAAATGAACCAGATTGTGTTCACCTAGGACAAACAACATTCTAAGCTTTACCCCAATTAAAAAAAAAAATTAAAACCAAGAAGAAATAATGAGATATAAACTTATAGGGCTTTCTCCGTGCACATTCCAATGTAATTTACAACCTAGGAACACGACTTCCAGAAAGGCTCTGCTGCCCTACTACCCAGATTTGGGAATGGAGAAATGCTGCCTGCTTCAGGTCACTTCCCACAACAGGAGCTTTAAAACCATTGCTAAAGGTCACTAAATATTCACAAAACTTGCAGTTCGGTAAATGACACCTGTTCTCTAAAAAGAGTCTCAGTTGGAAAATCGACCAAAAAATTCAAAAGAGGGCAACCTTCCAAGAAGACAATATCAAGAGTTATATTGTACTCCCAATTGTTTCCTTTTTTCAACAGAAAAGAAAACGGCGGTGAAAAATGATGAGTTTTACGAATTTTCAAAGCCATGCAAACCCAAATTACAAAACCCTATCAGCTCACAGCAGCCAGTAGGGCCATTAGCATAAATGCTGCAAACAATAAATGCTGAAGTGATTGTGGAGAAATGTGTACCCTCGATTCTAAGGGGGATGTGGTAAGTGCCACTAATGAAAACACAAAGAAGGTGCTTTGAAAAGGGAAAAACGATGCTACCAGTCAGTCAATCACACCCACTGCTTTGGCTATCACCTGAGAAAATGAGAATCAAAAAGTCACAGGCTGGCAATCCTGCACTCCAACAATATTTACCATAGCCAACACTTGGAAGCAATGAAAATGTCCATCAACCGAGGAATGCACAAAGAAGAAGTGGTCCACGTACACAGTGGAAAATTACTCCAATAAAAAATAAAAATTAAATTTAAAAATCCAACAAAACTAAGGAGACATCAGCTTGTGTGGGTTTGTCCGGGCACACTCCACTCTAATTTATAACCGAGAAACACCACAGGCCGCAAGGGCTTTTCCCTAGTTACCAGGGTGGGGAACATAGAAAGGCTGCTGCCCTCTGGCAGTTACCTGCAAAAGCAGTTTTAAAGCCTGTGCTAATGGTCATCTCATAGCAATAAGTACTGCAGAAGTGTAAATGAAACCTGCCCTCAAAATGTCTTCAGGGAGGTAATGGCCAAAACATTTCAAAATGTGACACATACTTTAAGAGAACACTTTGAAGAACTAAGGGGAAATCACAGCTTGAAAAATAAAAAGGACATGCCTTAAAGCTCAATTTCAACGGATTATGAGGCACGTGCGAATTCAACCACAAAGAGGTATCAGGTCACACTTTTCAGAATAACCATCAGCAAGAAAACTACAAACAATAAATGCTGAAGGTGTTGTGGAGAAATGCATACCCTCAACTGCAAGTAGGACATAAGTTGGAAAGGGCCACCAACTAGAACAGAATGGGGGTGCCTTAAAAACGTAAACATTGAGCTACCATATGATCCAGCAGGCCCACTCCTCCACCTATAATCTAAGAAGAGAGAATTGGAAAGACACAGGCAGGCATATCTGCCTTGCACAGTATTACAATAGCCAAGATATGGAAGTAACCAAAAAGTCCACCAACAGATGGGTGGACAAAGAAGTACTCCTCCATGTACAGATGGAATATTCGCTAGTGAAAAAAATGAAACAATACCATTTGCAGCGCCATAGATGAGTCTAGACGTAATCACGCCACGGGTAGTCAGTGAGAAAGCAAAATACATATATCCTATGATATCACTTTCAGGAGTTACTTAAAAATTTATACCAATGGAGATATTTCCACAGAGAAAGGCAATCACAGTTTCATTAAAAAACTTATGGTTCACCAAATAGAAAGGGATGAGGATTGGATACATTACCATATTGGGGTTAACAGAGATATACAAACCATGTGAAATATATAACCACCAAAGACGTACGGAAGACCAGGAGAAGACTACTCAACATTGTGTCATAACCTACATGGGAAAAGGATGCGAGGAAGAAAAGATACACGTATATGTGTGAAAGACCCACATCTTGCACACCTAGAGCAAACAAACCAATGTAATCAAATCTGCTGGGATAAAAAATAAAAAGTAAATTACAAGTATGAACAAGAAGTAATGAGACATAAACTTAAAGGGCTTTTTCCTGGCCCATTCCATTCTAATTTACAACCTAGAGCACCACTTCCATTAAGCCTCTGTTTCCCCAGGTACCAAATTTGGTAAAGAAGAAATGCTGCCACCTTGTGGCCGTGTCCTGCAAGAGCAGCTTTAAACTCACAGCTAATGGTTACTTAACATTCACAGGGACTCAGGGCTGTAAAGGACACCTGCCCTAAAAAATTGTGCTGAAGTAGTGAATGGACAAAAAAATTCAAAACAGGCAGATGTTTCAAGAAGAGACTATGAAGAGTTATGTATTACTCACGCTCTTTTATAAAAAAAGGAAAATGGATACAAGCTCAACCTCAGGGTGTGTTAGACCCATGCAATCTAATCTACGAAAAGTTTCAACTTACACCAGTCGACTGACCATCAGCAAAAAGTATACGAACAATAAATGCTGAAGGGGTTTTAGAGAACTGTGTACCCTCTACCTGCTGGTGAGACGTAAAGGGGTAAGAGCCAATAATGAGAAAAGAAAGGAGCTGTGTTTAAAAGTAAAAATGGAGGTACCATTCAATCCAGCAGGCGCACCATTGGATCTCTCACCTGAGAAGACAAGAATCGAGAAGACACAGGCCGCAAAAGCTGCAGTGCAGCCTTATTCACAATAGCCAAGACAGTGAAGCAATCAAAATGTCCAACAACAGGTGAATGGATAAAGAAGAAGTGGTCCATGTACACAATGGAATATTAGCCATGGAAAACAACGAACCATTGCTCTTTGAGGCACCACAAATGAGTCTGCAGATAATCATGAAAGATGAGGTAAGTTGGAAAGCAAAAGACCTGTATTCTATGATATCACTTATAGGCGTTATCTAATAACTGACACAAATGAACATATTTCCACAGAGAAAGACACTCACAGACTTAGAAAATAAAACTATGCTCAACTGAAAGGAAAGGTGGGGGAATGGATAAATTAAGATTACTGTTACTATATGTATACAAACACAAATTATATAAATATCTCAAAAATACCGACCATATAGCAAGGGAGGTCTGCGGAACCCTCTGTAACATTTTACATGGGAAGAGGATCTGTACTTGAATAGACATATATAATGTACAAATGAACCAGATTGTGTTCACCTAGGACAAACAATATTCTAAGCTTTACCCCAATGAAAAAAAAAAAAAATTAAAACCAAGAAGAAATAATGAGACATAAACTTATAGGGCTTTCTCCGTGCCCATTCCAATGTAATTTACAACCTAGGAACACGACTTCCAGAAAGGCTCTGCTGCCCTACTACCCAGATTTGGGAATGGAGAAATGCTGCCTGCTTCAAGTCACTTCCCACATCAGGAGCTTTAAAACCATTGCTAAAGGTCACTAAATATTCACAAAACTTGCAGTTCGGTAAATGACACCTGCTCTCTAAAAAGAGTCTCAGGTGGAAAATCGACCAAAAAATTCAAAAGAGGGCAACCTTCCAAGAAGACAATATCAAGAGTTATATTGTACTCCCAATTGTTTCCTTTTTTCAACAGAAAAGAAAACGGCGGTGAAAAATGATGAGTTTTACGAATTTTCAAAGCCATGCAAACCCAAATTACAAAACCCTATCAGCTCACAGCAGCCAGCAGGGCCATTAGCATAAATGCTGCAAACAATAGATACTGAAGCGATTGTGGAGAAATGTGTACCCTCGATTCTAAGGGGGACGTGGTAAGTGCCACTAATGAAAACACAAAGAAGGTGCTTTGAAAAGGGAAAAACGATGCTACCAGTCAGTCAATCACACCCACTGCTGGGGCTATCACCTGAGAAAATGAGAATCAAAAAGTCACAGGCTGGCAATCCTGCACTCCAACAATATTTACCATAGCCAACACTTGGAAGCAATGAAAATGTCCATCAACCGAGGAATGCACAAAGAAGAAGTGGTCCACGTACACAGTGGAAAATTACTCCAATAAAAAATAAAAATTAAATTTAAAAATCCAACAAAACTAAGGAGACATCAGCTTGTGTGGGTTTGTCCGGGCACACTCCACGCTAATTTATAACCGAGAAACACCACAGGCCGCAAGGGCTTTTCCCTAGTTACCAGGGTGGGGAACATAGAAAGGCTGCTGCCCTCTGGCAGTTACCTGCAAAAGCTGTTTTAAAGCCTGTGCTAATGGTCATTTCATAGGAATAAGTACTGCAGAAGTGTAAATGAAACCTGCCCTCAAAATGTCTTCAGGGAGGTAATGGCCAAAACATTTCAAAATGTGACACATACTTTAAGAGAACACTTTGAAGAACTAAGGGGAAATCACAGCTTGAAAAATAAAAAGGACATGCCTTCAAGCTCAATTTCAACGGATTATGAGGCACGTGCGAATTCAACCACAAAGAGGTATCAGGTCACACTTTTCAGAATAACCATCAGCAAGAAAACTACAAACAATAAATGCTGAAGGTGTTGTGGAGAAATGCATACCCTCAACTGCAAGTAGGACATAAGTTGGAGAGGGCCACCAACTAGAACAGAATGGGGGTGCCTTAAAAACGTAAACATTGAGCTACCATATGATCCAGCAGGCCCACTCCTCCACCTATAATCTAAGAAGAGAGAATTGGAAAGACACAGGCAGGCATATCTGCCTTGCACAGTATTACAATAGCCAAGATATGGAAGTAACCAAAAAGTCCACCAACAGATGGGTGGACAAAGAAGTACTCCTCCATGTACAGATGGAATATTCGCTAGTCAAAAAAATGAAACAATACCATTTGCAGCGCCATAGATGAGTCTAGACGTAATCACGCCACGGGTAGTCAGTGAGAAAGCAAAATACATATATCCTATGATATCACTTTCAGGAGTTACTTAAAAATTGATACCAATGGAGATATTTCCACAGAGAAAGGCAATCACAGTTTCATTAAAAAACTTATGGTTCACCAAATAGAAAGGGATGAGGATTGGATACATTACCATATTGGGGTTAACAGAGATATACAAACCATGTGAAATATATAACCACCAAAGACGTACGGAAGACCAGGAGAAGACTACTCAACATTGTGTCATAACCTACATGGGAAAAGGATGCGAGGAAGAAAAGATACACGTATATGTGTGAAAGACCCACATCTTGCACACCTAGAGCAAACAAACCAATGTAATCAAATCTGCTGGGATAAAAAATAAAAAGTAAATTACAAGTATGAACAAGAAGTAATGAGACATAAACTTAAAGGGCTTTTTCCTGGCCCATTCCATTCTAATTTACAACCTAGAGCACCACTTCCATTAAGCCTCTGTTTCCCCAGGTACCAAATTTGGTAAAGAAGAAATGCTGCCACCTTGTGGCCGTGTCCTGCAAGAGCAGCTTTAAACTCACAGCTAATGGTTACTTAACATTCACAGGGACTCAGGGCTGTAAAGGACACCTGCCCTAAAAAATTGTGCTGAAGTAGTGAATGGACAAAAAAATTCAAAACAGGCAGATGTTTCAAGAAGAGACTATGAAGAGTTATGTATTACTCACGCTCTTTTATAAAAAAAGGAAAATGGATACAAGCTCAACCTCAGGGTGTGTTAGACCCATGCAATCTAATCTACGA
The DNA here is from genome assembly GCF_965194825.1 of Balaenoptera physalus. Classification (NCBI taxonomy): domain Eukaryota; kingdom Metazoa; phylum Chordata; class Mammalia; order Artiodactyla; family Balaenopteridae; genus Balaenoptera; species Balaenoptera physalus. The sequence goes on from NW_028126557.1 coordinate 334,575, forward strand.
AAAGTTTCAACTTACACCAGTCGACTGACCATCAGCAAAAAGTATACGAACAATAAATGCTGAAGGGGTTTTAGAGAACTGTGTACCCTCTACCTGCTGGTGAGACGTAAAGGGGTAAGAGCCAATAATGAGAAAAGAAAGGAGCTGTGTTTAAAAGTAAAAATGGAGGTACCATTCAATCCAGCAGGCGCACCATTGGATCTCTCACCTGAGAAGACAAGAATCGAGAAGACACAGGCCGCAAAAGCTGCAGTGCAGCCTTATTCACAATAGCCAAGACAGTGAAGCAATCAAAATGTCCAACAACAGGTGAATGGATAAAGAAGAAGTGGTCCATGTACACAATGGAATATTAGCCATGGAAAACAACGAACCATTGCTCTTTGAGGCACCACAAATGAGTCTGCAGATAATCATGAAAGATGAGGTAAGTTGGAAAGCAAAAGACCTGTATTCTATGATATCACTTATAGGCGTTATCTAATAACTGACACAAATGAACATATTTCCACAGAGAAAGACACTCACAGACTTAGAAAATAAAACTATGCTCAACTGAAAGGAAAGGTGGGGGAATGGATAAATTAAGATTACTGTTACTATATGTATACAAACACAAATTATATAAATATCTCAAAAATACCGACCATATAGCAAGGGAGGTCTGCGGAACCCTCTGTAACATTTTACATGGGAAGAGGATCTGTACTTGAATAGACATATATAATGTACAAATGAACCAGATTGTGTTCACCTAGGACAAACAATATTCTAAGCTTTACCCCAATGAAAAAAAAAAAAAATTAAAACCAAGAAGAAATAATGAGACATAAACTTATAGGGCTTTCTCCGTGCCCATTCCAATGTAATTTACAACCTAGGAACACGACTTCCAGAAAGGCTCTGCTGCCCTACTACCCAGATTTGGGAATGGAGAAATGCTGCCTGCTTCAAGTCACTTCCCACATCAGGAGCTTTAAAACCATTGCTAAAGGTCACTAAATATTCACAAAACTTGCAGTTCGGTAAATGACACCTGCTCTCTAAAAAGAGTCTCAGGTGGAAAATCGACCAAAAAATTCAAAAGAGGGCAACCTTCCAAGAAGACAATATCAAGAGTTATATTGTACTCCCAATTGTTTCCTTTTTTCAACAGAAAAGAAAACGGCGGTGAAAAATGATGAGTTTTACGAATTTTCAAAGCCATGCAAACCCAAATTACAAAACCCTATCAGCTCACAGCAGCCAGCAGGGCCATTAGCATAAATGCTGCAAACAATAGATACTGAAGCGATTGTGGAGAAATGTGTACCCTCGATTCTAAGGGGGACGTGGTAAGTGCCACTAATGAAAACACAAAGAAGGTGCTTTGAAAAGGGAAAAACGATGCTACCAGTCAGTCAATCACACCCACTGCTGGGGCTATCACCTGAGAAAATGAGAATCAAAAAGTCACAGGCTGGCAATCCTGCACTCCAACAATATTTACCATAGCCAACACTTGGAAGCAATGAAAATGTCCATCAACCGAGGAATGCACAAAGAAGAAGTGGTCCACGTACACAGTGGAAAATTACTCCAATAAAAAATAAAAATTAAATTTAAAAATCCAACAAAACTAAGGAGACATCAGCTTGTGTGGGTTTGTCCGGGCACACTCCACGCTAATTTATAACCGAGAAACACCACAGGCCGCAAGGGCTTTTCCCTAGTTACCAGGGTGGGGAACATAGAAAGGCTGCTGCCCTCTGGCAGTTACCTGCAAAAGCTGTTTTAAAGCCTGTGCTAATGGTCATTTCATAGGAATAAGTACTGCAGAAGTGTAAATGAAACCTGCCCTCAAAATGTCTTCAGGGAGGTAATGGCCAAAACATTTCAAAATGTGACACATACTTTAAGAGAACACTTTGAAGAACTAAGGGGAAATCACAGCTTGAAAAATAAAAAGGACATGCCTTCAAGCTCAATTTCAACGGATTATGAGGCACGTGCGAATTCAACCACAAAGAGGTATCAGGTCACACTTTTCAGAATAACCATCAGCAAGAAAACTACAAACAATAAATGCTGAAGGTGTTGTGGAGAAATGCATAACCTCAACTGCAAGTAGGACATAAGTTGGAGAGGGCCACCAACTAGAACAGAATGGGGGTGCCTTAAAAACGTAAACATTGAGCTACCATATGATCCAGCAGGCCCACTCCTCCACCTATAATCTAAGAAGAGAGAATTGGAAAGACACAGGCAGGCATATCTGCCTTGCACAGTATTACAATAGCCAAGATATGGAAGTAACCAAAAAGTCCACCAACAGATGGGTGGACAAAGAAGTACTCCTCCATGTACAGATGGAATATTCGCTAGTCAAAAAAATGAAACAATACCATTTGCAGCGCCATAGATGAGTCTAGACGTAATCACGCCACGGGTAGTCAGTGAGAAAGCAAAATACATATATCCTATGATATCACTTTCAGGAGTTACTTAAAAATTGATACCAATGGAGATATTTCCACAGAGAAAGGCAATCACAGTTTCATTAAAAAACTTATGGTTCACCAAATAGAAAGGGATGAGGATTGGATACATTACCATATTGGGGTTAACAGAGATATACAAACCATGTGAAATATATAACCACCAAAGACGTACGGAAGACCAGGAGAAGACTACTCAACATTGTGTCATAACCTACATGGGAAAAGGATGCGAGGAAGAAAAGATACACGTATATGTGTGAAAGACCCACATCTTGCACACCTAGAGCAAACAAACCAATGTAATCAAATCTGCTGGGATAAAAAATAAAAAGTAAATTACAAGTATGAACAAGAAGTAATGAGACATAAACTTAAAGGGCTTTTTCCTGGCCCATTCCATTCTAATTTACAACCTAGAGCACCACTTCCATTAAGCCTCTGTTTCCCCAGGTACCAAATTTGGTAAAGAAGAAATGCTGCCACCTTGTGGCCGTGTCCTGCAAGAGCAGCTTTAAACTCACAGCTAATGGTTACTTAACATTCACAAGGACTCAGGGCTGTAAAGGACACCTGCCCTAAAAAATTGTGCTGAAGTAGTGAATGGACAAAAAAATTCAAAACAGGCAGATGTTTCAAGAAGAGACTATGAAGAGTTATGTATTACTCACGCTCTTTTAAAAAAAAAGGAAAATGGATACAAGCTCAACCTCAGAGTGTGTTAGACCCATGCAATCTAATCTACGAAAAGTTTCAACTTACACCAGTCGACTGACCATCAGCAAAAAGTATACGAACAATAAATGCTGAAGGGCTTTTAGAGAACTGTGTACCCTCTACCTGCTGGTGAGACGTAAAGGGGTAAGAGCCAATAATGAGAAAAGAAAGGAGCTGTGTTTAAAAGTAAAAATGGAGGTACCATTCAATCCAGCAGGCGCACCATTGGATCTCTCACCTGAGAAGACAAGAATCGAGAAGACACAGGCCGCAAAAGCTGCAGTGCAGCCTTATTCACAATAGCCAAGACAGTGAAGCAATCAAAATGTCCAACAACAGGTGAATGGATAAAGAAGAAGTGGTCCATGTACACAATGGAATATTAGCCATGGAAAACAACGAACCATTGCTCTTTGAGGCACCACAAATGAGTCTGCAGATAATCATGAAAGATGAGGTAAGTTGGAAAGCAAAAGACCTGTATTCTATGATATCACTTATAGGCGTTATCTAATAACTGACACAAATGAACATATTTCCACAGAGAAAGACACTCACAGACTTAGAAAATAAAACTATGCTCAACTAAAAGGAAAGGTGGGGGAATGGATAAATTAAGATTACTGTTACTATATGTATACAAACACAAATTATATAAATATCTCAAAAATACCGACCATATAGCAAGGCAGGTCTGCGGAACCCTCTGTAACATTTTACATGGGAAGAGGATCTGTACTTGAATAGACATATATAATGTACAAATGAACCAGATTGTGTTCACCTAGGACAAACAACATTCTAAGCTTTACCCCAATTAAAAGAAAAAAATTAAAACCAAGAAGAAATAATGAGATATAAACTTATAGGGCTTTCTCCGTGCCCATTCCAATGTAATTTACAACCTAGGAACACGACTTCCAGAAAGGCTCTGCTGCCCTACTACCCAGATTTGGGAATGGAGAAATGCTGCCTGCTTCAGGTCACTTCCCACAACAGGAGCTTTAAAACCATTGCTAAAGGTCACTAAATATTCACAAAACTTGCAGTTCGGTAAATGACACCTGTTCTCTAAAAAGAGTCTCAGTTGGAAAATCGACCAAAAAATTCAAAAGAGGGCAACCTTCCAAGAAGACAATATCAAGAGTTATATTGTACTCCCAATTGTTTCCTTTTTTCAACAGAAAAGAAAACGGCGGTGAAAAATGATGAGTTTTACGAATTTTCAAAGCCATGCAAACCCAAATTACAAAACCCTATCAGCTCACAGCAGCCAGTAGGGCCATTAGCATAAATGCTGCAAACAATAAATGCTGAAGCGATTGTGGAGAAATGTGTACCCTCGATTCTAAGGGGGATGTGGTAAGTGCCACTAATGAAAACACAAAGAAGGTGCTTTGAAAAGGGAAAAACGATGCTACCAGTCAGTCAATCACACCCACTGCTTTGGCTATCACCTGAGAAAATGAGAATCAAAAAGTCACAGGCTGGCAATCCTGCACTCCAACAATATTTACCATAGCCAACACTTGGAAGCAATGAAAATGTCCATCAACCGAGGAATGCACAAAGAAGAAGTGGTCCACGTACACAGTGGAAAATTACTCCAATAAAAAATAAAAATTAAATTTAAAAATCCAACAAAAGTAAGGAGACATCAGCTTGTGTGGGTTTGTCCGGGCACACTCCACGCTAATTTATAACCGAGAAACACCACAGGCCGCAAGGGCTTTTCCCTAGTTACCAGGGTGGGGAACATAGAAAGGCTGCTGCCCTCTGGCAGTTACCTGCAAAAGCAGTTTTAAAGCCTGTGCTAATGGTCATTTCATAGGAATAAGTACTGCAGAAGTGTAAATGAAACCTGCCCTCAAAATGTCTTCAGGGAGGTAATGGCCAAAACATTTCAAAATGTGACACATACTTTAAGAGAACACTTTGAAGAACTAAGGGGAAATCACAGCTTGAAAAATAAAAAGGACATGCCTTAAAGCTCAATTTCAACGGATTATGAGGCACGTGCGAATTCAACCACAAAGAGGTATCAGGTCACACTTTTCAGAATAACCATCAGCAAGAAAACTACAAACAATAAATGCTGAAGGTGTTGTGGAGAAATGCATACCCTCAACTGCAAGTAGGACATAAGTTGGAAAGGGCCACCAACTAGAACAGAATGGGGGTGCCTTAAAAACGTAAACATTGAGCTACCATATGATCCAGCAGGCCCACTCCTCCACCTATAATCTAAGAAGAGAGAATTGGAAAGACACAGGCAGGCATATCTGCCTTGCACAGTATTACAATAGCCAAGATATGGAAGTAACCAAAAAGTCCACCAACAGATGGGTGGACAAAGAAGTACTCCTCCATGTACAGATGGAATATTCGCTAGTCAAAAAAATGAAACAATACAATTTGCAGCGCCATAGATGAGTCTAGACGTAATCACGCCACGGGTAGTCAGTGAGAAAGCAAAATACATATATCCTATGATATCACTTTCAGGAGTTACTTAAAAATTGATACCAATGGAGATATTTCCACAGAGAAAGGCAATCACAGTTTCATTAAAAAACTTATGGTTCACCAAATAGAAAGGGATGAGGATTGGATACATTACCATATTGGGGTTAACAGAGATATACAAACCATGTGAAATATATAACCACCAAAGACGTACGGAAGACCAGGAGAAGACTACTCAACATTGTGTCATAACCTACATGGGAAAAGGATGCGAGGAAGAAAGGATACACGTATATGTGTGAAAGACCCACATCTTGCACACCTAGAGCAAACAAACCAATGTAATCAAATCTGCTGGGATAAAAAATAAAAAGTAAATTACAAGTATGAAAAAGAAGTAATGAGACATAAACTTAAAGGGCTTTTTCCTGGCCCATTCCATTCTAATTTACAACCTAGAGCACCACTTCCATTAAGCCTCTGTTTCCCCAGGTACCAAATTTGGTAAAGAAGAAATGCTGCCACCTTGTGGCCGTGCCCTGCAAGAGCAGCTTTAAACTCACAGCTAATGGTTACTTAACATTCACAAGGACTCAGGGCTGTAAAGGACACCTGCCCTAAAAAATTGTGCTGAAGTAGTGAATGGACAAAAAAATTCAAAACAGGCAGATGTTTCAAGAAGAGACTATGAAGAGTTATGTATTACTAACGCTCTTTTAAAAAAAAAGGAAAATGGATACAAGCTCAACCTCAGGGTGTGTTAGACCCATGCAATCTAATCTACGAAAAGTTTCAACTTACACCAGTCGACTGACCATCAGCAAAAAGTATACGAACAATAAATGCTGAAGGGGTTTTAGAGAACTGTGTACCCTCTACCTGCTGGTGAGACGTAAAGGGGTAAGAGCCAATAATGAGAAAAGAAAAGAGCTGTGTTTAAAAGTAAAAATGGAGGTACCATTCAATCCAGCAGGCGCACCATTGGATCTCTCACCTGAGAAGACAAGAATCGAGAAGACACAGGCCGCAAAAGCTGCAGTGCAGCCTTATTCACAATAGCCAAGACAGTGAAGCAATCAAAATGTCCAACAACAGGTGAATGGATAAAGAAGAAGTGGTCCATGTACACAATGGAATATTAGCCATGGAAAACAACGAACCATTGCTCTTTGAGGCACCACAAATGAGTCTGCAGATAATCATGAAAGATGAGGTAAGTTGGAAAGCAAAAGACCTGTATTCTATGATATCACTTATAGGCGTTATCTAATAACTGACACAAATGAACATATTTCCACAGAGAAAGACACTCACAGACTTCGAAAATAAAACTATGCTCAACTAAAAGGAAAGGTGGTGGAATGGATAAATTAAGATTACTGTTACTATATTTATACAAACACAAATTATATAAATATCTCAAAAATACCGACCATATAGCAAGGCAGGTCTGCGGAACCCTCTGTAACATTTTACATGGGAAGAGGATCTGTACTTGAATAGACATATATAATGTACAAATGAACCAGATTGTGTTCACCTAGGACAAACAACATTCTAAGCTTTACCCCAATTAAAAAAAAAAAATTAAAACCAAGAAGAAATAATGAGATATAAACTTATAGGGCTTTCTCCGTGCCCATTCCAATGTAATTTACAACCTAGGAACACGACTTCCAGAAAGGCTCTGCTGCCCTACTACCCAGATTTGGGAATGGAGAAATGCTGCCTGCTTCAGGTCACTTCCCACAACAGGAGCTTTAAAGCCATTGCTAAAGGTCACTAAATATTCACAAAACTTGCAGTTCGGTAAATGACACCTGTTCTCTAAAAAGAGTCTCAGTTGGAAAATCGACCAAAAAATTCAAAAGAGGGCAACCTTCCAAGAAGACAATATCAAGAGTTATATTGTACTCCCAATTGTTTCCTTTTTTCAACAGAAAAGAAAACGGCGGTGAAAAATGATGAGTTTTACGAATTTTCAAAGCCATGCAAACCCAAATTACAAAACCCTATCAGCTCACAGCAGCCAGCAGGGCCATTAGCATAAATGCTGCAAACAATAGATACTGAAGCGATTGTGGAGAAATGTGTACCCTCGATTCTAAGGGGGACGTGGTAAGTGCCACTAATGAAAACACAAAGAAGGTGCTTTGAAAAGGGAAAAACGATGCTACCAGTCAGTCAATCACACCCACTGCTGGGGCTATCACCTGAGAAAATGAGAATCAAAAAGTCACAGGCTGGCAATCCTGCACTCCAACAATATTTACCATAGCCAACACTTGGAAGCAATGAAAATGTCCATCAACCGAGGAATGCACAAAGAAGAAGTGGTCCACGTACACAGTGGAAAATTACTCCAATAAAAAATAAAAATTAAATTTAAAAATCCAACAAAACTAAGGAGACATCAGCTTGTGTGGGTTTGTCCGGGCACACTCCACTCTAATTTATAACCGAGAAACACCACAGGCCGCAAGGGCTTTTCCCTAGTTACCAGGGTGGGGAACATAGAAAGGCTGCTGCCCTCTGGCAGTTACCTGCAAAAGCAGTTTTAAAGCCTGTGCTAATGGTCATTTCATAGGAATAAGTACTGCAGAAATGTAAATGAAACCTGCCCTCAAAATGTCTTCAGGGAGGTAATGGCCAAAACATTTCAAAATGTGACACATACTTTAAGAGAACACTTTGAAGAACTAAGGGGAAATCACAGCTTGAAAAATAAAAAGGACATGCCTTCAAGCTCAATTTCAACGGATTATGAGGCACGTGCGAATTCAACCACAAAGAGGTATCAGATCACACTTTTCAGAATAACCATCAGCAAGAAAACTACAAACAATAAATGCTGAAGGTGTTGTGGAGAAATGCATACCCTCAACTGCAAGTAGGACATAAGTTGGAGAGGGCCACCAACTAGAACAGAATGGGGGTGCCTTAAAAACGTAAACATTGAGCTACCATATGATCCAGCAGGCCCACTCCTCCACCTATAATCTAAGAAGAGAGAATTGGAAAGACACAGGCAGGCAAATCTGCATTGCACAGTATTACAATATCCAAGATATGGAAGTAACCAAAAAGTCCACCAACAGATGGGTGGACAAAGAAGTACTCCTCCATGTACAGATGGAATATTCGCTAGTCAAAAAAATGAAACAATACCATTTGCAGCGCCATAGATGAGTCTAGACGTAATCACGCCACGGGTAGTCAGTGAGAAAGCAAAATACATATATCCTATGATATCACTTTCAGGAGTTACTTAAAAATTGATACCAATGGAGATATTTCCACAGAGAAAGGCAATCACAGTTTCATTAAAAAACTTATGGTTCACCAAATAGAAAGGGAAGAGGACTGGATACATTACCATATTGGGGTTAACAGAGATATACAAACCATGTGAAATATATAACCACCAAAGACGTACGGAAGACCAGGAGAAGACTACTCAACATTGTGTCATAACCTACATGGGAAAAGGATGCTAGGAAGAAAAGATACACGTATATGTGTGAAAGACACACATCTTGCACACCTAGAGCAAACAAACCAATGTAATCAAATCTGCTGGGATAAAAAATAAAAAGTAAATTACAAATATGAACAAGAAGTAATGAGACATAAACTTAAAGGGCTTTTTCCTGGCCCATTCCATTCTGATTTACAACCTAGAACACCACTTCCATTAAGCCTCTGTTTCCCCAGGTACCAAATTTGGTAAAGAAGAAATGCTGCCACCTTGTGGCCGTGTCCTGCAAGAGCAGCTTTAAACTCACAGCTAATGGTTACTTAACATTCACAAGGACTCAGGGCTGTAAAGGACACCTGCCCTAAAAAATTGTGCTGAAGTAGTGAATGGACAAAAAAATTCAAAACAGGCAGATGTTTCAAGAAGAGACTATGAAGAGTTATGTATTACTCACACTCTTTTAAAAAAAAAGGAAAATGGATACAAGCTCAACCTCAGGGTGTGTTAGACCCATGCAATCTAATCTACGAAAAGTTTCAACTTACACCAGTCGACTGACCATCAGCAAAAAGTATACGAACAATAAATGCTGAAGGGGTTTTAGAGAACTGTCTACCCTCTACCTGCTGGTGAGACGTAAAGGGGTAAGAGCCAATAATGAGAAAAGAAAGGAGCTGTGTTTAAAAGTATAAATGGAGGTACCATTCAATCCAGCAGGCGCACCATTGGATCTCTCACCTGAGAAGACAAGAATCGAGAAGACACAGGCCGCAAAAGCTGCAGTGCAGCCTTATTCACAATAGCCAAGACAGTGAAGCAATCAAAATGTCCAACAACAGGTGAATGGATAAAGAAGAAGTGGTCCATGTACACAATGGAATATTAGCCATGGAAAACAACGAACCATTGCTCTTTGAGGCACCACAAATGAGTCTGCAGATAATCATGAAAGATGAGGTAAGTTGGAAAGCAAAAGACCTGTATTCTATGATATCACTTATAGGCGTTATCTAATAACTGACACAAATGAACATATTTCCACAGAGAAAGACACTCACAGACTTAGAAAATAAAACTATGCTCAACTGAAAGGAAAGGTGGGGGAATGGATAAATTAAGATTACTGTTACTATATGTATACAAACACAAATTATATAAATATCTCAAAAATACCGACCATATAGCAAGGGAGGTCTGCGGAACCCTCTGTAACATTTTACATGGGAAGAGGATCTGTACTTGAATAGACATATATAATGTACAAATGAACCAGATTGTGTTCACCTAGGACAAACAACATTCTAAGCTTTACCCCAATTAAAAAAAAAAATTAAAACCAAGAAGAAATAATGAGATATAAACTTATAGGGCTTTCTCCGTGCACATTCCAATGTAATTTACAACCTAGGAACACGACTTCCAGAAAGGCTCTGCTGCCCTACTACCCAGATTTGGGAATGGAGAAATGCTGCCTGCTTCAGGTCACTTCCCACAACAGGAGCTTTAAAACCATTGCTAAAGGTCACTAAATATTCACAAAACTTGCAGTTCGGTAAATGACACCTGTTCTCTAAAAAGAGTCTCAGTTGGAAAATCGACCAAAAAATTCAAAAGAGGGCAACCTTCCAAGAAGACAATATCAAGAGTTATATTGTACTCCCAATTGTTTCCTTTTTTCAACAGAAAAGAAAACGGCAGTGAAAAATGATGAGTTTTACGAATTTTCAAAGCCATGCAAACCCAAATTACAAAACCCTATCAGCTCACAGCAGCCAGTAGGGCCATTAGCATAAATGCTGCAAACAATAAATGCTGAAGTGATTGTGGAGAAATGTGTACCCTCGATTCTAAGGGGGATGTGGTAAGTGCCACTAATGAAAACACAAAGAAGGTGCTTTGAAAAGGGAAAAACGATGCTACCAGTCAGTCAATCACACCCACTGCTTTGGCTATCACCTGAGAAAATGAGAATCAAAAAGTCACAGGCTGGCAATCCTGCACTCCAACAATATTTACCATAGCCAACACTTGGAAGCAATGAAAATGTCCATCAACCGAGGAATGCACAAAGAAGAAGTGGTCCACGTACACAGTGGAAAATTACTCCAATAAAAAATAAAAATTAAATTTAAAAATCCAACAAAACTAAGGAGACATCAGCTTGTGTGGGTTTGTCCGGGCACACTCCACTCTAATTTATAACCGAGAAACACCACAGGCCGCAAGGGCTTTTCCCTAGTTACCAGGGTGGGGAACATAGAAAGGCTGCTGCCCTCTGGCAGTTACCTGCAAAAGCAGTTTTAAAGCCTGTGCTAATGGTCATCTCATAGCAATAAGTACTGCAGAAGTGTAAATGAAACCTGCCCTCAAAATGTCTTCAGGGAGGTAATGGCCAAAACATTTCAAAATGTGACACATACTTTAAGAGAACACTTTGAAGAACTAAGGGGAAATCACAGCTTGAAAAATAAAAAGGACATGCCTTAAAGCTCAATTTCAACGGATTATGAGGCACGTGCGAATTCAACCACAAAGAGGTATCAGGTCACACTTTTCAGAATAACCATCAGCAAGAAAACTACAAACAATAAATGCTGAAGGTGTTGTGGAGAAATGCATACCCTCAACTGCAAGTAGGACATAAGTTGGAGAGGGCCACCAACTAGAACAGAATGGGGGTGCCTTAAAAACGTAAACATTGAGCTACCATATGATCCAGCAGGCCCACTCCTCCACCTATAATCTAAGAAGAGAGAATTGGAAAGACACAGGCAGGCATATCTGCCTTGCACAGTATTACAATAGCCAAGATATGGAAGTAACCAAAAAGTCCACCAACAGATGGGTGGACAAAGAAGTACTCCTCCATGTACAGATGGAATATTCGCTAGTCAAAAAAATGAAACAATACCATTTGCAGCGCCATAGATGAGTCTAGACGTAATCACGCCACGGGTAGTCAGTGAGAAAGCAAAATACATATATCCTATGATATCACTTTCAGGAGTTACTTAAAAATTGATACCAATGGAGATATTTCCACAGAGAAAGGCAATCACAGTTTCATTAAAAAACTTATGGTTCACCAAATAGAAAGGGATGAGGATTGGATACATTACCATATTGGGGTTAACAGAGATATACAAACCATGTGAAATATATAACCACCAAAGACGTACGGAAGACCAGGAGAAGACTACTCAACATTGTGTCATAACCTACATGGGAAAAGGATGCGAGGAAGAAAAGATACACGTATATGTGTGAAAGACCCACATCTTGCACACCTAGAGCAAACAAACCAATGTAATCAAATCTGCTGGGATAAAAAATAAAAAGTAAATTACAAGTATGAACAAGAAGTAATGAGACATAAACTTAAAGGGCTTTTTCCTGGCCCATTCCATTCTAATTTACAACCTAGAGCACCACTTCCATTAAGCCTCTGTTTCCCCAGGTACCAAATTTGGTAAAGAAGAAATGCTGCCACCTTGTGGCCGTGTCCTGCAAGAGCAGCTTTAAACTCACAGCTAATGGTTACTTAACATTCACAAGGACTCAGGGCTGTAAAGGACACCTGCCCTAAAAAATTGTGCTGAAGTAGTGAATGGACAAAAAAATTCAAAACAGGCAGATGTTTCAAGAAGAGACTATGAAGAGTTATGTATTACTCACGCTCTTTTAAAAAAAAAGGAAAATGGATACAAGCTCAACCTCAGGGTGTGTTAGACCCATGCAATCTAATCTACGAAAAGTTTCAACTTACACCAGTCGACTGACCATCAGCAAAAAGTATACGAACAATAAATGCTGAAGGGGTTTTAGAGAACTGTGTACCCTCTACCTGCTGGTGAGACGTAAAGGGGTAAGAGCCAATAATGAGAAAAGAAAGGAGCTGTGTTTAAAAGTAAAAATGGAGGTACCATTCAATCCAGCAGGCGCACCATTGGATCTCTCACCTGAGAAGACAAGAATCGAGAAGACACAGGCCGCAAAAGCTGCAGTGCAGCCTTATTCACAATAGCCAAGACAGTGAAGCAATCAAAATGTCCAACAACAGGTGAATGGATAAAGAAGAAGTGGTCCATGTACACAATGGAATATTAGCCATGGAAAACAACGAACCATTGCTCTTTGAGGCACCACAAATGAGTCTGCAGATAATCATGAAAGATGAGGTAAGTTGGAAAGCAAAAGACCTGTATTCTATGATATCACTTATAGGCGTTATCTAATAACTGACACAAATGAACATATTTCCACAGAGAAAGACACTCACAGACTTAGAAAATAAAACTATGCTCAACTGAAAGGAAAGGTGGGGGAATGGATAAATTAAGATTACTGTTACTATATGTATACAAACACAAATTATATAAATATCTCAAAAATACCGACCATATAGCAAGGGAGGTCTGTGGAACCCTCTGTAACATTTTACATGGGAAGAGGATCTGTACTTGAATAGACATATATAATGTACAAATGAACCAGATTGCGTTCACCTAGGACAAACAATATTCTAAGCTTTACCCCAATTAAAAAAAAAATTAAAACCAAGAAGAAATAATGAGACATAAACTTATAGGGCTTTCTCCGTGCACATTCCAATGTAATTTACAACCTAGGAACACGACTTCCAGAAAGGCTCTGCTGCCCTACTACCCAGATTTGGGAATGGAGAAATGCTGCCTGCTTCAAGTCACTTCCCACATCAGGAGCTTTAAAACCATTGCTAAAGGTCACTAAATATTCACAAAACTTGCAGTTCGGTAAATGACACCTGCTCTCCAAAAAGAGTCTCAGGTGGAAAATCGACCAAAAAATTCAAAAGAGGGCAACCTTCCAAGAAGACAATATCAAGAGTTATATTGTACTCCCAATTGTTTCCTTTTTTCAACAGAAAAGAAAACGGCGGTGAAAAATGATGAGTTTTACGAATTTTCAAAGCCATGCAAACCCAAATTACAAAACCCTATCAGCTCACAGCAGCCAGCAGGGCCATTAGCATAAATGCTGCAAACAATAGATACTGAAGCGATTGTGGAGAAATGTGTACCCTCGATTCTAAGGGGGACGTGGTAAGTGCCACTAATGAAAACACAAAGAAGGTGCTTTGAAAAGGGAAAAACGATGCTACCAGTCAGTCAATCACACCCACTGCTGGGGCTATCACCTGAGAAAATGAGAATCAAAAAGTCACAGGCTGGCAATCCTGCACTCCAACAATATTTACCATAGCCAACACTTGGAAGCAATGAAAATGTCCATCAACCGAGGAATGCACAAAGAAGAAGTGGTCCACGTACACAGTGGAAAATTACTCCAATAAAAAATAAAAATTAAATTTAAAAATCCAACAAAAGTAAGGAGACATCAGCTTGTGTGGGTTTGTCCGGGCACACTCCACGCTAATTTATAACCGAGAAACACCACAGGCCGCAAGGGCTTTTCCCTAGTTACCAGGGTGGGGAACATAGAAAGGCTGCTGCCCTCTGGCAGTTACCTGCAAAAGCAGTTTTAAAGCCTGTGCTAATGGTCATTTCATAGGAATAAGTACTGCAGAATTGTAAATGAAACCTGCCCTCAAAATGTCTTCAGGGAGGTAATGGCCAAAACATTTCAAAATGTGACACATACTTTAAGAGAATACTTTGAAGAACTAAGGGGAAATCACAGCTTGAAAAATAAAAAGGACATGCCTTAAAGCTCAATTTCAACGGATTATGAGGCACGTGCGAATTCAACCACAAAGAGGTATCAGGTCACACTTTTCAGAATAACCATCAGCAAGAAAACTACAAACAATAAATGCTGAAGGTGTTGTGGAGAAATGCATACCCTCAACTGCAAGTAGGACATAAGTTGGAAAGGGCCACCAACTAGAACAGAATGGGGGTGCCTTAAAAACGTAAACATTGAGCTACCATATGATCCAGCAGGCCCACTCCTCCACCTATAATCTAAGAAGAGAGAATTGGAAAGACACAGGCAGGCATATCTGCCTTGCACAGTATTACAATAGCCAAGATATGGAAGTAACCAAAAAGTCCACCAACAGATGGGTGGACAAAGAAGTACTCCTCCATGTACAGATGGAATATTCGCTAGTGAAAAAAATGAAACAATACCATTTGCAGCGCCATAGATGAGTCTAGACGTAATCACGCCACGGGTAGTCAGTGAGAAAGCAAAATACATATATCCTATGATATCACTTTCAGGAGTTACTTAAAAATTTATACCAATGGAGATATTTCCACAGAGAAAGGCAATCACAGTTTCATTAAAAAACTTATGGTTCACCAAATAGAAAGGGATGAGGATTGGATACATTACCATATTGGGGTTAACAGAGATATACAAACCATGTGAAATATATAACCACCAAAGACGTACGGAAGACCAGGAGAAGACTACTCAACATTGTGTCATAACCTACATGGGAAAAGGATGCGAGGAAGAAAAGATACACGTATATGTGTGAAAGACCCACATCTTGCACACCTAGAGCAAACAAACCAATGTAATCAAATCTGCTGGGATAAAAAATAAAAAGTAAATTACAAGTATGAACAAGAAGTAATGAGACATAAACTTAAAGGGCTTTTTCCTGGCCCATTCCATTCTAATTTACAACCTAGAGCACCACTTCCATTAAGCCTCTGTTTCCCCAGGTACCAAATTTGGTAAAGAAGAAATGCTGCCACCTTGTGGCCGTGTCCTGCAAGAGCAGCTTTAAACTCACAGCTAATGGTTACTTAACATTCACAAGGACTCAGGGCTGTAAAGGACACCTGCCCTAAAAAATTGTGCTGAAGTAGTGAATGGACAAAAAAATTCAAAACAGGCAGATGTTTCAAGAAGAGACTATGAAGAGTTATGTATTACTCACGCTCTTTTAAAAAAAAAGGAAAATGGATACAAGCTCAACCTCAGGGTGTGTTAGACCCATGCAATCTAATCTACGAAAAGTTTCAACTTACACCAGTCGACTGACCATCAGCAAAAAGTATACGAACAATAAATGCTGAAGGGGTTTTAGAGAACTGTCTACCCTCTACCTGCTGGTGAGACGTAAAGGGGTAAGAGCCAATAATGAGAAAAGAAAGGAGCTGTGTTTAAAAGTAAAAATGGAGGTACCATTCAATCCAGCAGGCGCACCATTGGATCTCTCACCTGAGAAGACAAGAATCGAGAAGACACAGGCCGCAAAAGCTGCAGTGCAGCCTTATTCACAATAGCCAAGACAGTGAAGCAATCAAAATGTCCAACAACAGGTGAATGGATAAAGAAGAAGTGGTCCATGTACACAATGGAATATTAGCCATGGAAAACAACGAACCATTGCTCTTTGAGGCACCACAAATGAGTCTGCAGATAATCATGAAAGATGAGGTAAGTTGGAAAGCAAAAGACCTGTATTCTATGATATCACTTATAGGCGTTATCTAATAACTGACACAAAAGAACATATTTCCACAGAGAAAGACACTCACAGACTTAGAAAATAAAACTATGCTCAACTGTAAGGAAAGGTGGGGGAATGGATAAATTAAGATTACTGTTACTATATGTATACAAACACAAATTATATAAATATCTCAAAAATACCGACCATATAGCAAGGGAGGTCTGCGGAACCCTCTGTAACATTTTACATGGGAAGAGGATCTGTACTTGAATAGACATATATAATGTACAAATGAACCAGATTGCGTTCACCTAGGACAAACAATATTCTAAGCTTTACCCCAATTAAAAAAAAAAAATTAAAACCAAGAAGAAATAATGAGACATAAACTTATAGGGCTTTCTCCGTGCACATTCCAATGTAATTTACAACCTAGGAACACGACTTCCAGAAAGGCTCTGCTGCCCTACTACCCAGATTTGGGAATGGAGAAATGCTGCCTGCTTCAAGTCACTTCCCACATCAGGAGCTTTAAAACCATTGCTAAAGGTCACTAAATATTCACAAAACTTGCAGTTCGGTAAATGACACCTGCTCTCCAAAAAGAGTCTCAGGTGGAAAATCGACCAAAAAATTCAAAAGAGGGCAACCTTCCAAGAAGACAATATCAAGAGTTATATTGTACTCCCAATTGTTTCCTTTTTTCAACAGAAAAGAAAACGGCGGTGAAAAATGATGAGTTTTACGAATTTTCAAAGCCATGCAAACCCAAATTACAAAACCCTATCAGCTCACAGCAGCCAGCAGGGCCATTAGCATAAATGCTGCAAACAATAGATACTGAAGCGATTGTGGAGAAATGTGTACCCTCGATTCTAAGGGGGACGTGGTAAGTGCCACTAATGAAAACACAAAGAAGGTGCTTTGAAAAGGGAAAAACGATGCTACCAGTCAGTCAATCACACCCACTGCTGGGGCTATCACCTGAGAAAATGAGAATCAAAAAGTCACAGGCTGGCAATCCTGCACTCCAACAATATTTACCATAGCCAACACTTGGAAGCAATGAAAATGTCCATCAACCGAGGAATACACAAAGAAGAAGTGGTCCACGTACACAGTGGAAAATTACTCCAATAAAAAATAAAAATTAAATTTAAAAATCCAACAAAAGTAAGGAGACATCAGCTTGTGTGGGTTTGTCCGGGCACACTCCACGCTAATTTATAACCGAGAAACACCACAGGCCGCAAGGGCTTTTCCCTAGTTACCAGGGTGGGGAACATAGAAAGGCTGCTGCCCTCTGGCAGTTACCTGCAAAAGCAGTTTTAAAGCCTGTGCTAATGGTCATCTCATAGGAATAAGTACTGCAGAAGTGTAAATGAAACCTGCCCTCAAAATGTCTTCAGGGAGGTAATGGCCAAAACATTTCAAAATGTGACACATACTTTAAGAGAACACTTTGAAGAACTAAGGGGAAATCACAGCTTGAAAAATAAAAAGGACATGCCTTAAAGCTCAATTTCAACGGATTATGAGGCACGTGCGAATTCAACCACAAAGAGGTATCAGGTCACACTTTTCAGAATAACCATCAGCAAGAAAACTACAAACAATAAATGCTGAAGGTGTTGTGGAGAAATGCATACCCTCAACTGCAAGTAGGACATAAGTTGGAAAGGGCCACCAACTAGAACAGAATGGGGGTGCCTTAAAAACGTAAACATTGAGCTACCATATGATCCAGCAGGCCCACTCCTCCACCTATAATCTAAGAAGAGAGAATTGGAAAGACACAGGTAGGCATATCTGCCTTGCACAGTATTACAATAGCCAAGATATGGAAGTAACCAAAAAGTCCACCAACAGATGGGTGGACAAAGAAGTACTCCTCCATGTACAGATGGAATATTCGCTAGTGAAAAAAATGAAACAATACCATTTGCAGCGCCATAGATGAGTCTAGACGTAATCACGCCACGGGTAGTCAGTGAGAAAGCAAAATACATATATCCTATGATATCACTTTCAGGAGTTACTTAAAAATTTATACCAATGGAGATATTTCCACAGAGAAAGGCAATCACAGTTTCATTAAAAAACTTATGGTTCACCAAATAGAAAGGGATGAGGATTGGATACATTACCATATTGGGGTTAACAGAGATATACAAACCATGTGAAATATATAACCACCAAAGACGTACGGAAGACCAGGAGAAGACTACTCAACATTGTGTCATAACCTACATGGGAAAAGGATGCGAGGAAGAAAAGATACACGTATATGTGTGAAAGACCCACATCTTGCACACCTAGAGCAAACAAACCAATGTAATCAAATCTGCTGGGATAAAAAATAAAAAGTAAATTACAAGTATGAACAAGAAGTAATGAGACATAAACTTAAAGGGCTTTTTCCTGGCCCATTCCATTCTAATTTACAACCTAGAGCACCACTTCCATTAAGCCTCTGTTTCCCCAGGTACCAAATTTGGTAAAGAAGAAATGCTGCCACCTTGTGGCCGTGTCCTGCAAGAGCAGCTTTAAACTCACAGCTAATGGTTACTTAACATTCACAAGGACTCAGGGCTGTAAAGGACACCTGCCCTAAAAAATTGTGCTGAAGTAGTGAATGGACAAAAAAATTCAAAACAGGCAGATGTTTCAAGAAGAGACTATGAAGAGTTATGTATTACTCACGCTCTTTTAAAAAAAAAGGAAAATGGATACAAGCTCAACCTCAGGGTGTGTTAGACCCATGCAATCTAATCTACGAAAAGTTTCAACTTACACCAGTCGACTGACCATCAGCAAAAAGTATACGAACAATAAATGCTGAAGGGGTTTTAGAGAACTGTGTACCCTCTACCTGCTGGTGAGACGTAAAGGGGTAAGAGCCAATAATGAGAAAAGAAAGGAGCTGTGTTTAAAAGTAAAAATGGAGGTACCATTCAATCCAGCAGGCGCACCATTGGATCTCTCACCTGAGAAGACAAGAATCGAGAAGACACAGGCCGCAAAAGCTGCAGTGCAGCCTTATTCACAATAGCCAAGACAGTGAAGCAATCAAAATGTCCAACAACAGGTGAATGGATAAAGAAGAAGTGGTCCATGTACACAATGGAATATTAGCCATGGAAAACAACGAACCATTGCTCTTTGAGGCACCACAAATGAGTCTGCAGATAATCATGAAAGATGAGGTAAGTTGGAAAGCAAAAGACCTGTATTCTATGATATCACTTATAGGCGTTATCTAATAACTGACACAAATGAACATATTTCCACAGAGAAAGACACTCACAGACTTAGAAAATAAAACTATGCTCAACTGAAAGGAAAGGTGGGGGAATGGATAAATTAAGATTACTGTTACTATATGTATACAAACACAAATTATATAAATATCTCAAAAATACCGACCATATAGCAAGGGAGGTCTGCGGAACCCTCTGTAACATTTTACATGGGAAGAGGATCTGTACTTGAATAGACATATATAATGTACAAATGAACCAGATTGCGTTCACCTAGGACAAACAATATTCTAAGCTTTACCCCAATTAAAAAAAAAAAAATAAAACCAAGAAGAAATAATGAGACATAAACTTATAGGGCTTTCTCCGTGCACATTCCAATGTAATTTACAACCTAGGAACACGACTTCCAGAAAGGCTCTGCTGCCCTACTACCCAGATTTGGGAATGGAGAAATGCTGCCTGCTTCAAGTCACTTCCCACATCAGGAGCTTTAAAACCATTGCTAAAGGTCACTAAATATTCACAAAACTTGCAGTTCGGTAAATGACACCTGCTCTCCAAAAAGAGTCTCAGGTGGAAAATCGACCAAAAAATTCAAAAGAGGGCAACCTTCCAAGAAGACAATATCAAGAGTTATATTGTACTCCCAATTGTTTCCTTTTTTCAACAGAAAAGAAAACGGCGGTGAAAAATGATGATTTTTACGAATTTTCAAAGCCATGCAAACCCAAATTACAAAACCCTATCAGCTCACAGCAGCCAGCAGGGCCATTAGCATAAATGCTGCAAACAATAGATACTGAAGCGATTGTGGAGAAATGTGTACCCTCGATTCTAAGGGGGACGTGGTAAGTGCCACTAATGAAAACACAAAGAAGGTGCTTTGAAAAGGGAAAAACGATGCTACCAGTCAGTCAATCACACCCACTGCTGGGGCTATCACCTGAGAAAATGAGAATCAAAAAGTCACAGGCTGGCAATCCTGCACTCCAACAATATTTACCATAGCCAACACTTGGAAGCAATGAAAATGTCCATCAACCGAGGAATACACAAAGAAGAAGTGGTCCACGTACACAGTGGAAAATTACTCCAATAAAAAATAAAAATTAAATTTAAAAATCCAACAAAAGTAAGGAGACATCAGCTTGTGTGGGTTTGTCCGGGCACACTCCACGCTAATTTATAACCGAGAAACACCACAGGCCGCAAGGGCTTTTCCCTAGTTACCAGGGTGGGGAACATAGAAAGGCTGCTGCCCTCTGGCAGTTACCTGCAAAAGCAGTTTTAAAGCCTGTGCTAATGGTCATCTCATAGGAATAAGTACTGCAGAAGTGTAAATGAAACCTGCCCTCAAAATGTCTTCAGGGAGGTAATGGCCAAAACATTTCAAAATGTGACACATACTTTAAGAGAACACTTTGAAGAACTAAGGGGAAATCACAGCTTGAAAAATAAAAAGGACATGCCTTAAAGCTCAATTTCAACGGATTATGAGGCACGTGCGAATTCAACCACAAAGAGGTATCAGGTCACACTTTTCAGAATAACCATCAGCAAGAAAACTACAAACAATAAATGCTGAAGGTGTTGTGGAGAAATGCATACCCTCAACTGCAAGTAGGACATAAGTTGGAGAGGGCCACCAACTAGAACAGAATGGGGGTGCCTTAAAAACGTAAACATTGAGCTACCATATGATCCAGCAGGCCCACTCCTCCACCTATAATCTAAGAAGAGAGAATTGGAAAGACACAGGCAGGCAAATCTGCATTGCACAGTATTACAATATCCAAGATATGGAAGTAACCAAAAAGTCCACCAACAGATGGGTGGACAAAGAAGTACTCCTCCATGTACAGATGGAATATTCGCTAGTCAAAAAAATGAAACAATACCATTTGCAGCGCCATAGATGAGTCTAGACGTAATCACGCCACGGGTAGTCAGTGAGAAAGCAAAATACATATATCCTATGATATCACTTTCAGGAGTTACTTAAAAATTGATACCAATGGAGATATTTCCACAGAGAAAGGCAATCACAGTTTCATTAAAAAACTTATGATTCACCAAATAGAAAGGGATGAGGATTGGATACATTACCATATTGGGGTTAACAGAGATATACAAACCATGTGAAATATATAACCACCAAAGACGTACGGAAGACCAGGAGAAGACTACTCAACATTGTGTCATAACCTACATGGGAAAAGGATGCGAGGAAGAAAAGATACACGTATATGTGTGAAAGACCCACATCTTGCACACCTAGAGCAAACAAACCAATGTAATCAAATCTGCTGGGATAAAAAATAAAAAGTAAATTACAAGTATGAACAAGAAGTAATGAGACATAAACTTAAAGGGCTTTTTCCTGGCCCATTCCATTCTAATTTACAACCTAGAGCACCACTTCCATTAAGCCTCTGTTTCCCCAGGTACCAAATTTGGTAAAGAAGAAATGCTGCCACCTTGTGGCCGTGTCCTGCAAGAGCAGCTTTAAACTCACAGCTAATGGTTACTTAACATTCACAAGGACTCAGGGCTGTAAAGGACACCTGCCCTAAAAAATTGTGCTGAAGTAGTGAATGGACAAAAAAATTCAAAACAGGCAGATGTTTCAAGAAGAGACTATGAAGAGTTATGTATTACTCACGCTCTTTTAAAAAAAAAGGAAAATGGATACAAGCTCAACCTCAGGGTGTGTTAGACCCATGCAATCTAATCTACGAAAAGTTTCAACTTACACCAGTCGACTGACCATCAGCAAAAAGTATACGAACAATAAATGCTGAAGGGGTTTTAGAGCACTGTGTACCCTCTACCTGCTGGTGAGACGTAAAGGGGTAAGAGCCAATAATGAGAAAAGAAAGGAGCTGTGTTTAAAAGTAAAAATGGAGGTACCATTCAATCCAGCAGGCGCACCATTGGATCTCTCACCTGAGAAGACAAGAATCGAGAAGACACAGGCCGCAAAAGCTGCAGTGCAGCCTTATTCACAATAGCCAAGACAGTGAAGCAATCAAAATGTCCAACAACAGGTGAATGGATAAAGAAGAAGTGGTCCATGTACACAATGGAATATTAGCCATGGAAAACAACGAACCATTGCTCTTTGAGGCACCACAAATGAGTCTGCAGATAATCATGAAAGATGAGGTAAGTTGGAAAGCAAAAGACCTGTATTCTATGATATCACTTATAGGCGTTATCTAATAACTGACACAAATGAACATATTTCCACAGAGAAAGACACTCACA
Source organism: Balaenoptera physalus (assembly GCF_965194825.1). Classification (NCBI taxonomy): domain Eukaryota; kingdom Metazoa; phylum Chordata; class Mammalia; order Artiodactyla; family Balaenopteridae; genus Balaenoptera; species Balaenoptera physalus. Next base: position 357,657 of record NW_028126557.1, read on the forward strand.
GACTTAGAAAATAAAACTATGCTCAACTGAAAGGAAAGGTGGGGGAATGGATAAATTAAGATTACTGTTACTATATGTATACAAACACAAATTATATAAATATCTCAAAACTACCGACCATATAGCAAGGGAGGTCTGCGGAACCCTCTGTAACATTTTACATGGGAAGAGGATCTGTACTTGAATAGACATATATAATGTACAAATGAACCAGATTGTGTTCACCTAGGACAAACAATATTCTAAGCTTTACCCCAATGAAAAAAAAAATTAAAACCAAGAAGAAATAATGAGACATAAACTTATAGGGCTTTCTCCGTGCACATTCCAATGTAATTTACAACCTAGGAACACGACTTCCAGAAAGGCTCTGCTGCCCTACTACCCAGATTTGGGAATGGAGAAATGCTGCCTGCTTCAGGTCACTTCCCACAACAGGAGCTTTAAAACCATTGCTAAAGGTCACTAAATATTCACAAAACTTGCAGTTCGGTAAATGACACCTGCTCTCTAAAAAGAGTCTCAGGTGGAAAATCGACCAAAAAATTCAAAAGAGGGCAACCTTCCAAGAAGACAATATCAAGAGATATATTGTACTCCCAATTGTTTCCTTTTTTCAACAGAAAAGAAAACGGCGGTGAAAAATGATGAGTTTTACGAATTTTCAAAGCCATGCAAACCCAAATTACAAAACCCTATCAGCTCACAGCAGCCAGCAGGGCCATTAGCATAAATGCTGCAAACAATAGATACTGAAGCGATTGTGGAGAAATGTGTACCCTCGATTCTAAGGGGGACGTGGTAAGTGCCACTAATGAAAACACAAAGAAGGTGCTTTGAAAAGGGAAAAACGATGCTACCAGTCAGTCAATCACACCCACTGCTGGGGCTATCACCTGAGAAAATGAGAATCAAAAAGTCACAGGCTGGCAATCCTGCACTCCAACAATATTTACCATAGCCAACACTTGGAAGCAATGAAAATGTCCATCAACCGAGGAATGCACAAAGAAGAAGTGGTCCACGTACACAGTGGAAAATTACTCCAATAAAAAATAAAAATTAAATTTAAAAATCCAACAAAACTAAGGAGACATCAGCTTGTGTGGGTTTGTCCGGGCACACTCCATGCTAATTTATAACCGAGAAACACCACAGGCCGCAAGGGCTTTTCCCTAGTTACCAGGGTGGGGAACATAGAAAGGCTGCTGCCCTCTGGCAGTTACCTGCAAAAGCTGTTTTAAAGCCTGTGCTAATGGTCATTTCATAGGAATAAGTACTGCAGAAGTGTAAATGAAACCTGCCCTCAAAATGTCTTCAGGGAGGTAATGGCCAAAACATTTCAAAATGTGACACATACTTTAAGAGAACACTTTGAAGAACTAAGGGGAAATCACAGCTTGAAAAATAAAAAGGACATGCCTTCAAGCTCAATTTCAACGGATTATGAGGCACGTGCGAATTCAACCACAAAGAGGTATCAGGTCACACTTTTCAGAATAACCATCAGCAAGAAAACTACAAACAATAAATGCTGAAGGTGTTGTGGAGAAATGCATACCCTCAACTGCAAGTAGGACATAAGTTGGAGAGGGCCACCAACTAGAACAGAATGGGGGTGCCTTAAAAACGTAAACATTGAGCTACCATATGATCCAGCAGGCCCACTCCTCCACCTATAATCTAAGAAGAGAGAATTGGAAAGACACAGGCAGGCAAATCTGCATTGCACAGTATTACAATATCCAAGATATGGAAGTAACCAAAAAGTCCACCAACAGATGGGTGGACAAAGAAGTACTCCTCCATGTACAGATGGAATATTCGCTAGTCAAAAAAATGAAACAATACCATTTGCAGCGCTATAGATGAGTCTAGACGTAATCACGCCACGGGTAGTCAGTGAGAAAGCAAAATACATATATCCTATGATATCACTTTCAGGAGTTACTTAAAAATTGATACCAATGGAGATATTTCCACAGAGAAAGGCAATCACAGTTTCATTAAAAAACTTATGATTCACCAAATAGAAAGGGATGAGGATTGGATACATTACCATATTGGGGTTAACAGAGATATACAAACCATGTGAAATATATAACCACCAAAGACGTACGGAAGACCAGGAGAAGACTACTCAACATTGTGTCATAACCTACATGGGAAAAGGATGCGAGGAAGAAAAGATACACGTATATGTGTGAAAGACCCACATCTTGCACACCTAGAGCAAACAAACCAATGTAATCAAATCTGCTGGGATAAAAAATAAAAAGTAAATTACAAGTATGAACAAGAAGTAATGAGACATAAACTTAAAGGGCTTTTTCCTGGCCCATTCCATTCTAATTTACAACCTAGAGCACCACTTCCATTAAGCCTCTGTTTCCCCAGGTACCAAATTTGGTAAAGAAGAAATGCTGCCACCTTGTGGCCGTGTCCTGCAAGAGCAGCTTTAAACTCACAGCTAATGGTTACTTAACATTCACAAGGACTCAGGGCTGTAAAGGACACCTGCCCTAAAAAATTGTGCTGAAGTAGTGAATGGACAAAAAAATTCAAAACAGGCAGATGTTTCAAGAAGAGACTATGAAGAGTTATGTATTACTCACGCTCTTTTAAAAAAAAAGGAAAATGGATACAAGCTCAACCTCAGGGTGTGTTAGACCCATGCAATCTAATCTACGAAAAGTTTCAACTTACACCAGTCGACTGACCATCAGCAAAAAGTATACGAACAATAAATGCTGAAGGGGTTTTAGAGAACTGTCTACCCTCTACCTGCTGGTGAGACGTAAAGGGGTAAGAGCCAATAATGAGAAAAGAAAGGAGCTGTGTTTAAAAGTAAAAATGGAGGTACCATTCAATCCAGCAGGCGCACCATTGGATCTCTCACCTGAGAAGACAAGAATCGAGAAGACACAGGCCGCAAAAGCTGCAGTGCAGCCTTATTCACAATAGCCAAGACAGTGAAGCAATCAAAATGTCCAACAACAGGTGAATGGATAAAGAAGAAGTGGTCCATGTACACAATGGAATATTAGCCATGGAAAACAACGAACCATTGCTCTTTGAGGCACCACAAATGAGTCTGCAGATAATCATGAAAGATGAGGTAAGTTGGAAAGCAAAAGACCTGTATTCTATGATATCACTTATAGGCGTTATCTAATAACTGACACAAATGAACATATTTCCACAGAGAAAGACACTCACAGACTTAGAAAATAAAACTATGCTCAACTGAAAGGAAAGGTGGGGGAATGGATAAATTAAGATTACTGTTACTATATGTATACAAACACAAATTATATAAATATCTCAAAAATACCGACCATATAGCAAGGGAGGTCTGCGGAACCCTCTGTAACATTTTACATGGGAAGAGGATCTGTACTTGAATAGACATATATAATGTACAAATGAACCAGATTGTGTTCACCTAGGACAAACAATATTCTAAGCTTTACCCCAATTAAAAAAAAAATTAAAACCAAGAAGAAATAATGAGACATAAACTTATAGGGCTTTCTCCGTGCACATTCCAATGTAATTTACAACCTAGGAACACGACTTCCAGAAAGGCTCTGCTGCCCTACTACCCAGATTTGGGAATGGAGAAATGCTGCCTGCTTCAGGTCACTTCCCACAACAGGAGCTTTAAAACCATTGCTAAAGGTCACTAAATATTCACAAAACTTGCAGTTCGGTAAATGACACCTGCTCTCTAAAAAGAGTCTCAGGTGGAAAATCGACCAAAAAATTCAAAAGAGGGCAACCTTCCAAGAAGACAATATCAAGAGATATATTGTACTCCCAATTGTTTCCTTTTTTCAACAGAAAAGAAAACGGCGGTGAAAAATGATGAGTTTTACGAATTTTCAAAGCCATGCAAACCCAAATTACAAAACCCTATCAGCTCACAGCAGCCAGCAGGGCCATTAGCATAAATGCTGCAAACAATAGATACTGAAGCGATTGTGGAGAAATGTGTACCCTCGATTCTAAGGGGGACGTGGTAAGTGCCACTAATGAAAACACAAAGAAGGTGCTTTGAAAAGGGAAAAACGATGCTACCAGTCAGTCAATCACACCCACTGCTGGGGCTATCACCTGAGAAAATGAGAATCAAAAAGTCACAGGCTGGCAATCCTGCACTCCAACAATATTTACCATAGCCAACACTTGGAAGCAATGAAAATGTCCATCAACCGAGGAATGCACAAAGAAGAAGTGGTCCACGTACACAGTGGAAAATTACTCCAATAAAAAATAAAAATTAAATTTAAAAATCCAACAAAACTAAGGAGACATCAGCTTGTGTGGGTTTGTCCGGGCACACTCCATGCTAATTTATAACCGAGAAACACCACAGGCCGCAAGGGCTTTTCCCTAGTTACCAGGGTGGGGAACATAGAAAGGCTGCTGCCCTCTGGCAGTTACCTGCAAAAGCTGTTTTAAAGCCTGTGCTAATGGTCATTTCATAGGAATAAGTACTGCAGAAGTGTAAATGAAACCTGCCCTCAAAATGTCTTCAGGGAGGTAATGGCCAAAACATTTCAAAATGTGACACATACTTTAAGAGAACACTTTGAAGAACTAAGGGGAAATCACAGCTTGAAAAATAAAAAGGACATGCCTTCAAGCTCAATTTCAACGGATTATGAGGCACGTGCGAATTCAACCACAAAGAGGTATCAGGTCACACTTTTCAGAATAACCATCAGCAAGAAAACTACAAACAATAAATGCTGAAGGTGTTGTGGAGAAATGCATACCCTCAACTGCAAGTAGGACATAAGTTGGAGAGGGCCACCAACTAGAACAGAATGGGGGTGCCTTAAAAACGTAAACATTGAGCTACCATATGATCCAGCAGGCCCACTCCTCCACCTATAATCTAAGAAGAGAGAATTGGAAAGACACAGGCAGGCATATCTGCCTTGCACAGTATTACAATAGCCAAGATATGGAAGTAACCAAAAAGTCCACCAACAGATGGGTGGACAAAGAAGTACTCCTCCATGTACAGATGGAATATTCGCTAGTCAAAAAAATGAAACAATACCATTTGCAGCGCCATAGATGAGTCTAGACGTAATCACGCCACGGGTAGTCAGTGAGAAAGCAAAATACATATATCCTATGATATCACTTTCAGGAGTTACTTAAAAATTGATACCAATGGAGATATTTCCAGAGAGAAAGGCAATCACAGTTTCATTAAAAAACTTATGGTTCACCAAATAGAAAGGGATGAGGATTGGATACATTACCATATTGGGGTTAACAGAGATATACAAACCATGTGAAATATATAACCACCAAAGACGTACGGAAGACCAGGAGAAGACTACTCAACATTGTGTCATAACCTACATGGGAAAAGGATGCGAGGAAGAAAAGATACACGTATATGTGTGAAAGACCCACATCTTGCACACCTAGAGCAAACAAACCAATGTAATCAAATCTGCTGGGATAAAAAATAAAAAGTAAATTACAAGTATGAACAAGAAGTAATGAGACATAAACTTAAAGGGCTTTTTCCTGGCCCATTCCATTCTAATTTACAACCTAGAGCACCACTTCCATTAAGCCTCTGTTTCCCCAGGTACCAAATTTGGTAAAGAAGAAATGCTGCCACCTTGTGGCCGTGTCCTGCAAGAGCAGCTTTAACCTCACAGCTAATGGTTACTTAACATTCACAAGGACTCAGGGCTGTAAAGGACACCTGCCCTAAAAAATTGTGCTGAAGTAGTGAATGGACAAAAAAATTCAAAACAGGCAGATGTTTCAAGAAGAGACTATGAAGAGTTATGTATTACTCACGCTCTTTTAAAAAAAAAGGAAAATGGATACAAGCTCAACCTCAGGGTGTGTTAGACCCATGCAATCTAATCTACGAAAAGTTTCAACTTACACCAGTCGACTGACCATCAGCAAAAAGTATACGAACAATAAATGCTGAAGGGGTTTTAGAGAACTGTCTACCCTCTACCTGCTGGTGAGACCTAAAGGGGTAAGAGCCAATAATGAGAAAAGAAAGGAGCTGTGTTTAAAAGTAAAAATGGAGGTACCATTCAATCCAGCAGGCGCACCATTGGATCTCTCACCTGAGAAGACAAGAATCGAGAAGACACAGGCCGCAAAAGCTGCAGTGCAGCCTTATTCACAATAGCCAAGACAGTGAAGCAATCAAAATGTCCAACAACAGGTGAATGGATAAAGAAGAAGTGGTCCATGTACACAATGGAATATTAGCCATGGAAAACAACGAACCATTGCTCTTTGAGGCACCACAAATGAGTCTGCAGATAATCATGAAAGATGAGGTAAGTTGGAAAGCAAAAGACCTGTATTCTATGATATCACTTATAGGCGTTATCTAATAACTGACACAAATGAACATATTTCCACAGAGAAAGACACTCACAGACTTAGAAAATAAAACTATGCTCAACTGAAAGGAAAGGTGGGGGAATGGATAAATTAAGATTACTGTTACTATATGTATACAAACACAAATTATATAAATATCTCAAAAATACCGACCATATAGCAAGGGAGGTCTGCGGAACCCTCTGTAACATTTTACATGGGAAGAGGATCTGTACTTGAATAGACATATATAATGTACAAATGAACCAGATTGTGTTCACCTAGGACAAACAATATTCTAAGCTTTACCCCAATGAAAAAAAAAATTAAAACCAAGAAGAAATAATGAGACATAAACTTATAGGGCTTTCTCCGTGCACATTCCAATGTAATTTACAACCTAGGAACACGACTTCCAGAAAGGCTCTGCTGCCCTACTACCCAGATTTGGGAATGGAGAAATGCTGCCTGCTTCAGGTCACTTCCCACAACAGGAGCTTTAAAACCATTGCTAAAGGTCACTAAATATTCACAAAACTTGCAGTTCGGTAAATGACACCTGCTCTCTAAAAAGAGTCTCAGGTGGAAAATCGACCAAAAAATTCAAAAGAGGGCAACCTTCCAAGAAGACAATATCAAGAGATATATTGTACTCCCAATTGTTTCCTTTTTTCAACAGAAAAGAAAACGGCGGTGAAAAATGATGAGTTTTACGAATTTTCAAAGCCATGCAAACCCAAATTACAAAACCCTATCAGCTCACAGCAGCCAGCAGGGCCATTAGCATAAATGCTGCAAACAATAGATACTGAAGCGATTGTGGAGAAATGTGTACCCTCGATTCTAAGGGGGACGTGGTAAGTGCCACTAATGAAAACACAAAGAAGGTGCTTTGAAAAGGGAAAAACGATGCTACCAGTCAGTCAATCACACCCACTGCTGGGGCTATCACCTGAGAAAATGAGAATCAAAAAGTCACAGGCTGGCAATCCTGCACTCCAACAATATTTACCATAGCCAACACTTGGAAGCAATGAAAATGTCCATCAACCGAGGAATGCACAAAGAAGAAGTGGTCCACGTACACAGTGGAAAATTACTCCAATAAAAAATAAAAATTAAATTTAAAAATCCAACAAAACTAAGGAGACATCAGCTTGTGTGGGTTTGTCCGGGCACACTCCACTCTAATTTATAACCGAGAAACACCAAGGGCCGCAAGGGCGTTTCCCTAGTTACCAGGGTGGGGAACATAGAAAGGCTGCTGCCCTCTGGCAGTTACCTGCAAAAGCAGTTTTAAAGCCTGTGCTAATGGTCATTTCATAGGAATAAGTACTGCAGAAGTGTAAATGAAACCTGCCCTCAAAATGTCTTCAGGGAGGTAATGGCCAAAACATTTCAAAATGTGACACATACTTTAAGAGAACACTTTGAAGAACTAAGGGGAAATCACAGCTTGAAAAATAAAAAGGACATGCCTTAAAGCTCAATTTCAACGGATTATGAGGCACGTGCGAATTCAACCACAAAGAGGTATCAGGTCACACTTTTCAGAATAACCATCAGCAAGAAAACTACAAACAATAAATGCTGAAGGTGTTGTGGAGAAATGCATACCCTCAACTGCAAGTAGGACATAAGTTGGAAAGGGCCACCAACTAGAACAGAATGGGGGTGCCTTAAAAACGTAAACATTGAGCTACCATATGATCCAGCAGGCCCACTCCTCCACCTATAATCTAAGAAGAGAGAATTGGAAAGACACAGGCAGGCATATCTGCCTTGCACAGTATTACAATAGCCAAGATATGGAAGTAACCAAAAAGTCCACCAACAGATGGGTGGACAAAGAAGTACTCCTCCATGTACAGATGGAATATTCGCTAGTGAAAAAAATGAAACAATACCATTTGCAGCGCCATAGATGAGTCTAGACGTAATCACGCCACAGGTAGTCAGTGAGAAAGCAAAATACATATATCCTATGATATCACTTTCAGGAGTTACTTAAAAATTGATACCAATGGAGATATTTCCACAGAGAAAGGCAATCACAGTTTCATTAAAAAACTTATGGTTCACCAAATAGAAAGGGATGAGGATTGGATACATTACCATATTGGGGTTAACAGAGATATACAAACCATGTGAAATATATAACCACCAAAGACGTACGGAAGACCAGGAGAAGACTACTCAACATTGTGTCATAACCTACATGGGAAAAGGATGCGAGGAAGAAAAGATACACGTATATGTGTGAAAGACCCACATCTTGCACACCTAGAGCAAACAAACCAATGTAATCAAATCTGCTGGGATAAAAAATAAAAAGTAAATTACAAGTATGAACAAGAAGTAATGAGACATAAACTTAAAGGGCTTTTTCCTGGCCCATTCCATTCTAATTTACAACCTAGAGCACCACTTCCATTAAGCCTCTGTTTCCCCAGGTACCAAATTTGGTAAAGAAGAAATGCTGCCACCTTGTGGCCGTGTCCTGCAAGAGCAGCTTTAAACTCACAGCTAATGGTTACTTAACATTCACAAGGACTCAGGGCTGTAAAGGACACCTGCCCTAAAAAATTGTGCTGAAGTAGTGAATGGACAAAAAAATTCAAAACAGGCAGATGTTTCAAGAAGAGACTATGAAGAGTTATGTATTACTCACGCTCTTTTAAAAAAAAAGGAAAATGGATACAAGCTCAACCTCAGGGTGTGTTAGACCCATGCAATCTAATCTACGAAAAGTTTCAACTTACACCAGTCGACTGACCATCAGCAAAAAGTATACGAACAATAAATGCTGAAGGGGTTTTAGAGAACTGTCTACCCTCTACCTGCTGGTGAGACGTAAAGGGGTAAGAGCCAATAATGAGAAAAGAAAGGAGCTGTGTTTAAAAGTAAAAATGGAGGTACCATTCAATCCAGCAGGCGCACCATTGGATCTCTCACCTGAGAAGACAAGAATCGAGAAGACACAGGCCGCAAAAGCTGCAGTGCAGCCTTATTCACAATAGCCAAGACAGTGAAGCAATCAAAATGTCCAACAACAGGTGAATGGATAAAGAAGAAGTGGTCCATGTACACAATGGAATATTAGCCATGGAAAACAACGAACCATTGCTCTTTGAGGCACCACAAATGAGTCTGCAGATAATCATGAAAGATGAGGTAAGTTGGAAAGCAAAAGACCTGTATTCTATGATATCACTTATAGGCGTTATCTAATAACTGACACAAATGAACATATTTCCACAGAGAAAGACACTCACAGACTTAGAAAATAAAACTATGCTCAACTGAAAGGAAAGGTGGGGGAATGGATAAATTAAGATTACTGTTACTATATGTATACAAACACAAATTATATAAATATCTCAAAAATACCGACCATATAGCAAGGGAGGTCTGCGGAACCCTCTGTAACATTTTACATGGGAAGAGGATCTGTACTTGAATAGACATATATAATGTACAAATGAACCAGATTGTGTTCACCTAGGACAAACAACATTCTAAGCTTTACCCCAATTAAAAAAAAAATTAAAACCAAGAAGAAATAATGAGATATAAACTTATAGGGCTTTCTCCGTGCACATTCCAATGTAATTTACAACCTAGGAACACGACTTCCAGAAAGGCTCTGCTGCCCTACTACCCAGATTTGGGAATGGAGAAATGCTGCCTGCTTCAGGTCACTTCCCACAACAGGAGCTTTAAAACCATTGCTAAAGGTCACTAAATATTCACAAAACTTGCAGTTCGGTAAATGACACCTGCTCTCTAAAAAGAGTCTCAGGTGGAAAATCGACCAAAAAATTCAAAAGAGGGCAACCTTCCAAGAAGACAATATCAAGAGTTATATTGTACTCCCAATTGATTCCTTTTTTTAACAGAAAAGAAAACGGCAGAGAAAAATGATGAGTTTTACGAATTTTCAAAACATGCAAACCCAAATTACAAAAACCTATGAGCTCACAGCAGCCAGAAGGGCCATTAGCATAAATGCTGCAAACAATAAATGCTGAAGCGATTGTGGAGAAATGCGTACCCTCGATTCTGAGGGGGAAGTGGTAAGTGCCACTAATGAGAACACAAAGAAGGTACTTTGAAAAGGGAAAAACGATGCTACCAGTCAGTCAATCACACCCACTGCTGGGGCTATCACCTGAGAAAATGAGAATCAAAAAGTCACAGGCTGGCAATCCTGCACTCCAACAATATTTACCATAGCCAACACTTGGAAGCAATGAAAATGTCCATCAACCGAGGAATGCACAAAGAAGAAGTGGTCCACGTACACAGTGGAAAATTACTCCAATAAAAAATAAAAATTAAATTTAAAAATCCAACAAAACTAAGGAGACATCAGCTTGTGTGGGTTTGTCCGGGCACACTCCACTCTAATTTATAACCGAGAAACACCACAGGCCGCAAGGGCGTTTCCCTAGTTACCAGGGTGGGGAACATAGAAAGGCTGCTGCCCTCTGGCAGTTACCTGCAAAAGCAGTTTTAAAGCCTGTGCTAATGGTCATTTCATAGGAATAAGTACTGCAGAAGTGTAAATGAAACCTGCCCTCAAAATGTCTTCAGGGAGGTAATGGCCAAAACATTTCAAAATGTGACACATACTTTAAGAGAACACTTTGAAGAACTAAGGGGAAATCACAGCTTGAAAAATAAAAAGGACATGCCTTAAAGCTCAATTTCAACGGATTATGAGGCACGTGCGAATTCAACCACAAAGAGGTATCAGGTCACACTTTTCAGAATAACCATCAGCAAGAAAACTACAAACAATAAATGCTGAAGGTGTTGTGGAGAAATGCATACCCTCAACTGCAAGTAGGACATAAGTTGGAAAGGGCCACCAACTAGAACAGAATGGGGGTGCCTTAAAAACGTAAACATTGAGCTACCATATGATCCAGCAGGCCCACTCCTCCACCTATAATCTAAGAAGAGAGAATTGGAAAGACACAGGCAGGCATATCTGCCTTGCACAGTATTACAATAGCCAAGATATGGAAGTAACCAAAAAGTCCACCAACAGATGGGTGGACAAAGAAGTACTCCTCCATGTACAGATGGAATATTCGCTAGTGAAAAAAATGAAACAATACCATTTGCAGCGCCATAGATGAGTCTAGACGTAATCACGCCACGGGTAGTCAGTGAGAAAGCAAAATACATATATCCTATGATATCACTTTCAGGAGTTACTTAAAAATTGATACCAATGGAGATATTTCCACAGAGAAAGGCAATCACAGTTTCATTAAAAAACTTATGGTTCACCAAATAGAAAGGGATGAGGATTGGATACATTACCATATTGGGGTTAACAGAGATATACAAACCATGTGAAATATATAACCACCAAAGACGTACGGAAGACCAGGAGAAGACTACTCAACATTGTGTCATAACCTACATGGGAAAAGGATGCGAGGAAGAAAAGATACACGTATATGTGTGAAAGACCCACATCTTGCACACCTAGAGCAAACAAACCAATGTAATCAAATCTGCTGGGATAAAAAATAAAAAGTAAATTACAAGTATGAACAAGAAGTAATGAGACATAAACTTAAAGGGCTTTTTCCTGGCCCATTCCATTCTAATTTACAACCTAGAACACCACTTCCATTAAGCCTCTGTTTCCCCAGGTACCAAATTTGGTAAAGAAGAAATGCTGCCACCTTGTGGCCGTGTCCTGCAAGAGCAGCTTTAAACTCACAGCTAATGGTTACTTAACATTCACAAGGACTCAGGGCTGTAAAGGACACCTGCCCTAAAAAATTGTGCTGAAGTAGTGAATGGACAAAAAAATTCAAAACAGGCAGATGTTTCAAGAAGAGACTATGAAGAGTTATGTATTACTCACGCTCTTTTAAAAAAAAAGGAAAATGGATACAAGCTCAACCTCAGGGTGTGTTAGACCCATGCAATCTAATCTACGAAAAGTTTCAACTTACACCAGTCGACTGACCATCAGCAAAAAGTATACGAACAATAAATGCTGAAGGGCTTTTAGAGAACTGTGTACCCTCTACCTGCTGGTGAGACGTAAAGGGGTAAGAGCCAATAATGAGAAAAGAAAGGAGCTTTGTTTAAAAGTAAAAATGGAGGTACCATTCAATCCAGCAGGCGCACCATTGGATCTCTCACCTGAGAAGACAAGAATCGAGAAGACACAGGCCGCAAAAGCTGAAGTGCAGCCTTATTCACAATAGCCAAGACAGTGAAGCATTCAAATTGTCCAACAACTGCTGAATGGATAAAGAAGAAGTGGTCCATGTACACAATGGAATATTAGCCATGGAAAACAACGAACCATTGCTCTTTGAGGCACCACAAATGAGTCTGCAGATAATCATGAAAGATGAGGTAAGTTGGAAAGCAAAAGACCTGTATTCTATGATATCACTTATAGGCGTTATCTAATAACTGACACAAATGAACATATTTCCACAGAGAAAAACACTCACAGACTTAGAAAATAAAAGTATGCTCAACTGAAAGGAAAGGTGGGGGAATGGATAAATTAAGATTACTGTTACTATATGTATATAAACACAAATTATATAAATATCTCAAAAATACCGACCATATAGCAAGGGAGGTCTGCGGAACCCTCTGTAACATTTTACATGGGAAGAGGATCTGTACTTGAATAGACATATATAATGTACAAATGAACCAGATTGTGTTCACCTAGGACAAACAATATTCTAAGCTTTACCCCAATTAAAAAAAAAAATTAAAACCAAGAAGAAATAATGAGACATAAACTTATAGGGCTTTCTCCGTGCACATTCCAATGTAATTTACAACCTAGGAACACGACTTCCAGAAAGGCTCTGCTGCCCTACTACCCAGATTTGGGAATGGAGAAATGCTGCCTGCTTCAAGTCACTTCCCACATCAGGAGCTTTAAAACCATTGCTAAAGGTCACTAAATATTCACAAAACTTGCAGTTCGGTAAATGACACCGGCTCTCTAAAAAGAGTCTCAGGTGGAAAATCGACCAAAAAATTCAAAAGAGGGCAACCTTCCAAGAAGACAATATCAAGAGTTATATTGTACTCCCAATTGTTTCCTTTTTTCAACAGAAAAGAAAACGGCGGTGAAAAATGATGAGTTTTACGAATTTTCAAAGCCATGCAAACCCAAATTACAAAACCCTATCAGCTCACAGCAGCCAGCAGGGCCATTAGCATAAATGCTGCAAACAATAGATACTGAAGCGATTGTGGAGAAATGTGTACCCTCGATTCTAAGGGGGACGTGGTAAGTGCCACTAATGAAAACACAAAGAAGGTGCTTTGAAAAGGGAAAAACGATGCTACCAGTCAGTCAATCACACCCACTGCTGGGGCTATCACCTGAGAAAATGAGAATCAAAAAGTCACAGGCTGGCAATCCTGCACTCCAACAATATTTACCATAGCCAACACTTGGAAGCAATGAAAATGTCCATCAACCGAGGAATGCACAAAGAAGAAGTGGTCCACGTACACAGTGGAAAATTACTCCAATAAAAAATAAAAATTAAATTTAAAAATCCAACAAAACTAAGGAGACATCAGCTTGTGTGGGTTTGTCCGGGCACACTCCACTCTAATTTATAACCGAGAAACACCACAGGCCGCAAGGGCTTTTCCCTAGTTACCAGGGTGGGGAACATAGAAAGGCTGCTGCCCTCTGGCAGTTACCTGCAAAAGCAGTTTTAAAGCCTGTGCTAATGGTCATTTCATAGGAATAAGTACTGCAGAAGTGTAAATGAAACCTGCCCTCAAAATGTCTTCAGGGAGGTAATGGCCAAAACATTTCAAAATGTGACACATACTTTAAGAGAACACTTTGAAGAACTAAGGGGAAATCACAGCTTGAAAAATAAAAAGGACATGCCTTCAAGCTCAATTTCAACGGATTATGAGGCACGTGCGAATTCAACCACAAAGAGGTATCAGATCACACTTTTCAGAATAACCATCAGCAAGAAAACTACAAACAATAAATGCTGAAGGTGTTGTGGAGAAATGCATACCCTCAACTGCAAGTAGGACATAAGTTGGAGAGGGCCACCAACTAGAACAGAATGGGGGTGCCTTAAAAACGTAAACATTGAGCTACCATATGATCCAGCAGGCCCACTCCTCCACCTATAATCTAAGAAGAGAGAATTGGAAAGACACAGGCAGGCAAATCTGCATTGCACAGTATTACAATATCCAAGATATGGAAGTAACCAAAAAGTCCACCAACAGATGGGTGGACAAAGAAGTACTCCTCCATGTACAGATGGAATATTCGCTAGTCAAAAAAATGAAACAATACCATTTGCAGCGCCATAGATGAGTCTAGACGTAATCACGCCACGGGTAGTCAGTGAGAAAGCAAAATACATATATCCTATGATATGACTTTCAGGAGTTACTTAAAAATTGATACCAATGGAGATATTTCCACAGAGAAAGGCAATCACAGTTTCATTAAAAAACTTATGGTTCACCAAATAGAAAGGGAAGAGGACTGGATACATTACCATAATGGGGTTAACAGAGATATACAAACCATGTGAAATATATAACCACCAAAGACGTACGGAAGACCAGGAGAAGACTACTCAACATTGTGTCATAACCTACATGGGAAAAGGATGCTAGG
Source organism: Balaenoptera physalus (assembly GCF_965194825.1). Classification (NCBI taxonomy): domain Eukaryota; kingdom Metazoa; phylum Chordata; class Mammalia; order Artiodactyla; family Balaenopteridae; genus Balaenoptera; species Balaenoptera physalus. The sequence continues at coordinate 372,718 of NW_028126557.1, forward strand.
AAGAAAAGATACACGTATATGTGTGAAAGACACACATCTTGCACACCTAGAGCAAACAAACCAATGTAATCAAATCTGCTGGGATAAAAAATAAAAAGTAAATTACAAATATGAACAAGAAGTAATGAGACATAAACTTAAAGGGCTTTTTCCTGGCCCATTCCATTCTGATTTACAACCTAGAACACCACTTCCATTAAGCCTCTGTTTCCCCAGGTACCAAATTTGGTAAAGAAGAAATGCTGCCACCTTGTGGCCGTGTCCTGCAAGAGCAGCTTTAAACTCACAGCTAATGGTTACTTAACATTCACAAGGACTCAGGGCTGTAAAGGACACCTGCCCTAAAAAATTGTGCTGAAGTAGTGAATGGACAAAAAAATTCAAAACAGGCAGATGTTTCAAGAAGAGACTATGAAGAGTTATGTATTACTCACGCTCTTTTAAAAAAAAAGGAAAATGGATACAAGCTCAACCTCAGGGTGTGTTAGACCCATGCAATCTAATCTACGAAAAGTTTCAACTTACACCAGTCGACTGACCATCAGCAAAAAGTATACGAACAATAAATGCTGAAGGGGTTTTAGAGAACTGTCTACCCTCTACCTGCTGGTGAGACGTAAAGGGGTAAGAGCCAATAATGAGAAAAGAAAGGAGCTGTGTTTAAAAGTAAAAATGGAGGTACCATTCAATCCAGCAGGCGCACCATTGGATCTCTCACCTGAGAAGACAAGAATCGAGAAGACACAGGCCGCAAAAGCTGCAGTGCAGCCTTATTCACAATAGCCAAGACAGTGAAGCAATCAAAATGTCCAACAACAGGTGAATGGATAAAGAAGAAGTGGTCCATGTACACAATGGAATATTAGCCATGGAAAACAACGAACCATTGCTCTTTGAGGCACCACAAATGAGTCTGCAGATAATCATGAAAGATGAGGTAAGTTGGAAAGCAAAAGACCTGTATTCTATGATATCACTTATAGGCGTTATCTAATAACTGACACAAATGAACATATTTCCACAGAGAAAGACACTCACAGACTTAGAAAATAAAACTATGCTCAACTGAAAGGAAAGGTGGGGGAATGGATAAATTAAGATTACTGTTACTATATGTATACAAACACAAATTATATAAATATCTCAAAAATACCGACCATATAGCAAGGGAGGTCTGCGGAACCCTCTGTAACATTTTACATGGGAAGAGGATCTGTACTTGAATAGACATATATAATGTACAAATGAACCAGATTGTGTTCACCTAGGACAAACAACATTCTAAGCTTTACCCCAATTAAAAAAAAAAATTAAAACCAAGAAGAAATAATGAGATATAAACTTATAGGGCTTTCTCCGTGCACATTCCAATGTAATTTACAACCTAGGAACACGACTTCCAGAAAGGCTCTGCTGCCCTACTACCCAGATTTGGGAATGGAGAAATGCTGCCTGCTTCAGGTCACTTCCCACAACAGGAGCTTTAAAACCATTGCTAAAGGTCACTAAATATTCACAAAACTTGCAGTTCGGTAAATGACACCTGCTCTCTAAAAAGAGTCTCAGGTGGAAAATCGACCAAAAAATTCAAAAGAGGGCAACCTTCCAAGAAGACAATATCAAGAGTTATATTGTACTCCCAATTGTTTCCTTTTTTCAACAGAAAAGAAAACGGCGGTGAAAAATGATGAGTTTTACGAATTTTCAAAGCCATGCAAACCCAAATTACAAAACCCTATCAGCTCACAGCAGCCAGTAGGGCCATTAGCATAAATGCTGCAAACAATAAATGCTGAAGTGATTGTGGAGAAATGTGTACCCTCGATTCTAAGGGGGATGTGGTAAGTGCCACTAATGAAAACACAAAGAAGGTGCTTTGAAAAGGGAAAAACGATGCTACCAGTCAGTCAATCACACCCACTGCTTTGGCTATCACCTGAGAAAATGAGAATCAAAAAGTCACAGGCTGGCAATCCTGCACTCCAACAATATTTACCATAGCCAACACTTGGAAGCAATGAAAATGTCCATCAACCGAGGAATGCACAAAGAAGAAGTGGTCCACGTACACAGTGGAAAATTACTCCAATAAAAAATAAAAATTAAATTTAAAAATCCAACAAAACTAAGGAGACATCAGCTTGTGTGGGTTTGTCCGGGCACACTCCACTCTAATTTATAACCGAGAAACACCACAGGCCGCAAGGGCTTTTCCCTAGTTACCAGGGTGGGGAACATAGAAAGGCTGCTGCCCTCTGGCAGTTACCTGCAAAAGCAGTTTTAAAGCCTGTGCTAATGGTCATCTCATAGCAATAAGTACTGCAGAAGTGTAAATGAAACCTGCCCTCAAAATGTCTTCAGGGAGGTAATGGCCAAAACATTTCAAAATGTGACACATACTTTAAGAGAACACTTTGAAGAACTAAGGGGAAATCACAGCTTGAAAAATAAAAAGGACATGCCTTAAAGCTCAATTTCAACGGATTATGAGGCACGTGCGAATTCAACCACAAAGAGGTATCAGGTCACACTTTTCAGAATAACCATCAGCAAGAAAACTACAAACAATAAATGCTGAAGGTGTTGTGGAGAAATGCATACCCTCAACTGCAAGTAGGACATAAGTTGGAAAGGGCCACCAACTAGAACAGAATGGGGGTGCCTTAAAAACGTAAACATTGAGCTACCATATGATCCAGCAGGCCCACTCCTCCACCTATAATCTAAGAAGAGAGAATTGGAAAGACACAGGCAGGCATATCTGCCTTGCACAGTATTACAATAGCCAAGATATGGAAGTAACCAAAAAGTCCACCAACAGATGGGTGGACAAAGAAGTACTCCTCCATGTACAGATGGAATATTCGCTAGTGAAAAAAATGAAACAATACCATTTGCAGCGCCATAGATGAGTCTAGACGTAATCACGCCACGGGTAGTCAGTGAGAAAGCAAAATACATATATCCTATGATATCACTTTCAGGAGTTACTTAAAAATTTATACCAATGGAGATATTTCCACAGAGAAAGGCAATCACAGTTTCATTAAAAAACTTATGGTTCACCAAATAGAAAGGGATGAGGATTGGATACATTACCATATTGGGGTTAACAGAGATATACAAACCATGTGAAATATATAACCACCAAAGACGTACGGAAGACCAGGAGAAGACTACTCAACATTGTGTCATAACCTACATGGGAAAAGGATGCGAGGAAGAAAAGATACACGTATATGTGTGAAAGACCCACATCTTGCACACCTAGAGCAAACAAACCAATGTAATCAAATCTGCTGGGATAAAAAATAAAAAGTAAATTACAAGTATGAACAAGAAGTAATGAGACATAAACTTAAAGGGCTTTTTCCTGGCCCATTCCATTCTAATTTACAACCTAGAGCACCACTTCCATTAAGCCTCTGTTTCCCCAGGTACCAAATTTGGTAAAGAAGAAATGCTGCCACCTTGTGGCCGTGTCCTGCAAGAGCAGCTTTAAACTCACAGCTAATGGTTACTTAACATTCACAGGGACTCAGGGCTGTAAAGGACACCTGCCCTAAAAAATTGTGCTGAAGTAGTGAATGGACAAAAAAATTCAAAACAGGCAGATGTTTCAAGAAGAGACTATGAAGAGTTATGTATTACTCACGCTCTTTTATAAAAAAAGGAAAATGGATACAAGCTCAACCTCAGGGTGTGTTAGACCCATGCAATCTAATCTACGAAAAGTTTCAACTTACACCAGTCGACTGACCATCAGCAAAAAGTATACGAACAATAAATGCTGAAGGGGTTTTAGAGAACTGTGTACCCTCTACCTGCTGGTGAGACGTAAAGGGGTAAGAGCCAATAATGAGAAAAGAAAGGAGCTGTGTTTAAAAGTAAAAATGGAGGTACCATTCAATCCAGCAGGCGCACCATTGGATCTCTCACCTGAGAAGACAAGAATCGAGAAGACACAGGCCGCAAAAGCTGCAGTGCAGCCTTATTCACAATAGCCAAGACAGTGAAGCAATCAAAATGTCCAACAACAGGTGAATGGATAAAGAAGAAGTGGTCCATGTACACAATGGAATATTAGCCATGGAAAACAACGAACCATTGCTCTTTGAGGCACCACAAATGAGTCTGCAGATAATCATGAAAGATGAGGTAAGTTGGAAAGCAAAAGACCTGTATTCTATGATATCACTTATAGGCGTTATCTAATAACTGACACAAATGAACATATTTCCACAGAGAAAGACACTCACAGACTTAGAAAATAAAACTATGCTCAACTGAAAGGAAAGGTGGGGGAATGGATAAATTAAGATTACTGTTACTATATGTATACAAACACAAATTATATAAATATCTCAAAAATACCGACCATATAGCAAGGGAGGTCTGCGGAACCCTCTGTAACATTTTACATGGGAAGAGGATCTGTACTTGAATAGACATATATAATGTACAAATGAACCAGATTGTGTTCACCTAGGACAAACAATATTCTAAGCTTTACCCCAATGAAAAAAAAAAAAAATTAAAACCAAGAAGAAATAATGAGACATAAACTTATAGGGCTTTCTCCGTGCCCATTCCAATGTAATTTACAACCTAGGAACACGACTTCCAGAAAGGCTCTGCTGCCCTACTACCCAGATTTGGGAATGGAGAAATGCTGCCTGCTTCAAGTCACTTCCCACATCAGGAGCTTTAAAACCATTGCTAAAGGTCACTAAATATTCACAAAACTTGCAGTTCGGTAAATGACACCTGCTCTCTAAAAAGAGTCTCAGGTGGAAAATCGACCAAAAAATTCAAAAGAGGGCAACCTTCCAAGAAGACAATATCAAGAGTTATATTGTACTCCCAATTGTTTCCTTTTTTCAACAGAAAAGAAAACGGCGGTGAAAAATGATGAGTTTTACGAATTTTCAAAGCCATGCAAACCCAAATTACAAAACCCTATCAGCTCACAGCAGCCAGCAGGGCCATTAGCATAAATGCTGCAAACAATAGATACTGAAGCGATTGTGGAGAAATGTGTACCCTCGATTCTAAGGGGGACGTGGTAAGTGCCACTAATGAAAACACAAAGAAGGTGCTTTGAAAAGGGAAAAACGATGCTACCAGTCAGTCAATCACACCCACTGCTGGGGCTATCACCTGAGAAAATGAGAATCAAAAAGTCACAGGCTGGCAATCCTGCACTCCAACAATATTTACCATAGCCAACACTTGGAAGCAATGAAAATGTCCATCAACCGAGGAATGCACAAAGAAGAAGTGGTCCACGTACACAGTGGAAAATTACTCCAATAAAAAATAAAAATTAAATTTAAAAATCCAACAAAACTAAGGAGACATCAGCTTGTGTGGGTTTGTCCGGGCACACTCCACGCTAATTTATAACCGAGAAACACCACAGGCCGCAAGGGCTTTTCCCTAGTTACCAGGGTGGGGAACATAGAAAGGCTGCTGCCCTCTGGCAGTTACCTGCAAAAGCTGTTTTAAAGCCTGTGCTAATGGTCATCTCATAGGAATAAGTACTGCAGAAGTGTAAATGAAACCTGCCCTCAAAATGTCTTCAGGGAGGTAATGGCCAAAACATTTCAAAATGTGACACATACTTTAAGAGAACACTTTGAAGAACTAAGGGGAAATCACAGCTTGAAAAATAAAAAGGACATGCCTTCAAGCTCAATTTCAACGGATTATGAGGCACGTGCGAATTCAACCACAAAGAGGTATCAGGTCACACTTTTCAGAATAACCATCAGCAAGAAAACTACAAACAATAAATGCTGAAGGTGTTGTGGAGAAATGCATACCCTCAACTGCAAGTAGGACATAAGTTGGAGAGGGCCACCAACTAGAACAGAATGGGGGTGCCTTAAAAACGTAAACATTGAGCTACCATATGATCCAGCAGGCCCACTCCTCCACCTATAATCTAAGAAGAGAGAATTGGAAAGACACAGGCAGGCATATCTGCCTTGCACAGTATTACAATAGCCAAGATATGGAAGTAACCAAAAAGTCCACCAACAGATGGGTGGACAAAGAAGTACTCCTCCATGTACAGATGGAATATTCGCTAGTCAAAAAAATGAAACAATACCATTTGCAGCGCCATAGATGAGTCTAGACGTAATCACGCCACGGGTAGTCAGTGAGAAAGCAAAATACATATATCCTATGATATCACTTTCAGGAGTTACTTAAAAATTGATACCAATGGAGATATTTCCACAGAGAAAGGCAATCACAGTTTCATTAAAAAACTTATGGTTCACCAAATAGAAAGGGATGAGGATTGGATACATTACCATATTGGGGTTAACAGAGATATACAAACCATGTGAAATATATAACCACCAAAGACGTACGGAAGACCAGGAGAAGACTACTCAACATTGTGTCATAACCTACATGGGAAAAGGATGCGAGGAAGAAAAGATACACGTATATGTGTGAAAGACCCACATCTTGCACACCTAGAGCAAACAAACCAATGTAATCAAATCTGCTGGGATAAAAAATAAAAAGTAAATTACAAGTATGAACAAGAAGTAATGAGACATAAACTTAAAGGGCTTTTTCCTGGCCCATTCCATTCTAATTTACAACCTAGAGCACCACTTCCATTAAGCCTCTGTTTCCCCAGGTACCAAATTTGGTAAAGAAGAAATGCTGCCACCTTGTGGCCGTGTCCTGCAAGAGCAGCTTTAAACTCACAGCTAATGGTTACTTAACATTCACAGGGACTCAGGGCTGTAAAGGACACCTGCCCTAAAAAATTGTGCTGAAGTAGTGAATGGACAAAAAAATTCAAAACAGGCAGATGTTTCAAGAAGAGACTATGAAGAGTTATGTATTACTCACGCTCTTTTATAAAAAAAGGAAAATGGATACAAGCTCAACCTCAGTGTGTGTTAGACCCATGCAATCTAATCTACGAAAAGTTTCAACTTACACCAGTCGACTGACCATCAGCAAAAAGTATACGAACAATAAATGCTGAAGGGGTTTTAGAGAACTGTGTACCCTCTACCTGCTGGTGAGACGTAAAGGGGTAAGAGCCAATAATGAGAAAAGAAAGGAGCTGTGTTTAAAAGTAAAAATGGAGGTACCATTCAATCCAGCAGGCGCACCATTGGATCTCTCACCTGAGAAGACAAGAATCGAGAAGACACAGGCCGCAAAAGCTGCAGTGCAGCCTTATTCACAATAGCCAAGACAGTGAAGCAATCAAAATGTCCAACAACAGGTGAATGGATAAAGAAGAAGTGGTCCATGTACACAATGGAATATTAGCCATGGAAAACAACGAACCATTGCTCTTTGAGGCACCACAAATGAGTCTGCAGATAATCATGAAAGATGAGGTAAGTTGGAAAGCAAAAGACCTGTATTCTATGATATCACTTATAGGCGTTATCTAATAACTGACACAAATGAACATATTTCCACAGAGAAAGACACTCACAGACTTAGAAAATAAAACTATGCTCAACTGAAAGGAAAGGTGGGGGAATGGATAAATTAAGATTACTGTTACTATATGTATACAAACACAAATTATATAAATATCTCAAAAATACCGACCATATAGCAAGGGAGGTCTGCGGAACCCTCTGTAACATTTTACATGGGAAGAGGATCTGTACTTGAATAGACATATATAATGTACAAATGAACCAGATTGTGTTCACCTAGGACAAACAATATTCTAAGCTTTACCCCAATGAAAAAAAAAAAAAATTAAAACCAAGAAGAAATAATGAGACATAAACTTATAGGGCTTTCTCCGTGCCCATTCCAATGTAATTTACAACCTAGGAACACGACTTCCAGAAAGGCTCTGCTGCCCTACTACCCAGATTTGGGAATGGAGAAATGCTGCCTGCTTCAAGTCACTTCCCACATCAGGAGCTTTAAAACCATTGCTAAAGGTCACTAAATATTCACAAAACTTGCAGTTCGGTAAATGACACCTGCTCTCTAAAAAGAGTCTCAGGTGGAAAATCGACCAAAAAATTCAAAAGAGGGCAACCTTCCAAGAAGACAATATCAAGAGTTATATTGTACTCCCAATTGTTTCCTTTTTTCAACAGAAAAGAAAACGGCGGTGAAAAATGATGAGTTTTACGAATTTTCAAAGCCATGCAAACCCAAATTACAAAACCCTATCAGCTCACAGCAGCCAGCAGGGCCATTAGCATAAATGCTGCAAACAATAGATACTGAAGCGATTGTGGAGAAATGTGTACCCTCGATTCTAAGGGGGACGTGGTAAGTGCCACTAATGAAAACACAAAGAAGGTGCTTTGAAAAGGGAAAAACGATGCTACCAGTCAGTCAATCACACCCACTGCTGGGGCTATCACCTGAGAAAATGAGAATCAAAAAGTCACAGGCTGGCAATCCTGCACTCCAACAATATTTACCATAGCCAACACTTGGAAGCAATGAAAATGTCCATCAACCGAGGAATGCACAAAGAAGAAGTGGTCCACGTACACAGTGGAAAATTACTCCAATAAAAAATAAAAATTAAATTTAAAAATCCAACAAAACTAAGGAGACATCAGCTTGTGTGGGTTTGTCCGGGCACACTCCACGCTAATTTATAACCGAGAAACACCACAGGCCGCAAGGGCTTTTCCCTAGTTACCAGGGTGGGGAACATAGAAAGGCTGCTGCCCTCTGGCAGTTACCTGCAAAAGCTGTTTTAAAGCCTGTGCTAATGGTCATCTCATAGGAATAAGTACTGCAGAAGTGTAAATGAAACCTGCCCTCAAAATGTCTTCAGGGAGGTAATGGCCAAAACATTTCAAAATGTGACACATACTTTAAGAGAACACTTTGAAGAACTAAGGGGAAATCACAGCTTGAAAAATAAAAAGGACATGCCTTCAAGCTCAATTTCAACGGATTATGAGGCACGTGCGAATTCAACCACAAAGAGGTATCAGGTCACACTTTTCAGAATAACCATCAGCAAGAAAACTACAAACAATAAATGCTGAAGGTGTTGTGGAGAAATGCATACCCTCAACTGCAAGTAGGACATAAGTTGGAGAGGGCCACCAACTAGAACAGAATGGGGGTGCCTTAAAAACGTAAACATTGAGCTACCATATGATCCAGCAGGCCCACTCCTCCACCTATAATCTAAGAAGAGAGAATTGGAAAGACACAGGCAGGCATATCTGCCTTGCACAGTATTACAATAGCCAAGATATGGAAGTAACCAAAAAGTCCACCAACAGATGGGTGGACAAAGAAGTACTCCTCCATGTACAGATGGAATATTCGCTAGTGAAAAAAATGAAACAATACCATTTGCAGCGCCATAGATGAGTCTAGACGTAATCACGCCACGGGTAGTCAGTGAGAAAGCAAAATACATATATCCTATGATATCACTTTCAGGAGTTACTTAAAAATTGATACCAATGGAGATATTTCCACAGAGAAAGGCAATCACAGTTTCATTAAAAAACTTATGGTTCACCAAATAGAAAGGGATGAGGATTGGATACATTACCATATTGGGGTTAACAGAGATATACAAACCATGTGAAATATATAACCACCAAAGACGTACGGAAGACCAGGAGAAGACTACTCAACATTGTGTCATAACCTACATGGGAAAAGGATGCGAGGAAGAAAAGATACACGTATATGTGTGAAAGACCCACATCTTGCACACCTAGAGCAAACAAACCAATGTAATCAAATCTGCTGGGATAAAAAATAAAAAGTAAATTACAAGTATGAACAAGAAGTAATGAGACATAAACTTAAAGGGCTTTTTCCTGGCCCATTCCATTCTAATTTACAACCTAGAACACCACTTCCATTAAGCCTCTGTTTCCCCAGGTACCAAATTTGGTAAAGAAGAAATGCTGCCACCTTGTGGCCGTGTCCTGCAAGAGCAGCTTTAAACTCACAGCTAATGGTTACTTAACATTCACAAGGACTCAGGGCTGTAAAGGACACCTGCCCTAAAAAATTGTGCTGAAGTAGTGAATGGACAAAAAAATTCAAAACAGGCAGATGTTTCAAGAAGAGACTATGAAGAGTTATGTATTACTCACGCTCTTTTAAAAAAAAAGGAAAATGGATACAAGCTCAACCTCAGGGTGTGTTAGACCCATGCAATCTAATCTACGAAAAGTTTCAACTTACACCAGTCGACTGACCATCAGCAAAAAGTATACGAACAATAAATGCTGAAGGGCTTTTAGAGAACTGTGTACCCTCTACCTGCTGGTGAGACGTAAAGGGGTAAGAGCCAATAATGAGAAAAGAAAGGAGCTTTGTTTAAAAGTAAAAATGGAGGTACCATTCAATCCAGCAGGCGCACCATTGGATCTCTCACCTGAGAAGACAAGAATCGAGAAGACACAGGCCGCAAAAGCTGAAGTGCAGCCTTATTCACAATAGCCAAGACAGTGAAGCATTCAAATTGTCCAACAACTGCTGAATGGATAAAGAAGAAGTGGTCCATGTACACAATGGAATATTAGCCATGGAAAACAACGAACCATTGCTCTTTGAGGCACCACAAATGAGTCTGCAGATAATCATGAAAGATGAGGTAAGTTGGAAAGCAAAAGACCTGTATTCTATGATATCACTTATAGGCGTTATCTAATAACTGACACAAATGAACATATTTCCACAGAGAAAAACACTCACAGACTTAGAAAATAAAAGTATGCTCAACTGAAAGGAAAGGTGGGGGAATGGATAAATTAAGATTACTGTTACTATATGTATATAAACACAAATTATATAAATATCTCAAAAATACCGACCATATAGCAAGGGAGGTCTGCGGAACCCTCTGTAACATTTTACATGGGAAGAGGATCTGTACTTGAATAGACATATATAATGTACAAATGAACCAGATTGTGTTCACCTAGGACAAACAATATTCTAAGCTTTACCCCAATTAAAAAAAAAAAATTAAAACCAAGAAGAAATAATGAGACATAAACTTATAGGGCTTTCTCCGTGCACATTCCAATGTAATTTACAACCTAGGAACACGACTTCCAGAAAGGCTCTGCTGCCCTACTACCCAGATTTGGGAATGGAGAAATGCTGCCTGCTTCAAGTCACTTCCCACATCAGGAGCTTTAAAACCATTGCTAAAGGTCACTAAATATTCACAAAACTTGCAGTTCGGTAAATGACACCGGCTCTCTAAAAAGAGTCTCAGGTGGAAAATCGACCAAAAAATTCAAAAGAGGGCAACCTTCCAAGAAGACAATATCAAGAGTTATATTGTACTCCCAATTGTTTCCTTTTTTCAACAGAAAAGAAAACGGCGGTGAAAAATGATGAGTTTTACGAATTTTCAAAGCCATGCAAACCCAAATTACAAAACCCTATCAGCTCACAGCAGCCAGCAGGGCCATTAGCATAAATGCTGCAAACAATAGATACTGAAGCGATTGTGGAGAAATGTGTACCCTCGATTCTAAGGGGGACGTGGTAAGTGCCACTAATGAAAACACAAAGAAGGTGCTTTGAAAAGGGAAAAACGATGCTACCAGTCAGTCAATCACACCCACTGCTGGGGCTATCACCTGAGAAAATGAGAATCAAAAAGTCACAGGCTGGCAATCCTGCACTCCAACAATATTTACCATAGCCAACACTTGGAAGCAATGAAAATGTCCATCAACCGAGGAATGCACAAAGAAGAAGTGGTCCACGTACACAGTGGAAAATTACTCCAATAAAAAATAAAAATTAAATTTAAAAATCCAACAAAACTAAGGAGACATCAGCTTGTGTGGGTTTGTCCGGGCACACTCCACTCTAATTTATAACCGAGAAACACCACAGGCCGCAAGGGCTTTTCCCTAGTTACCAGGGTGGGGAACATAGAAAGGCTGCTGCCCTCTGGCAGTTACCTGCAAAAGCAGTTTTAAAGCCTGTGCTAATGGTCATTTCATAGGAATAAGTACTGCAGAAGTGTAAATGAAACCTGCCCTCAAAATGTCTTCAGGGAGGTAATGGCCAAAACATTTCAAAATGTGACACATACTTTAAGAGAACACTTTGAAGAACTAAGGGGAAATCACAGCTTGAAAAATAAAAAGGACATGCCTTCAAGCTCAATTTCAACGGATTATGAGGCACGTGCGAATTCAACCACAAAGAGGTATCAGATCACACTTTTCAGAATAACCATCAGCAAGAAAACTACAAACAATAAATGCTGAAGGTGTTGTGGAGAAATGCATACCCTCAACTGCAAGTAGGACATAAGTTGGAGAGGGCCACCAACTAGAACAGAATGGGGGTGCCTTAAAAACGTAAACATTGAGCTACCATATGATCCAGCAGGCCCACTCCTCCACCTATAATCTAAGAAGAGAGAATTGGAAAGACACAGGCAGGCAAATCTGCATTGCACAGTATTACAATATCCAAGATATGGAAGTAACCAAAAAGTCCACCAACAGATGGGTGGACAAAGAAGTACTCCTCCATGTACAGATGGAATATTCGCTAGTCAAAAAAATGAAACAATACCATTTGCAGCGCCATAGATGAGTCTAGACGTAATCACGCCACGGGTAGTCAGTGAGAAAGCAAAATACATATATCCTATGATATCACTTTCAGGAGTTACTTAAAAATTGATACCAATGGAGATATTTCCACAGAGAAAGGCAATCACAGTTTCATTAAAAAACTTATGGTTCACCAAATAGAAAGGGAAGAGGACTGGATACATTACCATAATGGGGTTAACAGAGATATACAAACCATGTGAAATATATAACCACCAAAGACGTACGGAAGACCAGGAGAAGACTACTCAACATTGTGTCATAACCTACATGGGAAAAGGATGCTAGGAAGAAAAGATACACGTATATGTGTGAAAGACACACATCTTGCACACCTAGAGCAAACAAACCAATGTAATCAAATCTGCTGGGATAAAAAATAAAAAGTAAATTACAAATATGAACAAGAAGTAATGAGACATAAACTTAAAGGGCTTTTTCCTGGCCCATTCCATTCTGATTTACAACCTAGAACACCACTTCCATTAAGCCTCTGTTTCCCCAGGTACCAAATTTGGTAAAGAAGAAATGCTGCCACCTTGTGGCCGTGTCCTGCAAGAGCAGCTTTAAACTCACAGCTAATGGTTACTTAACATTCACAAGGACTCAGGGCTGTAAAGGACACCTGCCCTAAAAAATTGTGCTGAAGTAGTGAATGGACAAAAAAATTCAAAACAGGCAGATGTTTCAAGAAGAGACTATGAAGAGTTATGTATTACTCACGCTCTTTTAAAAAAAAAGGAAAATGGATACAAGCTCAACCTCAGGGTGTGTTAGACCCATGCAATCTAATCTACGAAAAGTTTCAACTTACACCAGTCGACTGACCATCAGCAAAAAGTATACGAACAATAAATGCTGAAGGGGTTTTAGAGAACTGTCTACCCTCTACCTGCTGGTGAGACGTAAAGGGGTAAGAGCCAATAATGAGAAAAGAAAGGAGCTGTGTTTAAAAGTAAAAATGGAGGTACCATTCAATCCAGCAGGCGCACCATTGGATCTCTCACCTGAGAAGACAAGAATCGAGAAGACACAGGCCGCAAAAGCTGCAGTGCAGCCTTATTCACAATAGCCAAGACAGTGAAGCAATCAAAATGTCCAACAACAGGTGAATGGATAAAGAAGAAGTGGTCCATGTACACAATGGAATATTAGCCATGGAAAACAACGAACCATTGCTCTTTGAGGCACCACAAATGAGTCTGCAGATAATCATGAAAGATGAGGTAAGTTGGAAAGCAAAAGACCTGTATTCTATGATATCACTTATAGGCGTTATCTAATAACTGACACAAATGAACATATTTCCACAGAGAAAGACACTCACAGACTTAGAAAATAAAACTATGCTCAACTGAAAGGAAAGGTGGGGGAATGGATAAATTAAGATTACTGTTACTATATGTATACAAACACAAATTATATAAATATCTCAAAAATACCGACCATATAGCAAGGGAGGTCTGCGGAACCCTCTGTAACATTTTACATGGGAAGAGGATCTGTACTTGAATAGACATATATAATGTACAAATGAACCAGATTGTGTTCACCTAGGACAAACAACATTCTAAGCTTTACCCCAATTAAAAAAAAAAATTAAAACCAAGAAGAAATAATGAGATATAAACTTATAGGGCTTTCTCCGTGCACATTCCAATGTAATTTACAACCTAGGAACACGACTTCCAGAAAGGCTCTGCTGCCCTACTACCCAGATTTGGGAATGGAGAAATGCTGCCTGCTTCAGGTCACTTCCCACAACAGGAGCTTTAAAACCATTGCTAAAGGTCACTAAATATTCACAAAACTTGCAGTTCGGTAAATGACACCTGTTCTCTAAAAAGAGTCTCAGTTGGAAAATCGACCAAAAAATTCAAAAGAGGGCAACCTTCCAAGAAGACAATATCAAGAGTTATATTGTACTCCCAATTGTTTCCTTTTTTCAACAGAAAAGAAAACGGCGGTGAAAAATGATGAGTTTTACGAATTTTCAAAGCCATGCAAACCCAAATTACAAAACCCTATCAGCTCACAGCAGCCAGTAGGGCCATTAGCATAAATGCTGCAAACAATAAATGCTGAAGTGATTGTGGAGAAATGTGTACCCTCGATTCTAAGGGGGATGTGGTAAGTGCCACTAATGAAAACACAAAGAAGGTGCTTTGAAAAGGGAAAAACGATGCTACCAGTCAGTCAATCACACCCACTGCTTTGGCTATCACCTGAGAAAATGAGAATCAAAAAGTCACAGGCTGGCAATCCTGCACTCCAACAATATTTACCATAGCCAACACTTGGAAGCAATGAAAATGTCCATCAACCGAGGAATGCACAAAGAAGAAGTGGTCCACGTACACAGTGGAAAATTACTCCAATAAAAAATAAAAATTAAATTTAAAAATCCAACAAAACTAAGGAGACATCAGCTTGTGTGGGTTTGTCCGGGCACACTCCACTCTAATTTATAACCGAGAAACACCACAGGCCGCAAGGGCTTTTCCCTAGTTACCAGGGTGGGGAACATAGAAAGGCTGCTGCCCTCTGGCAGTTACCTGCAAAAGCAGTTTTAAAGCCTGTGCTAATGGTCATCTCATAGCAATAAGTACTGCAGAAGTGTAAATGAAACCTGCCCTCAAAATGTCTTCAGGGAGGTAATGGCCAAAACATTTCAAAATGTGACACATACTTTAAGAGAACACTTTGAAGAACTAAGGGGAAATCACAGCTTGAAAAATAAAAAGGACATGCCTTAAAGCTCAATTTCAACGGATTATGAGGCACGTGCGAATTCAACCACAAAGAGGTATCAGGTCACACTTTTCAGAATAACCATCAGCAAGAAAACTACAAACAATAAATGCTGAAGGTGTTGTGGAGAAATGCATACCCTCAACTGCAAGTAGGACATAAGTTGGAAAGGGCCACCAACTAGAACAGAATGGGGGTGCCTTAAAAACGTAAACATTGAGCTACCATATGATCCAGCAGGCCCACTCCTCCACCTATAATCTAAGAAGAGAGAATTGGAAAGACACAGGCAGGCATATCTGCCTTGCACAGTATTACAATAGCCAAGATATGGAAGTAACCAAAAAGTCCACCAACAGATGGGTGGACAAAGAAGTACTCCTCCATGTACAGATGGAATATTCGCTAGTGAAAAAAATGAAACAATACCATTTGCAGCGCCATAGATGAGTCTAGACGTAATCACGCCACGGGTAGTCAGTGAGAAAGCAAAATACATATATCCTATGATATCACTTTCAGGAGTTACTTAAAAATTTATACCAATGGAGATATTTCCACAGAGAAAGGCAATCACAGTTTCATTAAAAAACTTATGGTTCACCAAATAGAAAGGGATGAGGATTGGATACATTACCATATTGGGGTTAACAGAGATATACAAACCATGTGAAATATATAACCACCAAAGACGTACGGAAGACCAGGAGAAGACTACTCAACATTGTGTCATAACCTACATGGGAAAAGGATGCGAGGAAGAAAAGATACACGTATATGTGTGAAAGACCCACATCTTGCACACCTAGAGCAAACAAACCAATGTAATCAAATCTGCTGGGATAAAAAATAAAAAGTAAATTACAAGTATGAACAAGAAGTAATGAGACATAAACTTAAAGGGCTTTTTCCTGGCCCATTCCATTCTAATTTACAACCTAGAGCACCACTTCCATTAAGCCTCTGTTTCCCCAGGTACCAAATTTGGTAAAGAAGAAATGCTGCCACCTTGTGGCCGTGTCCTGCAAGAGCAGCTTTAAACTCACAGCTAATGGTTACTTAACATTCACAGGGACTCAGGGCTGTAAAGGACACCTGCCCTAAAAAATTGTGCTGAAGTAGTGAATGGACAAAAAAATTCAAAACAGGCAGATGTTTCAAGAAGAGACTATGAAGAGTTATGTATTACTCACGCTCTTTTATAAAAAAAGGAAAATGGATACAAGCTCAACCTCAGGGTGTGTTAGACCCATGCAATCTAATCTACGAAAAGTTTCAACTTACACCAGTCGACTGACCATCAGCAAAAAGTATACGAACAATAAATGCTGAAGGGGTTTTAGAGAACTGTGTACCCTCTACCTGCTGGTGAGACGTAAAGGGGTAAGAGCCAATAATGAGAAAAGAAAGGAGCTGTGTTTAAAAGTAAAAATGGAGGTACCATTCAATCCAGCAGGCGCACCATTGGATCTCTCACCTGAGAAGACAAGAATCGAGAAGACACAGGCCGCAAAAGCTGCAGTGCAGCCTTATTCACAATAGCCAAGACAGTGAAGCAATCAAAATGTCCAACAACAGGTGAATGGATAAAGAAGAAGTGGTCCATGTACACAATGGAATATTAGCCATGGAAAACAACGAACCATTGCTCTTTGAGGCACCACAAATGAGTCTGCAGATAATCATGAAAGATGAGGTAAGTTGGAAAGCAAAAGACCTGTATTCTATGATATCACTTATAGGCGTTATCTAATAACTGACACAAATGAACATATTTCCACAGAGAAAGACACTCACAGACTTAGAAAATAAAACTATGCTCAACTGAAAGGAAAGGTGGGGGAATGGATAAATTAAGATTACTGTTACTATATGTATACAAACACAAATTATATAAATATCTCAAAAATACCGACCATATAGCAAGGGAGGTCTGCGGAACCCTCTGTAACATTTTACATGGGAAGAGGATCTGTACTTGAATAGACATATATAATGTACAAATGAACCAGATTGTGTTCACCTAGGACAAACAATATTCTAAGCTTTACCCCAATGAAAAAAAAAAAAAATTAAAACCAAGAAGAAATAATGAGACATAAACTTATAGGGCTTTCTCCGTGCCCATTCCAATGTAATTTACAACCTAGGAACACGACTTCCAGAAAGGCTCTGCTGCCCTACTACCCAGATTTGGGAATGGAGAAATGCTGCCTGCTTCAAGTCACTTCCCACATCAGGAGCTTTAAAACCATTGCTAAAGGTCACTAAATATTCACAAAACTTGCAGTTCGGTAAATGACACCTGCTCTCTAAAAAGAGTCTCAGGTGGAAAATCGACCAAAAAATTCAAAAGAGGGCAACCTTCCAAGAAGACAATATCAAGAGTTATATTGTACTCCCAATTGTTTCCTTTTTTCAACAGAAAAGAAAACGGCGGTGAAAAATGATGAGTTTTACGAATTTTCAAAGCCATGCAAACCCAAATTACAAAACCCTATCAGCTCACAGCAGCCAGCAGGGCCATTAGCATAAATGCTGCAAACAATAGATACTGAAGCGATTGTGGAGAAATGTGTACCCTCGATTCTAAGGGGGACGTGGTAAGTGCCACTAATGAAAACACAAAGAAGGTGCTTTGAAAAGGGAAAAACGATGCTACCAGTCAGTCAATCACACCCACTGCTGGGGCTATCACCTGAGAAAATGAGAATCAAAAAGTCACAGGCTGGCAATCCTGCACTCCAACAATATTTACCATAGCCAACACTTGGAAGCAATGAAAATGTCCATCAACCGAGGAATGCACAAAGAAGAAGTGGTCCACGTACACAGTGGAAAATTACTCCAATAAAAAATAAAAATTAAATTTAAAAATCCAACAAAACTAAGGAGACATCAGCTTGTGTGGGTTTGTCCGGGCACACTCCACGCTAATTTATAACCGAGAAACACCACAGGCCGCAAGGGCTTTTCCCTAGTTACCAGGGTGGGGAACATAGAAAGGCTGCTGCCCTCTGGCAGTTACCTGCAAAAGCTGTTTTAAAGCCTGTGCTAATGGTCATCTCATAGGAATAAGTACTGCAGAAGTGTAAATGAAACCTGCCCTCAAAATGTCTTCAGGGAGGTAATGGCCAAAACATTTCAAAATGTGACACATACTTTAAGAGAACACTTTGAAGAACTAAGGGGAAATCACAGCTTGAAAAATAAAAAGGACATGCCTTCAAGCTCAATTTCAACGGATTATGAGGCACGTGCGAATTCAACCACAAAGAGGTATCAGGTCACACTTTTCAGAATAACCATCAGCAAGAAAACTACAAACAATAAATGCTGAAGGTGTTGTGGAGAAATGCATACCCTCAACTGCAAGTAGGACATAAGTTGGAGAGGGCCACCAACTAGAACAGAATGGGGGTGCCTTAAAAACGTAAACATTGAGCTACCATATGATCCAGCAGGCCCACTCCTCCACCTATAATCTAAGAAGAGAGAATTGGAAAGACACAGGCAGGCATATCTGCCTTGCACAGTATTACAATAGCCAAGATATGGAAGTAACCAAAAAGTCCACCAACAGATGGGTGGACAAAGAAGTACTCCTCCATGTACAGATGGAATATTCGCTAGTCAAAAAAATGAAACAATACCATTTGCAGCGCCATAGATGAGTCTAGACGTAATCACGCCACGGGTAGTCAGTGAGAAAGCAAAATACATATATCCTATGATATCACTTTCAGGAGTTACTTAAAAATTGATACCAATGGAGATATTTCCACAGAGAAAGGCAATCACAGTTTCATTAAAAAACTTATGGTTCACCAAATAGAAAGGGATGAGGATTGGATACATTACCATATTGGGGTTAACAGAGATATACAAACCATGTGAAATATATAACCACCAAAGACGTACGGAAGACCAGGAGAAGACTACTCAACATTGTGTCATAACCTACATGGGAAAAGGATGCGAGGAAGAAAAGATACACGTATATGTGTGAAAGACCCACATCTTGCACACCTAGAGCAAACAAACCAATGTAATCAAATCTGCTGGGATAAAAAATAAAAAGTAAATTACAAGTATGAACAAGAAGTAATGAGACATAAACTTAAAGGGCTTTTTCCTGGCCCATTCCATTCTAATTTACAACCTAGAGCACCACTTCCATTAAGCCTCTGTTTCCCCAGGTACCAAATTTGGTAAAGAAGAAATGCTGCCACCTTGTGGCCGTGTCCTGCAAGAGCAGCTTTAAACTCACAGCTAATGGTTACTTAACATTCACAGGGACTCAGGGCTGTAAAGGACACCTGCCCTAAAAAATTGTGCTGAAGTAGTGAATGGACAAAAAAATTCAAAACAGGCAGATGTTTCAAGAAGAGACTATGAAGAGTTATGTATTACTCACGCTCTTTTAAAAAAAAAGGAAAATGGATACAAGCTCAACCTCAGGGTGTGTTAGACCCATGCAATCTAATCTACGAAAAGTTTCAACTTACACCAGTCGACTGACCATCAGCAAAAAGTATACGAACAATAAATGCTGAAGGGGTTTTAGAGAACTGTGTACCCTCTACCTGCTGGTGAGACGTAAAGGGGTAAGAGCCAATAATGAGAAAAGAAAGGAGCTGTGTTTAAAAGTAAAAATGGAGGTACCATTCAATCCAGCAGGCGCACCATTGGATCTCTCACCTGAGAAGACAAGAATCGAGAAGACACAGGCCGCAAAAGCTGCAGTGCAGCCTTATTCACAATAGCCAAGACAGTGAAGCAATCAAAATGTCCAACAACAGGTGAATGGATAAAGAAGAAGTGGTCCATGTACACAATGGAATATTAGCCATGGAAAACAACGAACCATTGCTCTTTGAGGCACCACAAATGAGTCTGCAGATAATCATGAAAGATGAGGTAAGTTGGAAAGCAAAAGACCTGTATTCTATGATATCACTTATAGGCGTTATCTAATAACTGACACAAATGAACATATTTCCACAGAGAAAGACACTCACAGACTTAGAAAATAAAACTATGCTCAACTGAAAGGAAAGGTGGGGGAATGGATAAATTAAGATTACTGTTACTATATGTATACAAACACAAATTATATAAATATCTCAAAAATACCGACCATATAGCAAGGGAGGTCTGCGGAACCCTCTGTAACATTTTACATGGGAAGAGGATCTGTACTTGAATAGACATATATAATGTACAAATGAACCAGATTGTGTTCACCTAGGACAAACAATATTCTAAGCTTTACCCCAATGAAAAAAAAAAAAAATTAAAACCAAGAAGAAATAATGAGACATAAACTTATAGGGCTTTCTCCGTGCCCATTCCAATGTAATTTACAACCTAGGAACACGACTTCCAGAAAGGCTCTGCTGCCCTACTACCCAGATTTGGGAATGGAGAAATGCTGCCTGCTTCAAGTCACTTCCCACATCAGGAGCTTTAAAACCATTGCTAAAGGTCACTAAATATTCACAAAACTTGCAGTTCGGTAAATGACACCTGCTCTCTAAAAAGAGTCTCAGGTGGAAAATCGACCAAAAAATTCAAAAGAGGGCAACCTTCCAAGAAGACAATATCAAGAGTTATATTGTACTCCCAATTGTTTCCTTTTTTCAACAGAAAAGAAAACGGCGGTGAAAAATGATGAGTTTTACGAATTTTCAAAGCCATGCAAACCCAAATTACAAAACCCTATCAGCTCACAGCAGCCAGCAGGGCCATTAGCATAAATGCTGCAAACAATAGATACTGAAGCGATTGTGGAGAAATGTGTACCCTCGATTCTAAGGGGGACGTGGTAAGTGCCACTAATGAAAACACAAAGAAGGTGCTTTGAAAAGGGAAAAACGATGCTACCAGTCAGTCAATCACACCCACTGCTGGGGCTATCACCTGAGAAAATGAGAATCAAAAAGTCACAGGCTGGCAATCCTGCACTCCAACAATATTTACCATAGCCAACACTTGGAAGCAATGAAAATGTCCATCAACCGAGGAATGCACAAAGAAGAAGTGGTCCACGTACACAGTGGAAAATTACTCCAATAAAAAATAAAAATTAAATTTAAAAATCCAACAAAACTAAGGAGACATCAGCTTGTGTGGGTTTGTCCGGGCACACTCCACGCTAATTTATAACCGAGAAACACCACAGGCCGCAAGGGCTTTTCCCTAGTTACCAGGGTGGGGAACATAGAAAGGCTGCTGCCCTCTGGCAGTTACCTGCAAAAGCTGTTTTAAAGCCTGTGCTAATGGTCATTTCATAGGAATAAGTACTGCAGAAGTGTAAATGAAACCTGCCCTCAAAATGTCTTCAGGGAGGTAATGGCCAAAACATTTCAAAATGTGACACATACTTTAAGAGAACACTTTGAAGAACTAAGGGGAAATCACAGCTTGAAAAATAAAAAGGACATGCCTTCAAGCTCAATTTCAACGGATTATGAGGCACGTGCGAATTCAACCACAAAGAGGTATCAGGTCACACTTTTCAGAATAACCATCAGCAAGAAAACTACAAACAATAAATGCTGAAGGTGTTGTGGAGAAATGCATACCCTCAACTGCAAGTAGGACATAAGTTGGAAAGGGCCACCAACTAGAACAGAATGGGGGTGCCTTAAAAACGTAAACATTGAACTACCATATGATCCAGCAGGCCCACTCCTCCACCTATAATCTAAGAAGAGAGAATTGGAAAGACACAGGCAGGCATATCTGCCTTGCACAGTATTACAATAGCCAAGATATGGAAGTAACCAAAAAGTCCACCAACAGATGGGTGGACAAAGAAGTACTCCTTCATGTACAGATGGAATATTCGCTAGTGAAAAAAATGAAACAATACCATTTGCAGCGCCATAGATGAGTCTAGACGTAATCACGCCACGGGTAGTCAGTGAGAAAGCAAAATACATATATCCTATGATATCACTTTCAGGAGTTACTTAAAAATTGATACCAATGGAGATATTTCCACAGAGAAAGGCAATCACAGTTTCATTAAAAAACTTATGGTTCACCAAATAGAAAGGGATGAGGATTGGATACATTACCATATTGGGGTTAACAGAGATATACAAACCATGTGAAATATATAACCACCAAAGACGTACGGAAGACCAGGAGAAGACTACTCAACATTGTGTCATAACCTACATGGGAAAAGGATGCGAGGAAGAAAAGATACACGTATATGTGTGAAAGACCCACATCTTGCACACCTAGAGCAAACAAACCAATGTAATCAAATCTGCTGGGATAAAAAATAAAAAGTAAATTACAAGTATGAACAAGAAGTAATGAGACATAAACTTAAAGGGCTTTTTCCTGGCCCATTCCATTCTAATTTACAACCTAGAGCACCACTTCCATTAAGCCTCTGTTTCCCCAGGTACCAAATTTGGTAAAGAAGAAATGCTGCCACCTTGTGGCCGTGTCCTGCAAGAGCAGCTTTAAACTCACAGCTAATGGTTACTTAACATTCACAAGGACTCAGGGCTGTAAAGGACACCTGCCCTAAAAAATTGTGCTGAAGTAGTGAATGGACAAAAAAATTCAAAACAGGCAGATGTTTCAAGAAGAGACTATGAAGAGTTATGTATTACTCACGCTCTTTTAAAAAAAAAGGAAAATGGATACAAGCTCAACCTCAGAGTGTGTTAGACCCATGCAATCTAATCTACGAAAAGTTTCAACTTACACCAGTCGACTGACCATCAGCAAAAAGTATACGAACAATAAATGCTGAAGGGCTTTTAGAGAACTGTGTACCCTCTACCTGCTGGTGAGACGTAAAGGGGTAAGAGCCAATAATGAGAAAAGAAAGGAGCTGTGTTTAAAAGTAAAAATGGAGGTACCATTCAATCCAGCAGGCGCACCATTGGATCTCTCACCTGAGAAGACAAGAATCGAGAAGACACAGGCCGCAAAAGCTGCAGTGCAGCCTTATTCACAATAGCCAAGACAGTGAAGCAATCAAAATGTCCAACAACAGGTGAATGGATAAAGAAGAAGTGGTCCATGTACACAATGGAATATTAGCCATGGAAAACAACGAACCATTGCTCTTTGAGGCACCACAAATGAGTCTGCAGATAATCATGAAAGATGAGGTAAGTTGGAAAGCAAAAGACCTGTATTCTATGATATCACTTATAGGCGTTATCTAATAACTGACACAAATGAACATATTTCCACAGAGAAAGAAACTCACAGACTTAGAAAATAAAACTATGCTCAACTAAAAGGAAAGGTGGGGGAATGGATAAATTAAGATTACTGTTACTATATGTATACAAACACAAATTATATAAATATCTCAAAAATACCGACCATATAGCAAGGCAGGTCTGCGGAACCCTCTGTAACATTTTACATGGGAAGAGGATCTGTACTTGAATAGACATATATAATGTACAAATGAACCAGATTGTGTTCACCTAGGACAAACAACATTCTAAGCTTTACCCCAATTAAAAGAAAAAAATTAAAACCAAGAAGAAATAATGAGATATAAACTTATAGGGCTTTCTCCGTGCCCATTCCAATGTAATTTACAACCTAGGAACACGACTTCCAGAAAGGCTCTGCTGCCCTACTACCCAGATTTGGGAATGGAGAAATGCTGCCTGCTTCAGGTCACTTCCCACAACAGGAGCTTTAAAACCATTGCTAAAGGTCACTAAATATTCACAAAACTTGCAGTTCGGTAAATGACACCTGTTCTCTAAAAAGAGTCTCAGTTGGAAAATCGACCAAAAAATTCAAAAGAGGGCAACCTTCCAAGAAGACAATATCAAGAGTTATATTGTACTCCCAATTGTTTCCTTTTTTCAACAGAAAAGAAAACGGCGGTGAAAAATGATGAGTTTTACGAATTTTCAAAGCCATGCAAACCCAAATTACAAAACCCTATCAGCTCACAGCAGCCAGTAGGGCCATTAGCATAAATGCTGCAAACAATAAATGCTGAAGCGATTGTGGAGAAATGTGTACCCTGGATTCTAAGGGGGATGTGGTAAGTGCCACTAATGAAAACACAAAGAAGGTGCTTTGAAAAGGGAAAAACGATGCTACCAGTCAGTCAATCACACCCACTGCTTTGGCTATCACCTGAGAAAATGAGAATCAAAAAGTCACAGGCTGGCAATCCTGCACTCCAACAATATTTACCATAGCCAACACTTGGAAGCAATGAAAATGTCCATCAACCGAGGAATGCACAAAGAAGAAGTGGTCCACGTACACAGTGGAAAATTACTCCAATAAAAAATAAAAATTAAATTTAAAAATCCAACAAAAGTAAGGAGACATCAGCTTGTGTGGGTTTGTCCGGGCACACTCCACGCTAATTTATAACCGAGAAACACCACAGGCCGCAAGGGCTTTTCCCTAGTTACCAGGGTGGGGAACATAGAAAGGCTGCTGCCCTCTGGCAGTTACCTGCAAAAGCAGTTTTAAAGCCTGTGCTAATGGTCATTTCATAGGAATAAGTACTGCAGAAGTGTAAATGAAACCTGCCCTCAAAATGTCTTCAGGGAGGTAATGGCCAAAACATTTCAAAATGTGACACATACTTTAAGAGAACACTTTGAAGAACTAAGGGGAAATCACAGCTTGAAAAATAAAAAGGACATGCCTTAAAGCTCAATTTCAACGGATTATGAGGCACGTGCGAATTCAACCACAAAGAGGTATCAGGTCACACTTTTCAGAATAACCATCAGCAAGAAAACTACAAACAATAAATGCTGAAGGTGTTGTGGAGAAATGCATACCCTCAACTGCAAGTAGGACATAAGTTGGAAAGGGCCACCAACTAGAACAGAATGGGGGTGCCTTAAAAACGTAAACATTGAGCTACCATATGATCCAGCAGGCCCACTCCTCCACCTATAATCTAAGAAGAGAGAATTGGAAAGACACAGGCAGGCATATCTGCCTTGCACAGTATTACAATAGCCAAGATATGGAAGTAACCAAAAAGTCCACCAACAGATGGGTGGACAAAGAAGTACTCCTCCATGTACAGATGGAATATTCGCTAGTCAAAAAAATGAAACAATACAATTTGCAGCGCCATAGATGAGTCTAGACGTAATCACGCCACGGGTAGTCAGTGAGAAAGCAAAATACATATATCCTATGATATCACTTTCAGGAGTTACTTAAAAATTGATACCAATGGAGATATTTCCACAGAGAAAGGCAATCACAGTTTCATTAAAAAACTTATGGTTCACCAAATAGAAAGGGATGAGGATTGGATACATTACCATATTGGGGTTAACAGAGATATACAAACCATGTGAAATATATAACCACCAAAGACGTACGGAAGACCAGGAGAAGACTACTCAACATTGTGTCATAACCTACATGGGAAAAGGATGCGAGGAAGAAAGGATACACGTATATGTGTGAAAGACCCACATCTTGCACACCTAGAGCAAACAAACCAATGTAATCAAATCTGCTGGGATAAAAAATAAAAAGTAAATTACAAGTATGAAAAAGAAGTAATGAGACATAAACTTAAAGGGCTTTTTCCTGGCCCATTCCATTCTAATTTACAACCTAGAGCACCACTTCCATTAAGCCTCTGTTTCCCCAGGTACCAAATTTGGTAAAGAAGAAATGCTGCCACCTTGTGGCCGTGCCCTGCAAGAGCAGCTTTAAACTCACAGCTAATGGTTACTTAACATTCACAAGGACTCAGGGCTGTAAAGGACACCTGCCCTAAAAAATGGTGCTGAAGTAGTGAATGGACAAAAAAATTCAAAACAGGCAGATGTTTCAAGAAGAGACTATGAAGAGTTATGTATTACTAACGCTCTTTTAAAAAAAAAGGAAAATGGATACAAGCTCAACCTCAGGGTGTGTTAGACCCATGCAATCTAATCTACGAAAAGTTTCAACTTACACCAGTCGACTGACCATCAGCAAAAAGTATACGAACAATAAATGCTGAAGGGGTTTTAGAGAACTGTGTACCCTCTACCTGCTGGTGAGACGTAAAGGGGTAAGAGCCAATAATGAGAAAAGAAAGGAGCTGTGTTTAAAAGTAAAAATGGAGGTACCATTCAATCCAGCAGGCGCACCATTGGATCTCTCACCTGAGAAGACAAGAATCGAGAAGACACAGGCCGCAAAAGCTGCAGTGCAGCCTTATTCACAATAGCCAAGACAGTGAAGCAATCAAAATGTCCAACAACAGGTGAATGGATAAAGAAGAAGTGGTCCATGTACACAATGGAATATTAGCCATGGAAAACAACGAACCATTGCTCTTTGAGGCACCACAAATGAGTCTGCAGATAATCATGAAAGATGAGGTAAGTTGGAAAGCAAAAGACCTGTATTCTATGATATCACTTATAGGCGTTATCTAATAACTGACACAAATGAACATATTTCCACAGAGAAAGACACTCACAGACTTCGAAAATAAAACTATGCTCAACTAAAAGGAAAGGTGGTGGAATGGATAAATTAAGATTACTGTTACTATATTTATACAAACACAAATTATATAAATATCTCAAAAATACCGACCATATAGCAAGGCAGGTCTGCGGAACCCTCTGTAACATTTTACATGGGAAGAGGATCTGTACTTGAATAGACATATATAATGTACAAATGAACCAGATTGTGTTCACCTAGGACAAACAACATTCTAAGCTTTACCCCAATTAAAAAAAAAAAATTAAAACCAAGAAGAAATAATGAGATATAAACTTATAGGGCTTTCTCCGTGCCCATTCCAATGTAATTTACAACCTAGGAACACGACTTCCAGAAAGGCTCTGCTGCCCTACTACCCAGATTTGGGAATGGAGAAATGCTGCCTGCTTCAGGTCACTTCCCACAACAGGAGCTTTAAAGCCATTGCTAAAGGTCACTAAATATTCACAAAACTTGCAGTTCGGTAAATGACACCTGTTCTCTAAAAAGAGTCTCAGTTGGAAAATCGACCAAAAAATTCAAAAGAGGGCAACCTTCCAAGAAGACAATATCAAGAGTTATATTGTACTCCCAATTGTTTCCTTTTTTCAACAGAAAAGAAAACGGCGGTGAAAAATGATGAGTTTTACGAATTTTCAAAGCCATGCAAACCCAAATTACAAAACCCTATCAGCTCACAGCAGCCAGTAGGGCCATTAGCATAAATGCTGCAAACAATAAATGCTGAAGCGATTGTGGAGAAATGTGTACCCTCGATTCTAAGCGGGATGTGGTAAGTGCCACTAATGAAAACACAAAGAAGGTGCTTTGAAAAGGGAAAAACGATGCTACCAGTCAGTCAATCACACCCACTGCTTTGGCTATCACCTGAGAAAATGAGAATCAAAAAGTCACAGGCTGGCAATCCTGCACTCCAACAATATTTACCATAGCCAACACTTGGAAGCAATGAAAATGTCCATCAACCGAGGAATGCACAAAGAAGAAGTGGTCCACGTACACAGTGGAAAATTACTCCAATAAAAAATAAAAATTAAATTTAAAAATCCAACAAAACTAAGGAGACATCAGCTTGTGTGGGTTTGTCCGGGCACACTCCACTCTAATTTATAACCGAGAAACACCACAGGCCGCAAGGGCTTTTCCCTAGTTACCAGGGTGGGGAACATAGAAAGGCTGCTGCCCTCTGGCAGTTACCTGCAAAAGCAGTTTTAAAGCCTGTGCTAATGGTCATTTCATAGGAATAAGTACTGCAGAAGTGTAAATGAAACCTGCCCTCAAAATGTCTTCAGGGAGGTAATGGCCAAAACATTTCAAAATGTGACACATACTTTAAGAGAACACTTTGAAGAACTAAGGGGAAATCACAGCTTGAAAAATAAAAAGGACATGCCTTCAAGCTCAATTTCAACGGATTATGAGGCACGTGCGAATTCAACCACAAAGAGGTAACAGGTCACACTTTTCAGAATAACCATCAGCAAGAAAACTACAAACAATAAATGCTGAAGGTGTTGTGGAGAAATGCATACCCTCAACTGCAAGTAGGACATAAGTTGGAGAGGGCCACCAACTAGAACAGAATGGGGGTGCCTTAAAAACGTAAACATTGAGCTACCATATGATCCAGCAGGCCCACTCCTCCACCTATAATCTAAGAAGAGAGAATTGGAAAGACACAGGCAGGCAAATCTGCATTGCACAGTATTACAATATCCAAGATATGGAAGTAACCAAAAAGTCCACCAACAGATGGGTGGACAAAGAAGTACTCCTCCATGTACAGATGGAATATTCGCTAGTCAAAAAAATGAAACAATACCATTTGCAGCGCCATAGATGAGTCTAGACGTAATCACGCCACGGGTAGTCAGTGAGAAAGCAAAATACATATATCCTATGATATCACTTTCAGGAGTTACTTAAAAATTGATACCAATGGAGATATTTCCACAGAGAAAGGCAATCACAGTTTCATTAAGAAACTTATGGTTCACCAAATAGAAAGGGAAGAGGACTGGATACTTTACCATATTGGGGTTAACAGAGATATACAAACCATGTGAAATATATAACCACCAAAGACGTACGGAAGACCAGGAGA
Organism: Balaenoptera physalus; assembly: GCF_965194825.1. Taxonomy (NCBI): domain Eukaryota; kingdom Metazoa; phylum Chordata; class Mammalia; order Artiodactyla; family Balaenopteridae; genus Balaenoptera; species Balaenoptera physalus. Next base: position 401,674 of record NW_028126557.1, read on the forward strand.
AGACTACTCAACATTGTGTCATAACCTACATGGGAAAAGGATGCGAGGAAGAAAAGATACACGTATATGTGTGAAAGACCCACATCTTGCACACCTAGAGCAAACAAACCAATGTAATCAAATCTGCTGGGATAAAAAATAAAAAGTAAATTACAAATATGAACAAGAAGTAATGAGACATAAACTTAAAGGGCTTTTTCCTGGCCCATTCCATTCTGATTTACAACCTAGAACACCACTTCCATTAAGCCTCTGTTTCCCCAGGTACCAAATTTGGTAAAGAAGAAATGCTGCCACCTTGTGGCCGTGTCCTGCAAGAGCAGCTTTAAACTCACAGCTAATGGTTACTTAACATTCACAAGGACTCAGGGCTGTAAAGGACACCTGCCCTAAAAAATTGTGCTGAAGTAGTGAATGGACAAAAAAATTCAAAACAGGCAGATGTTTCAAGAAGAGACTATGAAGAGTTATGTATTACTCACGCCCTTTTAAAAAAAAAGGAAAATGGATACAAGCTCAACCTCAGGGTGTGTTAGACCCATGCAATCTAATCTACGAAAAGTTTCAACTTACACCAGTCGACTGACCATCAGCAAAAAGTATACGAACAATAAATGCTGAAGGGCTTTTAGAGAACTGTCTACCCTCTACCTGCTGGTGAGACGTAAAGGGGTAAGAGCCAATAATGAGAAAAGAAAGGAGCTGTGTTTAAAAGTAAAAATGGAGGTACCATTCAATCCAGCAGGCGCACCATTGGATCTCTCACCTGAGAAGACAAGAATCGAGAAGACACAGGCCGCAAAAGCTGCAGTGCAGCCTTATTCACAATAGCCAAGACAGTGAAGCAATCAAAATGTCCAACAACAGGTGAATGGATAAAGAAGAAGTGGTCCATGTACACAATGGAATATTAGCCATGGAAAACAACGAACCATTGCTCTTTGAGGCACCACAAATGAGTCTGCAGATAATCATGAAAGATGAGGTAAGTTGGAAAGCAAAAGACCTGTATTCTATGATATCACTTATAGGCGTTATCTAATAACTGACACAAATGAACATATTTCCACAGAGAAAAACACTCACAGACTTAGAAAATAAAAGTATGCTCAACTGAAAGGAAAGGTGGGGGAATGGATAAATTAAGATTACTGTTACTATATGTATATAAACACAAATTATATAAATATCTCAAAAATACCGACCATATAGCAAGGGAGGTCTGCGGAACCCTCTGTAACATTTTACATGGGAAGAGGATCTGTACTTGAATAGACATATATAATGTACAAATGAACCAGATTGTGTTCACCTAGGACAAACAATATTCTAAGCTTTACCCCAATTAAAAAAAAAAAATTAAAACCAAGAAGAAATAATGAGACATAAACTTATAGGGCTTTCTCCGTGCACATTCCAATGTAATTTACAACCTAGGAACACGACTTCCAGAAAGGCTCTGCTGCCCTACTACCCAGATTTGGGAATGGAGAAATGCTGCCTGCTTCAAGTCACTTCCCACATCAGGAGCTTTAAAACCATTGCTAAAGGTCACTAAATATTCACAAAACTTGCAGTTCGGTAAATGACACCGGCTCTCTAAAAAGAGTCTCAGGTGGAAAATCGACCAAAAAATTCAAAAGAGGGCAACCTTCCAAGAAGACAATATCAAGAGTTATATTGTACTCCCAATTGTTTCCTTTTTTCAACAGAAAAGAAAACGGCGGTGAAAAATGATGAGTTTTACGAATTTTCAAAGCCATGCAAACCCAAATTACAAAACCCTATCAGCTCACAGCAGCCAGCAGGGCCATTAGCATAAATGCTGCAAACAATAGATACTGAAGCGATTGTGGAGAAATGTGTACCCTCGATTCTAAGGGGGACGTGGTAAGTGCCACTAATGAAAACACAAAGAAGGTGCTTTGAAAAGGGAAAAACGATGCTACCAGTCAGTCAATCACACCCACTGCTGGGGCTATCACCTGAGAAAATGAGAATCAAAAAGTCACAGGCTGGCAATCCTGCACTCCAACAATATTTACCATAGCCAACACTTGGAAGCAATGAAAATGTCCATCAACCGAGGAATGCACAAAGAAGAAGTGGTCCACGTACACAGTGGAAAATTACTCCAATAAAAAATAAAAATTAAATTTAAAAATCCAACAAAACTAAGGAGACATCAGCTTGTGTGGGTTTGTCCGGGCACACTCCACTCTAATTTATAACCGAGAAACACCACAGGCCGCAAGGGCTTTTCCCTAGTTACCAGGGTGGGGAACATAGAAAGGCTGCTGCCCTCTGGCAGTTACCTGCAAAAGCAGTTTTAAAGCCTGTGCTAATGGTCATTTCATAGGAATAAGTACTGCAGAAATGTAAATGAAACCTGCCCTCAAAATGTCTTCAGGGAGGTAATGGCCAAAACATTTCAAAATGTGACACATACTTTAAGAGAACACTTTGAAGAACTAAGGGGAAATCACAGCTTGAAAAATAAAAAGGACATGCCTTCAAGCTCAATTTCAACGGATTATGAGGCACGTGCGAATTCAACCACAAAGAGGTATCAGATCACACTTTTCAGAATAACCATCAGCAAGAAAACTACAAACAATAAATGCTGAAGGTGTTGTGGAGAAATGCATACCCTCAACTGCAAGTAGGACATAAGTTGGAGAGGGCCACCAACTAGAACAGAATGGGGGTGCCTTAAAAACGTAAACATTGAGCTACCATATGATCCAGCAGGCCCACTCCTCCACCTATAATCTAAGAAGAGAGAATTGGAAAGACACAGGCAGGCAAATCTGCATTGCACAGTATTACAATATCCAAGATATGGAAGTAACCAAAAAGTCCACCAACAGATGGGTGGACAAAGAAGTACTCCTCCATGTACAGATGGAATATTCGCTAGTCAAAAAAATGAAACAATACCATTTGCAGCGCCATAGATGAGTCTAGACGTAATCACGCCACGGGTAGTCAGTGAGAAAGCAAAATACATATATCCTATGATATCACTTTCAGGAGTTACTTAAAAATTGATACCAATGGAGATATTTCCACAGAGAAAGGCAATCACAGTTTCATTAAAAAAGTTATGGTTCACCAAATAGAAAGGGAAGAGGACTGGATACATTACCATATTGGGGTTAACAGAGATATACAAACCATGTGAAATATATAACCACCAAAGACGTACGGAAGACCAGGAGAAGACTACTCAACATTGTGTCATAACCTACATGGGAAAAGGATGCTAGGAAGAAAAGATACACGTATATGTGTGAAAGACACACATCTTGCACACCTAGAGCAAACAAACCAATGTAATCAAATCTGCTGGGATAAAAAATAAAAAGTAAATTACAAATATGAACAAGAAGTAATGAGACATAAACTTAAAGGGCTTTTTCCTGGCCCATTCCATTCTGATTTACAACCTAGAACACCACTTCCATTAAGCCTCTGTTTCCCCAGGTACCAAATTTGGTAAAGAAGAAATGCTGCCACCTTGTGGCCGTGTCCTGCAAGAGCAGCTTTAAACTCACAGCTAATGGTTACTTAACATTCACAAGGACTCAGGGCTGTAAAGGACACCTGCCCTAAAAAATTGTGCTGAAGTAGTGAATGGACAAAAAAATTCAAAACAGGCAGATGTTTCAAGAAGAGACTATGAAGAGTTATGTATTACTCACACTCTTTTAAAAAAAAAGGAAAATGGATACAAGCTCAACCTCAGGGTGTGTTAGACCCATGCAATCTAATCTACGAAAAGTTTCAACTTACACCAGTCGACTGACCATCAGCAAAAAGTATACGAACAATAAATGCTGAAGGGGTTTTAGAGAACTGTCTACCCTCTACCTGCTGGTGAGACGTAAAGGGGTAAGAGCCAATAATGAGAAAAGAAAGGAGCTGTGTTTAAAAGTAAAAATGGAGGTACCATTCAATCCAGCAGGCGCACCATTGGATCTCTCACCTGAGAAGACAAGAATCGAGAAGACACAGGCCGCAAAAGCTGCAGTGCAGCCTTATTCACAATAGCCAAGACAGTGAAGCAATCAAAATGTCCAACAACAGGTGAATGGATAAAGAAGAAGTGGTCCATGTACACAATGGAATATTAGCCATGGAAAACAACGAACCATTGCTCTTTGAGGCACCACAAATGAGTCTGCAGATAATCATGAAAGATGAGGTAAGTTGGAAAGCAAAAGACCTGTATTCTATGATATCACTTATAGGCGTTATCTAATAACTGACACAAATGAACATATTTCCACAGAGAAAGACACTCACAGACTTAGAAAATAAAACTATGCTCAACTGAAAGGAAAGGTGGGGGAATGGATAAATTAAGATTACTGTTACTATATGTATACAAACACAAATTATATAAATATCTCAAAAATACCGACCATATAGCAAGGGAGGTCTGCGGAACCCTCTGTAACATTTTACATGGGAAGAGGATCTGTACTTGAATAGACATATATAATGTACAAATGAACCAGATTGTGTTCACCTAGGACAAACAACATTCTAAGCTTTACCCCAATTAAAAAAAAAAATTAAAACCAAGAAGAAATAATGAGATATAAACTTATAGGGCTTTCTCCGTGCACATTCCAATGTAATTTACAACCTAGGAACACGACTTCCAGAAAGGCTCTGCTGCCCTACTACCCAGATTTGGGAATGGAGAAATGCTGCCTGCTTCAGGTCACTTCCCACAACAGGAGCTTTAAAACCATTGCTAAAGGTCACTAAATATTCACAAAACTTGCAGTTCGGTAAATGACACCTGTTCTCTAAAAAGAGTCTCAGTTGGAAAATCGACCAAAAAATTCAAAAGAGGGCAACCTTCCAAGAAGACAATATCAAGAGTTATATTGTACTCCCAATTGTTTCCTTTTTTCAACAGAAAAGAAAACGGCAGTGAAAAATGATGAGTTTTACGAATTTTCAAAGCCATGCAAACCCAAATTACAAAACCCTATCAGCTCACAGCAGCCAGTAGGGCCATTAGCATAAATGCTGCAAACAATAAATGCTGAAGTGATTGTGGAGAAATGTGTACCCTCGATTCTAAGGGGGATGTGGTAAGTGCCACTAATGAAAACACAAAGAAGGTGCTTTGAAAAGGGAAAAACGATGCTACCAGTCAGTCAATCACACCCACTGCTTTGGCTATCACCTGAGAAAATGAGAATCAAAAAGTCACAGGCTGGCAATCCTGCACTCCAACAATATTTACCATAGCCAACACTTGGAAGCAATGAAAATGTCCATCAACCGAGGAATGCACAAAGAAGAAGTGGTCCACGTACACAGTGGAAAATTACTCCAATAAAAAATAAAAATTAAATTTAAAAATCCAACAAAACTAAGGAGACATCAGCTTGTGTGGGTTTGTCCGGGCACACTCCACTCTAATTTATAACCGAGAAACACCACAGGCCGCAAGGGCTTTTCCCTAGTTACCAGGGTGGGGAACATAGAAAGGCTGCTGCCCTCTGGCAGTTACCTGCAAAAGCAGTTTTAAAGCCTGTGCTAATGGTCATCTCATAGCAATAAGTACTGCAGAAGTGTAAATGAAACCTGCCCTCAAAATGTCTTCAGGGAGGTAATGGCCAAAACATTTCAAAATGTGACACATACTTTAAGAGAACACTTTGAAGAACTAAGGGGAAATCACAGCTTGAAAAATAAAAAGGACATGCCTTAAAGCTCAATTTCAACGGATTATGAGGCACGTGCGAATTCAACCACAAAGAGGTATCAGGTCACACTTTTCAGAATAACCATCAGCAAGAAAACTACAAACAATAAATGCTGAAGGTGTTGTGGAGAAATGCATACCCTCAACTGCAAGTAGGACATAAGTTGGAGAGGGCCACCAACTAGAACAGAATGGGGGTGCCTTAAAAACGTAAACATTGAGCTACCATATGATCCAGCAGGCCCACTCCTCCACCTATAATCTAAGAAGAGAGAATTGGAAAGACACAGGCAGGCATATCTGCCTTGCACAGTATTACAATAGCCAAGATATGGAAGTAACCAAAAAGTCCACCAACAGATGGGTGGACAAAGAAGTACTCCTCCATGTACAGATGGAATATTCGCTAGTCAAAAAAATGAAACAATACCATTTGCAGCGCCATAGATGAGTCTAGACGTAATCACGCCACGGGTAGTCAGTGAGAAAGCAAAATACATATATCCTATGATATCACTTTCAGGAGTTACTTAAAAATTGATACCAATGGAGATATTTCCACAGAGAAAGGCAATCACAGTTTCATTAAAAAACTTATGGTTCACCAAATAGAAAGGGATGAGGATTGGATACATTACCATATTGGGGTTAACAGAGATATACAAACCATGTGAAATATATAACCACCAAAGACGTACGGAAGACCAGGAGAAGACTACTCAACATTGTGTCATAACCTACATGGGAAAAGGATGCGAGGAAGAAAAGATGCACGTATATGTGTGAAAGACCCACATCTTGCACACCTAGAGCAAACAAACCAATGTAATCAAATCTGCTGGGATAAAAAATAAAAAGTAAATTACAAGTATGAACAAGAAGTAATGAGACATAAACTTAAAGGGCTTTTTCCTGGCCCATTCCATTCTAATTTACAACCTAGAGCACCACTTCCATTAAGCCTCTGTTTCCCCAGGTACCAAATTTGGTAAAGAAGAAATGCTGCCACCTTGTGGCCGTGTCCTGCAAGAGCAGCTTTAAACTCACAGCTAATGGTTACTTAACATTCACAAGGACTCAGGGCTGTAAAGGACACCTGCCTAAAAAATTGTGCTGAAGTAGTGAATGGACAAAAAAATTCAAAACAGGCAGATGTTTCAAGAAGAGACTATGAAGAGTTATGTATTACTCACGCTCTTTTAAAAAAAAAGGAAAATGGATACAAGCTCAACCTCAGGGTGTGTTAGACCCATGCAATCTAATCTACGAAAAGTTTCAACTTACACCAGTCGACTGACCATCAGCAAAAAGTATACGAACAATAAATGCTGAAGGGGTTTTAGAGAACTGTGTACCCTCTACCTGCTGGTGAGACGTAAAGGGGTAAGAGCCAATAATGAGAAAAGAAAGGAGCTGTGTTTAAAAGTAAAAATGGAGGTACCATTCAATCCAGCAGGCGCACCATTGGATCTCTCACCTGAGAAGACAAGAATCGAGAAGACACAGGCCGCAAAAGCTGCAGTGCAGCCTTATTCACAATAGCCAAGACAGTGAAGCAATCAAAATGTCCAACAACAGGTGAATGGATAAAGAAGAAGTGGTCCATGTACACAATGGAATATTAGCCATGGAAAACAACGAACCATTGCTCTTTGAGGCACCACAAATGAGTCTGCAGATAATCATGAAAGATGAGGTAAGTTGGAAAGCAAAAGACCTGTATTCTATGATATCACTTATAGGCGTTATCTAATAACTGACACAAATGAACATATTTCCACAGAGAAAGACACTCACAGACTTAGAAAATAAAACTATGCTCAACTGAAAGGAAAGGTGGGGGAATGGATAAATTAAGATTACTGTTACTATATGTATACAAACACAAATTATATAAATATCTCAAAAATACCGACCATATAGCAAGGGAGGTCTGTGGAACCCTCTGTAACATTTTACATGGGAAGAGGATCTGTACTTGAATAGACATATATAATGTACAAATGAACCAGATTGCGTTCACCTAGGACAAACAATATTCTAAGCTTTACCCCAATTAAAAAAAAAATTAAAACCAAGAAGAAATAATGAGACATAAACTTATAGGGCTTTCTCCGTGCACATTCCAATGTAATTTACAACCTAGGAACACGACTTCCAGAAAGGCTCTGCTGCCCTACTACCCAGATTTGGGAATGGAGAAATGCTGCCTGCTTCAAGTCACTTCCCACATCAGGAGCTTTAAAACCATTGCTAAAGGTCACTAAATATTCACAAAACTTGCAGTTCGGTAAATGACAGCTGCTCTCCAAAAAGAGTCTCAGGTGGAAAATCGACCAAAAAATTCAAAAGAGGGCAACCTTCCAAGAAGACAATATCAAGAGTTATATTGTACTCCCAATTGTTTCCTTTTTTCAACAGAAAAGAAAACGGCGGTGAAAAATGATGAGTTTTACGAATTTTCAAAGCCATGCAAACCCAAATTACAAAACCCTATCAGCTCACAGCAGCCAGCAGGGCCATTAGCATAAATGCTGCAAACAATAGATACTGAAGCGATTGTGGAGAAATGTGTACCCTCGATTCTAAGGGGGACGTGGTAAGTGCCACTAATGAAAACACAAAGAAGGTGCTTTGAAAAGGGAAAAACGATGCTACCAGTCAGTCAATCACACCCACTGCTGGGGCTATCACCTGAGAAAATGAGAATCAAAAAGTCACAGGCTGGCAATCCTGCACTCCAACAATATTTACCATAGCCAACACTTGGAAGCAATGAAAATGTCCATCAACCGAGGAATGCACAAAGAAGAAGTGGTCCACGTACACAGTGGAAAATTACTCCAATAAAAAATAAAAATTAAATTTAAAAATCCAACAAAACTAAGGAGACATCAGCTTGTGTGGGCTTGTCCGGGCACACTCCACTCTAATTTATAACCGAGAAACACCACAGGCCGCAAGGGCTTTTCCCTAGTTACCAGGGTGGGGAACATAGAAAGGCTGCTGCCCTCTGGCAGTTACCTGCAAAAGCAGTTTTAAAGCCTGTGCTAATGGTCATTTCATAGGAATAAGTACTGCAGAAGTGTAAATGAAACCTGCCCTCAAAATGTCTTCAGGGAGGTAATGGCCAAAACATTTCAAAATGTGACACATACTTTAAGAGAACACTTTGAAGAACTAAGGGGAAATCACAGCTTGAAAAATAAAAAGGACATGCCTTAAAGCTCAATTTCAACGGATTATGAGGCACGTGCGAATTCAACCACAAAGAGGTATCAGGTCATACTTTTCAGAATAACCATCAGCAAGAAAACTAAAAACAATAAATGCTGAAGGTGTTGTGGAGAAATGCATACCCTTAACTGCAAGTAGGACATAAGTTGGAAAGGGCCACCAACTAGAACAGAATGGGGGTGCCTTAAAAACGTAAACATTGAGCTACCATATGATCCAGCAGGCCCACTCCTCCACCTATAATCTAAGAAGAGAGAATTGGAAAGACACAGGCAGGCAAATCTGCATTGCACAGTATTACAATAGCCAAGATATGGAAGTAACCAAAAAGTCCACCAACAGATGGGTGGACAAAGAAGTACTCCTCCATGTACAGATGGAATATTCGCTAGTGAAAAAAATGAAACAATACCATTTGCAGCGCCATAGATGAGTCTAGACGTAATCACGCCACGGGTAGTCAGTGAGAAAGCAAAATACATATATCCTATGATATCACTTTCAGGAGTTACTTAAAAATTGATACCAATGGAGATATTTCCACAGAGAAAGGCAATCACAGTTTCATTAAAAAACTTATGGTTCACCAAATAGAAAGGGATGAGGATTGGATACATTACCATATTGGGGTTAACAGAGATATACAAACCATGTGAAATATATAACCACCAAAGACGTACGGAAGACCAGGAGAAGACTACTCAACATTGTGTCATAACCTACATGGGAAAAGGATGCGAGGAAGAAAAGATACACGTATATGTGTGAAAGACCCACATCTTGCACACCTAGAGCAAACAAACCAATGTAATCAAATCTGCTGGGATAAAAAGTAAAAAGTAAATTACAAATATGAACAGGATGTAATGAGACATAAATTTAAAGGGCTTTTTCCTGGCCCATTCCATTCTAATTTACAACCTAGAACACCACTTCCATTAAGCCTCTGTTTCCCCAGGTACCAAATTTGGTAAAGAAGAAATGCTGCCACCTTGTGGCCGTGTCTTGCAAGAGCAGCTTTAAACTCACAGCTAATGGTTACTTAACATTCACAAGGACTCAGGGCTGTAAAGGACACCTGCCCTAAAAAATTGTGCTGAAGTAGTGAATGGACAAAAAAATTCAAAACAGGCAGATGTTTCAAGAAGAGACTATGAAGAGTTATGTATTACTCACGCTCTTTTAAAAAAAAAGGAAAATGGATACAAGCTCAACCTCAGGGTGTGTTAGACCCATGCAATCTAATCTACGAAAAGTTTCAACTTACACCAGTCGACTGACCATCAGCAAAAAGTATACGAACAATAAATGCTGAAGGGGTTTTAGAGAACTGTGTACCCTCTACCTGCTGGTGAGACGTAAAGGGGTAACAGCCAATAATGAGAAAAGAAAGGAGCTGTGTTTAAAAGTAAAAATGGAGGTACCATTCAATCCAGCAGGCGCACCATTGGATCTCTCACCTGAGAAGACAAGAATCGAGAAGACACAGGCCGCAAAAGCTGCAGTGCAGCCTTATTCACAATAGCCAAGACAGTGAAGCAATCAAAATGTCCAACAACAGGTGAATGGATAAAGAAGAAGTGGTCCATGTACACAATGGAATATTAGCCATGGAAAACAACGAACCATTGCTCTTTGAGGCACCACAAATGAGTCTGCAGATAATCATGAAAGATGAGGTAAGTTGGAAAGCAAAAGACCTGTATTCTATGATATCACTTATAGGCGTTATCTAATAACTGACACAAATGAACATATTTCCACAGAGAAAGACACTCACAGACTTAGAAAATAAAACTATGCTCAACTGAAAGGAAAGGTGGGGGAATGGATAAATTAAGATTACTGTTACTATATGTATACAAACACAAATTATATCAATATCTCAAAAATACCGACCATATAGCAAGGGAGGTCTGCGGAACCCTCTGTAACATTTTACATGGGAAGAGGATCTGTACTTGAATAGACATATATAATGTTCAAATGAACCAGATTGTGTTCACCTAGGACAAACAACATTCTAAGCTTTACCCCAATTAAAAAAAAAAAAATTAAAACCAAGAAGAAATAATGAGACATAAACTTATAGGGCTTTCTCCGTGCACATTCCAATGTAATTTACAACCTAGGAACACGACTTCCAGAAAGGCTCTGCTGCCCTACTACCCAGATTTGGGAATGGAGAAATGCTGCCTGCTTCAAGTCACTTCCCACATCAGGAGCTTTAAAACCATTGCTAAAGGTCACTAAATATTCACAAAACTTGCAGTTCGGTAAATGACACCTGCTCTCTAAAAAGAGTCTCAGGTGGAAAATCGACCAAAAAATTCAAAAGAAGGCAACCTTCCAAGAAGACAATATCAAGAGTTATATTGTACTCCCAATTGTTTCCTTTTTTCAACAGAAAAGAAAACGGCGGTGAAAAATGATGAGTTTTACGAATTTTCAAAGCCATGCAAACCCAAATTACAAAACCCTATCAGCTCACAGCAGCCAGCAGGGCCATTAGCATAAATGCTGCAAACAATAGATACTGAAGCGATTGTGGAGAAATGTGTACCCTCGATTCTAAGGGGGACGTGGTAAGTGCCACTAATGAAAACACAAAGAAGGTGCTTTGAAAAGGGAAAAACGATGCTACCAGTCAGTCAATCACACCCACTGCTGGGGCTATCACCTGAGAAAATGAGAATCAAAAAGTCACAGGCTGGCAATCCTGCACTCCAACAATATTTACCATAGCCAACACTTGGAAGCAATGAAAATGTCCATCAACCGAGGAATGCACAAAGAAGAAGTGGTCCACGTACACAGTGGAAAATTACTCCAATAAAAAATAAAAATTAAATTTAAAAATCCAACAAAACTAAGGAGACATCAGCTTGTGTGGGTTTGTCCGGGCACACTCCACTCTAATTTATAACCGAGAAACACCACAGGCCGCAAGGGCTTTTCCCTAGTTACCAGGGTGGGGAACATAGAAAGGCTGCTGCCCTCTGGCAGTTACCTGCAAAAGCAGTTTTAAAGCCTGTGCTAATGGTCATTTCATAGGAATAAGTACTGCAGAAGTGTAAATGAAACCTGCCCTCAAAATGTCTTCAGGGAGGTAATGGCCAAAACATTTCAAAATGTGACACATACTTTAAGAGAACACTTTGAAGAACTAAGGGGAAATCACAGCTTGAAAAATAAAAAGGACATGCCTTAAAGCTCAATTTCAACGGATTATGAGGCACGTGCGAATTCAACCACAAAGAGGTATCAGGTCATACTTTTCAGAATAACCATCAGCAAGAAAACTAAAAACAATAAATGCTGAAGGTGTTGTGGAGAAATGCATACCCTTAACTGCAAGTAGGACATAAGTTGGAAAGGGCCACCAACTAGAACAGAATGGGGGTGCCTTAAAAACGTAAACATTGAGCTACCATATGATCCAGCAGGCCCACTCCTCCACCTATAATCTAAGAAGAGAGAATTGGAAAGACACAGGCAGGCAAATCTGCATTGCACAGTATTACAATAGCCAAGATATGGAAGTAACCAAAAAGTCCACCAACAGATGGGTGGACAAAGAAGTACTCCTCCATGTACAGATGGAATATTCGCTAGTGAAAAAAATGAAACAATACCATTTGCAGCGCCATAGATGAGTCTAGACGTAATCACGCCACGGGTAGTCAGTGAGAAAGCAAAATACATATATCCTATGATATCACTTTCAGGAGTTACTTAAAAATTGATACCAATGGAGATATTTCCACAGAGAAAGGCAATCACAGTTTCATTAAAAAACTTATGGTTCACCAAATAGAAAGGGATGAGGATTGGATACATTACCATATTGGGGTTAACAGAGATATACAAACCATGTGAAATATATAACCACCAAAGACGTACGGAAGACCAGGAGAAGACTACTCAACATTGTGTCATAACCTACATGGGAAAAGGATGCGAGGAAGAAAAGATACACGTATATGTGTGAAAGACCCACATCTTGCACACCTAGAGCAAACAAACCAATGTAATCAAATCTGCTGGGATAAAAAGTAAAAAGTAAATTACAAATATGAACAGGATGTAATGAGACATAAATTTAAAGGGCTTTTTCCTGGCCCATTCCATTCTAATTTACAACCTAGAACACCACTTCCATTAAGCCTCTGTTTCCCCAGGTACCAAATTTGGTAAAGAAGAAATGCTGCCACCTTGTGGCCGTGTCTTGCAAGAGCAGCTTTAAACTCACAGCTAATGGTTACTTAACATTCACAAGGACTCAGGGCTGTAAAGGACACCTGCCCTAAAAAATTGTGCTGAAGTAGTGAATGGACAAAAAAATTCAAAACAGGCAGATGTTTCAAGAAGAGACTATGAAGAGTTATGTATTACTCACGCTCTTTTAAAAAAAAAGGAAAATGGATACAAGCTCAACCTCAGGGTGTGTTAGACCCATGCAATCTAATCTACGAAAAGTTTCAACTTACACCAGTCGACTGACCATCAGCAAAAAGTATACGAACAATAAATGCTGAAGGGGTTTTAGAGAACTGTGTACCCTCTACCTGCTGGTGAGACGTAAAGGGGTAACAGCCAATAATGAGAAAAGAAAGGAGCTGTGTTTAAAAGTAAAAATGGAGGTACCATTCAATCCAGCAGGCGCACCATTGGATCTCTCACCTGAGAAGACAAGAATCGAGAAGACACAGGCCGCAAAAGCTGCAGTGCAGCCTTATTCACAATAGCCAAGACAGTGAAGCAATCAAAATGTCCAACAACAGGTGAATGGATAAAGAAGAAGTGGTCCATGTACACAATGGAATATTAGCCATGGAAAACAACGAACCATTGCTCTTTGAGGCACCACAAATGAGTCTGCAGATAATCATGAAAGATGAGGTAAGTTGGAAAGCAAAAGACCTGTATTCTATGATATCACTTATAGGCGTTATCTAATAACTGACACAAATGAACATATTTCCACAGAGAAAGACACTCACAGACTTAGAAAATAAAACTATGCTCAACTGAAAGGAAAGGTGGGGGAATGGATAAATTAAGATTACTGTTACTATATGTATACAAACACAAATTATATCAATATCTCAAAAATACCGACCATATAGCAAGGGAGGTCTGCGGAACCCTCTGTAACATTTTACATGGGAAGAGGATCTGTACTTGAATAGACATATATAATGTTCAAATGAACCAGATTGTGTTCACCTAGGACAAACAACATTCTAAGCTTTACCCCAATTAAAAAAAAAAAAATTAAAACCAAGAAGAAATAATGAGACATAAACTTATAGGGCTTTCTCCGTGCACATTCCAATGTAATTTACAACCTAGGAACACGACTTCCAGAAAGGCTCTGCTGCCCTACTACCCAGATTTGGGAATGGAGAAATGCTGCCTGCTTCAAGTCACTTCCCACATCAGGAGCTTTAAAACCATTGCTAAAGGTCACTAAATATTCACAAAACTTGCAGTTCGGTAAATGACACCTGCTCTCTAAAAAGAGTCTCAGGTGGAAAATCGACCAAAAAATTCAAAAGAAGGCAACCTTCCAAGAAGACAATATCAAGAGTTATATTGTACTCCCAATTGTTTCCTTTTTTCAACAGAAAAGAAAACGGCGGTGAAAAATGATGAGTTTTACGAATTTTCAAAGCCATGCAAACCCAAATTACAAAACCCTATCAGCTCACAGCAGCCAGCAGGGCCATTAGCATAAATGCTGCAAACAATAGATACTGAAGCGATTGTGGAGAAATGTGTACCCTCGATTCTAAGGGGGACGTGGTAAGTGCCACTAATGAAAACACAAAGAAGGTGCTTTGAAAAGGGAAAAACGATGCTACCAGTCAGTCAATCACACCCACTGCTGGGGCTATCACCTGAGAAAATGAGAATCAAAAAGTCACAGGCTGGCAATCCTGCACTCCAACAATATTTACCATAGCCAACACTTGGAAGCAATGAAAATGTCCATCAACCGAGGAATGCACAAAGAAGAAGTGGTCCACGTACACAGTGGAAAATTACTCCAATAAAAAATAAAAATTAAATTTAAAAATCCAACAAAACTAAGGAGACATCAGCTTGTGTGGGTTTGTCCGGGCACACTCCACTCTAATTTATAACCGAGAAACACCACAGGCCGCAAGGGCTTTTCCCTAGTTACCAGGGTGGGGAACATAGAAAGGCTGCTGCCCTCTGGCAGTTACCTGCAAAAGCAGTTTTAAAGCCTGTGCTAATGGTCATTTCATAGGAATAAGTACTGCAGAAGTGTAAATGAAACCTGCCCTCAAAATGTCTTCAGGGAGGTAATGGCCAAAACATTTCAAAATGTGACACATACTTTAAGAGAACACTTTGAAGAACTAAGGGGAAATCACAGCTTGAAAAATAAAAAGGACATGCCTTAAAGCTCAATTTCAACGGATTATGAGGCACGTGCGAATTCAACCACAAAGAGGTATCAGGTCACACTTTTCAGAATAACCATCAGCAAGAAAACTAAAAACAATAAATGCTGAAGGTGTTGTGGAGAAATGCATACCCTCAACTGCAAGTAGGACATAAGTTGGAGAGGGCCACCAACTAGAACAGAATGGGGGTGCCTTAAAAACGTAAACATTGAGCTACCATATGATCCAGCAGGCCCACTCCTCCACCTATAATCTAAGAAGAGAGAATTGGAAAGACACAGGCAGGCAAATCTGCATTGCCCAGTATTACAATAGCCAAGATATGGAAGTAACCAAAAAGTCCACCAACAGATGGGTGGACAAAGAAGTACTCCTCCATGTACAGATGGAATATTCGCTAGTGAAAAAAATGAAACAATACCATTTGCAGCGCCATAGATGAGTCTAGACGTAATCACGCCACGGGTAGTCAGTGAGAAAGCAAAATACATATATCCTATGATATCACTTTCAGGAGTTACTTAAAAATTGATACCAATGGAGATATTTCCACAGAGAAAGGCAATCACAGTTTCATTAAAAAACTTATGGTTCACCAAATAGAAAGGGATGAGGATTGGATACATTACCATATTGGGGTTAACAGAGATATACAAACCATGTGAAATATATAACCACCAAAGACGTACGGAAGACCAGGAGAAGACTACTCAACATTGTGTCATAACCTACATGGGAAAAGGATGCGAGGAAGAAAAGATACACGTATATGTGTGAAAGACCCACATCTTGCACACCTAGAGCAAACAAACCAATGTAATCAAATCTGCTGGGATAAAAAGTAAAAAGTAAATTACAAATATGAACAGGAAGTAATGAGACATAAATTTAAAGGGCTTTTTCCTGGCCCATTCCATTCTAATTTACAACCTAGAACACCACTTCCATTAAGCCTCTGTTTCCCCAGGTACCAAATTTGGTAAAGAAGAAATGCTGCCACCTTGTGGCCGTGTCTTGCAAGAGCAGCTTTAAACTCACAGCTAATGGTTACTTAACATTCACAAGGACTCAGGGCTGTAAAGGACACCTGCCCTAAAAAATTGTGCTGAAGTAGTGAATGGACAAAAAAATTCAAAACAGGCAGATGTTTCAAGAAGAGACTATGAAGAGTTATGTATTACTCACGCTCTTTTAAAAAAAAAGGAAAATGGATACAAGCTCAACCTCAGGGTGTGTTAGACCCATGCAATCTAATCTACGAAAAGTTTCAACTTACACCAGTCGACTGACCATCAGCAAAAAGTATACGAACAATAAATGCTGAAGGGGTTTTAGAGAACTGTGTACCCTCTACCTGCTGGTGAGACGTAAAGGGGTAACAGCCAATAATGAGAAAAGAAAGGAGCTGTGTTTAAAAGTAAAAATGGAGGTACCATTCAATCCAGCAGGCGCACCATTGGATCTCTCACCTGAGAAGACAAGAATCGAGAAGACACAGGCCGCAAAAGCTGCAGTGCAGCCTTATTCACAATAGCCAAGACAGTGAAGCAATCAAAATGTCCAACAACAGGTGTATGGATAAAGAAGAAGTGGTCCATGTACACAATGGAATATTAGCCATGGAAAACAACGAACCATTGCTCTTTGAGGCACCACAAATGAGTCTGCAGATAATCATGAAAGATGAGGTAAGTTGGAAAGCAAAAGACCTGTATTCTATGATATCACTTATAGGCGTTATCTAATAACTGACACAAATGAACATATTTCCACAGAGAAAGACACTCACAGACTTAGAAAATAAAACTATGCTCAACTGAAAGGAAAGGTGGGGGAATGGATAAATTAAGATTACTGTTACTATATGTATACAAACACAAATTATATCAATATCTCAAAAATACCGACCATATAGCAAGGGAGGTCTGCGGAACCCTCTGTAACATTTTACATGGGAAGAGGATCTGTACTTGAATAGACATATATAATGTTCAAATGAACCAGATTGTGTTCACCTAGGGCAAACAATATTCTAAGCTTTACCCCAATTAAAAAAAAAAAAAAAATTAAAACCAAGAAGAAATAATGAGACATAAACTTATAGGGCTTTCTCCGTGCACATTCCAATGTAATTTACAACCTAGGAACACGACTTCCAGAAAGGCTCTGCTGCCCTACTACCCAGATTTGGGAATGGAGAAATGCTGCCTGCTTCAAGTCACTTCCCACATCAGGAGCTTTAAAACCATTGCTAAAGGTCACTAAATATTCACAAAACTTGCAGTTCGGTAAATGACACCTGCTCTCTAAAAAGAGTCTCAGGTGGAAAATCGACCAAAAAATTCAAAAGAGGGCAACCTTCCAAGAAGACAATATCAAGAGTTATATTGTACTCCCAATTGTTTCCTTTTTTCAACAGAAAAGAAAACGGCGGTGAAAAATGATGAGTTTTACGAATTTTCAAAGCCATGCAAACCCAAATTACAAAACCCTATCAGCTCACAGCAGCCAGCAGGGCCATTAGCATAAATGCTGCAAACAATAGATACTGAAGCGATTGTGGAGAAATGTGTACCCTCGATTCTAAGGGGGACGTGGTAAGTGCCACTAATGAAAACACAAAGAAGGTGCTTTGAAAAGGGAAAAACGATGCTACCAGTCAGTCAATCACACCCACTGCTGGGGCTATCACCTGAGAAAATGAGAATCAAAAAGTCACAGGCTGGCAATCCTGCACTCCAACAATATTTACCATAGCCAACACTTGGAAGCAATGAAAATGTCCATCAACCGAGGAATGCACAAAGAAGAAGTGGTCCACGTACACAGTGGAAAATTACTCCAATAAAAAATAAAAATTAAATTTAAAAATCCAACAAAACTAAGGAGACATCAGCTTGTGTGGGTTTGTCCGGGCACACTCCACTCTAATTTATAACCGAGAAACACCACAGGCCGCAAGGGCTTTTCCCTAGTTACCAGGGTGGGGAACATAGAAAGGCTGCTGCCCTCTGGCAGTTACCTGCAAAAGCAGTTTTAAAGCCTGTGCTAATGGTCATTTCATAGGAATAAGTACTGCAGAAGTGTAAATGAAACCGGCCCTCAAAATGTCTTCAGGGAGGTAATGGCCAAAACATTTCAAAATGTGACACATACTTTAAGAGAACACTTTGAAGAACTAAGGGGAAATCACAGCTTGAAAAATAAAAAGGACATGCCTTAAAGCTCAATTTCATCGGATTATGAGGCACGTGCGAATTCAACCACAAAGAGGTATCAGGTCACACTTTTCAGAATAACCATCAGCAAGAAAACTACAAACAATAAATGCTGAAGGTGTTGTGGAGAAATGCATACCCTCAACTGCAAGTAGGACATAAGTTGGAAAGGGCCACCAACTAGAACAGAATGGGGGTGCCTTAAAAACGTAAACATTGAGCTACCATATGATCCAGCAGGCCCACTCCTCCACCTATAATCTAAGAAGAGAGAATTGGAAAGACACAGGCAGGCATATCTGCCTTGCACAGTATTACAATAGCCAAGATATGGAAGTAACCAAAAAGTCCACCAACAGATGGGTGGACAAAGAAGTACTCCTCCATGTACAGATGGAATATTCGCTAGTGAAAAAAATGAAACAATACCATTTGCAGCGCCATAGATGAGTCTAGACGTAATCACGCCACGGGTAGTCAGTGAGAAAGCAAAATACATATATCCTATGATATCACTTTCAGGAGTTACTTAAAAATTGATACCAATGGAGATATTTCCACAGAGAAAGGTAATCACAGTTTCATTAAAAAACTTATGGTTCACCAAATAGAAAGGGATGAGGATTGGATACATTACCATATTGGGGTTAACAGAGATATACAAACCATGTGAAATATATAACCACCAAAGACGTACGGAAGACCAGGGGAAGACTACTCAACATTGTGTCATAACCTACATGGGAAAAGGATGCGAGGAAGAAAAGATACACGTATATGTGTGAAAGACCCACATCTTGCACACCTAGAGCAAACAAACCAATGTAATCAAATCTGCTGGGATAAAAAATAAAAAGTAAATTACAAATATGAACAAGAAGTAATGAGACATAAAGTTAAAGGGCTTTTTCCTGGCCCATTCCATTCTAATTTACAACCTAGAGCACCACTTCAATTAAGCCTCTGTTTCCCCAGGTACCAAATTTGGTAAAGAAGAAATGCTGCCACCTTGTGGCCGTGTCCTGCAAGAGCAGCTTTAAACTCACAGCTAATGGTTACTTAACATTCACAAGGACTCAGGGCTGTAAAGGACACCTGCCCTAAAAAATTGTGCTGAAGTAGTGAATGGACAAAAAAATTCAAAACAGGCAGATGTTTCAAGAAGAGACTATGAAGAGTTATGTATTACTCACGCTCTTTTAAAAAAAAAGGAAAATGGATACAAGCTCAACCTCAGGGTGTGTTAGACCCATGCAATCTAATCTACGAAAAGTTTCAACTTACACCAGTCGACTGACCATCAGCAAAAAATATACGAACAATAAATGCTGAAGGGGTTTTAGAGAACTGTGTACCCTCTACCTGCTGGTGAGACGTAAAGGGGTAAGAGCCAATAATGAGAAAAGAAAGGAGCTGTGTTTAAAAGTAAAAATGGAGGTACCATTCAATCCAGCAGGCGCACCATTGGATCTCTCACCTGAGAAGACAAGAATCGAGAAGACACAGGCCGCAAAAGCTGCAGTGCAGCCTTATTCACAATAGCCAAGACAGTGAAGCAATCAAAATGTCCAACAACAGGTGAATGGATAAAGAAGAAGTGGTCCATGTACACAATGGAATATTAGCCATGGAAAACAACGAACCATTGCTCTTTGAGGCACCACAAATGAGTCTGCAGATAATCATGAAAGATGAGGTAAGTTGGAAAGCAAAAGACCTGTATTCTATGATATCACTTATAGGCGTTATCTAATAACTGACACAAATGAACATATTTCCACAGAGAAAGACACTCACAGACTTAGAAAATAAAACTATGCTCAACTGAAAGGAAAGGTGGGGGAATGGATAAATTAAGATTACTGTTACTATATGTATACAAACACAAATTATATAAATATCTCAAAAATACCGACCATATAGCAAGGGAGGTCTGCGGAACCCTCTGTAACATTTTACATGGGAAGAGGATCTGTACTTGAATAGACATATATAATGTACAAATGAACCAGATTGTGTTCACCTAGGACAAACAACATTCTAAGCTTTACCCCAATTAAAAAAAAAAATTAAAACCAAGAAGAAATAATGAGATATAAACTTATAGGGCTTTCTCCGTGCACATTCCAATGTAATTTACAACCTAGGAACACGACTTCCAGAAAGGCTCTGCTGCCCTACTACCCAGATTTGGGAATGGAGAAATGCTGCCTGCTTCAGGTCACTTCCCACAACAGGAGCTTTAAAACCATTGCTAAAGGTCACTAAATATTCACAAAACTTGCAGTTCGGTAAATGACACCTGCTCTCTAAAAAGAGTCTCAGGTGGAAAATCGACCAAAAAATTCAAAAGAGGGCAACCTTCCAAGAAGACAATATCAAGAGATATATTGTACTCCCAATTGTTTCCTTTTTTCAACAGAAAAGAAAACGGCGGTGAAAAATGATGAGTTTTACGAATTTTCAAAGCCATGCAAACCCAAATTACAAAACCCTATCAGCTCACAGCAGCCAGCAGGGCCATTAGCATAAATGCTGCAAACAATAGATACTGAAGCGATTGTGGAGAAATGTGTACCCTCGATTCTAAGGGGGACGTGGTAAGTGCCACTAATGAAAACACAAAGAAGGTGCTTTGAAAAGGGAAAAACGATGCTACCAGTCAGTCAATCACACCCACTGCTGGGGCTATCACCTGAGAAAATGAGAATCAAAAAGTCACAGGCTGGCTATCCTGCACTCCAACAATATTTACCATAGCCAACACTTGGAAGCAATGAAAATGTCCATCAACCGAGGAATGCACAAAGAAGAAGTGGTCCACGTACACAGTGGAAAATTACTCCAATAAAAAATAAAAATTAAATTTAAAAATCCAACAAAACTAAGGAGACATCAGCTTGTGTGGGTTTGTCCGGGCACACTCCACTCTAATTTATAACCGAGAAACACCACAGGCCGCAAGGGCTTTTCCCTCGTTACCAGGGTGGGGAACATAGAAAGGCTGCTGCCCTCTGGCAGTTACCTGCAAAAGCAGTTTTAAAGCCTGTGCTAATGGTCATTTCATAGGAATAAGTACTGCAGAAGTGTAAATGAAACCTGCCCTCAAAATGTCTTCAGGGAGGTAATGGCCAAAACATTTCAAAATGTGACACATACTTTAAGAGAACACTTTGAAGAACTAAGGGGAAATCACAGCTTGAAAAATAAAAAGGACATGCCTTAAAGCTCAATTTCAACGGATTATGAGGCACGTGCGAATTCAACCACAAAGAGGTATCAGGTCACACTTTTCAGAATAACCATCAGCAAGAAAACTAAAAACAATAAATGCTGAAGGTGTTGTGGAGAAATGCATACCCTCAACTGCAAGTAGGACATAAGTTGGAGAGGGCCACCAACTAGAACAGAATGGGGGTGCCTTAAAAACGTAAACATTGAGCTACCATATGATCCAGCAGGCCCACTCCTCCACCTATAATCTAAGAAGAGAGAATTGGAAAGACACAGGCAGGCAAATCTGCATTGCACAGTATTACAATAGCCAAGATATGGAAGTAACCAAAAAGTCCACCAACAGATGGGTGGACAAAGAAGTACTCCTCCATGTACAGATGGAATATTCGCTAGTGAAAAAAATGAAACAATACCATTTGCAGCGCCATAGATGAGTCTAGACGTAATCACGCCACGGGTAGTCAGTGAGAAAGCAAAATACATATATCCTATGATATCACTTTCAGGAGTTACTTAAAAATTGATACCAATGGAGATATTTCCACAGAGAAAGGCAATCACAGTTTCATTAAAAAACTTATGGTTCACCAAATAGAAAGGGATGAGGATTGGATACATTACCATATTGGGGTTAACAGAGATATACAAACCATGTGAAATATATAACCACCAAAGACGTACGGAAGACCAGGAGAAGACTACTCAACATTGTGTCATAACCTACATGGGAAAAGGATGCGAGGAAGAAAAGATACACGTATATGTGTGAAAGACCCACATCTTGCACACCTAGAGCAAACAAACCAATGTAATCAAATCTGCTGGGATAAAAAGTAAAAAGTAAATTACAAATATGAACAGGAAGTAATGAGACATAAATTTAAAGGGCTTTTTCCTGGCCCATTCCATTCTAATTTACAACCTAGAACACCACTTCCATTAAGCCTCTGTTTCCCCAGGTACCAAATTTGGTAAAGAAGAAATGCTGCCACCTTGTGGCCGTGTCCTGCAAGAGCAGCTTTAAACTCACAGCTAATGGTTACTTAACATTCACAAGGACTCAGGGCTGTAAAGGACACCTGCCCTAAAAAATTGTGCTGAAGTAGTGAATGGACAAAAAAATTCAAAACAGGCAGATGTTTCAAGAAGAGACTATGAAGAGTTATGTATTACTCACGCTCTTTTAAAAAAAAAGGAAAATGGATACAAGCTCAACCTCAGGGTGTGTTAGACCCATGCAATCTAATCTACGAAAAGTTTCAACTTACACCAGTCGACTGACCATCAGCAAAAAGTATAC
Organism: Balaenoptera physalus; assembly: GCF_965194825.1. Lineage (NCBI taxonomy): Eukaryota > Metazoa > Chordata > Mammalia > Artiodactyla > Balaenopteridae > Balaenoptera > Balaenoptera physalus. Next base: position 424,834 of record NW_028126557.1, read on the forward strand.
GAACAATAAATGCTGAAGGGGTTTTAGAGAACTGTGTACCCTCTACCTGCTGGTGAGACGTAAAGGGGTAACAGCCAATAATGAGAAAAGAAAGGAGCTGTGTTTAAAAGTAAAAATGGAGGTACCATTCAATCCAGCAGGCGCACCATTGGATCTCTCACCTGAGAAGACAAGAATCGAGAAGACACAGGCCGCAAAAGCTGCAGTGCAGCCTTATTCACAATAGCCAAGACAGTGAAGCAATCAAAATGTCCAACAACAGGTGAATGGATAAAGAAGAAGTGGTCCATGTACACAATGGAATATTAGCCATGGAAAACAACGAACCATTGCTCTTTGAGGCACCACAAATGAGTCTGCAGATAATCATGAAAGATGAGGTAAGTTGGAAAGCAAAAGACCTGTATTCTATGATATCACTTATAGGCGTTATCTAATAACTGACACAAATGAACATATTTCCACAGAGAAAGACACTCACAGACTTAGAAAATAAAACTATGCTCAACTGAAAGGAAAGGTGGGGGAATGGATAAATTAAGATTACTGTTACTATATGTATACAAACACAAATTATATAAATATCTCAAAAATACCGACCATATAGCAAGGGAGGTCTGCGGAACCCTCTGTAACATTTTACATGGGAAGAGGATCTGTACTTGAATAGACATATATAATGTTCAAATGAACCAGATTGTGTTCACCTAGGACAAACAATATTCTAAGCTTTAACCCAATTAAAAAAAAAAAAAATTAAAACCAAGAAGAAATAATGAGACATAAACTTATAGGGCTTTCTCCGTGCACATTCCAATGTAATTTACAACCTAGGAACACGACTTCCAGAAAGGCTCTGCTGCCCTACTACCCAGATTTGGGAATGGAGAAATGCTGCCTGCTTCAAGTCACTTCCCACATCAGGAGCTTTAAAACCATTGCTAAAGGTCACTAAATATTCACAAAACTTGCAGTTCGGTAAATGACACCTGCTCTCTAAAAAGAGTCTCAGGTGGAAAATCGACCAAAAAATTCAAAAGAGGGCAACCTTCCAAGAAGACAATATCAAGAGTTATATTGTACTCCCAATTGTTTCCTTTTTTCAACAGAAAAGAAAACGGCGGTGAAAAATGATGAGTTTTACGAATTTTCAAAGCCATGCAAACCCAAATTACAAAACCCTATCAGCTCACAGCAGCCAGCAGGGCCATTAGCATAAATGCTGCAAACAATAGATACTGAAGCGATTGTGGAGAAATGTGTACCCTCGATTCTAAGGGGGACGTGGTAAGTGCCACTAATGAAAACACAAAGAAGGTGCTTTGAAAAGGGAAAAACGATGCTACCAGTCAGTCAATCACACCCACTGCTGGGGCTATCACCTGAGAAAATGAGAATCAAAAAGTCACAGGCTGGCAATCCTGCACTCCAACAATATTTACCATAGCCAACACTTGGAAGCAATGAAAATGTCCATCAACCGAGGAATGCACAAAGAAGAAGTGGTCCACGTACACAGTGGAAAATTACTCCAATAAAAAATAAAAATTAAATTTAAAAATCCAACAAAACTAAGGAGACATCAGCTTGTGTGGGTTTGTCCGGGCACACTCCACTCTAATTTATAACCGAGAAACACCACAGGCCGCAAGGGCTTTTCCCTAGTTACCAGGGTGGGGAACATAGAAAGGCTGCTGCCCTCTGGCAGTTACCTGCAAAAGCAGTTTTAAAGCCTGTGCTAATGGTCATTTCATAGGAATAAGTACTGCAGAAGTGTAAATGAAACCTGCCCTCAAAATGTCTTCAGGGAGGTAATGGCCAAAACATTTCAAAATGTGACACATACTTTAAGAGAACACTTTGAAGAACTAAGGGGAAATCACAGCTTGAAAAATAAAAAGGACATGCCTTAAAGCTCAATTTCATCGGATTATGAGGCACGTGCGAATTCAACCACAAAGAGGTATCAGGTCACACTTTTCAGAATAACCATCAGCAAGAAAACTACAAACAATAAATGCTGAAGGTGTTGTGGAGAAATGCATACCCTCAACTGCAAGTAGGACATAAGTTGGAAAGGGCCACCAACTAGAACAGAATGGGGGTGCCTTAAAAACGTAAACATTGAGCTACCATATGATCCAGCAGGCCCACTCCTCCACCTATAATCTAAGAAGAGAGAATTGGAAAGACACAGGCAGGCATATCTGCCTTGCACAGTATTACAATAGCCAAGATATGGAAGTAACCAAAAAGTCCACCAACAGATGGGTGGACAAAGAAGTACTCCTCCATGTACAGATGGAATATTCGCTAGTGAAAAAAATGAAACAATACCATTTGCAGCGCCATAGATGAGTCTAGACGTAATCACGCCACGGGTAGTCAGTGAGAAAGCAAAATACATATATCCTATGATATCACTTTCAGGAGTTACTTAAAAATTGATACCAATGGAGATATTTCCACAGAGAAAGGCAATCACAGTTTCATTAAAAAACTTATGGTTCACCAAATAGAAAGGGATGAGGATTGGATACATTACCATATTGGGGTTAACAGAGATATACAAACCATGTGAAATATATAACCACCAAAGACGTACGGAAGACCAGGAGAAGACTACTCAACATTGTGTCATAACCTACATGGGAAAAGGATGCGAGGAAGAAAAGATACACGTATATGTGTGAAAGACCCACATCTTGCACACCTAGAGCAAACAAACCAATGTAATCAAATCTGCTGGGATAAAAAATAAAAAGTAAATTACAAATATGAACAAGAAGTAATGAGACATAAAGTTAAAGGGCTTTTTCCTGGCCCATTCCATTCTAATTTACTACCTAGAGCACCACTTCCATTAAGCCTCTGTTTCCCCAGGTACCAAATTTGGTAAAGAAGAAATGCTGCCACCTTGTGGCCGTGTCCTGCAAGAGCAGCTTTAAACTCACAGCTAATGGTTACTTAACATTCACAAGGACTCAGGGCTGTAAAGGACACCTGCCCTAAAAAATTGTGCTGAAGTAGTGAATGGACAAAAAAATTCAAAACAGGCAGATGTTTCAAGAAGAGACTATGAAGAGATATGTATTACTCACGCTCTTTTAAAAAAAAAGGAAAATGGATACAAGCTCAACCTCAGGGTGTGTTAGACCCATGCAATCTAATCTACGAAAAGTTTCAACTTACACCAGTCGACTGACCATCAGCAAAAAGTATACGAACAATAAATGCTGAAGGGGTTTTAGAGAACTGTGTACCCTCTACCTGCTGGTGAGACGTAAAGGGGTAACAGCCAATAATGAGAAAAGAAAGGAGCTGTGTTTAAATGTAAAAATGGAGGTACCATTCAATCCAGCAGGCGCACCATTGGATCTCTCACCTGAGAAGACAAGAATCGAGAAGACACAGGCCGCAAAAGCTGCAGTGCAGCCTTATTCACAATAGCCAAGAGAGTGAAGCAATCAAAATGTCCAACAACAGGTGAATGGATAAAGAAGAAGTGGTCCATGTACACAATGGAATATTAGCCATGGAAAACAACGAACCATTGCTCTTTGAGGCACCACAAATGAGTCTGCAGATAATCATGAAAGATGAGGTAAGTTGGAAAGCAAAAGACCTGTATTCTATGATATCACTTATAGGCGTTCTCTAATAACTGACACAAATGAACATATTTCCACAGAGAAAGACACTCACAGACTTAGAAAATAAAACTATGTTCAACTAAAAGGAAAGGTGGGGGAATGGATAAATTAAGATTACTGTTACTATATGTATACAAACACAAATTATATAAATATCTCAAAAATACCGACCATATAGCAAGGCAGGTCTGCGGAACCCTCTGTAACATTTTACATGGGAAGAGGATCTGTACTTGAATAGACATATATAATGTACAAATGAACCAGATTGTGTTCACCTAGGACAAACAACATTCTAAGCTTTACCCCAATTAAAAAAAAAAATTAAAACCAAGAAGAAATAATGAGATATAAACTTATAGGGCTTTCTCCGTGCACATTCCAATGTAATTTACAACCTAGGAACACGACTTCCAGAAAGGCTCTGCTGCCCTACTACCCAGATTTGGGAATGGAGAAATGCTGCCTGCTTCAGGTCACTTCCCACAACAGGAGCTTTAAAACCATTGCTAAAGGTCACTAAATATTCACAAAACTTGCAGTTCGGTAAATGACACCTGTTCTCAAAAAAGAGTCTCAGGTGGAAAATCGACCAAAAAATTCAAAAGAGGGCAACCTTCCAAGAAGACAATATCAAGAGTTATATTGTATTCCCAATTGTTTCCTTTTTTCAACAGAAAAGCAAACGGCGGTGAAAAATGATGAGTTTTACGAATTTTCAAAGCCATGCAAACCCAAATTACAAAACCCTATCAGCTCACAGCAGCCAGTAGGGCCATTAGCATAAATGCTGCAAACAATAAATGCTGAAGTGATTGTGGAGAAATGTGTACCCTCGATTCTAAGGGGGATGTGGTAAGTGCCACTAATGAAAACACAAAGAAGGTGCTTTGAAAAGGGAAAAACGATGCTACCAGTCAGTCAATCACACCCACTGCTTTGGCTATCACCTGAGAAAATGAGAATCAAAAAGTCACAGGCTGGCAATCCTGCACTCCAACAATATTTACCATAGCCAACACTTGGAAGCAATGAAAATGTCCATCAACCGAGGAATGCACAAAGAAGAAGTGGTCCACGTACACAGTGGAAAATTACTCCAGTAAAAAATAAAATTTAAATTTAAAAATCCAACAAAACTAAGGAGACATCAGGTTGTGTGGGTTTGTCCGGGCACACTCCACTCTAATTTATAACCGAGAAACACCACAGGCCGCAAGGGCTTTTCCCTAGTTACCAGGGTGGGGAACATAGAAAGGCTGCTGCCCTCTGGCAGTTACCTGCAAAAGCAGTTTTAAAGCCTGTGCTAATGGTCATTTCATAGGAATAAGTACTGCAGAAGTGTAAATGAAACCTGCCCTCAAAATGTCTTCAGGGAGGTAATGGCCAAAACATTTCAAAATGTGACACATACTTTAAGAGAACACTTTGAAGAACTAAGGGGAAATCACAGCTTGAAAAATAAAAAGGACATGCCTTAAAGCTCAATTTCAACGGATTATGAGGCACGTGCGAATTCAACCACAAAGAGGTATCAGGTCACACTTTTCAGAATAACCATCAGCAAGAAAACTACAAACAATAAATGCTGAAGGTGTTGTGGAGAAATGCATACCCTCAACTGCAAGTAGGACATAAGTTGGAGAGGGCCACCAACTAGAACAGAATGGGGGTGCCTTAAAAACGTAAACATTGAGCTACCATATGATCCAGCAGGCCCACTCCTCCACCTATAATCTAAGAAGAGAGAATTGGAAAGACACAGGCAGGCAAATCTGCATTGCACAGTATTACAATATCCAAGATATGGAAGTAACCAAAAAGTCCACCAACAGATGGGTGGACAAAGAAGTACTCCTCCATGTACAGATGGAATATTCGCTAGTGAAAAAAATGAAACAATACCATTTGCAGCGCCATAGATGAGTCTAGACGTAATCACGCCACGGGTAGTCAGTGAGAAAGCAAAATACATATATCCTATGATATCACTTTCAGGAGTTACTTAAAAATTGATACCAATGGAGATATTTCCACAGAGAAAGGCAATCACAGTTTCATTAAAAAACTTATGGTTCACCAAATAGAAAGGGATGAGGATTGGATACATTACCATATTGGGGTTAACAGAGATATACAAACCATGTGAAATATATAACCACCAAAGACGTACGGAAGACCAGGAGAAGACTACTCAACATTGTGTCATAACCTACATGGGAAAAGGATGCGAGGAAGAAAAGATACACGTATATGTGTGAAAGACCCACATCTTGCACACCTAGAGCAAACAAACCAATGTAATCAAATCTGCTGGGATAAAAAATAAAAAGTAAATTACAAATATGAACAAGAAGTAATGAGACATAAACTTAAAGGGCTTTTTCCTGGCCCATTCCATTCTAATTTACAACCTAGAGCACCACTTCCATTAAGCCTCTGTTTCCCCAGGTACCAAATTTGGTAAAGAAGAAATGCTGCCACCTTGTGGCCGTGTCCTGCAAGAGCAGCTTTAAACTCACAGCTAATGGTTACTTAACATTCACAAGGACTCAGGGCTGTAAAGGACACCTGCCCTAAAAAATTGTGCTGAAGTAGTGAATGGACCAAAAAATTCAAAACAGGCAGATGTTTCAAGAAGAGACTATGAAGAGTTATGTATTACTCACGCTCTTTTAAAAAAAAAGGAAAATGGATACAAGCTCAACCTCAGGGTGTGTTAGACCCATGCAATCTAATCTACGAAAAGTTTCAACTTACACCAGTCGACTGACCATCAGCAAAAAGTATACGAACAATAAATGCTGAAGGGGTTTTAGAGAACTGTGTACCCTCTACCTGCTGGTGAGACGTAAAGGGGTAACAGCCAATAATGAGAAAAGAAAGGAGCTGTGTTTAAATGTAAAAATGGAGGTACCATTCAATCCAGCAGGCGCACCATTGGATCTCTCACCTGAGAAGACAAGAATCGAGAAGACACAGGCCGCAAAAGCTGCAGTGCAGCCTTATTCACAATAGCCAAGACAGTGAAGCAATCAAAATGTCCAACAACAGGTGAATGGATAAAGAAGAAGTGGTCCATGTACACAATGGAATATTAGCCATGGAAAACAACGAACCATTGCTCTTTGAGGCACCACAAATGAGTCTGCAGATAATCATGAAAGATGAGGTAAGTTGGAAAGCAAAAGACCTGTATTCTATGATATCACTTATAGGCGTTATCTAATAACTGACACAAATGAACATATTTCCACAGAGAAAGACACTCACAGACTTAGAAAATAAAACTATGTTCAACTAAAAAGAAAGGTGGGGGAATGGATAAATTAAGATTACTGTTACTATATGTATACAAACACAAATTATATAAATATCTCAAAAATACCGACCATATAGCAAGGCAGGTCTGCGGAACCCTCTGTAACATTTTACATTGGAAGAGGATCTGTACTTGAATAGACATATATAATGTACAAATGAACCAGATTGTGTTCACCTAGGACAAACAACATTCTAAGCTTTACCCCAATTAAAAAAAAAAATTAAAACTAAGAAGAAATAATGAGATATAAACTTATAGGGCTTTCTCCGTGCACATTCCAATGTAATTTACAACCTAGGAACACGACTTCCAGAAAGGCTCTGCTGCCCTACTACCCAGATTTGGGAATGGAGAAATGCTGCCTGCTTCAGGTCACTTCCCACAACAGGAGCTTTAAAACCATTGCTAAAGGTCACTAAATATTCACAAAACTTGCAGTTCGGTAAATGACACCTGTTCTCTAAAAAGAGTCTCAGTTGGAAAATCGACCAAAAAATTCAAAAGAGGGCAACCTTCCAAGAAGACAATATCAAGAGTTATATTGTATTCCCAATTGTTTCCTTTTTTCAACAGAAAAGCAAACGGCGGTGAAAAATGATGAGTTTTACGAATTTTCAAAGCCATGCAAACCCAAATTACAAAACCCTATCAGCTCACAGCAGCCAGTAGGGCCATTAGCATAAATGCTGCAAACAATAAATGCTGAAGTGATTGTGGAGAAATGTGTACCCTCGATTCTAAGGGGGATGTGGTAAGTGCCACTAATGAAAACACAAAGAAGGTGCTTTGAAAAGGGAAAAACGATGCTACCAGTCAGTCAATCACACCCACTGCTTTGGCTATCACCTGAGAAAATGAGAATCAAAAAGTCACAGGCTGGCAATCCTGCACTCCAACAATATTTACCATAGCCAACACTTGGAAGCAATGAAAATGTCCATCAACCGAGGAATGCACAAAGAAGAAGTGGTCCACGTACACAGTGGAAAATTACTCCAGTAAAAAAAAAAAATTAAATTTAAAAATCCAACAAAACTAAGGAGACATCAGGTTGTGTGGGTTTGTCCGGGCACACTCCACTCTAATTTATAACCGAGAAAAACCACAGGCCGCAAGGGCTTTTCCCTAGTTACCAGGGTGGGGAACATAGAAAGGCTGCTGCCCTCTGGCAGTTACCTGCAAAAGCAGTTTTAAAGCCTGTGCTAATGGTCACTTCATAGGAATAAGTACTGCAGAAGTGTAAATGAAACCTGCCCTCAAAATGTCTTCAGGGAGGTAATGGCCAAAACATTTCAAAATGTGACACATACTTTAAGAGAACACTTTGAAGAACTAAGGGGAAATCACAGCTTGAAAAATAAAAAGGACATGCCTTAAAGCTCAATTTCAACGGATTATGAGGCACGTGCGAATTCAACCACAAAGAGGTATCAGGTCACACTTTTCAGAATAACCATCAGCAAGAAAACTACAAACAATAAATGCTGAAGGTGTTGTGGAGAAATGCATACCCTCAACTGCAAGTAGGACATAAGTTGGAGAGGGCCACCAACTAGAACAGAATGGGGGTGCCTTAAAAACGTAAACATTGAGCTACCATATGATCCAGCAGGCCCACTCCTCCACCTATAATCTAAGAAGAGAGAATTGGAAAGACACAGGCAGGCAAATCTGCATTGCACAGTATTACAATATCCAAGATATGGAAGTAACCAAAAAGTCCACCAACAGATGGGTGGACAAAGAAGTACTCCTCCATGTACAGATGGAATATTCGCTAGTGAAAAAAATGAAACAATACCATTTGCAGCGCCATAGATGAGTCTAGACGTAATCACGCCACGGGTAGTCAGTGAGAAAGCAAAATACATATATCCTATGATATCACTTTCAGGAGTTACTTAAAAATTGATACCAATGGAGATATTTCCACAGAGAAAGGCAATCACAGTTTCATTAAAAAACTTATGGTTCACCAAATAGAAAGGGATGAGGATTGGATACATTACCATATTGGGGTTAACAGAGATATACAAACCATGTGAAATATATAACGACCAAAGACGTACGGAAGACCAGGAGAAGACTACTCAACATTGTGTCATAACCTACATGGGAAAAGGATGCGAGGAAGAAAAGATACACGTATATGTGTGAAAGACCCACATCTTGCACACCTAGAGCAAACAAACCAATGTAATCAAATCTGCTGGGATAAAAAATAAAAAGTAAATTACAAATATGAACAAGAAGTAATGAGACATAAACTTAAAGGGCTTTTTCCTGGCCCATTCCATTCTAATTTACAACCTAGAGCACCACTTCCATTAAGCCTCTGTTTCCCCAGGTACCAAATTTGGTAAAGAAGAAATGCTGCCACCTTGTGGCCGTGTCCTGCTAGAGCAGCTTTAAACTCACAGCTAATGGTTACTTAACATTCACAAGGACTCAGGGCTGTAAAGGACACCTGCCCTAAAAAATTGTGCTGAAGTAGTGAATGGACAAAAAAATTCAAAACAGGCAGATGTTTCAAGAAGAGACTATGAAGAGTTATGTATTACTCACGCTCTTTTAAAAAAAAAGGAAAATGGATACAAGCTCAACCTCAGGGTGTGTTAGACCCATGCAATCTAATCTACGAAAAGTTTCAACTTACACCAGTCGACTGACCATCAGCAAAAAGTATACGAACAATAAATGCTGAAGGGGTTTTAGAGAACTGTGTACCCTCTACCTGCTGGTGAGACGTAAAGGGGTAACAGCCAATAATGAGAAAAGAAAGGAGCTGTGTTTAAATGTAAAAATGGAGGTACCATTCAATCCAGCAGGCGCACCATTGGATCTCTCACCTGAGAAGACAAGAATCGAGAAGACAGGCCGCAAAAGCTGCAGTGCAGCCTTATTCACAATAGCCAAGACAGTGAAGCAATCAAAATGTCCAACAACAGGTGAATGGATAAAGAAGAAGTGGTCCATGTACACAATGGAATATTAGCCATGGAAAACAACGAACCATTGCTCTTTGAGGCACCACAAATGAGTCTGCAGATAATCATGAAAGATGAGGTAAGTTGGAAAGCAAAAGACCTGTATTCTATGATATCACTTATAGGCGTTCTCTAATAACTGACACAAATGAACATATTTCCACAGAGAAAGACACTCACAGACTTAGAAAATAAAACTATGTTCAACTAAAAGGAAAGGTGGGGGAATGGATAAATTAAGATTACTGTTACTATATGTATACAAACACAAATTATATAAATATCTCAAAAATACCGACCATATAGCAAGGCAGGTCTGCGGAACCCTCTGTAACATTTTACATGGGAAGAGGATCTGTACTTGAATAGACATATATAATGTACAAATGAACCAGATTGTGTTCACCTAGGACAAACAACATTCTAAGCTTTACCCCAATTAAAAAAAAAAATTAAAACCAAGAAGAAATAATGAGATATAAACTTATAGGGCTTTCTCCGTGCACATTCCAATGTAATTTACAACCTAGGAACACGACTTCCAGAAAGGCTCTGCTGCCCTACTAACCAGATTTGGGAATGGAGAAATGCTGCCTGCTTCAGGTCACTTCCCACAACAGGAGCTTTAAAACCATTGCTAAAGGTCACTAAATATTCACAAAACTTGCAGTTCGGTAAATGACACCTGTTCTCTAAAAAGAGTCTCAGTTGGAAAATCGACCAAAAAATTCAAAAGAGGGCAACCTTCCAAGAAGACAATATCAAGAGTTATATTGTATTCCCAATTGTTTCCTTTTTTCAACAGAAAAGCAAACGGCGGTGAAAAATGATGAGTTTTACGAATTTTCAAAGCCATGCAAACCCAAATTACAAAACCCTATCAGCTCACAGCAGCCAGTAGGGCCATTAGCATAAATGCTGCAAACAATAAATGCTGAAGTGATTGTGGAGAAATGTGTACCCTCGATTCTAAGGGGGATGTGGTAAGTGCCACTAATGAAAACACAAAGAAGGTGCTTTGAAAAGGGAAAAACGATGCTACCAGTCAGTCAATCACACCCACTGCTTTGGCTATCACCTGAGAAAATGAGAATCAAAAAGTCACAGGCTGGCAATCCTGCACTCCAACAATATTTACCATAGCCAACACTTGGAAGCAATGAAAATGTCCATCAACCGAGGAATGCACAAAGAAGAAGTGGTCCACGTACACAGTGGAAAATTACTCCAGTAAAAAATAAAAATTAAATTTAAAAATCCAACAAAACTAAGGAGACATCAGGTTGTGTGGGTTTGTCCGGGCACACTCCACTCTAATTTATAACCGAGAAACACCACAGGCCGCAAGGGCTTTTCCCTAGTTACCAGGGTGGGGAACATAGAAAGGCTGCTGCCCTCTGGCAGTTACCTGCAAAAGCAGTTTTAAAGCCTGTGCTAATGGTCATTTCATAGGAATAAGTACTGCAGAAGTGTAAATGAAACCTGCCCTCAAAATGTCTTCAGGGAGGTAATGGCCAAAACATTTCAAAATGTGACACATACTTTAAGAGAACACTTTGAAGAACTAAGGGGAAATCACAGCTTGAAAAATAAAAAGGACATGCCTTAAAGCTCAATTTCAACGGATTATGAGGCACGTGCGAATTCAACCACAAAGAGGTATCAGGTCACACTTTTCAGAATAACCATCAGCAAGAAAACTACAAACAATAAATGCTGAAGGTGTTGTGGAGAAATGCATACCCTCAACTGCAAGTAGGACATAAGTTGGAGAGGGCCACCAACTAGAACAGAATGGGGGTGCCTTAAAAACGTAAACATTGAGCTACCATATGATCCAGCAGGCCCACTCCTCCACCTATAATCTAAGAAGAGAGAATTGGAAAGACACAGGCAGGCAAATCTGCATTGCACAGTATTACAATATCCAAGATATGGAAGTAACCAAAAAGTCCACCAACAGATGGGTGGACAAAGAAGTACTCCTCCATGTACAGATGGAATATTCGCTAGTGAAAAAAATGAAACAATACCATTTGCAGCGCCATAGATGAGTCTAGACGTAATCACGCCACGGGTAGTCAGTGAGAAAGCAAAATACATATATCCTATGATATCACTTTCAGGAGTTACTTAAAAATTGATACCAATGGAGATATTTCCACAGAGAAAGGCAATCACAGTTTCATTAAAAAACTTATGGTTCACCAAATAGAAAGGGATGAGGATTGGATACATTACCATATTGGGGTTAACAGAGATATACAAACCATGTGAAATATATAACCACCAAAGACGTACGGAAGACCAGGAGAAGACTACTCAACATTGTGTCATAACCTACATGGGAAAAGGATGCGAGGAAGAAAAGATACACGTATATGTGTGAAAGACCCACATCTTGCACACCTAGAGCAAACAAACCAATGTAATCAAATCTGCTGGGATAAAAAATAAAAAGTAAATTACAAATATGAACAAGAAGTAATGAGACATAAACTTAAAGGGCTTTTTCCTGGCCCATTCCATTCTAATTTACAACCTAGAGCACCACTTCCATTAAGCCTCTGTTTCCCCAGGTACCAAATTTGGTAAAGAAGAAATGCTGCCACCTTGTGGCCGTGTCCTGCAAGAGCAGCTTTAAACTCACAGCTAATGGTTACTTAACATTCACAAGGACTCAGGGCTGTAAAGGACACCTGCCCTAAAAAATTGTGCTGAAGTAGTGAATGGACCAAAAAATTCAAAACAGGCAGATGTTTCAAGAAGAGACTATGAAGAGTTATGTATTACTCACGCTCTTTTAAAAAAAAAGGAAAATGGATACAAGCTCAACCTCAGGGTGTGTTAGACCCATGCAATCTAATCTACGAAAAGTTTCAACTTACACCAGTCGACTGACCATCAGCAAAAAGTATACGAACAATAAATGCTGAAGGGGTTTTAGAGAACTGTGTACCCTCTACCTGCTGGTGAGACGTAAAGGGGTAACAGCCAATAATGAGAAAAGAAAGGAGCTGTGTTTAAATGTAAAAATGGAGGTACCATTCAATCCAGCAGGCGCACCATTGGATCTCTCACCTGAGAAGACAAGAATCGAGAAGACACAGGCCGCAAAAGCTGCAGTGCAGCCTTATTCACAATAGCCAAGACAGTGAAGCAATCAAAATGTCCAACAACAGGTGAATGGATAAAGAAGAAGTGGTCCATGTACACAATGGAATATTAGCCATGGAAAACAACGAACCATTGCTCTTTGAGGCACCACAAATGAGTCTGCAGATAATCATGAAAGATGAGGTAAGTTGGAAAGCAAAAGACCTGTATTCTATGATATCACTTATAGGCGTTATCTAATAACTGACACAAATGAACATATTTCCACAGAGAAAGACACTCACAGACTTAGAAAATAAAACTATGTTCAACTAAAAAGAAAGGTGGGGGAATGGATAAATTAAGATTACTGTTACTATATGTATACAAACACAAATTATATAAATATCTCAAAAATACCGACCATATAGCAAGGCAGGTCTGCGGAACCCTCTGTAACATTTTACATTGGAAGAGGATCTGTACTTGAATAGACATATATAATGTACAAATGAACCAGATTGTGTTCACCTAGGACAAACAACATTCTAAGCTTTACCCCAATTAAAAAAAAAAATTAAAACTAAGAAGAAATAATGAGATATAAACTTATAGGGCTTTCTCCGTGCACATTCCAATGTAATTTACAACCTAGGAACACGACTTCCAGAAAGGCTCTGCTGCCCTACTACCCAGATTTGGGAATGGAGAAATGCTGCCTGCTTCAGGTCACTTCCCACAACAGGAGCTTTAAAACCATTGCTAAAGGTCACTAAATATTCACAAAACTTGCAGTTCGGTAAATGACACCTGTTCTCTAAAAAGAGTCTCAGTTGGAAAATCGACCAAAAAATTCAAAAGAGGGCAACCTTCCAAGAAGACAATATCAAGAGTTATATTGTATTCCCAATTGTTTCCTTTTTTCAACAGAAAAGCAAACGGCGGTGAAAAATGATGAGTTTTACGAATTTTCAAAGCCATGCAAACCCAAATTACAAAACCCTATCAGCTCACAGCAGCCAGTAGGGCCATTAGCATAAATGCTGCAAACAATAAATGCTGAAGTGATTGTGGAGAAATGTGTACCCTCGATTCTAAGGGGGATGTGGTAAGTGCCACTAATGAAAACACAAAGAAGGTGCTTTGAAAAGGGAAAAACGATGCTACCAGTCAGTCAATCACACCCACTGCTTTGGCTATCACCTGAGAAAATGAGAATCAAAAAGTCACAGGCTGGCAATCCTGCACTCCAACAATATTTACCATAGCCAACACTTGGAAGCAATGAAAATGTCCATCAACCGAGGAATGCACAAAGAAGAAGTGGTCCACGTACACAGTGGAAAATTACTCCAGTAAAAAAAAAAATTAAATTTAAAAATCCAACAAAACTAAGGAGACATCAGGTTGTGTGGGTTTGTCCGGGCACACTCCACTCTAATTTATAACCGAGAAAAACCACAGGCCGCAAGGGCTTTTCCCTAGTTACCAGGGTGGGGAACATAGAAAGGCTGCTGCCCTCTGGCAGTTACCTGCAAAAGCAGTTTTAAAGCCTGTGCTAATGGTCACTTCATAGGAATAAGTACTGCAGAAGTGTAAATGAAACCTGCCCTCAAAATGTCTTCAGGGAGGTAATGGCCAAAACATTTCAAAATGTGACACATACTTTAAGAGAACACTTTGAAGAACTAAGGGGAAATCACAGCTTGAAAAATAAAAAGGACATGCCTTAAAGCTCAATTTCAACGGATTATGAGGCACGTGCGAATTCAACCACAAAGAGGTATCAGGTCACACTTTTCAGAATAACCATCAGCAAGAAAACTACAAACAATAAATGCTGAAGGTGTTGTGGAGAAATGCATACCCTCAACTGCAAGTAGGACATAAGTTGGAGAGGGCCACCAACTAGAACAGAATGGGGGTGCCTTAAAAACGTAAACATTGAGCTACCATATGATCCAGCAGGCCCACTCCTCCACCTATAATCTAAGAAGAGAGAATTGGAAAGACACAGGCAGGCAAATCTGCATTGCACAGTATTACAATATCCAAGATATGGAAGTAACCAAAAAGTCCACCAACAGATGGGTGGACAAAGAAGTACTCCTCCATGTACAGATGGAATATTCGCTAGTGAAAAAAATGAAACAATACCATTTGCAGCGCCATAGATGAGTCTAGACGTAATCACGCCACGGGTAGTCAGTGAGAAAGCAAAATACATATATCCTATGATATCACTTTCAGGAGTTACTTAAAAATTGATACCAATGGAGATATTTCCACAGAGAAAGGCAATCACAGTTTCATTAAAAAACTTATGGTTCACCAAATAGAAAGGGATGAGGATTGGATACATTACCATATTGGGGTTAACAGAGATATACAAACCATGTGAAATATATAACGACCAAAGACGTACGGAAGACCAGGAGAAGACTACTCAACATTGTGTCATAACCTACATGGGAAAAGGATGCGAGGAAGAAAAGATACACGTATATGTGTGAAAGACCCACATCTTGCACACCTAGAGCAAACAAACCAATGTAATCAAATCTGCTGGGATAAAAAATAAAAAGTAAATTACAAATATGAACAAGAAGTAATGAGACATAAACTTAAAGGGCTTTTTCCTGGCCCATTCCATTCTAATTTACAACCTAGAGCACCACTTCCATTAAGCCTCTGTTTCCCCAGGTACCAAATTTGGTAAAGAAGAAATGCTGCCACCTTGTGGCCGTGTCCTGCTAGAGCAGCTTTAAACTCACAGCTAATGGTTACTTAACATTCACAAGGACTCAGGGCTGTAAAGGACACCTGCCCTAAAAAATTGTGCTGAAGTAGTGAATGGACAAAAAAATTCAAAACAGGCAGATGTTTCAAGAAGAGACTATGAAGAGTTATGTATTACTCACGCTCTTTTAAAAAAAAAGGAAAATGGATACAAGCTCAACCTCAGGGTGTGTTATACCCATGCAATCTAATCTACGAAAAGTTTCAACTTACACCAGTCGACTGACCATCAGCAAAAAGTATACGAACAATAAATGCTGAAGGGGTTTTAGAGAACTGTGTACCCTCTACCTGCTGGTGAGACGTAAAGGGGTAACAGCCAATAATGAGAAAAGAAAGGAGCTGTGTTTAAATGTAAAAATGGAGGTACCATTCAATCCAGCAGGCGCACCATTGGATCTCTCACCTGAGAAGACAAGAATCGAGAAGACAGGCCGCAAAAGCTGCAGTGCAGCCTTATTCACAATAGCCAAGACAGTGAAGCAATCAAAATGTCCAACAACAGGTGAATGGATAAAGAAGAAGTGGTCCATGTACACAATGGAATATTAGCCATGGAAAACAACGAACCATTGCTCTTTGAGGCACCACAAATGAGTCTGCAGATAATCATGAAAGATGAGGTAAGTTGGAAAGCAAAAGACCTGTATTCTATGATATCACTTATAGGCGTTATCTAATAACTGACACAAATGAACATATTTCCACAGAGAAAGACACTCACAGACTTAGAAAATAAAACTATGTTCAACTAAAAGGAAAGGTGGGGGAATGGATAAATTAAGATTACTGTTACTATATGTATACAAACACAAATTATATAAATATCTCAAAAATACCGACCATATAGCAAGGCAGGTCTGCGGAACCCTCTGTAACATTTTACATGGGAAGAGGATCTGTACTTGAATAGACATATATAATGTACAAATGAACCAGATTGTGTTCACCTAGGACAAACAACATTCTAAGCTTTACCCCAATTAAAAAAAAAAATTAAAACCAAGAAGAAATAATGAGATATAAACTTATAGGGCTTTCTCCGTGCACATTCCAATGTAATTTACAACCTAGGAACACGACTTCCAGAAAGGCTCTGCTGCCCTACTAACCAGATTTGGGAATGGAGAAATGCTGCCTGCTTCAGGTCACTTCCCACAACAGGAGCTTTAAAACCATTGCTAAAGGTCACTAAATATTCACAAAACTTGCAGTTCGGTAAATGACACCTGTTCTCAAAAAAGAGTCTCAGGTGGAAAATCGACCAAAAAATTCAAAAGAGGGCAACCTTCCAAGAAGACAATATCAAGAGTTATATTGTATTCCCAATTGTTTCCTTTTTTCAACAGAAAAGCAAACGGCGGTGAAAAATGATGAGTTTTACGAATTTTCAAAGCCATGCAAACCCAAATTACAAAACCCTATCAGCTCACAGCAGCCAGTAGGGCCATTAGCATAAATGCTGCAAACAATAAATGCTGAAGTGATTGTGGAGAAATGTGTACCCTCGATTCTAAGGGGGATGTGGTAAGTGCCACTAATGAAAACACAAAGAAGGTGCTTTGAAAAGGGAAAAACGATGCTACCAGTCAGTCAATCACACCCACTGCTTTGGCTATCACCTGAGAAAATGAGAATCAAAAAGTCACAGGCTGGCAATCCTGCACTCCAACAATATTTACCATAGCCAACACTTGGAAGCAATGAAAATGTCCATCAACCGAGGAATGCACAAAGAAGAAGTGGTCCACGTACACAGTGGAAAATTACTCCAGTAAAAAATAAAAATTAAATTTAAAAATCCAACAAAACTAAGGAGACATCAGGTTGTGTGGGTTTGTCCGGGCACACTCCACTCTAATTTATAACCGAGAAACACCACAGGCCGCAAGGGCTTTTCCCTAGTTACCAGGGTGGGGAACATAGAAAGGCTGCTGCCCTCTGGCAGTTACCTGCAAAAGCAGTTTTAAAGCCTGTGCTAATGGTCATTTCATAGGAATAAGTACTGCAGAAGTGTAAATGAAACCTGCCCTCAAAATGTCTTCAGGGAGGTAATGGCCAAAACATTTCAAAATGTGACACATACTTTAAGAGAACACTTTGAAGAACTAAGGGGAAATCACAGCTTGAAAAATAAAAAGGACATGCCTTAAAGCTCAATTTCAACGGATTATGAGGCACGTGCGAATTCAACCACAAAGAGGTATCAGGTCACACTTTTCAGAATAACCATCAGCAAGAAAACTACAAACAATAAATGCTGAAGGTGTTGTGGAGAAATGCATACCCTCAACTGCAAGTAGGACATAAGTTGGAAAGGGCCACCAACTAGAACAGAATGGGGGTGCCTTAAAAACGTAAACATTGAGCTACCATATGATCCAGCAGGCCCACTCCTCCACCTATAATCTAAGAAGAGAGAATTGGAAAGACACAGGCAGGCAAATCTGCATTGCACAGTATTACAATATCCAAGATATGGAAGTAACCAAAAAGTCCACCAACAGATGGGTGGACAAAGAAGTACTCCTCCATGTACAGATGGAATATTCGCTAGTGAAAAAAATGAAACAATACCATTTGCAGCGCCATAGATGAGTCTAGACGTAATCACGCCACGGGTAGTCAGTGAGAAAGCAAAATACATATATCCTATGATATCACTTTCAGGAGTTACTTAAAAATTGATACCAATGGAGATATTTCCACAGAGAAAGGCAATCACAGTTTCATTAAAAAACTTATGGTTCACCAAATAGAAAGGGATGAGGATTGGATACATTACCATATTGGGGTTAACAGAGATATACAAACCATGTGAAATATATAACCACCAAAGACGTACGGAAGACCAGGAGAAGACTACTCAACATTGTGTCATAACCTACATGGGAAAAGGATGCGAGGAAGAAAAGATACACGTATATGTGTGAAAGACCCACATCTTGCACACCTAGAGCAAACAAACCAATGTAATCAAATCTGCTGGGATAAAAAATAAAAAGTAAATTACAAATATGAACAAGAAGTAATGAGACATAAACTTAAAGGGCTTTTTCCTGGCCCATTCCATTCTAATTTACAACCTAGAGCACCACTTCCATTAAGCCTCTGTTTCCCCAGGTACCAAATTTGGTAAAGAAGAAATGCTGCCACCTTGTGGCCGTGTCCTGCAAGAGCAGCTTTAAACTCACAGCTAATGGTTACTTAACATTCACAAGGACTCAGGGCTGTAAAGGACACGTGCCCTAAAAAATTGTGCTGAAGTAGTGAATGGACCAAAAAATTCAAAACAGGCAGATGTTTCAAGAAGAGACTATGAAGAGATATGTATTACTCACGCTCTTTTAAAAAAAAAGGAAAATGGATACAAGCTCAACCTCAGGGTGTGTTAGACCCATGCAATCTAATCTACGAAAAGTTTCAACTTACGCCAGTCGACTGACCATCAGCAAAAAGTATACGAACAATAAATGCTGAAGGGGTTTTAGAGAACTGTGTACCCTCTACCTGCTGGTGAGACGTAAAGGGGTAAGAGCCAATAATGAGAAAAGAAAGGAGCTGTGTTTAAAAGTAAAAATGGAGGTACCATTCAATCCAGCAGGCGCACCATTGGATCTCTCACCTGAGAAGACAAGAATCGAGAAGACACAGGCCGCAAAAGCTGCAGTGCAGCCTTATTCACAATAGACAAGACAGTGAAGCAATCAAAATGTCCAACAACAGGTGAATGGATAAAGAAGAAGTGGTCCATGTACACAATGGAATATTAGCCATGGAAAACAACGAACCATTGCTCTTTGAGGCACCACAAATGAGTCTGCAGATAATCATGAAAGATGAGGTAAGTTGGAAAGCAAAAGACCTGTATTCTATGATATCACTTATAGGCGTTATCTAATAACTGACACAAATGAACATATTTCCACAGAGAAAGACACTCACAGACTTAGAAAATAAAACTATGTTCAACTAAAAGGAAAGGTGGGGGAATGGATAAATTAAGATTACTGTTACTATATGTATACAAACACAAATTATATAAATATCTCAAAAATACCGACCATATAGCAAGGCAGGTCTGCGGAACCCTCTGTAACATTTTACATGGGAAGAGGATCTGTACTTGAATAGACATATATAATGTACAAATGAACCAGATTGTGTTCACCTAGGACAAACAACATTCTAAGCTTTACCCCAATTAAAAAAAAAAATTAAAACCAAGAAGAAATAATGAGATATAAACTTATAGGGCTTTCTCCGTGCACATTCCAATGTAATTTACAACCTAGGAACACGACTTCCAGAAAGGCTCTGCTGCCCTACTAACCAGATTTGGGAATGGAGAAATGCTGCCTGCTTCAGGTCACTTCCCACAACAGGAGCTTTAAAACCATTGCTAAAGTCACTAAATATTCACAAAACTTGCAGTTCGGTAAATGACACCTGTTCTCTAAAAAGAGTCTCAGTTGGAAAATCGACCAAAAAATTCAAAAGAGGGCAACCTTCCAAGAAGACAATATCAAGAGTTATATTGTATTCCCAATTGTTTCCTTTTTTCAACAGAAAAGCAAACGGCGGTGAAAAATGATGAGTTTTACGAATTTTCAAAGCCATGCAAACCCAAATTACAAAACCCTATCAGCTCACAGCAGCCAGTAGGGCCATTAGCATAAATGCTGCAAACAATAAATGCTGAAGTGATTGTGGAGAAATGTGTACCCTCGATTCTAAGGGGGATGTGGTAAGTGCCACTAATGAAAACACAAAGAAGGTGCTTTGAAAAGGGAAAAACGATGCTACCAGTCAGTCAATCACACCCACTGCTTTGGCTATCACCTGAGAAAATGAGAATCAAAAAGTCACAGGCTGGCAATCCTGCACTCCAACAATATTTACCATAGCCAACACTTGGAAGCAATGAAAATGTCCATCAACCGAGGAATGCACAAAGAAGAAGTGGTCCACGTACACAGTGGAAAATTACTCCAGTAAAAAATAAAAATTAAATTTAAAAATCCAACAAAACTAAGGAGACATCAGGTTGTGTGGGTTTGTCCGGGCACACTCCACTCTAATTTATAACCGAGAAACACCACAGGCCGCAAGGGCTTTTCCCTAGTTACCAGGGTGGGGAACATAGAAAGGCTGCTGCCCTCTGGCAGTTACCTGCAAAAGCAGTTTTAAAGCCTGTGCTAATGGTCATTTCATAGGAATAAGTACTGCAGAAGTGTAAATGAAACCTGCCCTCAAAATGTCTTCAGGGAGGTAATGGCCAAAACATTTCAAAATGTGACACATACTTTAAGAGAACACTTTGAAGAACTAAGGGGAAATCACAGCTTGAAAAATAAAAAGGACATGCCTTAAAGCTCAATTTCAACGGATTATGAGGCACGTGCGAATTCAACCACAAAGAGGTATTAGGTCACACTTTTCAGAATAACCATCAGCAAGAAAACTACAAACAATAAATGCTGAAGGTGTTGTGGAGAAATGCATACCCTCAACTGCAAGTAGGACATAAGTTGGAAAGGGCCACCAACTAGAACAGAATGGGGGTGCCTTAAAAACGTAAACATTGAGCTACCATATGATCCAGCAGGCCCACTCCTCCACCTATAATCTAAGAAGAGAGAATTGGAAAGACACAGGCAGGCAAATCTGCATTGCACAGTATTACAATATCCAAGATATGGAAGTAACCAAAAAGTCCACCAACAGATGGGTGGACAAAGAAGTACTCCTCCATGTACAGATGGAATATTCGCTAGTGAAAAAAATGAAACAATACCATTTGCAGCGCCATAGATGAGTCTAGACGTAATCACGCCACGGGTAGTCAGTGAGAAAGCAAAATACATATATCCTATGATATCACTTTCAGGAGTTACTTAAAAATTGATACCAATGGAGATATTTCCACAGAGAAAGGCAATCACAGTTTCATTAAAAAACTTATGGTTCACCAAATAGAAAGGGATGAGGATTGGATACATTACCATATTGGGGTTAACAGAGATATACAAACCATGTGAAATATATAACCACCAAAGACGTACGGAAGACCAGGAGAAGACTACTCAACATTGTGTCATAACCTACATGGGAAAAGGATGCGAGGAAGAAAAGATACACGTATATGTGTGAAAGACCCACATCTTGCACACCTAGAGCAAACAAACCAATGTAATCAAATCTGCTGGGATAAAAAATAAAAAGTAAATTACAAATATGAACAAGAAGTAATGAGACATAAACTTAAAGGGCTTTTTCCTGGCCCATTCCATTCTAATTTACAACCTAGAGCACCACTTCCATTAAGCCTCTGTTTCCCCAGGTACCAAATTTGGTAAAGAAGAAATGCTGCCACCTTGTGGCCGTGTCCTGCAAGAGCAGCTTTAAACTCACAGCTAATGGTTACTTAACATTCACAAGGACTCAGGGCTGTAAAGGACACGTGCCCTAAAAAATTGTGCTGAAGTAGTGAATGGACCAAAAAATTCAAAACAGGCAGATGTTTCAAGAAGAGACTATGAAGAGATATGTATTACTCACGCTCTTTTAAAAAAAAAGGAAAATGGATACAAGCTCAACCTCAGGGTGTGTTAGACCCATGCAATCTAATCTACGAAAAGTTTCAACTTACGCCAGTCGACTGACCATCAGCAAAAAGTATACGAACAATAAATGCTGAAGGGGTTTTAGAGAACTGTGTACCCTCTACCTGCTGGTGAGACGTAAAGGGGTAAGAGCCAATAATGAGAAAAGAAAGGAGCTGTGTTTAAAAGTAAAAATGGAGGTACCATTCAATCCAGCAGGCGCACCATTGGATCTCTCACCTGAGAAGACAAGAATCGAGAAGACACAGGCCGCAAAAGCTGCAGTGCAGCCTTATTCACAATAGACAAGACAGTGAAGCAATCAAAATGTCCAACAACAGGTGAATGGATAAAGAAGAAGTGGTCCATGTACACAATGGAATATTAGCCATGGAAAACAACGAACCATTGCTCTTTGAGGCACCACAAATGAGTCTGCAGATAATCATGAAAGATGAGGTAAGTTGGAAAGCAAAAGACCTGTATTCTATGATATCACTTATAGGCGTTATCTAATAACTGACACAAATGAACATATTTCCACAGAGAAAGACACTCACAGACTTAGAAAATAAAACTATGCTCAACTGAAAGGAAAGGTGGGGGAATGGATAAATTAAGATTACTGTTACTATATGTATACAAACACAAATTATATAAATATCTCAAAAATACCGACCATATAGCAAGGGAGGTCTGCGGAACCCTCTGTAACATTTTACATGGGAAGAGGATCTGTACTTGAATAGACATATATAATGTACAAATGAACCAGATTGTGTTCACCTAGGACAAACAACATTCTAAGCTTTACCCCAATTAAAAAAAAAATTAAAACCAAGAAGAAATAATGAGATATAAACTTATAGGGCTTTCTCCGTGCACATTCCAATGTAATTTACAACCTAGGAACACGACTTCCAGAAAGGCTCTGCTGCCCTACTACCCAGATTTGGGAATGGAGAAATGCTGCCTGCTTCAGGTCACTTCCCACAACAGGAGCTTTAAAACCATTGCTAAAGGTCACTAAATATTCACAAAACTTGCAGTTCGGTAAATGACACCTGCTCTCTAAAAAGAGTCTCAGGTGGAAAATCGACCAAAATATTCAAAAGAGGGCAACCTTCCAAGAAGACAATATCAAGAGATATATTGTACTCCCAATTGTTTCCTTTTTTCAACAGAAAAGAAAACGGCGGTGAAAAATGATGAGTTTTACGAATTTTCAAAGCCATGCAAACCCAAATTACAAAACCCTATCAGCTCACAGCAGCCAGCAGGGCCATTAGCATAAATGCTGCAAACAATAGATACTGAAGCGATTGTGGAGAAATGTGTACCCTCGATTCTAAGGGGGACGTGGTAAGTGCCACTAATGAAAACACAAAGAAGGTGCTTTGAAAAGGGAAAAACGATGCTACCAGTCAGTCAATCACACCCACTGCTGGGGCTATCACCTGAGAAAATGAGAATCAAAAAGTCACAGGCTGGCTATCCTGCACTCCAACAATATTTACCATAGCCAACACTTGGAAGCAATGAAAATGTCCATCAACCGAGGAATGCACAAAGAAGAAGTGGTCCACGTACACAGTGGAAAATTACTCCAATAAAAAATAAAAATTAAATTTAAAAATCCAACAAAACTAAGGAGACATCAGCTTGTGTGGGTTTGTCCGGGCACACTCCACTCTAATTTATAACCGAGAAACACCACAGGCCGCAAGGGCTTTTCCCTCGTTACCAGGGTGGGGAACATAGAAAGGCTGCTGCCCTCTGGCAGTTACCTGCAAAAGCAGTTTTAAAGCCTGTGCTAATGGTCATTTCATAGGAATAAGTACTGCAGAAGTGTAAATGAAACCTGCCCTCAAAATGTCTTCAGGGAGGTAATGGCCAAAACATTTAAAATGTGACACATACTTTAAGAGAACACTTTGAAGAACTAAGGGGAAATCACAGCTTGAAAAATAAAAAGGACATGCCTTAAAGCTCAATTTCAACGGATTATGAGGCACGTGCGAATTCAACCACAAAGAGGTATCAGGTCACACTTTTCAGAATAACCATCAGCAAGAAAACTAAAAACAATAAATGCTGAAGGTGTTGTGGAGAAATGCATACCCTCAACTGCAAGTAGGACATAAGTTGGAAAGGGCCACCAACTAGAACAGAATGGGGGTGCCTTAAAAACGTAAACATTGAGCTACCATATGATCCAGCAGGCCCACTCCTCCACCTATAATCTAAGAAGAGAGAATTGGAAAGACACAGGCAGGCATATCTGCCTTGCACAGTATTACAATAGCCAAGATATGGAAGTAACCAAAAAGTCCACCAACAGATGGGTGGACAAAGAAGTACTCCTCCATGTACAGATGGAATATTCGCTAGTGAAAAAAATGAAACAATACCATTTGCAGCGCCATAGATGAGTCTAGACGTAATCACGCCACGGGTAGTCAGTGAGAAAGCAAAATACATATATCCTATGATATCACTTTCAGGAGTTACTTAAAAATTGATACCAATGGAGATATTTCCACAGAGAAAGGCAATCACAGTTTCATTAAAAAACTTATGGTTCACCAAATAGAAAGGGATGAGGATTGGATACATTACCATATTGGGGTTAACAGAGATATACAAACCATGTGAAATATATAACCACCAAAGACGTACGGAAGACCAGGAGAAGACTACTCAACATTGTGTCATAACCTACATGGGAAAAGGATGCGAGGAAGAAAAGATACACGTA
The DNA here is from genome assembly GCF_965194825.1 of Balaenoptera physalus. Lineage (NCBI taxonomy): Eukaryota > Metazoa > Chordata > Mammalia > Artiodactyla > Balaenopteridae > Balaenoptera > Balaenoptera physalus. Next base: position 450,057 of record NW_028126557.1, read on the forward strand.
TATGTGTGAAAGACCCACATCTTGCACACCTAGAGCAAACAAACCAATGTAATCAAATCTGCTGGGATAAAAAATAAAAAGTAAATTACAAATATGAACAAGAAGTAATGAGACATAAAGTTAAAGGGCTTTTTCCTGGCCCATTCCATTCTAATTTACAACCTAGAGCACCACTTCCATTAAGCCTCTGTTTCCCCAGGTACCAAATTTGGTAAAGAAGAAATGCTGCCACCTTGTGGCCGTGTCCTGCAAGAGCAGCTTTAAACTCACAGCTAATGGTTACTTAACATTCACAAGGACTCAGGGCTGTAAAGGACACCTGCCCTAAAAAATTGTGCTGAAGTAGTGAATGGACCAAAAAATTCAAAACAGGCAGATGTTTCAAGAAGAGACTATGAAGAGATATGTATTACTCACGCTCTTTTAAAAAAAAAGGAAAATGGATACAAGCTCAACCTCAGGGTGTGTTAGACCCATGCAATCTAATCTACGAAAAGTTTCAACTTACACCAGTCGACTGACCATCAGCAAAAAGTATACGAACAATAAATGCTGAAGGGGTTTTAGAGAACTGTGTACCCTCTACCTGCTGGTGAGACGTAAAGGGGTAACAGCCAATAATGAGAAAAGAAAGGAGCTGTGTTTAAATGTAAAAATGGAGGTACCATTCAATCCAGCAGGCGCACCATTGGATCTCTCACCTGAGAAGACAAGAATCGAGAAGACACAGGCCGCAAAAGCTGCAGTGCAGCCTTATTCACAATAGCCAAGAGAGTGAAGCAATCAAAATGTCCAACAACAGGTGAATGGATAAAGAAGAAGTGGTCCATGTACACAATGGAATATTAGCCATGGAAAACAACGAACCATTGCTCTTTGAGGCACCACAAATGAGTCTGCAGATAATCATGAAAGATGAGGTAAGTTGGAAAGCAAAAGACCTGTATTCTATGATATCACTTATAGGCGTTCTCTAATAACTGACACAAATGAACATATTTCCACAGAGAAAGACACTCACAGACTTAGAAAATAAAACTATGTTCAACTAAAAGGAAAGGTGGGGGAATGGATAAATTAAGATTACTGTTACTATATGTATACAAACACAAATTATATAAATATCTCAAAAATACCGACCATATAGCAAGGCAGGTCTGCGGAACCCTCTGTAACATTTTACATGGGAAGAGGATCTGTACTTGAATAGACATATATAATGTACAAATGAACCAGATTGTGTTCACCTAGGACAAACAACATTCTAAGCTTTACCCCAATTAAAAAAAAAAATTAAAACCAAGAAGAAATAATGAGATATAAACTTATAGGGCTTTCTCCGTGCACATTCCAATGTAATTTACAACCTAGGAACACGACTTCCAGAAAGGCTCTGCTGCCCTACTACCCAGATTTGGGAATGGAGAAATGCTGCCTGCTTCAGGTCACTTCCCACAACAGGAGCTTTAAAACCATTGCTAAAGGTCACTAAATATTCACAAAACTTGCAGTTCGGTAAATGACACCTGTTCTCAAAAAAGAGTCTCAGGTGGAAAATCGACCAAAAAATTCAAAAGAGGGCAACCTTCCAAGAAGACAATATCAAGAGTTATATTGTATTCCCAATTGTTTCCTTTTTTCAACAGAAAAGCAAACGGCGGTGAAAAATGATGAGTTTTACGAATTTTCAAAGCCATGCAAACCCAAATTACAAAACCCTATCAGCTCACAGCAGCCAGTAGGGCCATTAGCATAAATGCTGCAAACAATAAATGCTGAAGTGATTGTGGAGAAATGTGTACCCTCGATTCTAAGGGGGATGTGGTAAGTGCCACTAATGAAAACACAAAGAAGGTGCTTTGAAAAGGGAAAAACGATGCTACCAGTCAGTCAATCACACCCACTGCTTTGGCTATCACCTGAGAAAATGAGAATCAAAAAGTCACAGGCTGGCAATCCTGCACTCCAACAATATTTACCATAGCCAACACTTGGAAGCAATGAAAATGTCCATCAACCGAGGAATGCACAAAGAAGAAGTGGTCCACGTACACAGTGGAAAATTACTCCAGTAAAAAATAAAATTTAAATTTAAAAATCCAACAAAACTAAGGAGACATCAGGTTGTGTGGGTTTGTCCGGGCACACTCCACTCTAATTTATAACCGAGAAACACCACAGGCCGCAAGGGCTTTTCCCTAGTTACCAGGGTGGGGAACATAGAAAGGCTGCTGCCCTCTGGCAGTTACCTGCAAAAGCAGTTTTAAAGCCTGTGCTAATGGTCATTTCATAGGAATAAGTACTGCAGAAGTGTAAATGAAACCTGCCCTCAAAATGTCTTCAGGGAGGTAATGGCCAAAACATTTCAAAATGTGACACATACTTTAAGAGAACACTTTGAAGAACTAAGGGGAAATCACAGCTTGAAAAATAAAAAGGACATGCCTTAAAGCTCAATTTCAACGGATTATGAGGCACGTGCGAATTCAACCACAAAGAGGTATCAGGTCACACTTTTCAGAATAACCATCAGCAAGAAAACTACAAACAATAAATGCTGAAGGTGTTGTGGAGAAATGCATACCCTCAACTGCAAGTAGGACATAAGTTGGAGAGGGCCACCAACTAGAACAGAATGGGGGTGCCTTAAAAACGTAAACATTGAGCTACCATATGATCCAGCAGGCCCACTCCTCCACCTATAATCTAAGAAGAGAGAATTGGAAAGACACAGGCAGGCAAATCTGCATTGCACAGTATTACAATATCCAAGATATGGAAGTAACCAAAAAGTCCACCAACAGATGGGTGGACAAAGAAGTACTCCTCCATGTACAGATGGAATATTCGCTAGTGAAAAAAATGAAACAATACCATTTGCAGCGCCATAGATGAGTCTAGACGTAATCACGCCACGGGTAGTCAGTGAGAAAGCAAAATACATATATCCTATGATATCACTTTCAGGAGTTACTTAAAAATTGATACCAATGGAGATATTTCCACAGAGAAAGGCAATCACAGTTTCATTAAAAAACTTATGGTTCACCAAATAGAAAGGGATGAGGATTGGATACATTACCATATTGGGGTTAACAGAGATATACAAACCATGTGAAATATATAACCACCAAAGACGTACGGAAGACCAGGAGAAGACTACTCAACATTGTGTCATAACCTACATGGGAAAAGGATGCGAGGAAGAAAAGATACACGTATATGTGTGAAAGACCCACATCTTGCACACCTAGAGCAAACAAACCAATGTAATCAAATCTGCTGGGATAAAAAATAAAAAGTAAATTACAAATATGAACAAGAAGTAATGAGACATAAACTTAAAGGGCTTTTTCCTGGCCCATTCCATTCTAATTTACAACCTAGAGCCCCACTTCCATTAAGCCTCTGTTTCCCCAGGTACCAAATTTGGTAAAGAAGAAATGCTGCCACCTTGTGGCCGTGTCCTGCAAGAGCAGCTTTAAACTCACAGCTAATGGTTACTTAACATTCACAAGGACTCAGGGCTGTAAAGGACACCTGCCCTAAAAAATTGTGCTGAAGTAGTGAATGGACCAAAAAATTCAAAACAGGCAGATGTTTCAAGAAGAGACTATGAAGAGTTATGTATTACTCACGCTCTTTTAAAAAAAAAGGAAAATGGATACAAGCTCAACCTCAGGGTGTGTTAGACCCATGCAATCTAATCTACGAAAAGTTTCAACTTACACCAGTCGACTGACCATCAGCAAAAAGTATACGAACAATAAATGCTGAAGGGGTTTTAGAGAACTGTGTACCCTCTACCTGCTGGTGAGACGTAAAGGGGTAACAGCCAATAATGAGAAAAGAAAGGAGCTGTGTTTAAATGTAAAAATGGAGGTACCATTCAATCCAGCAGGCGCACCATTGGATCTCTCACCTGAGAAGACAAGAATCGAGAAGACACAGGCCGCAAAAGCTGCAGTGCAGCCTTATTCACAATAGCCAAGACAGTGAAGCAATCAAAATGTCCAACAACAGGTGAATGGATAAAGAAGAAGTGGTCCATGTACACAATGGAATATTAGCCATGGAAAACAACGAACCATTGCTCTTTGAGGCACCACAAATGAGTCTGCAGATAATCATGAAAGATGAGGTAAGTTGGAAAGCAAAAGACCTGTATTCTATGATATCACTTATAGGCGTTATCTAATAACTGACACAAATGAACATATTTCCACAGAGAAAGACACTCACAGACTTAGAAAATAAAACTATGTTCAACTAAAAAGAAAGGTGGGGGAATGGATAAATTAAGATTACTGTTACTATATGTATACAAACACAAATTATATAAATATCTCAAAAATACCGACCATATAGCAAGGCAGGTCTGCGGAACCCTCTGTAACATTTTACATTGGAAGAGGATCTGTACTTGAATAGACATATATAATGTACAAATGAACCAGATTGTGTTCACCTAGGACAAACAACATTCTAAGCTTTACCCCAATTAAAAAAAAAAATTAAAACCAAGAAGAAATAATGAGATATAAACTTATAGGGCTTTCTCCGTGCACATTCCAATGTAATTTACAACCTAGGAACACGACTTCCAGAAAGGCTCTGCTGCCCTACTACCCAGATTTGGGAATGGAGAAATGCTGCCTGCTTCAGGTCACTTCCCACAACAGGAGCTTTAAAACCATTGCTAAAGGTCACTAAATATTCACAAAACTTGCAGTTCGGTAAATGACACCTGTTCTCAAAAAAGAGTCTCAGGTGGAAAATCGACCAAAAAATTCAAAAGAGGGCAACCTTCCAAGAAGACAATATCAAGAGTTATATTGTATTCCCAATTGTTTCCTTTTTTCAACAGAAAAGCAAACGGCGGTGAAAAATGATGAGTTTTACGAATTTTCAAAGCCATGCAAACCCAAATTACAAAACCCTATCAGCTCACAGCAGCCAGTAGGGCCATTAGCATAAATGCTGCAAACAATAAATGCTGAAGTGATTGTGGAGAAATGTGTACCCTCGATTCTAAGGGGGATGTGGTAAGTGCCACTAATGAAAACACAAAGAAGGTGCTTTGAAAAGGGAAAAACGATGCTACCAGTCAGTCAATCACACCCACTGCTTTGGCTATCACCTGAGAAAATGAGAATCAAAAAGTCACAGGCTGGCAATCCTGCACTCCAACAATATTTACCATAGCCAACACTTGGAAGCAATGAAAATGTCCATCAACCGAGGAATGCACAAAGAAGAAGTGGTCCACGTACACAGTGGAAAATTACTCCAGTAAAAAATAAAATTTAAATTTAAAAATCCAACAAAACTAAGGAGACATCAGGTTGTGTGGGTTTGTCCGGGCACACTCCACTCTAATTTATAACCGAGAAACACCACAGGCCGCAAGGGCTTTTCCCTCGTTACCAGGGTGGGGAACATAGAAAGGCTGCTGCCCTCTGGCAGTTACCTGCAAAAGCAGTTTTAAAGCCTGTGCTAATGGTCATTTCATAGGAATAAGTACTGCAGAAGTGTAAATGAAACCTGCCCTCAAAATGTCTTCAGGGAGGTAATGGCCAAAACATTTAAAATGTGACACATACTTTAAGAGAACACTTTGAAGAACTAAGGGGAAATCACAGCTTGAAAAATAAAAAGGACATGCCTTAAAGCTCAATTTCAACGGATTATGAGGCACGTGCGAATTCAACCACAAAGAGGTATCAGGTCACACTTTTCAGAATAACCATCAGCAAGAAAACTAAAAACAATAAATGCTGAAGGTGTTGTGGAGAAATGCATACCCTCAACTGCAAGTAGGACATAAGTTGGAAAGGGCCACCAACTAGAACAGAATGGGGGTGCCTTAAAAACGTAAACATTGAGCTACCATATGATCCAGCAGGCCCACTCCTCCACCTATAATCTAAGAAGAGAGAATTGGAAAGACACAGGCAGGCATATCTGCCTTGCACAGTATTACAATAGCCAAGATATGGAAGTAACCAAAAAGTCCACCAACAGATGGGTGGACAAAGAAGTACTCCTCCATGTACAGATGGAATATTCGCTAGTGAAAAAAATGAAACAATACCATTTGCAGCGCCATAGATGAGTCTAGACGTAATCACGCCACGGGTAGTCAGTGAGAAAGCAAAATACATATATCCTATGATATCACTTTCAGGAGTTACTTAAAAATTGATACCAATGGAGATATTTCCACAGAGAAAGGCAATCACAGTTTCATTAAAAAACTTATGGTTCACCAAATAGAAAGGGATGAGGATTGGATACATTACCATATTGGGGTTAACAGAGATATACAAACCATGTGAAATATATAACCACCAAAGACGTACGGAAGACCAGGAGAAGACTACTCAACATTGTGTCATAACCTACATGGGAAAAGGATGCGAGGAAGAAAAGATACACGTATATGTGTGAAAGACCCACATCTTGCACACCTAGAGCAAACAAACCAATGTAATCAAATCTGCTGGGATAAAAAATAAAAAGTAAATTACAAATATGAACAAGAAGTAATGAGACATAAAGTTAAAGGGCTTTTTCCTGGCCCATTCCATTCTAATTTACAACCTAGAGCACCACTTCCATTAAGCCTCTGTTTCCCCAGGTACCAAATTTGGTAAAGAAGAAATGCTGCCACCTTGTGGCCGTGTCCTGCAAGAGCAGCTTTAAACTCACAGCTAATGGTTACTTAACATTCACAAGGACTCAGGGCTGTAAAGGACACCTGCCCTAAAAAATTGTGCTGAAGTAGTGAATGGACCAAAAAATTCAAAACAGGCAGATGTTTCAAGAAGAGACTATGAAGAGATATGTATTACTCACGCTCTTTTAAAAAAAAAGGAAAATGGATACAAGCTCAACCTCAGGGTGTGTTAGACCCATGCAATCTAATCTACGAAAAGTTTCAACTTACACCAGTCGACTGACCATCAGCAAAAAGTATACGAACAATAAATGCTGAAGGGGTTTTAGAGAACTGTGTACCCTCTACCTGCTGGTGAGACGTAAAGGGGTAACAGCCAATAATGAGAAAAGAAAGGAGCTGTGTTTAAATGTAAAAATGGAGGTACCATTCAATCCAGCAGGCGCACCATTGGATCTCTCACCTGAGAAGACAAGAATCGAGAAGACACAGGCCGCAAAAGCTGCAGTGCAGCCTTATTCACAATAGCCAAGAGAGTGAAGCAATCAAAATGTCCAACAACAGGTGAATGGATAAAGAAGAAGTGGTCCATGTACACAATGGAATATTAGCCATGGAAAACAACGAACCATTGCTCTTTGAGGCACCACAAATGAGTCTGCAGATAATCATGAAAGATGAGGTAAGTTGGAAAGCAAAAGACCTGTATTCTATGATATCACTTATAGGCGTTCTCTAATAACTGACACAAATGAACATATTTCCACAGAGAAAGACACTCACAGACTTAGAAAATAAAACTATGTTCAACTAAAAGGAAAGGTGGGGGAATGGATAAATTAAGATTACTGTTACTATATGTATACAAACACAAATTATATAAATATCTCAAAAATACCGACCATATAGCAAGGCAGGTCTGCGGAACCCTCTGTAACATTTTACATGGGAAGAGGATCTGTACTTGAATAGACATATATAATGTACAAATGAACCAGATTGTGTTCACCTAGGACAAACAACATTCTAAGCTTTACCCCAATTAAAAAAAAAAATTAAAACCAAGAAGAAATAATGAGATATAAACTTATAGGGCTTTCTCCGTGCACATTCCAATGTAATTTACAACCTAGGAACACGACTTCCAGAAAGGCTCTGCTGCCCTACTACCCAGATTTGGGAATGGAGAAATGCTGCCTGCTTCAGGTCACTTCCCACAACAGGAGCTTTAAAACCATTGCTAAAGGTCACTAAATATTCACAAAACTTGCAGTTCGGTAAATGACACCTGTTCTCTAAAAAGAGTCTCAGTTGGAAAATCGACCAAAAAATTCAAAAGAGGGCAACCTTCCAAGAAGACAATATCAAGAGTTATATTGTATTCCCAATTGTTTCCTTTTTTCAACAGAAAAGCAAACGGCGGTGAAAAATGATGAGTTTTACGAATTTTCAAAGCCATGCAAACCCAAATTACAAAACCCTATCAGCTCACAGCAGCCAGTAGGGCCATTAGCATAAATGCTGCAAACAATAAATGCTGAAGTGATTGTGGAGAAATGTGTACCCTCGATTCTAAGGGGGATGTGGTAAGTGCCACTAATGAAAACACAAAGAAGGTGCTTTGAAAAGGGAAAAACGATGCTACCAGTCAGTCAATCACACCCACTGCTTTGGCTATCACCTGAGAAAATGAGAATCAAAAAGTCACAGGCTGGCAATCCTGCACTCCAACAATATTTACCATAGCCAACACTTGGAAGCAATGAAAATGTCCATCAACCGAGGAATGCACAAAGAAGAAGTGGTCCACGTACACAGTGGAAAATTACTCCAGTAAAAAAAAAAAATTAAATTTAAAAATCCAACAAAACTAAGGAGACATCAGGTTGTGTGGGTTTGTCCGGGCACACTCCACTCTAATTTATAACCGAGAAAAACCACAGGCCGCAAGGGCTTTTCCCTAGTTACCAGGGTGGGGAACATAGAAAGGCTGCTGCCCTCTGGCAGTTACCTGCAAAAGCAGTTTTAAAGCCTGTGCTAATGGTCACTTCATAGGAATAAGTACTGCAGAAGTGTAAATGAAACCTGCCCTCAAAATGTCTTCAGGGAGGTAATGGCCAAAACATTTCAAAATGTGACACATACTTTAAGAGAACACTTTGAAGAACTAAGGGGAAATCACAGCTTGAAAAATAAAAAGGACATGCCTTAAAGCTCAATTTCAACGGATTATGAGGCACGTGCGAATTCAACCACAAAGAGGTATCAGGTCACACTTTTCAGAATAACCATCAGCAAGAAAACTACAAACAATAAATGCTGAAGGTGTTGTGGAGAAATGCATACCCTCAACTGCAAGTAGGACATAAGTTGGAGAGGGCCACCAACTAGAACAGAATGGGGGTGCCTTAAAAACGTAAACATTGAGCTACCATATGATCCAGCAGGCCCACTCCTCCACCTATAATCTAAGAAGAGAGAATTGGAAAGACACAGGCAGGCAAATCTGCATTGCACAGTATTACAATATCCAAGATATGGAAGTAACCAAAAAGTCCACCAACAGATGGGTGGACAAAGAAGTACTCCTCCATGTACAGATGGAATATTCGCTAGTGAAAAAAATGAAACAATACCATTTGCAGCGCCATAGATGAGTCTAGACGTAATCACGCCACGGGTAGTCAGTGAGAAAGCAAAATACATATATCCTATGATATCACTTTCAGGAGTTACTTAAAAATTGATACCAATGGAGATATTTCCACAGAGAAAGGCAATCACAGTTTCATTAAAAAACTTATGGTTCACCAAATAGAAAGGGATGAGGATTGGATACATTACCATATTGGGGTTAACAGAGATATACAAACCATGTGAAATATATAACGACCAAAGACGTACGGAAGACCAGGAGAAGACTACTCAACATTGTGTCATAACCTACATGGGAAAAGGATGCGAGGAAGAAAAGATACACGTATATGTGTGAAAGACCCACATCTTGCACACCTAGAGCAAACAAACCAATGTAATCAAATCTGCTGGGATAAAAAATAAAAAGTAAATTACAAATATGAACAAGAAGTAATGAGACATAAACTTAAAGGGCTTTTTCCTGGCCCATTCCATTCTAATTTACAACCTAGAGCACCACTTCCATTAAGCCTCTGTTTCCCCAGGTACCAAATTTGGTAAAGAAGAAATGCTGCCACCTTGTGGCCGTGTCCTGCAAGAGCAGCTTTAAACTCACAGCTAATGGTTACTTAACATTCACAAGGACTCAGGGCTGTAAAGGACACGTGCCCTAAAAAATTGTGCTGAAGTAGTGAATGGACCAAAAAATTCAAAACAGGCAGATGTTTCAAGAAGAGACTATGAAGAGATATGTATTACTCACGCTCTTTTAAAAAAAAAGGAAAATGGATACAAGCTCAACCTCAGGGTGTGTTAGACCCATGCAATCTAATCTACGAAAAGTTTCAACTTACGCCAGTCGACTGACCATCAGCAAAAAGTATACGAACAATAAATGCTGAAGGGGTTTTAGAGAACTGTGTACCCTCTACCTGCTGGTGAGACGTAAAGGGGTAAGAGCCAATAATGAGAAAAGAAAGGAGCTGTGTTTAAAAGTAAAAATGGAGGTACCATTCAATCCAGCAGGCGCACCATTGGATCTCTCACCTGAGAAGACAAGAATCGAGAAGACACAGGCCGCAAAAGCTGCAGTGCAGCCTTATTCACAATAGCCAAGACAGTGAAGCAATCAAAATGTCCAACAACAGGTGAATGGATAAAGAAGAAGTGGTCCATGTACACAATGGAATATTAGCCATGGAAAACAACGAACCATTGCTCTTTGAGGCACCACAAATGAGTCTGCAGATAATCATGAAAGATGAGGTAAGTTGGAAAGCAAAAGACCTGTATTCTATGATATCACTTATAGGCGTTCTCTAATAACTGACACAAATGAACATATTTCCACAGAGAAAGACACTCACAGACTTAGAAAATAAAACTATGTTCAACTAAAAGGAAAGGTGGGGGAATGGATAAATTAAGATTACTGTTACTATATGTATACAAACACAAATTATATAAATATCTCAAAAATACCGACCATATAGCAAGGCAGGTCTGCGGAACCCTCTGTAACATTTTACATGGGAAGAGGATCTGTACTTGAATAGACATATATAATGTACAAATGAACCAGATTGTGTTCACCTAGGACAAACAACATTCTAAGCTTTACCCCAATTAAAAAAAAAAATTAAAACCAAGAAGAAATAATGAGATATAAACTTATAGGGCTTTCTCCGTGCACATTCCAATGTAATTTACAACCTAGGAACACGACTTCCAGAAAGGCTCTGCTGCCCTACTACCCAGATTTGGGAATGGAGAAATGCTGCCTGCTTCAGGTCACTTCCCACAACAGGAGCTTTAAAACCATTGCTAAAGGTCACTAAATATTCACAAAACTTGCAGTTCGGTAAATGACACCTGTTCTCAAAAAAGAGTCTCAGGTGGAAAATCGACCAAAAAATTCAAAAGAGGGCAACCTTCCAAGAAGACAATATCAAGAGTTATATTGTATTCCCAATTGTTTCCTTTTTTCAACAGAAAAGCAAACGGCGGTGAAAAATGATGAGTTTTACGAATTTTCAAAGCCATGCAAACCCAAATTACAAAACCCTATCAGCTCACAGCAGCCAGTAGGGCCATTAGCATAAATGCTGCAAACAATAAATGCTGAAGTGATTGTGGAGAAATGTGTACCCTCGATTCTAAGGGGGATGTGGTAAGTGCCACTAATGAAAACACAAAGAAGGTGCTTTGAAAAGGGAAAAACGATGCTACCAGTCAGTCAATCACACCCACTGCTTTGGCTATCACCTGAGAAAATGAGAATCAAAAAGTCACAGGCTGGCAATCCTGCACTCCAACAATATTTACCATAGCCAACACTTGGAAGCAATGAAAATGTCCATCAACCGAGGAATGCACAAAGAAGAAGTGGTCCACGTACACAGTGGAAAATTACTCCAGTAAAAAATAAAATTTAAATTTAAAAATCCAACAAAACTAAGGAGACATCAGGTTGTGTGGGTTTGTCCGGGCACACTCCACTCTAATTTATAACCGAGAAACACCACAGGCCGCAAGGGCTTTTCCCTAGTTACCAGGGTGGGGAACATAGAAAGGCTGCTGCCCTCTGGCAGTTACCTGCAAAAGCAGTTTTAAAGCCTGTGCTAATGGTCATTTCATAGGAATAAGTACTGCAGAAGTGTAAATGAAACCTGCCCTCAAAATGTCTTCAGGGAGGTAATGGCCAAAACATTTCAAAATGTGACACATACTTTAAGAGAACACTTTGAAGAACTAAGGGGAAATCACAGCTTGAAAAATAAAAAGGACATGCCTTAAAGCTCAATTTCAACGGATTATGAGGCACGTGCGAATTCAACCACAAAGAGGTATCAGGTCACACTTTTCAGAATAACCATCAGCAAGAAAACTACAAACAATAAATGCTGAAGGTGTTGTGGAGAAATGCATACCCTCAACTGCAAGTAGGACATAAGTTGGAGAGGGCCACCAACTAGAACAGAATGGGGGTGCCTTAAAAACGTAAACATTGAGCTACCATATGATCCAGCAGGCCCACTCCTCCACCTATAATCTAAGAAGAGAGAATTGGAAAGACACAGGCAGGCAAATCTGCATTGCACAGTATTACAATATCCAAGATATGGAAGTAACCAAAAAGTCCACCAACAGATGGGTGGACAAAGAAGTACTCCTCCATGTACAGATGGAATATTCGCTAGTGAAAAAAATGAAACAATACCATTTGCAGCACCATAGATGAGTCTAGACGTAATCACGCCACGGGTAGTCAGTGAGAAAGCAAAATACATATATCCTATGATATCACTTTCAGGAGTTACTTAAAAATTGATACCAATGGAGATATTTCCACAGAGAAAGGCAATCACAGTTTCATTAAAAAACTTATGGTTCACCAAATAGAAAGGGATGAGGATTGGATACATTACCATATTGGGGTTAACAGAGATATACAAACCATGTGAAATATATAACCACCAAAGACGTACGGAAGACCAGGAGAAGACTACTCAACATTGTGTCATAACCTACATGGGAAAAGGATGCGAGGAAGAAAAGATACACGTATATGTGTGAAAGACCCACATCTTGCACACCTAGAGCAAACAAACCAATGTAATCAAATCTGCTGGGATAAAAAATAAAAAGTAAATTACAAATATGAACAAGAAGTAATGAGACATAAACTTAAAGGGCTTTTTCCTGGCCCATTCCATTCTAATTTACAACCTAGAGCACCACTTCCATTAAGCCTCTGTTTCCCCAGGTACCAAATTTGGTAAAGAAGAAATGCTGCCACCTTGTGGCCGTGTCCTGCTAGAGCAGCTTTAAACTCACAGCTAATGGTTACTTAACATTCACAAGGACTCAGGGCTGTAAAGGACACCTGCCCTAAAAAATTGTGCTGAAGTAGTGAATGGACAAAAAAATTCAAAACAGGCAGATGTTTCAAGAAGAGACTATGAAGAGTTATGTATTACTCACGCTCTTTTAAAAAAAAAGGAAAATGGATACAAGCTCAACCTCAGGGTGTGTTAGACCCATGCAATCTAATCTACGAAAAGTTTCAACTTACACCAGTCGACTGACCATCAGCAAAAAGTATACGAACAATAAATGCTGAAGGGGTTTTAGAGAACTGTGTACCCTCTACCTGCTGGTGAGACGTAAAGGGGTAACAGCCAATAATGAGAAAAGAAAGGAGCTGTGTTTAAATGTAAAAATGGAGGTACCATTCAATCCAGCAGGCGCACCATTGGATCTCTCACCTGAGAAGACAAGAATCGAGAAGACAGGCCGCAAAAGCTGCAGTGCAGCCTTATTCACAATAGCCAAGACAGTGAAGCAATCAAAATGTCCAACAACAGGTGAATGGATAAAGAAGAAGTGGTCCATGTACACAATGGAATATTAGCCATGGAAAACAACGAACCATTGCTCTTTGAGGCACCACAAATGAGTCTGCAGATAATCATGAAAGATGAGGTAAGTTGGAAAGCAAAAGACCTGTATTCTATGATATCACTTATAGGCGTTATCTAATAACTGACACAAATGAACATATTTCCACAGAGAAAGACACTCACAGACTTAGAAAATAAAACTATGTTCAACTAAAAGGAAAGGTGGGGGAATGGATAAATTAAGATTACTGTTACTATATGTATACAAACACAAATTATATAAATATCTCAAAAATACCGACCATATAGCAAGGCAGGTCTGCGGAACCCTCTGTAACATTTTACATGGGAAGAGGATCTGTACTTGAATAGACATATATAATGTACAAATGAACCAGATTGTGTTCACCTAGGACAAACAACATTCTAAGCTTTACCCCAATTAAAAAAAAAAATTAAAACCAAGAAGAAATAATGAGATATAAACTTATAGGGCTTTCTCCGTGCACATTCCAATGTAATTTACAACCTAGGAACACGACTTCCAGAAAGGCTCTGCTGCCCTACTAACCAGATTTGGGAATGGAGAAATGCTGCCTGCTTCAGGTCACTTCCCACAACAGGAGCTTTAAAACCATTGCTAAAGGTCACTAAATATTCACAAAACTTGCAGTTCGGTAAATGACACCTGTTCTCTAAAAAGAGTCTCAGTTGGAAAATCGACCAAAAAATTCAAAAGAGGGCAACCTTCCAAGAAGACAATATCAAGAGTTATATTGTATTCCCAATTGTTTCCTTTTTTCAACAGAAAAGCAAACGGCGGTGAAAAATGATGAGTTTTACGAATTTTCAAAGCCATGCAAACCCAAATTACAAAACCCTATCAGCTCACAGCAGCCAGTAGGGCCATTAGCATAAATGCTGCAAACAATAAATGCTGAAGTGATTGTGGAGAAATGTGTACCCTCGATTCTAAGGGGGATGTGGTAAGTGCCACTAATGAAAACACAAAGAAGGTGCTTTGAAAAGGGAAAAACGATGCTACCAGTCAGTCAATCACACCCACTGCTTTGGCTATCACCTGAGAAAATGAGAATCAAAAAGTCACAGGCTGGCAATCCTGCACTCCAACAATATTTACCATAGCCAACACTTGGAAGCAATGAAAATGTCCATCAACCGAGGAATGCACAAAGAAGAAGTGGTCCACGTACACAGTGGAAAATTACTCCAGTAAAAAATAAAAATTAAATTTAAAAATCCAACAAAACTAAGGAGACATCAGGTTGTGTGGGTTTGTCCGGGCACACTCCACTCTAATTTATAACCGAGAAACACCACAGGCCGCAAGGGCTTTTCCCTAGTTACCAGGGTGGGGAACATAGAAAGGCTGCTGCCCTCTGGCAGTTACCTGCAAAAGCAGTTTTAAAGCCTGTGCTAATGGTCATTTCATAGGAATAAGTACTGCAGAAGTGTAAATGAAACCTGCCCTCAAAATGTCTTCAGGGAGGTAATGGCCAAAACATTTCAAAATGTGACACATACTTTAAGAGAACACTTTGAAGAACTAAGGGGAAATCACAGCTTGAAAAATAAAAAGGACATGCCTTAAAGCTCAATTTCAACGGATTATGAGGCACGTGCGAATTCAACCACAAAGAGGTATCAGGTCACACTTTTCAGAATAACCATCAGCAAGAAAACTACAAACAATAAATGCTGAAGGTGTTGTGGAGAAATGCATACCCTCAACTGCAAGTAGGACATAAGTTGGAAAGGGCCACCAACTAGAACAGAATGGGGGTGCCTTAAAAACGTAAACATTGAGCTACCATATGATCCAGCAGGCCCACTCCTCCACCTATAATCTAAGAAGAGAGAATTGGAAAGACACAGGCAGGCAAATCTGCATTGCACAGTATTACAATATCCAAGATATGGAAGTAACCAAAAAGTCCACCAACAGATGGGTGGACAAAGAAGTACTCCTCCATGTACAGATGGAATATTCGCTAGTGAAAAAAATGAAACAATACCATTTGCAGCGCCATAGATGAGTCTAGACGTAATCACGCCACGGGTAGTCAGTGAGAAAGCAAAATACATATATCCTATGATATCACTTTCAGGAGTTACTTAAAAATTGATACCAATGGAGATATTTCCACAGAGAAAGGCAATCACAGTTTCATTAAAAAACTTATGGTTCACCAAATAGAAAGGGATGAGGATTGGATACATTACCATATTGGGGTTAACAGAGATATACAAACCATGTGAAATATATAACCACCAAAGACGTACGGAAGACCAGGAGAAGACTACTCAACATTGTGTCATAACCTACATGGGAAAAGGATGCGAGGAAGAAAAGATACACGTATATGTGTGAAAGACCCACATCTTGCACACCTAGAGCAAACAAACCAATGTAATCAAATCTGCTGGGATAAAAAATAAAAAGTAAATTACAAATATGAACAAGAAGTAATGAGACATAAACTTAAAGGGCTTTTTCCTGGCCCATTCCATTCTAATTTACAACCTAGAGCACCACTTCCATTAAGCCTCTGTTTCCCCAGGTACCAAATTTGGTAAAGAAGAAATGCTGCCACCTTGTGGCCGTGTCCTGCAAGAGCAGCTTTAAACTCACAGCTAATGGTTACTTAACATTCACAAGGACTCAGGGCTGTAAAGGACACGTGCCCTAAAAAATTGTGCTGAAGTAGTGAATGGACCAAAAAATTCAAAACAGGCAGATGTTTCAAGAAGAGACTATGAAGAGATATGTATTACTCACGCTCTTTTAAAAAAAAAGGAAAATGGATACAAGCTCAACCTCAGGGTGTGTTAGACCCATGCAATCTAATCTACGAAAAGTTTCAACTTACGCCAGTCGACTGACCATCAGCAAAAAGTATACGAACAATAAATGCTGAAGGGGTTTTAGAGAACTGTGTACCCTCTACCTGCTGGTGAGACGTAAAGGGGTAAGAGCCAATAATGAGAAAAGAAAGGAGCTGTGTTTAAAAGTAAAAATGGAGGTACCATTCAATCCAGCAGGCGCACCATTGGATCTCTCACCTGAGAAGACAAGAATCGAGAAGACACAGGCCGCAAAAGCTGCAGTGCAGCCTTATTCACAATAGACAAGACAGTGAAGCAATCAAAATGTCCAACAACAGGTGAATGGATAAAGAAGAAGTGGTCCATGTACACAATGGAATATTAGCCATGGAAAACAACGAACCATTGCTCTTTGAGGCACCACAAATGAGTCTGCAGATAATCATGAAAGATGAGGTAAGTTGGAAAGCAAAAGACCTGTATTCTATGATATCACTTATAGGCGTTATCTAATAACTGACACAAATGAACATATTTCCACAGAGAAAGACACTCACAGACTTAGAAAATAAAACTATGTTCAACTAAAAGGAAAGGTGGGGGAATGGATAAATTAAGATTACTGTTACTATATGTATACAAACACAAATTATATAAATATCTCAAAAATACCGACCATATAGCAAGGCAGGTCTGCGGAACCCTCTGTAACATTTTACATGGGAAGAGGATCTGTACTTGAATAGACATATATAATGTACAAATGAACCAGATTGTGTTCACCTAGGACAAACAACATTCTAAGCTTTACCCCAATTAAAAAAAAAAATTAAAACCAAGAAGAAATAATGAGATATAAACTTATAGGGCTTTCTCCGTGCACATTCCAATGTAATTTACAACCTAGGAACACGACTTCCAGAAAGGCTCTGCTGCCCTACTAACCAGATTTGGGAATGGAGAAATGCTGCCTGCTTCAGGTCACTTCCCACAACAGGAGCTTTAAAACCATTGCTAAAGTCACTAAATATTCACAAAACTTGCAGTTCGGTAAATGACACCTGTTCTCTAAAAAGAGTCTCAGTTGGAAAATCGACCAAAAAATTCAAAAGAGGGCAACCTTCCAAGAAGACAATATCAAGAGTTATATTGTATTCCCAATTGTTTCCTTTTTTCAACAGAAAAGCAAACGGCGGTGAAAAATGATGAGTTTTACGAATTTTCAAAGCCATGCAAACCCAAATTACAAAACCCTATCAGCTCACAGCAGCCAGTAGGGCCATTAGCATAAATGCTGCAAACAATAAATGCTGAAGTGATTGTGGAGAAATGTGTACCCTCGATTCTAAGGGGGATGTGGTAAGTGCCACTAATGAAAACACAAAGAAGGTGCTTTGAAAAGGGAAAAACGATGCTACCAGTCAGTCAATCACACCCACTGCTTTGGCTATCACCTGAGAAAATGAGAATCAAAAAGTCACAGGCTGGCAATCCTGCACTCCAACAATATTTACCATAGCCAACACTTGGAAGCAATGAAAATGTCCATCAACCGAGGAATGCACAAAGAAGAAGTGGTCCACGTACACAGTGGAAAATTACTCCAGTAAAAAATAAAAATTAAATTTAAAAATCCAACAAAACTAAGGAGACATCAGCTTGTGTGGGTTTGTCCGGGCACACTCCACTCTAATTTATAACCGAGAAACACCACAGGCCGCAAGGGCTTTTCCCTAGTTACCAGGGTGGGGAACATAGAAAGGCTGCTGCCCTCTGGCAGTTACCTGCAAAAGCAGTTTTAAAGCCTGTGCTAATGGTCATTTCATAGGAATAAGTACTGCAGAAGTGTAAATGAAACCTGCCCTCAAAATGTCTTCAGGGAGGTAATGGCCAAAACATTTCAAAATGTGACACATACTTTAAGAGAACACTTTGAAGAACTAAGGGGAAATCACAGCTTGAAAAATAAAAAGGACATGCCTTAAAGCTCAATTTCAACGGATTATGAGGCACGTGCGAATTCAACCACAAAGAGGTATCAGGTCACACTTTTCAGAATAACCATCAGCAAGAAAACTACAAACAATAAATGCTGAAGGTGTTGTGGAGAAATGCATACCCTCAACTGCAAGTAGGACATAAGTTGGAAAGGGCCACCAACTAGAACAGAATGGGGGTGCCTTAAAAACGTAAACATTGAGCTACCATATGATCCAGCAGGCCCACTCCTCCACCTATAATCTAAGAAGAGAGAATTGGAAAGACACAGGCAGGCAAATCTGCATTGCACAGTATTACAATATCCAAGATATGGAAGTAACCAAAAAGTCCACCAACAGATGGGTAGACAAAGAAGTACTCCTCCATGTACAGATGGAATATTCGCTAGTGAAAAAAATGAAACAATACCATTTGCAGCGCCATAGATGAGTCTAGACGTAATCACGCCACGGGTAGTCAGTGAGAAAGCAAAATACATATATCCTATGATATCACTTTCAGGAGTTACTTAAAAATTGATACCAATGGAGATATTTCCACAGAGAAAGGCAATCACAGTTTCATTAAAAAACTTATGGTTCACCAAATAGAAAGGGATGAGGATTGGATACATTACCATATTGGGGTTAACAGAGATATACAAACCATGTGAAATATATAACCACCAAAGACGTACGGAAGACCAGGAGAAGACTACTCAACATTGTGTCATAACCTACATGGGAAAAGGATGCGAGGAAGAAAAGATACACGTATATGTGTGAAAGACCCACATCTTGCACACCTAGAGCAAACAAACCAATGTAATCAAATCTGCTGGGATAAAAAATAAAAAGTAAATTACAAATATGAACAAGAAGTAATGAGACATAAACTTAAAGGGCTTTTTCCTGGCCCATTCCATTCTAATTTACAACCTAGAGCACCACTTCCATTAAGCCTCTGTTTCCCCAGGTACCAAATTTGGTAAAGAAGAAATGCTGCCACCTTGTGGCCGTGTCCTGCAAGAGCAGCTTTAAACTCACAGCTAATGGTTACTTAACATTCACAAGGACTCAGGGCTGTAAAGGACACGTGCCCTAAAAAATTGTGCTGAAGTAGTGAATGGACCAAAAAATTCAAAACAGGCAGATGTTTCAAGAAGAGACTATGAAGAGATATGTATTACTCACGCTCTTTTAAAAAAAAAGGAAAATGGATACAAGCTCAACCTCAGGGTGTGTTAGACCCATGCAATCTAATCTACGAAAAGTTTCAACTTACGCCAGTCGACTGACCATCAGCAAAAAGTATACGAACAATAAATGCTGAAGGGGTTTTAGAGAACTGTGTACCCTCTACCTGCTGGTGAGACGTAAAGGGGTAAGAGCCAATAATGAGAAAAGAAAGGAGCTGTGTTTAAAAGTAAAAATGGAGGTACCATTCAATCCAGCAGGCGCACCATTGGATCTCTCACCTGAGAAGACAAGAATCGAGAAGACACAGGCCGCAAAAGCTGCAGTGCAGCCTTATTCACAATAGACAAGACAGTGAAGCAATCAAAATGTCCAACAACAGGTGAATGGATAAAGAAGAAGTGGTCCATGTACACAATGGAATATTAGCCATGGAAAACAACGAACCATTGCTCTTTGAGGCACCACAAATGAGTCTGCAGATAATCATGAAAGATGAGGTAAGTTGGAAAGCAAAAGACCTGTATTCTATGATATCACTTATAGGCGTTATCTAATAACTGACACAAATGAACATATTTCCACAGAGAAAGACACTCACAGACTTAGAAAATAAAACTATGCTCAACTGAAAGGAAAGGTGGGGGAATGGATAAATTAAGATTACTGTTACTATATGTATACAAACACAAATTATATAAATATCTCAAAAATACCGACCATATAGCAAGGGAGGTCTGCGGAACCCTCTGTAACATTTTACATGGGAAGAGGATCTGTACTTGAATAGACATATATAATGTACAAATGAACCAGATTGTGTTCACCTAGGACAAACAACATTCTAAGCTTTACCCCAATTAAAAAAAAAATTAAAACCAAGAAGAAATAATGAGATATAAACTTATAGGGCTTTCTCCGTGCACATTCCAATGTAATTTACAACCTAGGAACACGACTTCCAGAAAGGCTCTGCTGCCCTACTACCCAGATTTGGGAATGGAGAAATGCTGCCTGCTTCAGGTCACTTCCCACAACAGGAGCTTTAAAACCATTGCTAAAGGTCACTAAATATTCACAAAACTTGCAGTTCGGTAAATGACACCTGCTCTCTAAAAAGAGTCTCAGGTGGAAAATCGACCAAAAAATTCAAAAGAGGGCAACCTTCCAAGAAGACAATATCAAGAGATATATTGTACTCCCAATTGTTTCCTTTTTTCAACAGAAAAGAAAACGGCGGTGAAAAATGATGAGTTTTACGAATTTTCAAAGCCATGCAAACCCAAATTACAAAACCCTATCAGCTCACAGCAGCCAGCAGGGCCATTAGCATAAATGCTGCAAACAATAGATACTGAAGCGATTGTGGAGAAATGTGTACCCTCGATTCTAAGGGGGACGTGGTAAGTGCCACTAATGAAAACACAAAGAAGGTGCTTTGAAAAGGGAAAAACGATGCTACCAGTCAGTCAATCACACCCACTGCTGGGGCTATCACCTGAGAAAATGAGAATCAAAAAGTCACAGGCTGGCTATCCTGCACTCCAACAATATTTACCATAGCCAACACTTGGAAGCAATGAAAATGTCCATCAACCGAGGAATGCACAAAGAAGAAGTGGTCCACGTACACAGTGGAAAATTACTCCAATAAAAAATAAAAATTAAATTTAAAAATCCAACAAAACTAAGGAGACATCAGCTTGTGTGGGTTTGTCCGGGCACACTCCACTCTAATTTATAACCGAGAAACACCACAGGCCGCAAGGGCTTTTCCCTCGTTACCAGGGTGGGGAACATAGAAAGGCTGCTGCCCTCTGGCAGTTACCTGCAAAAGCAGTTTTAAAGCCTGTGCTAATGGTCATTTCATAGGAATAAGTACTGCAGAAGTGTAAATGAAACCTGCCCTCAAAATGTCTTCAGGGAGGTAATGGCCAAAACATTTAAAATGTGACACATACTTTAAGAGAACACTTTGAAGAACTAAGGGGAAATCACAGCTTGAAAAATAAAAAGGACATGCCTTAAAGCTCAATTTCAACGGATTATGAGGCACGTGCGAATTCAACCACAAAGAGGTATCAGGTCACACTTTTCAGAATAACCATCAGCAAGAAAACTAAAAACAATAAATGCTGAAGGTGTTGTGGAGAAATGCATACCCTCAACTGCAAGTAGGACATAAGTTGGAAAGGGCCACCAACTAGAACAGAATGGGGGTGCCTTAAAAACGTAAACATTGAGCTACCATATGATCCAGCAGGCCCACTCCTCCACCTATAATCTAAGAAGAGAGAATTGGAAAGACACAGGCAGGCATATCTGCCTTGCACAGTATTACAATAGCCAAGATATGGAAGTAACCAAAAAGTCCACCAACAGATGGGTGGACAAAGAAGTACTCCTCCATGTACAGATGGAATATTCGCTAGTGAAAAAAATGAAACAATACCATTTGCAGCGCCATAGATGAGTCTAGACGTAATCACGCCACGGGTAGTCAGTGAGAAAGCAAAATACATATATCCTATGATATCACTTTCAGGAGTTACTTAAAAATTGATACCAATGGAGATATTTCCACAGAGAAAGGCAATCACAGTTTCATTAAAAAACTTATGGTTCACCAAATAGAAAGGGATGAGGATTGGATACATTACCATATTGGGGTTAACAGAGATATACAAACCATGTGAAATATATAACCACCAAAGACGTACGGAAGACCAGGAGAAGACTACTCAACATTGTGTCATAACCTACATGGGAAAAGGATGCGAGGAAGAAAAGATACACGTATATGTGTGAAAGACCCACATCTTGCACACCTAGAGCAAACAAACCAATGTAATCAAATCTGCTGGGATAAAAAATAAAAAGTAAATTACAAATATGAACAAGAAGTAATGAGACATAAAGTTAAAGGGCTTTTTCCTGGCCCATTCCATTCTAATTTACAACCTAGAGCCCCACTTCCATTAAGCCTCTGTTTCCCCAGGTACCAAATTTGGTAAAGAAGAAATGCTGCCACCTTGTGGCCGTGTCCTGCAAGAGCAGCTTTAAACTCACAGCTAATGGTTACTTAACATTCACAAGGACTCAGGGCTGTAAAGGACACCTGCCCTAAAAAATTGTGCTGAAGTAGTGAATGGACCAAAAAATTCAAAACAGGCAGATGTTTCAAGAAGAGACTATGAAGAGATATGTATTACTCACGCTCTTTTAAAAAAAAAGGAAAATGGATACAAGCTCAACCTCAGGGTGTGTTAGACCCATGCAATCTAATCTACGAAAAGTTTCAACTTACACCAGTCGACTGACCATCAGCAAAAAGTATACGAACAATAAATGCTGAAGGGGTTTTAGAGAACTGTGTACCCTCTACCTGCTGGTGAGACGTAAAGGGGTAACAGCCAATAATGAGAAAAGAAAGGAGCTGTGTTTAAATGTAAAAATGGAGGTACCATTCAATCCAGCAGGCGCACCATTGGATCTCTCACCTGAGAAGACAAGAATCGAGAAGACACAGGCCGCAAAAGCTGCAGTGCAGCCTTATTCACAATAGCCAAGAGAGTGAAGCAATCAAAATGTCCAACAACAGGTGAATGGATAAAGAAGAAGTGGTCCATGTACACAATGGAATATTAGCCATGGAAAACAACGAACCATTGCTCTTTGAGGCACCACAAATGAGTCTGCAGATAATCATGAAAGATGAGGTAAGTTGGAAAGCAAAAGACCTGTATTCTATGATATCACTTATAGGCGTTCTCTAATAACTGACACAAATGAACATATTTCCACAGAGAAAGACACTCACAGACTTAGAAAATAAAACTATGCTCAACTAAAAGGAAAGGTGGGGGAATGGATAAATTAAGATTACTGTTACTATATGTATACAAACACAAATTATATAAATATCTCAAAAATACCGACCATATAGCAAGGCAGGTCTGCGGAACCCTCTGTAACATTTTACATGGGAAGAGGATCTGTACTTGAATAGACATATATAATGTACAAATGAACCAGATTGTGTTCACCTAGGACAAACAACATTCTAAGCTTTACCCCAATTAAAAAAAAAAATTAAAACCAAGAAGAAATAATGAGATATAAACTTATAGGGCTTTCTCCGTGCACATTCCAATGTAATTTACAACCTAGGAACACGACTTCCAGAAAGGCTCTGCTGCCCTACTACCCAGATTTGGGAATGGAGAAATGCTGCCTGCTTCAGGTCACTTCCCACAACAGGAGCTTTAAAACCATTGCTAAAGGTCACTAAATATTCACAAAACTTGCAGTTCGGTAAATGACACCTGTTCTCAAAAAAGAGTCTCAGGTGGAAAATCGACCAAAAAATTCAAAAGAGGGCAACCTTCCAAGAAGACAATATCAAGAGTTATATTGTATTCCCAATTGTTTCCTTTTTTCAACAGAAAAGCAAACGGCGGTGAAAAATGATGAGTTTTACGAATTTTCAAAGCCATGCAAACCCAAATTACAAAACCCTATCAGCTCACAGCAGCCAGTAGGGCCATTAGCATAAATGCTGCAAACAATAAATGCTGAAGTGATTGTGGAGAAATGTGTACCCTCGATTCTAAGGGGGATGTGGTAAGTGCCACTAATGAAAACACAAAGAAGGTGCTTTGAAAAGGGAAAAACGATGCTACCAGTCAGTCAATCACACCCACTGCTTTGGCTATCACCTGAGAAAATGAGAATCAAAAAGTCACAGGCTGGCAATCCTGCACTCCAACAATATTTACCATAGCCAACACTTGGAAGCAATGAAAATGTCCATCAACCGAGGAATGCACAAAGAAGAAGTGGTCCACGTACACAGTGGAAAATTACTCCAGTAAAAAATAAAATTTAAATTTAAAAATCCAACAAAACTAAGGAGACATCAGGTTGTGTGGGTTTGTCCGGGCACACTCCACTCTAATTTATAACCGAGAAACACCACAGGCCGCAAGGGCTTTTCCCTAGTTACCAGGGTGGGGAACATAGAAAGGCTGCTGCCCTCTGGCAGTTACCTGCAAAAGCAGTTTTAAAGCCTGTGCTAATGGTCATTTCATAGGAATAAGTACTGCAGAAGTGTAAATGAAACCTGCCCTCAAAATGTCTTCAGGGAGGTAATGGCCAAAACATTTCAAAATGTGACACATACTTTAAGAGAACACTTTGAAGAACTAAGGGGAAATCACAGCTTGAAAAATAAAAAGGACATGCCTTAAAGCTCAATTTCAACGGATTATGAGGCACGTGCGAATTCAACCACAAAGAGGTATCAGGTCACACTTTTCAGAATAACCATCAGCAAGAAAACTACAAACAATAAATGCTGAAGGTGTTGTGGAGAAATGCATACCCTCAACTGCAAGTAGGACATAAGTTGGAGAGGGCCACCAACTAGAACAGAATGGGGGTGCCTTAAAAACGTAAACATTGAGCTACCATATGATCCAGCAGGCCCACTCCTCCACCTATAATCTAAGAAGAGAGAATTGGAAAGACACAGGCAGGCAAATCTGCATTGCACAGTATTACAATATCCAAGATATGGAAGTAACCAAAAAGTCCACCAACAGATGGGTGGACAAAGAAGTACTCCTCCATGTACAGATGGAATATTCGCTAGTGAAAAAAATGAAACAATACCATTTGCAGCGCCATAGATGAGTCTAGACGTAATCACGCCACGGGTAGTCAGTGAGAAAGCAAAATACATATATCCTATGATATCACTTTCAGGAGTTACTTAAAAATTGATACCAATGGAGATATTTCCACAGAGAAAGGCAATCACAGTTTCATTAAAAAACTTATGGTTCACCAAATAGAAAGGGATGAGGATTGGATACATTACCATATTGGGGTTAACAGAGATATACAAACCATGTGAAATATATAACCACCAAAGACGTACGGAAGACCAGGAGAAGACTACTCAACATTGTGTCATAACCTACATGGGAAAAGGATGCGAGGAAGAAAAGATACACGTATATGTGTGAAAGACCCACATCTTGCACACCTAGAGCAAACAAACCAATGTAATCAAATCTGCTGGGATAAAAAATAAAAAGTAAATTACAAATATGAACAAGAAGTAATGAGACATAAACTTAAAGGGCTTTTTCCTGGCCCATTCCATTCTAATTTACAACCTAGAGCCCCACTTCCATTAAGCCTCTGTTTCCCCAGGTACCAAATTTGGTAAAGAAGAAATGCTGCCACCTTGTGGCCGTGTCCTGCAAGAGCAGCTTTAAACTCACAGCTAATGGTTACTTAACATTCACAAGGACTCAGGGCTGTAAAGGACACCTGCCCTAAAAAATTGTGCTGAAGTAGTGAATGGACCAAAAAATTCAAAACAGGCAGATGTTTCAAGAAGAGACTATGAAGAGATATGTATTACTCACGCTCTTTTAAAAAAAAAGGAAAATGGATACAAGCTCAACCTCAGGGTGTGTTAGACCCATGCAATCTAATCTACGAAAAGTTTCAACTTACACCAGTCGACTGACCATCAGCAAAAAGTATACGAACAATAAATGCTGAAGGGGTTTTAGAGAACTGTGTACCCTCTACCTGCTGGTGAGACGTAAAGGGGTAACAGCCAATAATGAGAAAAGAAAGGAGCTGTGTTTAAATGTAAAAATGGAGGTACCATTCAATCCAGCAGGCGCACCATTGGATCTCTCACCTGAGAAGACAAGAATCGAGAAGACACAGGCCGCAAAAGCTGCAGTGCAGCCTTATTCACAATAGCCAAGAGAGTGAAGCAATCAAAATGTCCAACAACAGGTGAATGGATAAAGAAGAAGTGGTCCATGTACACAATGGAATATTAGCCATGGAAAACAACGAACCATTGCTCTTTGAGGCACCACAAATGAGTCTGCAGATAATCATGAAAGATGAGGTAAGTTGGAAAGCAAAAGACCTGTATTCTATGATATCACTTATAGGCGTTCTCTAATAACTGACACAAATGAACATATTTCCACAGAGAAAGACACTCACAGACTTAGAAAATAAAACTATGTTCAACTAAAAGGAAAGGTGGGGGAATGGATAAATTAAGATTACTGTTACTATATGTATACAAACACAAATTATATAAATATCTCAAAAATACCGACCATATAGCAAGGCAGGTCTGCGGAACCCTCTGTAACATTTTACATGGGAAGAGGATCTGTACTTGAATAGACATATATAATGTACAAATGAACCAGATTGTGTTCACCTAGGACAAACAACATTCTAAGCTTTACCCCAATTAAAAAAAAAAATTAAAACCAAGAAGAAATAATGAGATATAAACTTATAGGGCTTTCTCCGTGCACATTCCAATGTAATTTACAACCTAGGAACACGACTTCCAGAAAGGCTCTGCTGCCCTACTACCCAGATTTGGGAATGGAGAAATGCTGCCTGCTTCAGGTCACTTCCCACAACAGGAGCTTTAAAACCATTGCTAAAGGTCACTAAATATTCACAAAACTTGCAGTTCGGTAAATGACACCTGTTCTCAAAAAAGAGTCTCAGGTGGAAAATCGACCAAAAAATTCAAAAGAGGGCAACCTTCCAAGAAGACAATATCAAGAGTTATATTGTATTCCCAATTGTTTCCTTTTTTCAACAGAAAAGCAAACGGCGGTGAAAAATGATGAGTTTTACGAATTTTCAAAGCCATGCAAACCCAAATTACAAAACCCTATCAGCTCACAGCAGCCAGTAGGGCCATTAGCATAAATGCTGCAAACAATAAATGCTGAAGTGATTGTGGAGAAATGTGTACCCTCGATTCTAAGGGGGATGTGGTAAGTGCCACTAATGAAAACACAAAGAAGGTGCTTTGAAAAGGGAAAAACGATGCTACCAGTCAGTCAATCACACCCACTGCTTTGGCTATCACCTGAGAAAATGAGAATCAAAAAGTCACAGGCTGGCAATCCTGCACTCCAACAATATTTACCATAGCCAACACTTGGAAGCAATGAAAATGTCCATCAACCGAGGAATGCACAAAGAAGAAGTGGTCCACGTACACAGTGGAAAATTACTCCAGTAAAAAATAAAATTTAAATTTAAAAATCCAACAAAACTAAGGAGACATCAGGTTGTGTGGGTTTGTCCGGGCACACTCCACTCTAATTTATAACCGAGAAACACCACAGGCCGCAAGGGCTTTTCCCTAGTTACCAGGGTGGGGAACATAGAAAGGCTGCTGCCCTCTGGCAGTTACCTGCAAAAGCAGTTTTAAAGCCTGTGCTAATGGTCATTTCATAGGAATAAGTACTGCAGAAGTGTAAATGAAACCTGCCCTCAAAATGTCTTCAGGGAGGTAATGGCCAAAACATTTCAAAATGTGACACATACTTTAAGAGAACACTTTGAAGAACTAAGGGGAAATCACAGCTTGAAAAATAAAAAGGACATGCCTTAAAGCTCAATTTCAACGGATTATGAGGCACGTGCGAATTCAACCACAAAGAGGTATCAGGTCACACTTTTCAGAATAACCATCAGCAAGAAAACTACAAACAATAAATGCTGAAGGTGTTGTGGAGAAATGCATACCCTCAACTGCAAGTAGGACATAAGTTGGAGAGGGCCACCAACTAGAACAGAATGGGGGTGCCTTAAAAACGTAAACATTGAGCTACCATATGATCCAGCAGGCCCACTCCTCCACCTATAATCTAAGAAGAGAGAATTGGAAAGACACAGGCAGGCAAATCTGCATTGCACAGTATTACAATATCCAAGATATGGAAGTAACCAAAAAGTCCACCAACAGATGGGTGGACAAAGAAGTACTCCTCCATGTACAGATGGAATATTCGCTAGTGAAAAAAATGAAACAATACCATTTGCAGCGCCATAGATGAGTCTAGACGTAATCACGCCACGGGTAGTCAGTGAGAAAGCAAAATACATATATCCTATGATATCACTTTCAGGAGTTACTTAAAAATTGATACCAATGGAGATATTTCCACAGAGAAAGGCAATCACAGTTTCATTAAAAAACTTATGGTTCACCAAATAGAAAGGGATGAGGATTGGATACATTACCATATTGGGGTTAACAGAGATATACAAACCATGTGAAATATATAACCACCAAAGACGTACGGAAGACCAGGAGAAGACTACTCAACATTGTGTCATAACCTACATGGGAAAAGGATGCGAGGAAGAAAAGATACACGTATATGTGTGAAAGACCCACATCTTGCACACCTAGAGCAAACAAACCAATGTAATCAAATCTGCTGGGATAAAAAATAAAAAGTAAATTACAAATATGAACAAGAAGTAATGAGACATAAACTTAAAGGGCTTTTTCCTGGCCCATTCCATTCTAATTTACAACCTAGAGCACCACTTCCATTAAGCCTCTGTTTCCCCAGGTACCAAATTTGGTAAAGAAGAAATGCTGCCACCTTGTGGCCGTGTCCTGCAAGAGCAGCTTTAAACTCACAGCTAATGGTTACTTAACATTCACAAGGACTCAGGGCTGTAAAGGACACCTGCCCTAAAAAATTGTGCTGAAGTAGTGAATGGACCAAAAAATTCAAAACAGGCAGATGTTTCAAGAAGAGACTATGAAGAGTTATGTATTACTCACGCTCTTTTAAAAAAAAAGGAAAATGGATACAAGCTCAACCTCAGGGTGTGTTAGACCCATGCAATCTAATCTACGAAAAGTTTCAACTTACACCAGTCGACTGACCATCAGCAAAAAGTATACGAACAATAAATGCTGAAGGGGTTTTAGAGAACTGTGTACCCTCTACCTGCTGGTGAGACGTAAAGGGGTAACAGCCAATAATGAGAAAAGAAAGGAGCTGTGTTTAAATGTAAAAATGGAGGTACCATTCAATCCAGCAGGCGCACCATTGGATCTCTCACCTGAGAAGACAAGAATCGAGAAGACACAGGCCGCAAAAGCTGCAGTGCAGCCTTATTCACAATAGCCAAGACAGTGAAGCAATCAAAATGTCCAACAACAGGTGAATGGATAAAGAAGAAGTGGTCCATGTACACAATGGAATATTAGCCATGGAAAACAACGAACCATTGCTCTTTGAGGCACCACAAATGAGTCTGCAGATAATCATGAAAGATGAGGTAAGTTGGAAAGCAAAAGACCTGTATTCTATGATATCACTTATAGGCGTTATCTAATAACTGACACAAATGAACATATTTCCACAGAGAAAGACACTCACAGACTTAGAAAATAAAACTATGTTCAACTAAAAAGAAAGGTGGGGGAATGGATAAATTAAGATTACTGTTACTATATGTATACAAACACAAATTATATAAATATCTCAAAAATACCGACCATATAGCAAGGCAGGTCTGCGGAACCCTCTGTAACATTTTACATTGGAAGAGGATCTGTACTTGAATAGACATATATAATGTACAAATGAACCAGATTGTGTTCACCTAGGACAAACAACATTCTAAGCTTTACCCCAATTAAAAAAAAAATTAAAACCAAGAAGAAATAATGAGATATAAACTTATAGGGCTTTCTCCGTGCACATTCCAATGTAATTTACAACCTAGGAACACGACTTCCAGAAAGGCTCTGCTGCCCTACTACCCAGATTTGGGAATGGAGAAATGCTGCCTGCTTCAGGTCACTTCCCACAACAGGAGCTTTAAAACCATTGCTAAAGGTCACTAAATATTCACAAAACTTGCAGTTCGGTAAATGACACCTGTTCTCTAAAAAGAGTCTCAGTTGGAAAATCGACCAAAAAATTCAAAAGAGGGCAACCTTCCAAGAAGACAATATCAAGAGTTATATTGTATTCCCAATTGTTTCCTTTTTTCAACAGAAAAGCAAACGGCGGTGAAAAATGATGAGTTTTACGAATTTTCAAAGCCATGCAAACCCAAATTACAAAACCCTATCAGCTCACAGCAGCCAGTAGGGCCATTAGCATAAATGCTGCAAACAATAAATGCTGAAGTGATTGTGGAGAAATGTGTACCCTCGATTCTAAGGGGGATGTGGTAAGTGCCACTAATGAAAACACAAAGAAGGTGCTTTGAAAAGGGAAAAACGATGCTACCAGTCAGTCAATCACACCCACTGCTTTGGCTATCACCTGAGAAAATGAGAATCAAAAAGTCACAGGCTGGCAATCCTGCACTCCAACAATATTTACCATAGCCAACACTTGGAAGCAATGAAAATGTCCATCAACCGAGGAATGCACAAAGAAGAAGTGGTCCACGTACACAGTGGAAAATTACTCCAGTAAAAAAAAAAAAATTAAATTTAAAAATCCAACAAAACTAAGGAGACATCAGGTTGTGTGGGTTTGTCCGGGCACACTCCACTCTAATTTATAACCGAGAAACACCACAGGCCGCAAGGGCTTTTCCCTAGTTACCAGGGTGGGGAACATAGAAAGGCTGCTGCCCTCTGGCAGTTACCTGCAAAAGCAGTTTTAAAGCCTGTGCTAATGGTCACTTCATAGGAATAAGTACTGCAGAAGTGTAAATGAAACCTGCCCTCAAAATGTCTTCAGGGAGGTAATGGCCAAAACATTTCAAAATGTGACACATACTTTAAGAGAACACTTTGAAGAACTAAGGGGAAATCACAGCTTGAAAAATAAAAAGGACATGCCTTAAAGCTCAATTTCAACGGATTATGAGGCACGTGCGAATTCAACCACAAAGAGGTATCAGGTCACACTTTTCAGAATAACCATCAGCAAGAAAACTACAAACAATAAATGCTGAAGTTGTTGTGGAGAAATGCATACCCTCAACTGCAAGTAGGACATAAGTTGGAGAGGGCCACCAACTACAACAGAATGGGGGTGCCTTAAAAACGTAAACATTGAGCTACCATATGATCCAGCAGGCCCACTCCTCCACCTATAATCTAAGAAGAGAGAATTGGAAAGACACAGGCAGGCAAATCTGCATTGCACAGTATTACAATATCCAAGATATGGAAGTAACCAAAAAGTCCACCAACAGATGGGTGGACAAAGAAGTACTCCTCCATGTACAGATGGAATATTCGCTAGTGAAAAAAATGAAACAATACCATTTGCAGCGCCATAGATGAGTCTAGACATAATCACGCCACGGGTAGTCAGTGAGAAAGCAAAATACATATATCCTATGATATCACTTTCAGGAGTTACTTAAAAATTGATACCAATGGAGATATTTCCACAGAGAAAGGCAATCACAGTTTCATTAAAAAACTTATGGTTCACCAAATAGAAAGGGATGAGGATTGGATACATTACCATATTGGGGTTAACAGAGATATACAAACCATGTGAAATATATAACCACCAAAGACGTACGGAAGACCAGGAGAAGACTACTCAACATTGTGTCATAACCTACATGGGAAAAGGATGCGAGGAAGAAAAGATACACGTATATGTGTGAAAGACCCACATCTTGCACACCTAGAGCAAACAAACCAATGTAATCAAATCTGCTGGGATAAAAAATAAAAAGTAAATTACAAATATGAACAAGAAGTAATGAGACATAAACTTAAAGGGCTTTTTCCTGGCCCATTCCATTCTAATTTACAACCTAGAGCACCACTTCCATTAAGCCTCTGTTTCCCCAGGTACCAAATTTGGTAAAGAAGAAATGCTGCCACCTTGTGGCCGTGTCCTGCAAGAGCAGCTTTAAACTCACAGCTAATGGTTACTTAACATTCACAAGGACTCAGGGCTGTAAAGGACACCTGCCCTAAAAAATTGTGCTGAAGTAGTGAATGGACAAAAAAATTCAAAACAGGCAGATGTTTCAAGAAGAGACTATGAAGAGTTATGTATTACTCACGCTCTTTTAAAAAAAAAGGAAAATGGATACAAGCTCAACCTCAGGGTGTGTTAGACCCATGCAATCTAATCTACGAAAAGTTTCAACTTACACCAGTCGACTGACCATCAGCAAAAAGTATACGAACAATAAATGCTGAAGGGGTTTTAGAGAACTGTGTACCCTCTACCTGCTGGTGAGACGTAAAGGGGTAACAGCCAATAATGAGAAAAGAAAGGAGCTGTGTTTAAATGTAAAAATGGAGGTACCATTCAATCCAGCAGGCGCACCATTGGATCTCTCACCTGAGAAGACAAGAATCGAGAAGACAGGCCGCAAAAGCTGCAGTGCAGCCTTATTCACAATAGCCAAGACAGTGAAGCAATCAAAGTGTCCAACAACAGGTGAATGGATAAAGAAGAAGTGGTCCATGTACACAATGGAATATTAGCCATGGAAAACAACGAACCATTGCTCTTTGAGGCACCACAAATGAGTCTGCAGATAATCATGAAAGATGAGGTAAGTTGGAAAGCAAAAGACCTGTATTCTATGATATCACTTATAGGCGTTATCTAATAACTGACACAAATGAACATATTTCCACAGAGAAAGACACTCACAGACTTAGAAAATAAAACTATGTTCAACTAAAAGGAAAGGTGGGGGAATGGATAAATTAAGATTACTGTTACTATATGTATACAAACACAAATTATATAAATATCTCAAAAATACCGACCATATAGCAAGGCAGGTCTGCGGAACCCTCTGTAACATTTTACATGGGAAGAGGATCTGTACTTGAATAGACATATATAATGTACAAATGAACCAGATTGTGTTCACCTAGGACAAACAACATTCTAAGCTTTACCCCAATTAAAAAAAAAAATTAAAACCAAGAAGAAATAATGAGATATAAACTTATAGGGCTTTCTCCGTGCACATTCCAATGTAATTTACAACCTAGGAACACGACTTCCAGAAAGGCTCTGCTGCCCTACTACCCAGATTTGGGAATGGAGAAATGCTGCCTGCTTCAGGTCACTTCCCACAACAGGAGCTTTAAAACCATTGCTAAAGGTCACTAAATATTCACAAAACTTGCAGTTCGGTAAATGACACCTGTTCTCTAAAAAGCGTCTCAGTTGGAAAATCGACCAAAAAATTCAAAAGAGGGCAACCTTCCAAGAAGACAATATCAAGAGTTATATTGTATTCCCAATTGTTTCCTTTTTTCAACAGAAAAGCAAACGGCGGTGAAAAATGATGAGTTTTACGAATTTTCAAAGCCATGCAAACCCAAATTACAAAACCCTATCAGCTCAGAGCAGCCAGTAGGGCCATTAGCATAAATGCTGCAAACAATAAATGCTGAAGTGATTGTGGAGAAATGTGTACCCTCGATTCTAAGGGGGATGTGGTAAGTGCCACTAATGAAAACACAAAGAAGGTGCTTTGAAAAGGGAAAAACGATGCTACCAGTCAGTCAATCACACCCACTGCTTTGGCTATCACCTGAGAAAATGAGAATCAAAAAGTCACAGGCTGGCAATCCTGCACTCCAACAATATTTACCATAGCCAACACTTGGAAGCAATGAAAATGTCCATCAACCGAGGAATGCACAAAGAAGAAGTGGTCCACGTACACAGTGGAAAATTACTCCAGTAAAAAATAAAAATTAAATTTAAAAATCCAACAAAACTAAGGAGACATCAGGTTGTGTGGGTTTGTCCGGGCACACTCCACTCTAATTTATAACCGAGAAACACCACAGGCCGCAAGGGCTTTTCCCTAGTTACCAGGGTGGGGAACATAGAAAGGCTGCTGCCCTCTGGCAGTTACCTGCAAAAGCAGTTTTAAAGCCTGTGCTAATGGTCATTTCATAGGAATAAGTACTGCAGAAGTGTAAATGAAACCTGCCCTCAAAATGTCTTCAGGGAGGTAATGGCCAAAACATTTCAAAATGTGACACATACTTTAAGAGAACACTTTGAAGAACTAAGGGGAAATCACAGCTTGAAAAATAAAAAGGACATGCCTTAAAGCTCAATTTCAACGGATTATGAGGCACGTGCGAATTCAACCACAAAGAGGTATCAGGTCACACTTTTCAGAATAACCATCAGCAAGAAAACTACAAACAATAAATGCTGAAGGTGTTGTGGAGAAATGCATACCCTCAACTGCAAGTAGGACATAAGTTGGAGAGGGCCACCAACTAGAACAGAATGGGGGTGCCTTAAAAACGTAAACATTGAGCTACCATATGATCCAGCAGGCCCACTCCTCCACCTATAATCTAAGAAGAGAGAATTGGAAAGACACAGGCAGGCAAATCTGCATTGCACAGTATTACAATATCCAAGATATGGAAGTAACCAAAAAGTCCACCAACAGATGGGTGGACAAAGAAGTACTCCTCCATGTACAGATGGAATATTCGCTAGTGAAAAAAATGAAACAATACCATTTGCAGCGCCATAGATGAGTCTAGACGTAATCACGCCACGGGTAGTCAGTGAGAAAGCAAAATACATATATCCTATGATATCACTTTCAGGAGTTACTTAAAAATTGATACCAATGGAGATATTTCCACAGAGAAAGGCAATCACAGTTTCATTAAAAAACTTATGGTTCACCAAATAGAAAGGGATGAGGATTGGATACATTACCATATTGGGGTTAACAGAGATATACAAACCATGTGAAATATATAACCACCAAAGACGTACGGAAGACCAGGAGAAGACTACTCAACATTGTGTCATAACCTACATGGGAAAAGGATGCGAGGAAGAAAAGATACACGTATATGTGTGAAAGACCCACATCTTGCACACCTAGAGCAAACAAACCAATGTAATCAAATCTGCTGGGATAAAAAATAAAAAGTAAATTACAAATATGAACAAGAAGTAATGAGACATAAACTTAAAGGGCTTTTTCCTGGCCCATTCCATTCTAATTTACAACCTAGAGCACCACTTCCATTAAGCCTCTGTTTCCCCAGGTACCAAATTTGGTAAAGAAGAAATGCTGCCACCTTGTGGCCGTGTCCTGCAAGAGCAGCTTTAAACTCACAGCTAATGGTTACTTAACATTCACAAGGACTCAGGGCTGTAAAGGACACGTGCCCTAAAAAATTGTGCTGAAGTAGTGAATGGACCAAAAAATTCAAAACAGGCAGATGTTTCAAGAAGAGACTATGAAGAGTTATGTATTACTCACGCTCTTTTAAAAAAAAAGGAAAATGGATACAAGCTCAACCTCAGGGTGTGTTAGACCCATGCAATCTAATCTACGAAAAGTTTCAACTTACACCAGTCGACTGACCATCAGCAAAAAGTATACGAACAATAAATGCTGAAGGGGTTTTAGAGAACTGTGTACCCTCTACCTGCTGGTGAGACGTAAAGGGGTAACAGCCAATAATGAGAAAAGAAAGGAGCTGTGTTTAAATGTAAAAATGGAGGTACCATTCAATCCAGCAGGCGCACCATTGGATCTCTCACCTGAGAAGACAAGAATCGAGAAGACACAGGCCGCAAAAGCTGCAGTGCAGCCTTATTCACAATAGCCAAGACAGTGAAGCAATCAAAATGTCCAACAACAGGTGAATGGATAAAGAAGAAGTGGTCCATGTACACAATGGAATATTAGCCATGGAAAACAACGAACCATTGCTCTTTGAGGCACCACAAATGAGTCTGCAGATAATCATGAAAGATGAGGTAAGTTGGAAAGCAAAAGACCTGTATTCTATGATATCACTTATAGGCGTTATCTAATAACTGACACAAATGAACATATTTCCACAGAGAAAGACACTCACAGACTTAGAAAATAAAACTATGTTCAACTAAAAGGAAAGGTGGGGGAATGGATAAATTAAGATTACTGTTACTATATGTATACAAACACAAATTATATAAATATCTCAAAAATACCGACCATATAGCAAGGCAGGTCTGCGGAACCCTCTGTAACATTTTACATGGGAAGAGGATCTGTACTTGAATAGACATATATAATGTACAAATGAACCAGATTGTGTTCACCTAGGACAAACAACATTCTAAGCTTTACCCCAATTAAAAAAAAAAAATTAAAACCAAGAAGAAAAAATGAGATATAAACTTATAGGGCTTTCTCCGTGCACATTCCAATGTAATTTACAACCTAGGAACACGACTTCCAGAAAGGCTCTGCTGCCCTACTACCCAGATTTGGGAATGGAGAAATGCTGCCTGCTTCAGGTCACTTCCCACAACAGGAGCTTTAAAACCATTGCTAAAGGTCACTAAATATTCACAAAACTTGCAGTTCGGTAAATGACACCTGTTCTCTAAAAAGAGTCTCAGTTGGAAAATCGACCAAAAAATTCAAAAGAGGGCAACCTTCCAAGAAGACAATATCAAGAGTTATATTGTATTCCCAATTGTTTCCTTTTTTCAACAGAAAAGCAAACGGCGGTGAAAAATGATGAGTTTTACGAATTTTCAAAGCCATGCAAACCCAAATTACAAAACCCTATCAGCTCACAGCAGCCAGTAGGGCCATTAGCATAAATGCTGCAAACAATAAATGCTGAAGTGATTGTGGAGAAATGTGTACCCTCGATTCTAAGGGGGATGTGGTAAGTGCCACTAATGAAAACACAAAGAAGGTGCTTTGAAAAGGGAAAAACGATGCTACCAGTCAGTCAATCACACCCACTGCTTTGGCTATCACCTGAGAAAATGAGAATCAAAAAGTCACAGGCTGGCAATCCTGCACTCCAACAATATTTACCATAGCCAACACTTGGAAGCAATGAAAATGTCCATCAACCGAGGAATGCACAAAGAAGAAGTGGTCCACGTACACAGTGGAAAATTACTCCAGTAAAAAAAAAAAAATTAAATTTAAAAATCCAACAAAACTAAGGAGACATCAGGTTGTGTGGGTTTGTCCGGGCACACTCCACTCTAATTTATAACCGAGAAACACCACAGGCCGCAAGGGCTTTTCCCTAGTTACCAGGGTGGGGAACATAGAAAGGCTGCTGCCCTCTGGCAGTTACCTGCAAAAGCAGTTTTAAAGCCTGTGCTAATGGTCACTTCATAGGAATAAGTACTGCAGAAGTGTAAATGAAACCTGCCCTCAAAATGTCTTCAGGGAGGTAATGGCCAAAACATTTCAAAATGTGACACATACTTTAAGAGAACACTTTGAAGAACTAAGGGGAAATCACAGCTTGAAAAATAAAAAGGACATGCCTTAAAGCTCAATTTCAACGGATTATGAGGCACGTGCGAATTCAACCACAAAGAGGTATCAGGTCACACTTTTCAGAATAACCATCAGCAAGAAAACTACAAACAATAAATGCTGAAGTTGTTGTGGAGAAATGCATACCCTCAACTGCAAGTAGGACATAAGTTGGAGAGGGCCACCAACTACAACAGAATGGGGGTGCCTTAAAAACGTAAACATTGAGCTACCATATGATCCAGCAGGCCCACTCCTCCACCTATAATCTAAGAAGAGAGAATTGGAAAGACACAGGCAGGCAAATCTGCATTGCACAGTATTACAATATCCAAGATATGGAAGTAACCAAAAAGTCCACCAACAGATGGGTGGACAAAGAAGTACTCCTCCATGTACAGATGGAATATTCGCTAGTGAAAAAAATGAAACAATACCATTTGCAGCGCCATAGATGAGTCTAGACATAATCACGCCACGGGTAGTCAGTGAGAAAGCAAAATACATATATCCTATGATATCACTTTCAGGAGTTACTTAAAAATTGATACCAATGGAGATATTTCCACAGAGAAAGGCAATCACAGTTTCATTAAAAAACTTATGGTTCACCAAATAGAAAGGGATGAGGATTGGATACATTACCATATTGGGGTTAACAGAGATATACAAACCATGTGAAATATATAACCACCAAAGACGTACGGAAGACCAGGAGAAGACTACTCAACATTGTGTCATAACCTACATGGGAAAAGGATGCGAGGAAGAAAAGATACACGTATATGTGTGAAAGACCCACATCTTGCACACCTAGAGCAAACAAACCAATGTAATCAAATCTGCTGGGATAAAAAATAAAAAGTAAATTACAAATATGAACAAGAAGTAATGAGACATAAACTTAAAGGGCTTTTTCCTGGCCCATTCCATTCTAATTTACAACCTAGAGCACCACTTCCATTAAGCCTCTGTTTCCCCAGGTACCAAATTTGGTAAAGAAGAAATGCTGCCACCTTGTGGCCGTGTCCTGCAAGAGCAGCTTTAAACTCACAGCTAATGGTTACTTAACATTCACAAGGACTCAGGGCTGTAAAGGACACCTGCCCTAAAAAATTGTGCTGAAGTAGTGAATGGACAAAAAAATTCAAAACAGGCAGATGTTTCAAGAAGAGACTATGAAGAGTTATGTATTACTCACGCTCTTTTAAAAAAAAAGGAAAATGGATACAAGCTCAACCTCAGGGTGTGTTAGACCCATGCAATCTAATCTACGAAAAGTTTCAACTTACACCAGTCGACTGACCATCAGCAAAAAGTATACGAACAATAAATGCTGAAGGGGTTTTAGAGAACTGTGTACCCTCTACCTGCTGGTGAGACGTAAAGGGGTAACAGCCAATAATGAGAAAAGAAAGGAGCTGTGTTTAAATGTAAAAATGGAGGTACCATTCAATCCAGCAGGCGCACCATTGGATCTCTCACCTGAGAAGACAAGAATCGAGAAGACAGGCCGCAAAAGCTGCAGTGCAGCCTTATTCACAATAGCCAAGACAGTGAAGCAATCAAAGTGTCCAACAACAGGTGAATGGATAAAGAAGAAGTGGTCCATGTACACAATGGAATATTAGCCATGGAAAACAACGAACCATTGCTCTTTGAGGCACCACAAATGAGTCTGCAGATAATCATGAAAGATGAGGTAAGTTGGAAAGCAAAAGACCTGTATTCTATGATATCACTTATAGGCGTTATCTAATAACTGACACAAATGAACATATTTCCACAGAGAAAGACACTCACAGACTTAGAAAATAAAACTATGTTCAACTAAAAGGAAAGGTGGGGGAATGGATAAATTAAGATTACTGTTACTATATGTATACAAACACAAATTATATAAATATCTCAAAAATACCGACCATATAGCAAGGCAGGTCTGCGGAACCCTCTGTAACATTTTACATGGGAAGAGGATCTGTACTTGAATAGACATATATAATGTACAAATGAACCAGATTGTGTTCACCTAGGACAAACAACATTCTAAGCTTTACCCCAATTAAAAAAAAAAATTAAAACCAAGAAGAAATAATGAGATATAAACTTATAGGGCTTTCTCCGTGCACATTCCAATGTAATTTACAACCTAGGAACACGACTTCCAGAAAGGCTCTGCTGCCCTACTACCCAGATTTGGGAATGGAGAAATGCTGCCTGCTTCAGGTCACTTCCCACAACAGGAGCTTTAAAACCATTGCTAAAGGTCACTAAATATTCACAAAACTTGCAGTTCGGTAAATGACACCTGTTCTCTAAAAAGCGTCTCAGTTGGAAAATCGACCAAAAAATTCAAAAGAGGGCAACCTTCCAAGAAGACAATATCAAGAGTTATATTGTATTCCCAATTGTTTCCTTTTTTCAACAGAAAAGCAAACGGCGGTGAAAAATGATGAGTTTTACGAATTTTCAAAGCCATGCAAACCCAAATTACAAAACCCTATCAGCTCAGAGCAGCCAGTAGGGCCATTAGCATAAATGCTGCAAACAATAAATGCTGAAGTGATTGTGGAGAAATGTGTACCCTCGATTCTAAGGGGGATGTGGTAAGTGCCACTAATGAAAACACAAAGAAGGTGCTTTGAAAAGGGAAAAACGATGCTACCAGTCAGTCAATCACACCCACTGCTTTGGCTATCACCTGAGAAAATGAGAATCAAAAAGTCACAGGCTGGCAATCCTGCACTCCAACAATATTTACCATAGCCAACACTTGGAAGCAATGAAAATGTCCATCAACCGAGGAATGCACAAAGAAGAAGTGGTCCACGTACACAGTGGAAAATTACTCCAGTAAAAAATAAAAATTAAATTTAAAAATCCAACAAAACTAAGGAGACATCAGGTTGTGTGGGTTTGTCCGGGCACACTCCACTCTAATTTATAACCGAGAAACACCACAGGCCGCAAGGGCTTTTCCCTAGTTACCAGGGTGGGGAACATAGAAAGGCTGCTGCCCTCTGGCAGTTACCTGCAAAAGCAGTTTTAAAGCCTGTGCTAATGGTCATTTCATAGGAATAAGTACTGCAGAAGTGTAAATGAAACCTGCCCTCAAAATGTCTTCAGGGAGGTAATGGCCAAAACATTTCAAAATGTGACACATACTTTAAGAGAACACTTTGAAGAACTAAGGGGAAATCACAGCTTGAAAAATAAAAAGGACATGCCTTAAAGCTCAATTTCAACGGATTATGAGGCACGTGCGAATTCAACCACAAAGAGGTATCAGGTCACACTTTTCAGAATAACCATCAGCAAGAAAACTACAAACAATAAATGCTGAAGGTGTTGTGGAGAAATGCATACCCTCAACTGCAAGTAGGACATAAGTTGGAGAGGGCCACCAACTAGAACAGAATGGGGGTGCCTTAAAAACGTAAACATTGAGCTACCATATGATCCAGCAGGCCCACTCCTCCACCTATAATCTAAGAAGAGAGAATTGGAAAGACACAGGCAGGCAAATCTGCATTGCACAGTATTACAATATCCAAGATATGGAAGTAACCAAAAAGTCCACCAACAGATGGGTGGACAAAGAAGTACTCCTCCATGTACAGATGGAATATTCGCTAGTGAAAAAAATGAAACAATACCATTTGCAGCGCCATAGATGAGTCTAGACGTAATCACGCCACGGGTAGTCAGTGAGAAAGCAAAATACATATATCCTATGATATCACTTTCAGGAGTTACTTAAAAATTGATACCAATGGAGATATTTCCACAGAGAAAGGCAATCACAGTTTCATTAAAAAACTTATGGTTCACCAAATAGAAAGGGATGAGGATTGGATACATTACCATATTGGGGTTAACAGAGATATACAAACCATGTGAAATATATAACCACCAAAGACGTACGGAAGACCAGGAGAAGACTACTCAACATTGTGTCATAACCTACATGGGAAAAGGATGCGAGGAAGAAAAGATACACGTATATGTGTGAAAGACCCACATCTTGCACACCTAGAGCAAACAAACCAATGTAATCAAATCTGCTGGGATAAAAAATAAAAAGTAAATTACAAATATGAACAAGAAGTAATGAGACATAAACTTAAAGGGCTTTTTCCTGGCCCATTCCATTCTAATTTACAACCTAGAGCACCACTTCCATTAAGCCTCTGTTTCCCCAGGTACCAAATTTGGTAAAGAAGAAATGCTGCCACCTTGTGGCCGTGTCCTGCAAGAGCAGCTTTAAACTCACAGCTAATGGTTACTTAACATTCACAAGGACTCAGGGCTGTAAAGGACACGTGCCCTAAAAAATTGTGCTGAAGTAGTGAATGGACAAAAAAATTCAAAACAGGCAGATGTTTCAAGAAGAGACTATGAAGAGTTATGTATTACTCACGCTCTTTTAAAAAAAAAGGAAAATGGATACAAGCTCAACCTCAGGGTGTGTTAGACCCATGCAATCTAATCTACGAAAAGTTTCAACTTACACCAGTCGACTGACCATCAGCAAAAAGTATACGAACAATAAATGCTGAAGGGGTTTTAGAGAACTGTGTACCCTCTACCTGCTGGTGAGACGTAAAGGGGTAACAGCCAATAATGAGAAAAGAAAGGAGCTGTGTTTAAATGTAAAAATGGAGGTACCATTCAATCCAGCAGGCGCACCATTGGATCTCTCACCTGAGAAGACAAGAATCGAGAAGACACAGGCCGCAAAAGCTGCAGTGCAGCCTTATTCACAATAGCCAAGACAGTGAAGCAATCAAAATGTCCAACAACAGGTGAATGGATAAAGAAGAAGTGGTCCATGTACACAATGGAATATTAGCCATGGAAAACAACGAACCATTGCTCTTTGAGGCACCACAAATGAGTCTGCAGATAATCATGAAAGATGAGGTAAGTTGGAAAGCAAAAGACCTGTATTCTATGATATCACTTATAGGCGTTATCTAATAACTGACACAAATGAACATATTTCCACAGAGAAAGACACTCACAGACTTAGAAAATAAAACTATGTTCAACTAAAAGGAAAGGTGGGGGAATGGATAAATTAAGATTACTGTTACTATATGTATACAAACACAAATTATATAAATATCTCAAAAATACCGACCATATAGCAAGGCAGGTCTGCGGAACCCTCTGTAACATTTTACATGGGAAGAGGATCTGTACTTGAATAGACATATATAATGTACAAATGAACCAGATTGTGTTCACCTAGGACAAACAACATTCTAAGCTTTACCCCAATTAAAAAAAAAAAATTAAAACCAAGAAGAAAAAATGAGATATAAACTTATAGGGCTTTCTCCGTGCACATTCCAATGTAATTTACAACCTAGGAACACGACTTCCAGAAAGGCTCTGCTGCCCTACTACCCAGATTTGGGAATGGAGAAATGCTGCCTGCTTCAGGTCACTTCCCACAACAGGAGCTTTAAAACCATTGCTAAAGGTCACTAAATATTCACAAAACTTGCAGTTCGGTAAATGACACCTGTTCTCTAAAAAGAGTCTCAGTTGGAAAATCGACCAAAAAATTCAAAAGAGGGCAACCTTCCAAGAAGACAATATCAAGAGTTATATTGTATTCCCAATTGTTTCCTTTTTTCAA
The DNA here is from genome assembly GCF_965194825.1 of Balaenoptera physalus. Classification (NCBI taxonomy): domain Eukaryota; kingdom Metazoa; phylum Chordata; class Mammalia; order Artiodactyla; family Balaenopteridae; genus Balaenoptera; species Balaenoptera physalus. The sequence goes on from NW_028126557.1 coordinate 493,566, forward strand.
CAGAAAAGCAAACGGCGGTGAAAAATGATGAGTTTTACGAATTTTCAAAGCCATGCAAACCCAAATTACAAAACCCTATCAGCTCACAGCAGCCAGTAGGGCCATTAGCATAAATGCTGCAAACAATAAATGCTGAAGTGATTGTGGAGAAATGTGTACCCTCGATTCTAAGGGGGATGTGGTAAGTGCCACTAATGAAAACACAAAGAAGGTGCTTTGAAAAGGGAAAAACGATGCTACCAGTCAGTCAATCACACCCACTGCTTTGGCTATCACCTGAGAAAATGAGAATCAAAAAGTCACAGGCTGGCAATCCTGCACTCCAACAATATTTACCATAGCCAACACTTGGAAGCAATGAAAATGTCCATCAACCGAGGAATGCACAAAGAAGAAGTGGTCCACGTACACAGTGGAAAATTACTCCAGTAAAAAATAAAAATTAAATTTAAAAATCCAACAAAACTAAGGAGACATCAGGTTGTGTGGGTTTGTCCGGGCACACTCCACTCTAATTTATAACCGAGAAACACCACAGGCCGCAAGGGCTTTTCCCTAGTTACCAGGGTGGGGAACATAGAAAGGCTGCTGCCCTCTGGCAGTTACCTGCAAAAGCAGTTTTAAAGCCTGTGCTAATGGTCATTTCATAGGAATAAGTACTGCAGAAGTGTAAATGAAACCTGCCCTCAAAATGTCTTCAGGGAGGTAATGGCCAAAACATTTCAAAATGTGACACATACTTTAAGAGAACACTTTGAAGAACTAAGGGGAAATCACAGCTTGAAAAATAAAAAGGACATGCCTTAAAGCTCAATTTCAACGGATTATGAGGCACGTGCGAATTCAACCACAAAGAGGTATCAGGTCACACTTTTCAGAATAACCATCAGCAAGAAAACTACAAACAATAAATGCTGAAGGTGTTGTGGAGAAATGCATACCCTCAACTGCAAGTAGGACATAAGTTGGAGAGGGCCACCAACTAGAACAGAATGGGGGTGCCTTAAAAACGTAAACATTGAGCTACCATATGATCCAGCAGGCCCACTCCTCCACCTATAATCTAAGAAGAGAGAATTGGAAAGACACAGGCAGGCAAATCTGCATTGCACAGTATTACAATATCCAAGATATGGAAGTAACCAAAAAGTCCACCAACAGATGGGTGGACAAAGAAGTACTCCTCCATGTACAGATGGAATATTCGCTAGTGAAAAAAATGAAACAATACCATTTGCAGCGCCATAGATGAGTCTAGACATAATCACGCCACGGGTAGTCAGTGAGAAAGCAAAATACATATATCCTATGATATCACTTTCAGGAGTTACTTAAAAATTGATACCAATGGAGATATTTCCACAGAGAAAGGCAATCACAGTTTCATTAAAAAACTTATGGTTCACCAAATAGAAAGGGATGAGGATTGGATACATTACCATATTGGGGTTAACAGAGATATACAAACCATGTGAAATATATAACCACCAAAGACGTACGTAAGACCAGGAGAAGACTACTCAACATTGTGTCATAACCTACATGGGAAAAGGATGCGAGGAAGAAAAGATACACGTATATGTGTGAAAGACCCACATCTTGCACACCTAGAGCAAACAAACCAATGTAATCAAATCTGCTGGGATAAAAAATAAAAAGTAAATTACAAATATGAACAAGAAGTAATGAGACATAAACTTAAAGGGCTTTTTCCTGGCCCATTCCATTCTAATTTACAACCTAGAGCACCACTTCCATTAAGCCTCTGTTTCCCCAGGTACCAAATTTGGTAAAGAAGAAATGCTGCCACCTTGTGGCCGTGTCCTGCTAGAGCAGCTTTAAACTCACAGCTAATGGTTACTTAACATTCACAAGGACTCAGGGCTGTAAAGGACACCTGCCCTAAAAAATTGTGCTGAAGTAGTGAATGGACAAAAAAATTCAAAACAGGCAGATGTTTCAAGAAGAGACTATGAAGAGTTATGTATTACTCACGCTCTTTTAAAAAAAAAGGAAAATGGATACAAGCTCAACCTCAGGGTGTGTTAGACCCATGCAATCTAATCTACGAAAAGTTTCAACTTACACCAGTCGACTGACCATCAGCAAAAAGTATACGAACAATAAATGCTGAAGGGGTTTTAGAGAACTGTGTACCCTCTACCTGCTGGTGAGACGTAAAGGGGTAACAGCCAATAATGAGAAAAGAAAGGAGCTGTGTTTAAATGTAAAAATGGAGGTACCATTCAATCCAGCAGGCGCACCATTGGATCTCTCACCTGAGAAGACAAGAATCGAGAAGACAGGCCGCAAAAGCTGCAGTGCAGCCTTATTCACAATAGCCAAGACAGTGAAGCAATCAAAATGTCCAACAACAGGTGAATGGATAAAGAAGAAGTGGTCCATGTACACAATGGAATATTAGCCATGGAAAACAACGAACCATTGCTCTTTGAGGCACCACAAATGAGTCTGCAGATAATCATGAAAGGTGAGGTAAGTTGGAAAGCAAAAGACCTGTATTCTATGATATCACTTATAGGCGTTATCTAATAACTGACACAAATGAACATATTTCCACAGAGAAAGACACTCACAGACTTAGAAAATAAAACTATGTTCAACTAAAAGGAAAGGTGGGGGAATGGATAAATTAAGATTACTGTTACTATATGTATACAAACACAAATTATATAAATATCTCAAAAATACCGACCATATAGCAAGGCAGGTCTGCGGAACCCTCTGTAACATTTTACATTGGAAGAGGATCTGTACTTGAATAGACATATATAATGTACAAATGAACCAGATTGTGTTCACCTAGGACAAACAACATTCTAAGCTTTACCCCAATTAAAAAAAAAAATTAAAACCAAGAAGAAATAATGAGATATAAACTTATAGGGCTTTCTCCGTGCACATTCCAATGTAATTTACAACCTAGGAACACGACTTCCAGAAAGGCTCTGCTGCCCTACTACCCAGATTTGGGAATGGAGAAATGCTGCCTGCTTCAGGTCACTTCCCACAACAGGAGCTTTAAAACCATTGCTAAAGGTCACTAAATATTCACAAAACTTGCAGTTCGGTAAATGACACCTGTTCTCTAAAAAGAGTCTCAGTTGGAAAATCGACCAAAAAATTCAAAAGAGGGCAACCTTCCAAGAAGACAATATCAAGAGTTATATTGTATTCCCAATTGTTTCCTTTTTTCAACAGAAAAGCAAACGGCGGTGAAAAATGATGAGTTTTACGAATTTTCAAAGCCATGCAAACCCAAATTACAAAACCCTATCAGCTCACAGCAGCCAGTAGGGCCATTAGCATAAATGCTGCAAACAATAAATGCTGAAGTGATTGTGGAGAAATGTGTACCCTCGATTCTAAGGGGGATGTGGTAAGTGCCACTAATGAAAACACAAAGAAGGTGCTTTGAAAAGGGAAAAACGATGCTACCAGTCAGTCAATCACACCCACTGCTTTGGCTATCACCTGAGAAAATGAGAATCAAAAAGTCACAGGCTGGCAATCCTGCACTCCAACAATATTTACCATAGCCAACACTTGGAAGCAATGAAAATGTCCATCAACCGAGGAATGCACAAAGAAGAAGTGGTCCACGTACACAGTGGAAAATTACTCCAGTAAAAAATAAAAATTAAATTTAAAAATCCAACAAAACTAAGGAGACATCAGCTTGTGTGGGTTTGTCCGGGCACACTCCACTCTAATTTATAACCGAGAAACACCACAGGCCGCAAGGGCTTTTCCCTAGTTACCAGGGTGGGGAACATAGAAAGGCTGCTGCCCTCTGGCAGTTACCTGCAAAAGCAGTTTTAAAGCCTGTGCTAATGGTCATTTCATAGGAATAAGTACTGCAGAAGTGTAAATGAAACCTGCCCTCAAAATGTCTTCAGGGAGGTAATGGCCAAAACATTTCAAAATGTGACACATACTTTAAGAGAACACTTTGAAGAACTAAGGGGAAATCACAGCTTGAAAAATAAAAAGGACATGCCTTAAAGCTCAATTTCAACGGATTATGAGGCACGTGCGAATTCAACCACAAAGAGGTATCAGGTCACACTTTTCAGAATAACCATCAGCAAGAAAACTACAAACAATAAATGCTGAAGGTGTTGTGGAGAAATGCATACCCTCAACTGCAAGTAGGACATAAGTTGGAAAGGGCCACCAACTAGAACAGAATGGGGGTGCCTTAAAAACGTAAACATTGAGCTACCATATGATCCAGCAGGCCCACTCCTCCACCTATAATCTAAGAAGAGAGAATTGGAAAGACACAGGCAGGCAAATCTGCATTGCACAGTATTACAATATCCAAGATATGGAAGTAACCAAAAAGTCCACCAACAGATGGGTGGACAAAGAAGTACTCCTCCATGTACAGATGGAATATTCGCTAGTGAAAAAAATGAAACAATACCATTTGCAGCGCCATAGATGAGTCTAGACGTAATCACGCCACGGGTAGTCAGTGAGAAAGCAAAATACATATATCCTATGATATCACTTTCAGGAGTTACTTAAAAATTGATACCAATGGAGATATTTCCACAGAGAAAGGCAATCACAGTTTCATTAAAAAACTTATGGTTCACCAAATAGAAAGGGATGAGGATTGGATACATTACCATATTGGGGTTAACAGAGATATACAAACCATGTGAAATATATAACCACCAAAGACGTACGGAAGACCAGGAGAAGACTACTCAACATTGTGTCATAACCTACATGGGAAAAGGATGCGAGGAAGAAAAGATACACGTATATGTGTGAAAGACCCACATCTTGCACACCTAGAGCAAACAAACCAATGTAATCAAATCTGCTGGGATAAAAAATAAAAAGTAAATTACAAATATGAACAAGAAGTAATGAGACATAAACTTAAAGGGCTTTTTCCTGGCCCATTCCATTCTAATTTACAACCTAGAGCACCACTTCCATTAAGCCTCTGTTTCCCCAGGTACCAAATTTGGTAAAGAAGAAATGCTGCCACCTTGTGGCCGTGTCCTGCAAGAGCAGCTTTAAACTCACAGCTAATGGTTACTTAACATTCACAAGGACTCAGGGCTGTAAAGGACACGTGCCCTAAAAAATTGTGCTGAAGTAGTGAATGGACCAAAAAATTCAAAACAGGCAGATGTTTCAAGAAGAGACTATGAAGAGTTATGTATTACTCACGCTCTTTTAAAAAAAAAGGAAAATGGATACAAGCTCAACCTCAGGGTGTGTTAGACCCATGCAATCTAATCTACGAAAAGTTTCAACTTACACCAGTCGACTGACCATCAGCAAAAAGTATACGAACAATAAATGCTGAAGGGGTTTTAGAGAACTGTGTACCCTCTACCTGCTGGTGAGACGTAAAGGGGTAACAGCCAATAATGAGAAAAGAAAGGAGCTGTGTTTAAATGTAAAAATGGAGGTACCATTCAATCCAGCAGGCGCACCATTGGATCTCTCACCTGAGAAGACAAGAATCGAGAAGACACAGGCCGCAAAAGCTGCAGTGCAGCCTTATTCACAATAGCCAAGACAGTGAAGCAATCAAAATGTCCAACAACAGGTGAATGGATAAAGAAGAAGTGGTCCATGTACACAATGGAATATTAGCCATGGAAAACAACGAACCATTGCTCTTTGAGGCACCACAAATGAGTCTGCAGATAATCATGAAAGATGAGGTAAGTTGGAAAGCAAAAGACCTGTATTCTATGATATCACTTATAGGCGTTATCTAATAACTGACACAAATGAACATATTTCCACAGAGAAAGACACTCACAGACTTAGAAAATAAAACTATGTTCAACTAAAAAGAAAGGTGGGGGAATGGATAAATTAAGATTACTGTTACTATATGTATACAAACACAAATTATATAAATATCTCAAAAATACCGACCATATAGCAAGGCAGGTCTGCGGAACCCTCTGTAACATTTTACATTGGAAGAGGATCTGTACTTGAATAGACATATATAATGTACAAATGAACCAGATTGTGTTCACCTAGGACAAACAACATTCTAAGCTTTACCCCAATTAAAAAAAAAATTAAAACCAAGAAGAAATAATGAGATATAAACTTATAGGGCTTTCTCCGTGCACATTCCAATGTAATTTACAACCTAGGAACACGACTTCCAGAAAGGCTCTGCTGCCCTACTACCCAGATTTGGGAATGGAGAAATGCTGCCTGCTTCAGGTCACTTCCCACAACAGGAGCTTTAAAACCATTGCTAAAGGTCACTAAATATTCACAAAACTTGCAGTTCGGTAAATGACACCTGTTCTCTAAAAAGAGTCTCAGTTGGAAAATCGACCAAAAAATTCAAAAGAGGGCAACCTTCCAAGAAGACAATATCAAGAGTTATATTGTATTCCCAATTGTTTCCTTTTTTCAACAGAAAAGCAAACGGCGGTGAAAAATGATGAGTTTTACGAATTTTCAAAGCCATGCAAACCCAAATTACAAAACCCTATCAGCTCACAGCAGCCAGTAGGGCCATTAGCATAAATGCTGCAAACAATAAATGCTGAAGTGATTGTGGAGAAATGTGTACCCTCGATTCTAAGGGGGATGTGGTAAGTGCCACTAATGAAAACACAAAGAAGGTGCTTTGAAAAGGGAAAAACGATGCTACCAGTCAGTCAATCACACCCACTGCTTTGGCTATCACCTGAGAAAATGAGAATCAAAAAGTCACAGGCTGGCAATCCTGCACTCCAACAATATTTACCATAGCCAACACTTGGAAGCAATGAAAATGTCCATCAACCGAGGAATGCACAAAGAAGAAGTGGTCCACGTACACAGTGGAAAATTACTCCAGTAAAAAAAAAAAATTAAATTTAAAAATCCAACAAAACTAAGGAGACATCAGGTTGTGTGGGTTTGTCCGGGCACACTCCACTCTAATTTATAACCGAGAAACACCACAGGCCGCAAGGGCTTTTCCCTAGTTACCAGGGTGGGGAACATAGAAAGGCTGCTGCCCTCTGGCAGTTACCTGCAAAAGCAGTTTTAAAGCCTGTGCTAATGGTCACTTCATAGGAATAAGTACTGCAGAAGTGTAAATGAAACCTGCCCTCAAAATGTCTTCAGGGAGGTAATGGCCAAAACATTTCAAAATGTGACACATACTTTAAGAGAACACTTTGAAGAACTAAGGGGAAATCACAGCTTGAAAAATAAAAAGGACATGCCTTAAAGCTCAATTTCAACGGATTATGAGGCACGTGCGAATTCAACCACAAAGAGGTATCAGGTCACACTTTTCAGAATAACCATCAGCAAGAAAACTACAAACAATAAATGCTGAAGGTGTTGTGGAGAAATGCATACCCTCAACTGCAAGTAGGACATAAGTTGGAGAGGGCCACCAACTAGAACAGAATGGGGGTGCCTTAAAAACGTAAACATTGAGCTACCATATGATCCAGCAGGCCCACTCCTCCACCTATAATCTAAGAAGAGAGAATTGGAAAGACACAGGCAGGCAAATCTGCATTGCACAGTATTACAATATCCAAGATATGGAAGTAACCAAAAAGTCCACCAACAGATGGGTGGACAAAGAAGTACTCCTCCATGTACAGATGGAATATTCGCTAGTGAAAAAAATGAAACAATACCATTTGCAGCGCCATAGATGAGTCTAGACGTAATCACGCCACGGGTAGTCAGTGAGAAAGCAAAATACATATATCCTATGATATCACTTTCAGGAGTTACTTAAAAATTGATACCAATGGAGATATTTCCACAGAGAAAGGCAATCACAGTTTCATTAAAAAACTTATGGTTCACCAAATAGAAAGGGATGAGGATTGGATACATTACCATATTGGGGTTAACAGAGATATACAAACCATGTGAAATATATAACCACCAAAGACGTACGGAAGACCAGGAGAAGACTACTCAACATTGTGTCATAACCTACATGGGAAAAGGATGCGAGGAAGAAAAGATACACGTATATGTGTGAAAGACCCACATCTTGCACACCTAGAGCAAACAAACCAATGTAATCAAATCTGCTGGGATAAAAAATAAAAAGTAAATTACAAATATGAACAAGAAGTAATGAGACATAAACTTAAAGGGCTTTTTCCTGGCCCATTCCATTCTAATTTACAACCTAGAGCACCACTTCCATTAAGCCTCTGTTTCCCCAGGTACCAAATTTGGTAAAGAAGAAATGCTGCCACCTTGTGGCCGTGTCCTGCTAGAGCAGCTTTAAACTCACAGCTAATGGTTACTTAACATTCACAAGGACTCAGGGCTGTAAAGGACACCTGCCCTAAAAAATTGTGCTGAAGTAGTGAATGGACAAAAAAATTCAAAACAGGCAGATGTTTCAAGAAGAGACTATGAAGAGTTATGTATTACTCACGCTCTTTTAAAAAAAAAGGAAAATGGATACAAGCTCAACCTCAGGGTGTGTTAGACCCATGCAATCTAATCTACGAAAAGTTTCAACTTACACCAGTCGACTGACCATCAGCAAAAAGTATACGAACAATAAATGCTGAAGGGGTTTTAGAGAACTGTGTACCCTCTACCTGCTGGTGAGACGTAAAGGGGTAACAGCCAATAATGAGAAAAGAAAGGAGCTGTGTTTAAATGTAAAAATGGAGGTACCATTCAATCCAGCAGGCGCACCATTGGATCTCTCACCTGAGAAGACAAGAATCGAGAAGACAGGCCGCAAAAGCTGCAGTGCAGCCTTATTCACAATAGCCAAGACAGTGAAGCAATCAAAATGTCCAACAACAGGTGAATGGATAAAGAAGAAGTGGTCCATGTACACAATGGAATATTAGCCATGGAAAACAACGAACCATTGCTCTTTGAGGCACCACAAATGAGTCTGCAGATAATCATGAAAGATGAGGTAAGTTGGAAAGCAAAAGACCTGTATTCTATGATATCACTTATAGGCGTTATCTAATAACTGACACAAATGAACATATTTCCACAGAGAAAGACACTCACAGACTTAGAAAATAAAACTATGTTCAACTAAAAGGAAAGGTGGGGGAATGGATAAATTAAGATTACTGTTACTATATGTATACAAACACAAATTATATAAATATCTCAAAAATACCGACCATATAGCAAGGCAGGTCTGCGGAACCCTCTGTAACATTTTACATGGGAAGAGGATCTGTACTTGAATAGACATATATAATGTACAAATGAACCAGATTGTGTTCACCTAGGACAAACAACATTCTAAGCTTTACCCCAATTAAAAAAAAAAATTAAAACCAAGAAGAAATAATGAGATATAAACTTATAGGGCTTTCTCCGTGCACATTCCAATGTAATTTACAACCTAGGAACACGACTTCCAGAAAGGCTCTGCTGCCCTACTAACCAGATTTGGGAATGGAGAAATGCTGCCTGCTTCAGGTCACTTCCCACAACAGGAGCTTTAAAACCATTGCTAAAGGTCACTAAATATTCACAAAACTTGCAGTTCGGTAAATGACACCTGTTCTCTAAAAAGAGTCTCAGTTGGAAAATCGACCAAAAAATTCAAAAGAGGGCAACCTTCCAAGAAGACAATATCAAGAGTTATATTGTATTCCCAATTGTTTCCTTTTTTCAACAGAAAAGCAAACGGCGGTGAAAAATGATGAGTTTTACGAATTTTCAAAGCCATGCAAACCCAAATTACAAAACCCTATCAGCTCACAGCAGCCAGTAGGGCCATTAGCATAAATGCTGCAAACAATAAATGCTGAAGTGATTGTGGAGAAATGTGTACCCTCGATTCTAAGGGGGATGTGGTAAGTGCCACTAATGAAAACACAAAGAAGGTGCTTTGAAAAGGGAAAAACGATGCTACCAGTCAGTCAATCACACCCACTGCTTTGGCTATCACCTGAGAAAATGAGAATCAAAAAGTCACAGGCTGGCAATCCTGCACTCCAACAATATTTACCATAGCCAACACTTGGAAGCAATGAAAATGTCCATCAACCGAGGAATGCACAAAGAAGAAGTGGTCCACGTACACAGTGGAAAATTACTCCAGTAAAAAATAAAAATTAAATTTAAAAATCCAACAAAACTAAGGAGACATCAGGTTGTGTGGGTTTGTCCGGGCACACTCCACTCTAATTTATAACCGAGAAACACCACAGGCCGCAAGGGCTTTTCCCTAGTTACCAGGGTGGGGAACATAGAAAGGCTGCTGCCCTCTGGCAGTTACCTGCAAAAGCAGTTTTAAAGCCTGTGCTAATGGTCATTTCATAGGAATAAGTACTGCAGAAGTGTAAATGAAACCTGCCCTCAAAATGTCTTCAGGGAGGTAATGGCCAAAACATTTCAAAATGTGACACATACTTTAAGAGAACACTTTGAAGAACTAAGGGGAAATCACAGCTTGAAAAATAAAAAGGACATGCCTTAAAGCTCAATTTCAACGGATTATGAGGCACGTGCGAATTCAACCACAAAGAGGTATCAGGTCACACTTTTCAGAATAACCATCAGCAAGAAAACTACAAACAATAAATGCTGAAGGTGTTGTGGAGAAATGCATACCCTCAACTGCAAGTAGGACATAAGTTGGAAAGGGCCACCAACTAGAACAGAATGGGGGTGCCTTAAAAACGTAAACATTGAGCTACCATATGATCCAGCAGGCCCACTCCTCCACCTATAATCTAAGAAGAGAGAATTGGAAAGACACAGGCAGGCAAATCTGCATTGCACAGTATTACAATATCCAAGATATGGAAGTAACCAAAAAGTCCACCAACAGATGGGTGGACAAAGAAGTACTCCTCCATGTACAGATGGAATATTCGCTAGTGAAAAAAATGAAACAATACCATTTGCAGCGCCATAGATGAGTCTAGACGTAATCACGCCACGGGTAGTCAGTGAGAAAGCAAAATACATATATCCTATGATATCACTTTCAGGAGTTACTTAAAAATTGATACCAATGGAGATATTTCCACAGAGAAAGGCAATCACAGTTTCATTAAAAAACTTATGGTTCACCAAATAGAAAGGGATGAGGATTGGATACATTACCATATTGGGGTTAACAGAGATATACAAACCATGTGAAATATATAACCACCAAAGACGTACGGAAGACCAGGAGAAGACTACTCAACATTGTGTCATAACCTACATGGGAAAAGGATGCGAGGAAGAAAAGATACACGTATATGTGTGAAAGACCCACATCTTGCACACCTAGAGCAAACAAACCAATGTAATCAAATCTGCTGGGATAAAAAATAAAAAGTAAATTACAAATATGAACAAGAAGTAATGAGACATAAACTTAAAGGGCTTTTTCCTGGCCCATTCCATTCTAATTTACAACCTAGAGCACCACTTCCATTAAGCCTCTGTTTCCCCAGGTACCAAATTTGGTAAAGAAGAAATGCTGCCACCTTGTGGCCGTGTCCTGCAAGAGCAGCTTTAAACTCACAGCTAATGGTTACTTAACATTCACAAGGACTCAGGGCTGTAAAGGACACGTGCCCTAAAAAATTGTGCTGAAGTAGTGAATGGACCAAAAAATTCAAAACAGGCAGATGTTTCAAGAAGAGACTATGAAGAGATATGTATTACTCACGCTCTTTTAAAAAAAAAGGAAAATGGATACAAGCTCAACCTCAGGGTGTGTTAGACCCATGCAATCTAATCTACGAAAAGTTTCAACTTACGCCAGTCGACTGACCATCAGCAAAAAGTATACGAACAATAAATGCTGAAGGGGTTTTAGAGAACTGTGTACCCTCTACCTGCTGGTGAGACGTAAAGGGGTAAGAGCCAATAATGAGAAAAGAAAGGAGCTGTGTTTAAAAGTAAAAATGGAGGTACCATTCAATCCAGCAGGCGCACCATTGGATCTCTCACCTGAGAAGACAAGAATCGAGAAGACACAGGCCGCAAAAGCTGCAGTGCAGCCTTATTCACAATAGACAAGACAGTGAAGCAATCAAAATGTCCAACAACAGGTGAATGGATAAAGAAGAAGTGGTCCATGTACACAATGGAATATTAGCCATGGAAAACAACGAACCATTGCTCTTTGAGGCACCACAAATGAGTCTGCAGATAATCATGAAAGATGAGGTAAGTTGGAAAGCAAAAGACCTGTATTCTATGATATCACTTATAGGCGTTATCTAATAACTGACACAAATGAACATATTTCCACAGAGAAAGACACTCACAGACTTAGAAAATAAAACTATGTTCAACTAAAAGGAAAGGTGGGGGAATGGATAAATTAAGATTACTGTTACTATATGTATACAAACACAAATTATATAAATATCTCAAAAATACCGACCATATAGCAAGGCAGGTCTGCGGAACCCTCTGTAACATTTTACATGGGAAGAGGATCTGTACTTGAATAGACATATATAATGTACAAATGAACCAGATTGTGTTCACCTAGGACAAACAACATTCTAAGCTTTACCCCAATTAAAAAAAAAAATTAAAACCAAGAAGAAATAATGAGATATAAACTTATAGGGCTTTCTCCGTGCACATTCCAATGTAATTTACAACCTAGGAACACGACTTCCAGAAAGGCTCTGCTGCCCTACTAACCAGATTTGGGAATGGAGAAATGCTGCCTGCTTCAGGTCACTTCCCACAACAGGAGCTTTAAAACCATTGCTAAAGTCACTAAATATTCACAAAACTTGCAGTTCGGTAAATGACACCTGTTCTCTAAAAAGAGTCTCAGTTGGAAAATCGACCAAAAAATTCAAAAGAGGGCAACCTTCCAAGAAGACAATATCAAGAGTTATATTGTATTCCCAATTGTTTCCTTTTTTCAACAGAAAAGCAAACGGCGGTGAAAAATGATGAGTTTTACGAATTTTCAAAGCCATGCAAACCCAAATTACAAAACCCTATCAGCTCACAGCAGCCAGTAGGGCCATTAGCATAAATGCTGCAAACAATAAATGCTGAAGTGATTGTGGAGAAATGTGTACCCTCGATTCTAAGGGGGATGTGGTAAGTGCCACTAATGAAAACACAAAGAAGGTGCTTTGAAAAGGGAAAAACGATGCTACCAGTCAGTCAATCACACCCACTGCTTTGGCTATCACCTGAGAAAATGAGAATCAAAAAGTCACAGGCTGGCAATCCTGCACTCCAACAATATTTACCATAGCCAACACTTGGAAGCAATGAAAATGTCCATCAACCGAGGAATGCACAAAGAAGAAGTGGTCCACGTACACAGTGGAAAATTACTCCAGTAAAAAATAAAAATTAAATTTAAAAATCCAACAAAACTAAGGAGACATCAGCTTGTGTGGGTTTGTCCGGGCACACTCCACTCTAATTTATAACCGAGAAACACCACAGGCCGCAAGGGCTTTTCCCTAGTTACCAGGGTGGGGAACATAGAAAGGCTGCTGCCCTCTGGCAGTTACCTGCAAAAGCAGTTTTAAAGCCTGTGCTAATGGTCATTTCATAGGAATAAGTACTGCAGAAGTGTAAATGAAACCTGCCCTCAAAATGTCTTCAGGGAGGTAATGGCCAAAACATTTCAAAATGTGACACATACTTTAAGAGAACACTTTGAAGAACTAAGGGGAAATCACAGCTTGAAAAATAAAAAGGACATGCCTTAAAGCTCAATTTCAACGGATTATGAGGCACGTGCGAATTCAACCACAAAGAGGTATCAGGTCACACTTTTCAGAATAACCATCAGCAAGAAAACTACAAACAATAAATGCTGAAGGTGTTGTGGAGAAATGCATACCCTCAACTGCAAGTAGGACATAAGTTGGAAAGGGCCACCAACTAGAACAGAATGGGGGTGCCTTAAAAACGTAAACATTGAGCTACCATATGATCCAGCAGGCCCACTCCTCCACCTATAATCTAAGAAGAGAGAATTGGAAAGACACAGGCAGGCAAATCTGCATTGCACAGTATTACAATATCCAAGATATGGAAGTAACCAAAAAGTCCACCAACAGATGGGTAGACAAAGAAGTACTCCTCCATGTACAGATGGAATATTCGCTAGTGAAAAAAATGAAACAATACCATTTGCAGCGCCATAGATGAGTCTAGACGTAATCACGCCACGGGTAGTCAGTGAGAAAGCAAAATACATATATCCTATGATATCACTTTCAGGAGTTACTTAAAAATTGATACCAATGGAGATATTTCCACAGAGAAAGGCAATCACAGTTTCATTAAAAAACTTATGGTTCACCAAATAGAAAGGGATGAGGATTGGATACATTACCATATTGGGGTTAACAGAGATATACAAACCATGTGAAATATATAACCACCAAAGACGTACGGAAGACCAGGAGAAGACTACTCAACATTGTGTCATAACCTACATGGGAAAAGGATGCGAGGAAGAAAAGATACACGTATATGTGTGAAAGACCCACATCTTGCACACCTAGAGCAAACAAACCAATGTAATCAAATCTGCTGGGATAAAAAATAAAAAGTAAATTACAAATATGAACAAGAAGTAATGAGACATAAACTTAAAGGGCTTTTTCCTGGCCCATTCCATTCTAATTTACAACCTAGAGCACCACTTCCATTAAGCCTCTGTTTCCCCAGGTACCAAATTTGGTAAAGAAGAAATGCTGCCACCTTGTGGCCGTGTCCTGCAAGAGCAGCTTTAAACTCACAGCTAATGGTTACTTAACATTCACAAGGACTCAGGGCTGTAAAGGACACGTGCCCTAAAAAATTGTGCTGAAGTAGTGAATGGACCAAAAAATTCAAAACAGGCAGATGTTTCAAGAAGAGACTATGAAGAGATATGTATTACTCACGCTCTTTTAAAAAAAAAGGAAAATGGATACAAGCTCAACCTCAGGGTGTGTTAGACCCATGCAATCTAATCTACGAAAAGTTTCAACTTACGCCAGTCGACTGACCATCAGCAAAAAGTATACGAACAATAAATGCTGAAGGGGTTTTAGAGAACTGTGTACCGTCTACCTGCTGGTGAGACGTAAAGGGGTAAGAGCCAATAATGAGAAAAGAAAGGAGCTGTGTTTAAAAGTAAAAATGGAGGTACCATTCAATCCAGCAGGCGCACCATTGGATCTCTCACCTGAGAAGACAAGAATCGAGAAGACACAGGCCGCAAAAGCTGCAGTGCAGCCTTATTCACAATAGACAAGACAGTGAAGCAATCAAAATGTCCAACAACAGGTGAATGGATAAAGAAGAAGTGGTCCATGTACACAATGGAATATTAGCCATGGAAAACAACGAACCATTGCTCTTTGAGGCACCACAAATGAGTCTGCAGATAATCATGAAAGATGAGGTAAGTTGGAAAGCAAAAGACCTGTATTCTATGATATCACTTATAGGCGTTATCTAATAACTGACACAAATGAACATATTTCCACAGAGAAAGACACTCACAGACTTAGAAAATAAAACTATGCTCAACTGAAAGGAAAGGTGGGGGAATGGATAAATTAAGATTACTGTTACTATATGTATACAAACACAAATTATATAAATATCTCAAAAATACCGACCATATAGCAAGGGAGGTCTGCGGAACCCTCTGTAACATTTTACATGGGAAGAGGATCTGTACTTGAATAGACATATATAATGTACAAATGAACCAGATTGTGTTCACCTAGGACAAACAACATTCTAAGCTTTACCCCAATTAAAAAAAAAATTAAAACCAAGAAGAAATAATGAGATATAAACTTATAGGGCTTTCTCCGTGCACATTCCAATGTAATTTACAACCTAGGAACACGACTTCCAGAAAGGCTCTGCTGCCCTACTACCCAGATTTGGGAATGGAGAAATGCTGCCTGCTTCAGGTCACTTCCCACAACAGGAGCTTTAAAACCATTGCTAAAGGTCACTAAATATTCACAAAACTTGCAGTTCGGTAAATGACACCTGCTCTCTAAAAAGAGTCTCAGGTGGAAAATCGACCAAAAAATTCAAAAGAGGGCAACCTTCCAAGAAGACAATATCAAGAGATATATTGTACTCCCAATTGTTTCCTTTTTTCAACAGAAAAGAAAACGGCGGTGAAAAATGATGAGTTTTACGAATTTTCAAAGCCATGCAAACCCAAATTACAAAACCCTATCAGCTCACAGCAGCCAGCAGGGCCATTAGCATAAATGCTGCAAACAATAGATACTGAAGCGATTGTGGAGAAATGTGTACCCTCGATTCTAAGGGGGACGTGGTAAGTGCCACTAATGAAAACACAAAGAAGGTGCTTTGAAAAGGGAAAAACGATGCTACCAGTCAGTCAATCACACCCACTGCTGGGGCTATCACCTGAGAAAATGAGAATCAAAAAGTCACAGGCTGGCTATCCTGCACTCCAACAATATTTACCATAGCCAACACTTGGAAGCAATGAAAATGTCCATCAACCGAGGAATGCACAAAGAAGAAGTGGTCCACGTACACAGTGGAAAATTACTCCAATAAAAAATAAAAATTAAATTTAAAAATCCAACAAAACTAAGGAGACATCAGCTTGTGTGGGTTTGTCCGGGCACACTCCACTCTAATTTATAACCGAGAAACACCACAGGCCGCAAGGGCTTTTCCCTCGTTACCAGGGTGGGGAACATAGAAAGGCTGCTGCCCTCTGGCAGTTACCTGCAAAAGCAGTTTTAAAGCCTGTGCTAATGGTCATTTCATAGGAATAAGTACTGCAGAAGTGTAAATGAAACCTGCCCTCAAAATGTCTTCAGGGAGGTAATGGCCAAAACATTTAAAATGTGACACATACTTTAAGAGAACACTTTGAAGAACTAAGGGGAAATCACAGCTTGAAAAATAAAAAGGACATGCCTTAAAGCTCAATTTCAACGGATTATGAGGCACGTGCGAATTCAACCACAAAGAGGTATCAGGTCACACTTTTCAGAATAACCATCAGCAAGAAAACTAAAAACAATAAATGCTGAAGGTGTTGTGGAGAAATGCATACCCTCAACTGCAAGTAGGACATAAGTTGGAAAGGGCCACCAACTAGAACAGAATGGGGGTGCCTTAAAAACGTAAACATTGAGCTACCATATGATCCAGCAGGCCCACTCCTCCACCTATAATCTAAGAAGAGAGAATTGGAAAGACACAGGCAGGCATATCTGCCTTGCACAGTATTACAATAGCCAAGATATGGAAGTAACCAAAAAGTCCACCAACAGATGGGTGGACAAAGAAGTACTCCTCCATGTACAGATGGAATATTCGCTAGTGAAAAAAATGAAACAATACCATTTGCAGCGCCATAGATGAGTCTAGACGTAATCACGCCACGGGTAGTCAGTGAGAAAGCAAAATACATATATCCTATGATATCACTTTCAGGAGTTACTTAAAAATTGATACCAATGGAGATATTTCCACAGAGAAAGGCAATCACAGTTTCATTAAAAAACTTATGGTTCACCAAATAGAAAGGGATGAGGATTGGATACATTACCATATTGGGGTTAACAGAGATATACAAACCATGTGAAATATATAACCACCAAAGACGTACGGAAGACCAGGAGAAGACTACTCAACATTGTGTCATAACCTACATGGGAAAAGGATGCGAGGAAGAAAAGATACACGTATATGTGTGAAAGACCCACATCTTGCACACCTAGAGCAAACAAACCAATGTAATCAAATCTGCTGGGATAAAAAATAAAAAGTAAATTACAAATATGAACAAGAAGTAATGAGACATAAACTTAAAGGGCTTTTTCCTGGCCCATTCCATTCTAATTTACAACCTAGAGCCCCACTTCCATTAAGCCTCTGTTTCCCCAGGTACCAAATTTGGTAAAGAAGAAATGCTGCCACCTTGTGGCCGTGTCCTGCAAGAGCAGCTTTAAACTCACAGCTAATGGTTACTTAACATTCACAAGGACTCAGGGCTGTAAAGGACACCTGCCCTAAAAAATTGTGCTGAAGTAGTGAATGGACCAAAAAATTCAAAACAGGCAGATGTTTCAAGAAGAGACTATGAAGAGATATGTATTACTCACGCTCTTTTAAAAAAAAAGGAAAATGGATACAAGCTCAACCTCAGGGTGTGTTAGACCCATGCAATCTAATCTACGAAAAGTTTCAACTTACACCAGTCGACTGACCATCAGCAAAAAGTATACGAACAATAAATGCTGAAGGGGTTTTAGAGAACTGTGTACCCTCTACCTGCTGGTGAGACGTAAAGGGGTAACAGCCAATAATGAGAAAAGAAAGGAGCTGTGTTTAAATGTAAAAATGGAGGTACCATTCAATCCAGCAGGCGCACCATTGGATCTCTCACCTGAGAAGACAAGAATCGAGAAGACACAGGCCGCAAAAGCTGCAGTGCAGCCTTATTCACAATAGCCAAGAGAGTGAAGCAATCAAAATGTCCAACAACAGGTGAATGGATAAAGAAGAAGTGGTCCATGTACACAATGGAATATTAGCCATGGAAAACAACGAACCATTGCTCTTTGAGGCACCACAAATGAGTCTGCAGATAATCATGAAAGATGAGGTAAGTTGGAAAGCAAAAGACCTGTATTCTATGATATCACTTATAGGCGTTCTCTAATAACTGACACAAATGAACATATTTCCACAGAGAAAGACACTCACAGACTTAGAAAATAAAACTATGTTCAACTAAAAGGAAAGGTGGGGGAATGGATAAATTAAGATTACTGTTACTATATGTATACAAACACAAATTATATAAATATCTCAAAAATACCGACCATATAGCAAGGCAGGTCTGCGGAACCCTCTGTAACATTTTACATGGGAAGAGGATCTGTACTTGAATAGACATATATAATGTACAAATGAACCAGATTGTGTTCACCTAGGACAAACAACATTCTAAGCTTTACCCCAATTAAAAAAAAAAATTAAAACCAAGAAGAAATAATGAGATATAAACTTATAGGGCTTTCTCCGTGCACATTCCAATGTAATTTACAACCTAGGAACACGACTTCCAGAAAGGCTCTGCTGCCCTACTACCCAGATTTGGGAATGGAGAAATGCTGCCTGCTTCAGGTCACTTCCCACAACAGGAGCTTTAAAACCATTGCTAAAGGTCACTAAATATTCACAAAACTTGCAGTTCGGTAAATGACACCTGTTCTCAAAAAAGAGTCTCAGGTGGAAAATCGACCAAAAAATTCAAAAGAGGGCAACCTTCCAAGAAGACAATATCAAGAGTTATATTGTATTCCCAATTGTTTCCTTTTTTCAACAGAAAAGCAAACGGCGGTGAAAAATGATGAGTTTTACGAATTTTCAAAGCCATGCAAACCCAAATTACAAAACCCTATCAGCTCACAGCAGCCAGTAGGGCCATTAGCATAAATGCTGCAAACAATAAATGCTGAAGTGATTGTGGAGAAATGTGTACCCTCGATTCTAAGGGGGATGTGGTAAGTGCCACTAATGAAAACACAAAGAAGGTGCTTTGAAAAGGGAAAAACGATGCTACCAGTCAGTCAATCACACCCACTGCTTTGGCTATCACCTGAGAAAATGAGAATCAAAAAGTCACAGGCTGGCAATCCTGCACTCCAACAATATTTACCATAGCCAACACTTGGAAGCAATGAAAATGTCCATCAACCGAGGAATGCACAAAGAAGAAGTGGTCCACGTACACAGTGGAAAATTACTCCAGTAAAAAATAAAATTTAAATTTAAAAATCCAACAAAACTAAGGAGACATCAGGTTGTGTGGGTTTGTCCGGGCACACTCCACTCTAATTTATAACCGAGAAACACCACAGGCCGCAAGGGCTTTTCCCTAGTTACCAGGGTGGGGAACATAGAAAGGCTGCTGCCCTCTGGCAGTTACCTGCAAAAGCAGTTTTAAAGCCTGTGCTAATGGTCATTTCATAGGAATAAGTACTGCAGAAGTGTAAATGAAACCTGCCCTCAAAATGTCTTCAGGGAGGTAATGGCCAAAACATTTCAAAATGTGACACATACTTTAAGAGAACACTTTGAAGAACTAAGGGGAAATCACAGCTTGAAAAATAAAAAGGACATGCCTTAAAGCTCAATTTCAACGGATTATGAGGCACGTGCGAATTCAACCACAAAGAGGTATCAGGTCACACTTTTCAGAATAACCATCAGCAAGAAAACTACAAACAATAAATGCTGAAGGTGTTGTGGAGAAATGCATACCCTCAACTGCAAGTAGGACATAAGTTGGAGAGGGCCACCAACTAGAACAGAATGGGGGTGCCTTAAAAACGTAAACATTGAGCTACCATATGATCCAGCAGGCCCACTCCTCCACCTATAATCTAAGAAGAGAGAATTGGAAAGACACAGGCAGGCAAATCTGCATTGCACAGTATTACAATATCCAAGATATGGAAGTAACCAAAAAGTCCACCAACAGATGGGTGGACAAAGAAGTACTCCTCCATGTACAGATGGAATATTCGCTAGTGAAAAAAATGAAACAATACCATTTGCAGCGCCATAGATGAGTCTAGACGTAATCACGCCACGGGTAGTCAGTGAGAAAGCAAAATACATATATCCTATGATATCACTTTCAGGAGTTACTTAAAAATTGATACCAATGGAGATATTTCCACAGAGAAAGGCAATCACAGTTTCATTAAAAAACTTATGGTTCACCAAATAGAAAGGGATGAGGATTGGATACATTACCATATTGGGGTTAACAGAGATATACAAACCATGTGAAATATATAACCACCAAAGACGTACGGAAGACCAGGAGAAGACTACTCAACATTGTGTCATAACCTACATGGGAAAAGGATGCGAGGAAGAAAAGATACACGTATATGTGTGAAAGACCCACATCTTGCACACCTAGAGCAAACAAACCAATGTAATCAAATCTGCTGGGATAAAAAATAAAAAGTAAATTACAAATATGAACAAGAAGTAATGAGACATAAACTTAAAGGGCTTTTTCCTGGCCCATTCCATTCTAATTTACAACCTAGAGCACCACTTCCATTAAGCCTCTGTTTCCCCAGGTACCAAATTTGGTAAAGAAGAAATGCTGCCACCTTGTGGCCGTGTCCTGCAAGAGCAGCTTTAAACTCACAGCTAATGGTTACTTAACATTCACAAGGACTCAGGGCTGTAAAGGACACCTGCCCTAAAAAATTGTGCTGAAGTAGTGAATGGACCAAAAAATTCAAAACAGGCAGATGTTTCAAGAAGAGACTATGAAGAGTTATGTATTACTCACGCTCTTTTAAAAAAAAAGGAAAATGGATACAAGCTCAACCTCAGGGTGTGTTAGACCCATGCAATCTAATCTACGAAAAGTTTCAACTTACACCAGTCGACTGACCATCAGCAAAAAGTATACGAACAATAAATGCTGAAGGGGTTTTAGAGAACTGTGTACCCTCTACCTGCTGGTGAGACGTAAAGGGGTAACAGCCAATAATGAGAAAAGAAAGGAGCTGTGTTTAAATGTAAAAATGGAGGTACCATTCAATCCAGCAGGCGCACCATTGGATCTCTCACCTGAGAAGACAAGAATCGAGAAGACACAGGCCGCAAAAGCTGCAGTGCAGCCTTATTCACAATAGCCAAGACAGTGAAGCAATCAAAATGTCCAACAACAGGTGAATGGATAAAGAAGAAGTGGTCCATGTACACAATGGAATATTAGCCATGGAAAACAACGAACCATTGCTCTTTGAGGCACCACAAATGAGTCTGCAGATAATC
Organism: Balaenoptera physalus; assembly: GCF_965194825.1. NCBI lineage: Eukaryota > Metazoa > Chordata > Mammalia > Artiodactyla > Balaenopteridae > Balaenoptera > Balaenoptera physalus. The sequence goes on from NW_028126557.1 coordinate 515,370, forward strand.
ATGAAAGATGAGGTAAGTTGGAAAGCAAAAGACCTGTATTCTATGATATCACTTATAGGCGTTATCTAATAACTGACACAAATGAACATATTTCCACAGAGAAAGACACTCACAGACTTAGAAAATAAAACTATGTTCAACTAAAAAGAAAGGTGGGGGAATGGATAAATTAAGATTACTGTTACTATATGTATACAAACACAAATTATATAAATATCTCAAAAATACCGACCATATAGCAAGGCAGGTCTGCGGAACCCTCTGTAACATTTTACATTGGAAGAGGATCTGTACTTGAATAGACATATATAATGTACAAATGAACCAGATTGTGTTCACCTAGGACAAACAACATTCTAAGCTTTACCCCAATTAAAAAAAAAAATTAAAACCAAGAAGAAATAATGAGATATAAACTTATAGGGCTTTCTCCGTGCACATTCCAATGTAATTTACAACCTAGGAACACGACTTCCAGAAAGGCTCTGCTGCCCTACTACCCAGATTTGGGAATGGAGAAATGCTGCCTGCTTCAGGTCACTTCCCACAACAGGAGCTTTAAAACCATTGCTAAAGGTCACTAAATATTCACAAAACTTGCAGTTCGGTAAATGACACCTGTTCTCTAAAAAGAGTCTCAGTTGGAAAATCGACCAAAAAATTCAAAAGAGGGCAACCTTCCAAGAAGACAATATCAAGAGTTATATTGTATTCCCAATTGTTTCCTTTTTTCAACAGAAAAGCAAACGGCGGTGAAAAATGATGAGTTTTACGAATTTTCAAAGCCATGCAAACCCAAATTACAAAACCCTATCAGCTCACAGCAGCCAGTAGGGCCATTAGCATAAATGCTGCAAACAATAAATGCTGAAGTGATTGTGGAGAAATGTGTACCCTCGATTCTAAGGGGGATGTGGTAAGTGCCACTAATGAAAACACAAAGAAGGTGCTTTGAAAAGGGAAAAACGATGCTACCAGTCAGTCAATCACACCCACTGCTTTGGCTATCACCTGAGAAAATGAGAATCAAAAAGTCACAGGCTGGCAATCCTGCACTCCAACAATATTTACCATAGCCAACACTTGGAAGCAATGAAAATGTCCATCAACCGAGGAATGCACAAAGAAGAAGTGGTCCACGTACACAGTGGAAAATTACTCCAGTAAAAAAAAAAAATTAAATTTAAAAATCCAACAAAACTAAGGAGACATCAGGTTGTGTGGGTTTGTCCGGGCACACTCCACTCTAATTTATAACCGAGAAACACCACAGGCCGCAAGGGCTTTTCCCTAGTTACCAGGGTGGGGAACATAGAAAGGCTGCTGCCCTCTGGCAGTTACCTGCAAAAGCAGTTTTAAAGCCTGTGCTAATGGTCACTTCATAGGAATAAGTACTGCAGAAGTGTAAATGAAACCTGCCCTCAAAATGTCTTCAGGGAGGTAATGGCCAAAACATTTCAAAATGTGACACATACTTTAAGAGAACACTTTGAAGAACTAAGGGGAAATCACAGCTTGAAAAATAAAAAGGACATGCCTTAAAGCTCAATTTCAACGGATTATGAGGCACGTGCGAATTCAACCACAAAGAGGTATCAGGTCACACTTTTCAGAATAACCATCAGCAAGAAAACTACAAACAATAAATGCTGAAGTTGTTGTGGAGAAATGCATACCCTCAACTGCAAGTAGGACATAAGTTGGAGAGGGCCACCAACTAGAACAGAATGGGGGTGCCTTAAAAACGTAAACATTGAGCTACCATATGATCCAGCAGGCCCACTCCTCCACCTATAATCTAAGAAGAGAGAATTGGAAAGACACAGGCAGGCAAATCTGCATTGCACAGTATTACAATATCCAAGATATGGAAGTAACCAAAAAGTCCACCAACAGATGGGTGGACAAAGAAGTACTCCTCCATGTACAGATGGAATATTCGCTAGTGAAAAAAATGAAACAATACCATTTGCAGCGCCATAGATGAGTCTAGACATAATCACGCCACGGGTAGTCAGTGAGAAAGCAAAATACATATATCCTATGATATCACTTTCAGGAGTTACTTAAAAATTGATACCAATGGAGATATTTCCACAGAGAAAGGCAATCACAGTTTCATTAAAAAACTTATGGTTCACCAAATAGAAAGGGATGAGGATTGGATACATTACCATATTGGGGTTAACAGAGATATACAAACCATGTGAAATATATAACCACCAAAGACGTACGGAAGACCAGGAGAAGACTACTCAACATTGTGTCATAACCTACATGGGAAAAGGATGCGAGGAAGAAAAGATACACGTATATGTGTGAAAGACCCACATCTTGCACACCTAGAGCAAACAAACCAATGTAATCAAATCTGCTGGGATAAAAAATAAAAAGTAAATTACAAATATGAACAAGAAGTAATGAGACATAAACTTAAAGGGCTTTTTCCTGGCCCATTCCATTCTAATTTACAACCTAGAGCACCACTTCCATTAAGCCTCTGTTTCCCCAGGTACCAAATTTGGTAAAGAAGAAATGCTGCCACCTTGTGGCCGTGTCCTGCAAGAGCAGCTTTAAACTCACAGCTAATGGTTACTTAACATTCACAAGGACTCAGGGCTGTAAAGGACACCTGCCCTAAAAAATTGTGCTGAAGTAGTGAATGGACAAAAAAATTCAAAACAGGCAGATGTTTCAAGAAGAGACTATGAAGAGTTATGTATTACTCACGCTCTTTTAAAAAAAAAGGAAAATGGATACAAGCTCAACCTCAGGGTGTGTTAGACCCATGCAATCTAATCTACGAAAAGTTTCAACTTACACCAGTCGACTGACCATCAGCAAAAAGTATACGAACAATAAATGCTGAAGGGGTTTTAGAGAACTGTGTACCCTCTACCTGCTGGTGAGACGTAAAGGGGTAACAGCCAATAATGAGAAAAGAAAGGAGCTGTGTTTAAATGTAAAAATGGAGGTACCATTCAATCCAGCAGGCGCACCATTGGATCTCTCACCTGAGAAGACAAGAATCGAGAAGACAGGCCGCAAAAGCTGCAGTGCAGCCTTATTCACAATAGCCAAGACAGTGAAGCAATCAAAGTGTCCAACAACAGGTGAATGGATAAAGAAGAAGTGGTCCATGTACACAATGGAATATTAGCCATGGAAAACAACGAACCATTGCTCTTTGAGGCACCACAAATGAGTCTGCAGATAATCATGAAAGATGAGGTAAGTTGGAAAGCAAAAGACCTGTATTCTATGATATCACTTATAGGCGTTATCTAATAACTGACACAAATGAACATATTTCCACAGAGAAAGACACTCACAGACTTAGAAAATAAAACTATGTTCAACTAAAAGGAAAGGTGGGGGAATGGATAAATTAAGATTACTGTTACTATATGTATACAAACACAAATTATATAAATATCTCAAAAATACCGACCATATAGCAAGGCAGGTCTGCGGAACCCTCTGTAACATTTTACATGGGAAGAGGATCTGTACTTGAATAGACATATATAATGTACAAATGAACCAGATTGTGTTCACCTAGGACAAACAACATTCTAAGCTTTACCCCAATTAAAAAAAAAAATTAAAACCAAGAAGAAATAATGAGATATAAACTTATAGGGCTTTCTCCGTGCACATTCCAATGTAATTTACAACCTAGGAACACGACTTCCAGAAAGGCTCTGCTGCCCTACTACCCAGATTTGGGAATGGAGAAATGCTGCCTGCTTCAGGTCACTTCCCACAACAGGAGCTTTAAAACCATTGCTAAAGGTCACTAAATATTCACAAAACTTGCAGTTCGGTAAATGACACCTGTTCTCTAAAAAGCGTCTCAGTTGGAAAATCGACCAAAAAATTCAAAAGAGGGCAACCTTCCAAGAAGACAATATGAAGAGTTATATTGTATTCCCAATTGTTTCCTTTTTTCAACAGAAAAGCAAACGGCGGTGAAAAATGATGAGTTTTACGAATTTTCAAAGCCATGCAAACCCAAATTACAAAACCCTATCAGCTCAGAGCAGCCAGTAGGGCCATTAGCATAAATGCTGCAAACAATAAATGCTGAAGTGATTGTGGAGAAATGTGTACCCTCGATTCTAAGGGGGATGTGGTAAGTGCCACTAATGAAAACACAAAGAAGGTGCTTTGAAAAGGGAAAAACGATGCTACCAGTCAGTCAATCACACCCACTGCTTTGGCTATCACCTGAGAAAATGAGAATCAAAAAGTCACAGGCTGGCAATCCTGCACTCCAACAATATTTACCATAGCCAACACTTGGAAGCAATGAAAATGTCCATCAACCGAGGAATGCACAAAGAAGAAGTGGTCCACGTACACAGTGGAAAATTACTCCAGTAAAAAATAAAAATTAAATTTAAAAATCCAACAAAACTAAGGAGACATCAGGTTGTGTGGGTTTGTCCGGGCACACTCCACTCTAATTTATAACCGAGAAACACCACAGGCCGCAAGGGCTTTTCCCTAGTTACCAGGGTGGGGAACATAGAAAGGCTGCTGCCCTCTGGCAGTTACCTGCAAAAGCAGTTTTAAAGCCTGTGCTAATGGTCATTTCATAGGAATAAGTACTGCAGAAGTGTAAATGAAACCTGCCCTCAAAATGTCTTCAGGGAGGTAATGGCCAAAACATTTCAAAATGTGACACATACTTTAAGAGAACACTTTGAAGAACTAAGGGGAAATCACAGCTTGAAAAATAAAAAGGACATGCCTTAAAGCTCAATTTCAACGGATTATGAGGCACGTGCGAATTCAACCACAAAGAGGTATCAGGTCACACTTTTCAGAATAACCATCAGCAAGAAAACTACAAACAATAAATGCTGAAGGTGTTGTGGAGAAATGCATACCCTCAACTGCAAGTAGGACATAAGTTGGAGAGGGCCACAAACTAGAACAGAATGGGGGTGCCTTAAAAACGTAAACATTGAGCTACCATATGATCCAGCAGGCCCACTCCTCCACCTATAATCTAAGAAGAGAGAATTGGAAAGACACAGGCAGGCAAATCTGCATTGCACAGTATTACAATATCCAAGATATGGAAGTAACCAAAAAGTCCACCAACAGATGGGTGGACAAAGAAGTACTCCTCCATGTACAGATGGAATATTCGCTAGTGAAAAAAATGAAACAATACCATTTGCAGCGCCATAGATGAGTCTAGACGTAATCACGCCACGGGTAGTCAGTGAGAAAGCAAAATACATATATCCTATGATATCACTTTCAGGAGTTACTTAAAAATTGATACCAATGGAGATATTTCCACAGAGAAAGGCAATCACAGTTTCATTAAAAAACTTATGGTTCACCAAATAGAAAGGGATGAGGATTGGATACATTACCATATTGGGGTTAACAGAGATATACAAACCATGTGAAATATATAACCACCAAAGACGTACGGAAGACCAGGAGAAGACTACTCAACATTGTGTCATAACCTACATGGGAAAAGGATGCGAGGAAGAAAAGATACACGTATATGTGTGAAAGACCCACATCTTGCACACCTAGAGCAAACAAACCAATGTAATCAAATCTGCTGGGATAAAAAATAAAAAGTAAATTACAAATATGAACAAGAAGTAATGAGACATAAACTTAAAGGGCTTTTTCCTGGCCCATTCCATTCTAATTTACAACCTAGAGCACCACTTCCATTAAGCCTCTGTTTCCCCAGGTACCAAATTTGGTAAAGAAGAAATGCTGCCACCTTGTGGCCGTGTCCTGCAAGAGCAGCTTTAAACTCACAGCTAATGGTTACTTAACATTCACAAGGACTCAGGGCTGTAAAGGACACGTGCCCTAAAAAATTGTGCTGAAGTAGTGAATGGACCAAAAAATTCAAAACAGGCAGATGTTTCAAGAAGAGACTATGAAGAGTTATGTATTACTCACGCTCTTTTAAAAAAAAAGGAAAATGGATACAAGCTCAACCTCAGGGTGTGTTAGACCCATGCAATCTAATCTACGAAAAGTTTCAACTTACACCAGTCGACTGACCATCAGCAAAAAGTATACGAACAATAAATGCTGAAGGGGTTTTAGAGAACTGTGTACCCTCTACCTGCTGGTGAGACGTAAAGGGGTAACAGCCAATAATGAGAAAAGAAAGGAGCTGTGTTTAAATGTAAAAATGGAGGTACCATTCAATCCAGCAGGCGCACCATTGGATCTCTCACCTGAGAAGACAAGAATCGAGAAGACACAGGCCGCAAAAGCTGCAGTGCAGCCTTATTCACAATAGCCAAGACAGTGAAGCAATCAAAATGTCCAACAACAGGTGAATGGATAAAGAAGAAGTGGTCCATGTACACAATGGAATATTAGCCATGGAAAACAACGAACCATTGCTCTTTGAGGCACCACAAATGAGTCTGCAGATAATCATGAAAGATGAGGTAAGTTGGAAAGCAAAAGACCTGTATTCTATGATATCACTTATAGGCGTTATCTAATAACTGACACAAATGAACATATTTCCACAGAGAAAGACACTCACAGACTTAGAAAATAAAACTATGTTCAACTAAAAGGAAAGGTGGGGGAATGGATAAATTAAGATTACTGTTACTATATGTATACAAACACAAATTATATAAATATCTCAAAAATACCGACCATATAGCAAGGCAGGTCTGCGGAACCCTCTGTAACATTTTACATGGGAAGAGGATCTGTACTTGAATAGACATATATAATGTACAAATGAACCAGATTGTGTTCACCTAGGACAAACAACATTCTAAGCTTTACCCCAATTAAAAAAAAAAAATTAAAACCAAGAAGAAAAAATGAGATATAAACTTATAGGGCTTTCTCCGTGCACATTCCAATGTAATTTACAACCTAGGAACACGACTTCCAGAAAGGCTCTGCTGCCCTACTACCCAGATTTGGGAATGGAGAAATGCTGCCTGCTTCAGGTCACTTCCCACAACAGGAGCTTTAAAACCATTGCTAAAGGTCACTAAATATTCACAAAACTTGCAGTTCGGTAAATGACACCTGTTCTCTAAAAAGAGTCTCAGTTGGAAAATCGACCAAAAAATTCAAAAGAGGGCAACCTTCCAAGAAGACAATATCAAGAGTTATATTGTATTCCCAATTGTTTCCTTTTTTCAACAGAAAAGCAAACGGCGGTGAAAAATGATGAGTTTTACGAATTTTCAAAGCCATGCAAACCCAAATTACAAAACCCTATCAGCTCACAGCAGCCAGTAGGGCCATTAGCATAAATGCTGCAAACAATAAATGCTGAAGTGATTGTGGAGAAATGTGTACCCTCGATTCTAAGGGGGATGTGGTAAGTGCCACTAATGAAAACACAAAGAAGGTGCTTTGAAAAGGGAAAAACGATGCTACCAGTCAGTCAATCACACCCACTGCTTTGGCTATCACCTGAGAAAATGAGAATCAAAAAGTCACAGGCTGGCAATCCTGCACTCCAACAATATTTACCATAGCCAACACTTGGAAGCAATGAAAATGTCCATCAACCGAGGAATGCACAAAGAAGAAGTGGTCCACGTACACAGTGGAAAATTACTCCAGTAAAAAATAAAAATTAAATTTAAAAATCCAACAAAACTAAGGAGACATCAGGTTGTGTGGGTTTGTCCGGGCACACTCCACTCTAATTTATAACCGAGAAACACCACAGGCCGCAAGGGCTTTTCCCTAGTTACCAGGGTGGGGAACATAGAAAGGCTGCTGCCCTCTGGCAGTTACCTGCAAAAGCAGTTTTAAAGCCTGTGCTAATGGTCATTTCATAGGAATAAGTACTGCAGAAGTGTAAATGAAACCTGCCCTCAAAATGTCTTCAGGGAGGTAATGGCCAAAACATTTCAAAATGTGACACATACTTTAAGAGAACACTTTGAAGAACTAAGGGGAAATCACAGCTTGAAAAATAAAAAGGACATGCCTTAAAGCTCAATTTCAACGGATTATGAGGCACGTGCGAATTCAACCACAAAGAGGTATCAGGTCACACTTTTCAGAATAACCATCAGCAAGAAAACTACAAACAATAAATGCTGAAGGTGTTGTGGAGAAATGCATACCCTCAACTGCAAGTAGGACATAAGTTGGAGAGGGCCACCAACTAGAACAGAATGGGGGTGCCTTAAAAACGTAAACATTGAGCTACCATATGATCCAGCAGGCCCACTCCTCCACCTATAATCTAAGAAGAGAGAATTGGAAAGACACAGGCAGGCAAATCTGCATTGCACAGTATTACAATATCCAAGATATGGAAGTAACCAAAAAGTCCACCAACAGATGGGTGGACAAAGAAGTACTCCTCCATGTACAGATGGAATATTCGCTAGTGAAAAAAATGAAACAATACCATTTGCAGCGCCATAGATGAGTCTAGACATAATCACGCCACGGGTAGTCAGTGAGAAAGCAAAATACATATATCCTATGATATCACTTTCAGGAGTTACTTAAAAATTGATACCAATGGAGATATTTCCACAGAGAAAGGCAATCACAGTTTCATTAAAAAACTTATGGTTCACCAAATAGAAAGGGATGAGGATTGGATACATTACCATATTGGGGTTAACAGAGATATACAAACCATGTGAAATATATAACCACCAAAGACGTACGTAAGACCAGGAGAAGACTACTCAACATTGTGTCATAACCTACATGGGAAAAGGATGCGAGGAAGAAAAGATACACGTATATGTGTGAAAGACCCACATCTTGCACACCTAGAGCAAACAAACCAATGTAATCAAATCTGCTGGGATAAAAAATAAAAAGTAAATTACAAATATGAACAAGAAGTAATGAGACATAAACTTAAAGGGCTTTTTCCTGGCCCATTCCATTCTAATTTACAACCTAGAGCACCACTTCCATTAAGCCTCTGTTTCCCCAGGTACCAAATTTGGTAAAGAAGAAATGCTGCCACCTTGTGGCCGTGTCCTGCTAGAGCAGCTTTAAACTCACAGCTAATGGTTACTTAACATTCACAAGGACTCAGGGCTGTAAAGGACACCTGCCCTAAAAAATTGTGCTGAAGTAGTGAATGGACAAAAAAATTCAAAACAGGCAGATGTTTCAAGAAGAGACTATGAAGAGTTATGTATTACTCACGCTCTTTTAAAAAAAAAGGAAAATGGATACAAGCTCAACCTCAGGGTGTGTTAGACCCATGCAATCTAATCTACGAAAAGTTTCAACTTACACCAGTCGACTGACCATCAGCAAAAAGTATACGAACAATAAATGCTGAAGGGGTTTTAGAGAACTGTGTACCCTCTACCTGCTGGTGAGACGTAAAGGGGTAACAGCCAATAATGAGAAAAGAAAGGAGCTGTGTTTAAATGTAAAAATGGAGGTACCATTCAATCCAGCAGGCGCACCATTGGATCTCTCACCTGAGAAGACAAGAATCGAGAAGACAGGCCGCAAAAGCTGCAGTGCAGCCTTATTCACAATAGCCAAGACAGTGAAGCAATCAAAATGTCCAACAACAGGTGAATGGATAAAGAAGAAGTGGTCCATGTACACAATGGAATATTAGCCATGGAAAACAACGAACCATTGCTCTTTGAGGCACCACAAATGAGTCTGCAGATAATCATGAAAGGTGAGGTAAGTTGGAAAGCAAAAGACCTGTATTCTATGATATCACTTATAGGCGTTATCTAATAACTGACACAAATGAACATATTTCCACAGAGAAAGACACTCACAGACTTAGAAAATAAAACTATGTTCAACTAAAAGGAAAGGTGGGGGAATGGATAAATTAAGATTACTGTTACTATATGTATACAAACACAAATTATATAAATATCTCAAAAATACCGACCATATAGCAAGGCAGGTCTGCGGAACCCTCTGTAACATTTTACATTGGAAGAGGATCTGTACTTGAATAGACATATATAATGTACAAATGAACCAGATTGTGTTCACCTAGGACAAACAACATTCTAAGCTTTACCCCAATTAAAAAAAAAAATTAAAACCAAGAAGAAATAATGAGATATAAACTTATAGGGCTTTCTCCGTGCACATTCCAATGTAATTTACAACCTAGGAACACGACTTCCAGAAAGGCTCTGCTGCCCTACTACCCAGATTTGGGAATGGAGAAATGCTGCCTGCTTCAGGTCACTTCCCACAACAGGAGCTTTAAAACCATTGCTAAAGGTCACTAAATATTCACAAAACTTGCAGTTCGGTAAATGACACCTGTTCTCTAAAAAGAGTCTCAGTTGGAAAATCGACCAAAAAATTCAAAAGAGGGCAACCTTCCAAGAAGACAATATCAAGAGTTATATTGTATTCCCAATTGTTTCCTTTTTTCAACAGAAAAGCAAACGGCGGTGAAAAATGATGAGTTTTACGAATTTTCAAAGCCATGCAAACCCAAATTACAAAACCCTATCAGCTCACAGCAGCCAGTAGGGCCATTAGCATAAATGCTGCAAACAATAAATGCTGAAGTGATTGTGGAGAAATGTGTACCCTCGATTCTAAGGGGGATGTGGTAAGTGCCACTAATGAAAACACAAAGAAGGTGCTTTGAAAAGGGAAAAACGATGCTACCAGTCAGTCAATCACACCCACTGCTTTGGCTATCACCTGAGAAAATGAGAATCAAAAAGTCACAGGCTGGCAATCCTGCACTCCAACAATATTTACCATAGCCAACACTTGGAAGCAATGAAAATGTCCATCAACCGAGGAATGCACAAAGAAGAAGTGGTCCACGTACACAGTGGAAAATTACTCCAGTAAAAAATAAAAATTAAATTTAAAAATCCAACAAAACTAAGGAGACATCAGGTTGTGTGGGTTTGTCCGGGCACACTCCACTCTAATTTATAACCGAGAAACACCACAGGCCGCAAGGGCTTTTCCCTAGTTACCAGGGTGGGGAACATAGAAAGGCTGCTGCCCTCTGGCAGTTACCTGCAAAAGCAGTTTTAAAGCCTGTGCTAATGGTCATTTCATAGGAATAAGTACTGCAGAAGTGTAAATGAAACCTGCCCTCAAAATGTCTTCAGGGAGGTAATGGCCAAAACATTTCAAAATGTGACACATACTTTAAGAGAACACTTTGAAGAACTAAGGGGAAATCACAGCTTGAAAAATAAAAAGGACATGCCTTAAAGCTCAATTTCAACGGATTATGAGGCACGTGCGAATTCAACCACAAAGAGGTATCAGGTCACACTTTTCAGAATAACCATCAGCAAGAAAACTACAAACAATAAATGCTGAAGGTGTTGTGGAGAAATGCATACCCTCAACTGCAAGTAGGACATAAGTTGGAAAGGGCCACCAACTAGAACAGAATGGGGGTGCCTTAAAAACGTAAACATTGAGCTACCATATGATCCAGCAGGCCCACTCCTCCACCTATAATCTAAGAAGAGAGAATTGGAAAGACACAGGCAGGCAAATCTGCATTGCACAGTATTACAATATCCAAGATATGGAAGTAACCAAAAAGTCCACCAACAGATGGGTGGACAAAGAAGTACTCCTCCATGTACAGATGGAATATTCGCTAGGGAAAAAAATGAAACAATACCATTTGCAGCGCCATAGATGAGTCTAGACGTAATCACGCCACGGGTAGTCAGTGAGAAAGCAAAATACATATATCCTATGATATCACTTTCAGGAGTTACTTAAAAATTGATACCAATGGAGATATTTCCACAGAGAAAGGCAATCACAGTTTCATTAAAAAACTTATGGTTCACCAAATAGAAAGGGATGAGGATTGGATACATTACCATATTGGGGTTAACAGAGATATACAAACCATGTGAAATATATAACCACCAAAGACGTACGGAAGACCAGGAGAAGACTACTCAACATTGTGTCATAACCTACATGGGAAAAGGATGCGAGGAAGAAAAGATACACGTATATGTGTGAAAGACCCACATCTTGCACACCTAGAGCAAACAAACCAATGTAATCAAATCTGCTGGGATAAAAAATAAAAAGTAAATTACAAATATGAACAAGAAGTAATGAGACATAAACTTAAAGGGCTTTTTCCTGGCCCATTCCATTCTAATTTACAACCTAGAGCACCACTTCCATTAAGCCTCTGTTTCCCCAGGTACCAAATTTGGTAAAGAAGAAATGCTGCCACCTTGTGGCCGTGTCCTGCAAGAGCAGCTTTAAACTCACAGCTAATGGTTACTTAACATTCACAAGGACTCAGGGCTGTAAAGGACACGTGCCCTAAAAAATTGTGCTGAAGTAGTGAATGGACCAAAAAATTCAAAACAGGCAGATGTTTCAAGAAGAGACTATGAAGAGTTATGTATTACTCACGCTCTTTTAAAAAAAAAGGAAAATGGATACAAGCTCAACCTCAGGGTGTGTTAGACCCATGCAATCTAATCTACGAAAAGTTTCAACTTACACCAGTCGACTGACCATCAGCAAAAAGTATACGAACAATAAATGCTGAAGGGGTTTTAGAGAACTGTGTACCCTCTACCTGCTGGTGAGACGTAAAGGGGTAAGAGCCAATAATGAGAAAAGAAAGGAGCTGTGTTTAAATGTAAAAATGGAGGTACCATTCAATCCAGCAGGCGCACCATTGGATCTCTCACCTGAGAAGACAAGAATCGAGAAGACACAGGCCGCAAAAGCTGCAGTGCAGCCTTATTCACAATAGCCAAGACAGTGAAGCAATCAAAATGTCCAACAACAGGTGAATGGATAAAGAAGAAGTGGTCCATGTACACAATGGAATATTAGCCATGGAAAACAACGAACCATTGCTCTTTGAGGCACCACAAATGAGTCTGCAGATAATCATGAAAGATGAGGTAAGTTGGAAAGCAAAAGACCTGTATTCTATGATATCACTTATAGGCGTTATCTAATAACTGACACAAATGAACATATTTCCACAGAGAAAGACACTCACAGACTTAGAAAATAAAACTATGTTCAACTAAAAAGAAAGGTGGGGGAATGGATAAATTAAGATTACTGTTACTATATGTATACAAACACAAATTATATAAATATCTCAAAAATACCGACCATATAGCAAGGCAGGTCTGCGGAACCCTCTGTAACATTTTACATTGGAAGAGGATCTGTACTTGAATAGACATATATAATGTACAAATGAACCAGATTGTGTTCACCTAGGACAAACAACATTCTAAGCTTTACCCCAATTAAAAAAAAAATTAAAACCAAGAAGAAATAATGAGATATAAACTTATAGGGCTTTCTCCGTGCACATTCCAATGTAATTTACAACCTAGGAACACGACTTCCAGAAAGGCTCTGCTGCCCTACTACCCAGATTTGGGAATGGAGAAATGCTGCCTGCTTCAGGTCACTTCCCACAACAGGAGCTTTAAAACCATTGCTAAAGGTCACTAAATATTCACAAAACTTGCAGTTCGGTAAATGACACCTGTTCTCTAAAAAGAGTCTCAGTTGGAAAATCGACCAAAAAATTCAAAAGAGGGCAACCTTCCAAGAAGACAATATCAAGAGTTATATTGTATTCCCAATTGTTTCCTTTTTTCAACAGAAAAGCAAACGGCGGTGAAAAATGATGAGTTTTACGAATTTTCAAAGCCATGCAAACCCAAATTACAAAACCCTATCAGCTCACAGCAGCCAGTAGGGCCATTAGCATAAATGCTGCAAACAATAAATGCTGAAGTGATTGTGGAGAAATGTGTACCCTCGATTCTAAGGGGGATGTGGTAAGTGCCACTAATGAAAACACAAAGAAGGTGCTTTGAAAAGGGAAAAACGATGCTACCAGTCAGTCAATCACACCCACTGCTTTGGCTATCACCTGAGAAAATGAGAATCAAAAAGTCACAGGCTGGCAATCCTGCACTCCAACAATATTTACCATAGCCAACACTTGGAAGCAATGAAAATGTCCATCAACCGAGGAATGCACAAAGAAGAAGTGGTCCACGTACACAGTGGAAAATTACTCCAGTAAAAAAAAAAAATTAAATTTAAAAATCCAACAAAACTAAGGAGACATCAGGTTGTGTGGGTTTGTCCGGGCACACTCCACTCTAATTTATAACCGAGAAACACCACAGGCCGCAAGGGCTTTTCCCTAGTTACCAGGGTGGGGAACATAGAAAGGCTGCTGCCCTCTGGCAGTTACCTGCAAAAGCAGTTTTAAAGCCTGTGCTAATGGTCACTTCATAGGAATAAGTACTGCAGAAGTGTAAATGAAACCTGCCCTCAAAATGTCTTCAGGGAGGTAATGGCCAAAACATTTCAAAATGTGACACATACTTTAAGAGAACACTTTGAAGAACTAAGGGGAAATCACAGCTTGAAAAATAAAAAGGACATGCCTTAAAGCTCAATTTCAACGGATTATGAGGCACGTGCGAATTCAACCACAAAGAGGTATCAGGTCACACTTTTCAGAATAACCATCAGCAAGAAAACTACAAACAATAAATGCTGAAGGTGTTGTGGAGAAATGCATACCCTCAACTGCAAGTAGGACATAAGTTGGAGAGGGCCACCAACTAGAACAGAATGGGGGTGCCTTAAAAACGTAAACATTGAGCTACCATATGATCCAGCAGGCCCACTCCTCCACCTATAATCTAAGAAGAGAGAATTGGAAAGACACAGGCAGGCAAATCTGCATTGCACAGTATTACAATATCCAAGATATGGAAGTAACCAAAAAGTCCACCAACAGATGGGTGGACAAAGAAGTACTCCTCCATGTACAGATGGAATATTCGCTAGTGAAAAAAATGAAACAATACCATTTGCAGCGCCATAGATGAGTCTAGACATAATCACGCCACGGGTAGTCAGTGAGAAAGCAAAATACATATATCCTATGATATCACTTTCAGGAGTTACTTAAAAATTGATACCAATGGAGATATTTCCACAGAGAAAGGCAATCACAGTTTCATTAAAAAACTTATGGTTCACCAAATAGAAAGGGATGAGGATTGGATACATTACCATATTGGGGTTAACAGAGATATACAAACCATGTGAAATATATAACCACCAAAGACGTACGGAAGACCAGGAGAAGACTACTCAACATTGTGTCATAACCTACATGGGAAAAGGATGCGAGGAAGAAAAGATACACGTATATGTGTGAAAGACCCACATCTTGCACACCTAGAGCAAACAAACCAATGTAATCAAATCTGCTGGGATAAAAAATAAAAAGTAAATTACAAATATGAACAAGAAGTAATGAGACATAAACTTAAAGGGCTTTTTCCTGGCCCATTCCATTCTAATTTACAACCTAGAGCACCACTTCCATTAAGCCTCTGTTTCCCCAGGTACCAAATTTGGTAAAGAAGAAATGCTGCCACCTTGTGGCCGTGTCCTGCTAGAGCAGCTTTAAACTCACAGCTAATGGTTACTTAACATTCACAAGGACTCAGGGCTGTAAAGGACACCTGCCCTAAAAAATTGTGCTGAAGTAGTGAATGGACAAAAAAATTCAAAACAGGCAGATGTTTCAAGAAGAGACTATGAAGAGTTATGTATTACTCACGCTCTTTTAAAAAAAAAGGAAAATGGATACAAGCTCAACCTCAGGGTGTGTTAGACCCATGCAATCTAATCTACGAAAAGTTTCAACTTACACCAGTCGACTGACCATCAGCAAAAAGTATACGAACAATAAATGCTGAAGGGGTTTTAGAGAACTGTGTACCCTCTACCTGCTGGTGAGACGTAAAGGGGTAACAGCCAATAATGAGAAAAGAAAGGAGCTGTGTTTAAATGTAAAAATGGAGGTACCATTCAATCCAGCAGGCGCACCATTGGATCTCTCACCTGAGAAGACAAGAATCGAGAAGACAGGCCGCAAAAGCTGCAGTGCAGCCTTATTCACAATAGCCAAGACAGTGAAGCAATCAAAATGTCCAACAACAGGTGAATGGATAAAGAAGAAGTGGTCCATGTACACAATGGAATATTAGCCATGGAAAACAACGAACCATTGCTCTTTGAGGCACCACAAATGAGTCTGCAGATAATCATGAAAGATGAGGTAAGTTGGAAAGCAAAAGACCTGTATTCTATGATATCACTTATAGGCGTTATCTAATAACTGACACAAATGAACATATTTCCACAGAGAAAGACACTCACAGACTTAGAAAATAAAACTATGTTCAACTAAAAGGAAAGGTGGGGGAATGGATAAATTAAGATTACTGTTACTATATGTATACAAACACAAATTATATAAATATCTCAAAAATACCGACCATATAGCAAGGCAGGTCTGCGGAACCCTCTGTAACATTTTACATGGGAAGAGGATCTGTACTTGAATAGACATATATAATGTACAAATGAACCAGATTGTGTTCACCTAGGACAAACAACATTCTAAGCTTTACCCCAATTAAAAAAAAAAATTAAAACCAAGAAGAAATAATGAGATATAAACTTATAGGGCTTTCTCCGTGCACATTCCAATGTAATTTACAACCTAGGAACACGACTTCCAGAAAGGCTCTGCTGCCCTACTAACCAGATTTGGGAATGGAGAAATGCTGCCTGCTTCAGGTCACTTCCCACAACAGGAGCTTTAAAACCATTGCTAAAGGTCACTAAATATTCACAAAACTTGCAGTTCGGTAAATGACACCTGTTCTCTAAAAAGCGTCTCAGTTGGAAAATCGACCAAAAAATTCAAAAGAGGGCAACCTTCCAAGAAGACAATATCAAGAGTTATATTGTATTCCCAATTGTTTCCTTTTTTCAACAGAAAAGCAAACGGCGGTGAAAAATGATGAGTTTTACGAATTTTCAAAGCCATGCAAACCCAAATTACAAAACCCTATCAGCTCACAGCAGCCAGTAGGGCCATTAGCATAAATGCTGCAAACAATAAATGCTGAAGTGATTGTGGAGAAATGTGTACCCTCGATTCTAAGGGGGATGTGGTAAGTGCCACTAATGAAAACACAAAGAAGGTGCTTTGAAAAGGGAAAAACGATGCTACCAGTCAGTCAATCACACCCACTGCTTTGGCTATCACCTGAGAAAATGAGAATCAAAAAGTCACAGGCTGGCAATCCTGCACTCCAACAATATTTACCATAGCCAACACTTGGAAGCAATGAAAATGTCCATCAACCGAGGAATGCACAAAGAAGAAGTGGTCCACGTACACAGTGGAAAATTACTCCAGTAAAAAATAAAAATTAAATTTAAAAATCCAACAAAACTAAGGAGACATCAGGTTGTGTGGGTTTGTCCGGGCACACTCCACTCTAATTTATAACCGAGAAACACCACAGGCCGCAAGGGCTTTTCCCTAGTTACCAGGGTGGGGAACATAGAAAGGCTGCTGCCCTCTGGCAGTTACCTGCAAAAGCAGTTTTAAAGCCTGTGCTAATGGTCATTTCATAGGAATAAGTACTGCAGAAGTGTAAATGAAACCTGCCCTCAAAATGTCTTCAGGGAGGTAATGGCCAAAACATTTCAAAATGTGACACATACTTTAAGAGAACACTTTGAAGAACTAAGGGGAAATCACAGCTTGAAAAATAAAAAGGACATGCCTTAAAGCTCAATTTCAACGGATTATGAGGCACGTGCGAATTCAACCACAAAGAGGTATCAGGTCACACTTTTCAGAATAACCATCAGCAAGAAAACTACAAACAATAAATGCTGAAGGTGTTGTGGAGAAATGCATACCCTCAACTGCAAGTAGGACATAAGTTGGAGAGGGCCACCAACTAGAACAGAATGGGGGTGCCTTAAAAACGTAAACATTGAGCTACCATATGATCCAGCAGGCCCACTCCTCCACCTATAATCTAAGAAGAGAGAATTGGAAAGACACAGGCAGGCAAATCTGCATTGCACAGTATTACAATATCCAAGATATGGAAGTAACCAAAAAGTCCACCAACAGATGGGTGGACAAAGAAGTACTCCTCCATGTACAGATGGAATATTCGCTAGTGAAAAAAATGAAACAATACCATTTGCAGCGCCATAGATGAGTCTAGACGTAATCACGCCACGGGTAGTCAGTGAGAAAGCAAAATACATATATCCTATGATATCACTTTCAGGAGTTACTTAAAAATTGATACCAATGGAGATATTTCCACAGAGAAAGGCAATCACAGTTTCATTAAAAAACTTATGGTTCACCAAATAGAAAGGGATGAGGATTGGATACATTACCATATTGGGGTTAACAGAGATATACAAACCATGTGAAATATATAACCACCAAAGACGTACGGAAGACCAGGAGAAGACTACTCAACATTGTGTCATAACCTACATGGGAAAAGGATGCGAGGAAGAAAAGATACACGTATATGTGTGAAAGACCCACATCTTGCACACCTAGAGCAAACAAACCAATGTAATCAAATCTGCTGGGATAAAAAATAAAAAGTAAATTACAAATATGAACAAGAAGTAATGAGACATAAACTTAAAGGGCTTTTTCCTGGCCCATTCCATTCTAATTTACAACCTAGAGCACCACTTCCATTAAGCCTCTGTTTCCCCAGGTACCAAATTTGGTAAAGAAGAAATGCTGCCACCTTGTGGCCGTGTCCTGCAAGAGCAGCTTTAAACTCACAGCTAATGGTTACTTAACATTCACAAGGACTCAGGGCTGTAAAGGACACGTGCCCTAAAAAATTGTGCTGAAGTAGTGAATGGACCAAAAAATTCAAAACAGGCAGATGTTTCAAGAAGAGACTATGAAGAGTTATGTATTACTCACGCTCTTTTAAAAAAAAAGGAAAATGGATACAAGCTCAACCTCAGGGTGTGTTAGACCCATGC
Source organism: Balaenoptera physalus (assembly GCF_965194825.1). NCBI lineage: Eukaryota > Metazoa > Chordata > Mammalia > Artiodactyla > Balaenopteridae > Balaenoptera > Balaenoptera physalus. The sequence continues at coordinate 534,261 of NW_028126557.1, forward strand.
AATCTAATCTACGAAAAGTTTCAACTTACACCAGTCGACTGACCATCAGCAAAAAGTATACGAACAATAAATGCTGAAGGGGTTTTAGAGAACTGTGTACCCTCTACCTGCTGGTGAGACGTAAAGGGGTAACAGCCAATAATGAGAAAAGAAAGGAGCTGTGTTTAAATGTAAAAATGGAGGTACCATTCAATCCAGCAGGCGCACCATTGGATCTCTCACCTGAGAAGACAAGAATCGAGAAGACACAGGCCGCAAAAGCTGCAGTGCAGCCTTATTCACAATAGCCAAGACAGTGAAGCAATCAAAATGTCCAACAACAGGTGAATGGATAAAGAAGAAGTGGTCCATGTACACAATGGAATATTAGCCATGGAAAACAACGAACCATTGCTCTTTGAGGCACCACAAATGAGTCTGCAGATAATCATGAAAGATGAGGTAAGTTGGAAAGCAAAAGACCTGTATTCTATGATATCACTTATAGGCGTTATCTAATAACTGACACAAATGAACATATTTCCACAGAGAAAGACACTCACAGACTTAGAAAATAAAACTATGTTCAACTAAAAGGAAAGGTGGGGGAATGGATAAATTAAGATTACTGTTACTATATGTATACAAACACAAATTATATAAATATCTCAAAAATACCGACCATATAGCAAGGCAGGTCTGCGGAACCCTCTGTAACATTTTACATGGGAAGAGGATCTGTACTTGAATAGACATATATAATGTACAAATGAACCAGATTGTGTTCACCTAGGACAAACAACATTCTAAGCTTTACCCCAATTAAAAAAAAAAATTAAAACCAAGAAGAAATAATGAGATATAAACTTATAGGGCTTTCTCCGTGCACATTCCAATGTAATTTACAACCTAGGAACACGACTTCCAGAAAGGCTCTGCTGCCCTACTACCCAGATTTGGGAATGGAGAAATGCTGCCTGCTTCAGGTCACTTCCCACAACAGGAGCTTTAAAACCATTGCTAAAGGTCACTAAATATTCACAAAACTTGCAGTTCGGTAAATGACACCTGTTCTCTAAAAAGAGTCTCAGTTGGAAAATCGACCAAAAAATTCAAAAGAGGGCAACCTTCCAAGAAGACAATATCAAGAGTTATATTGTATTCCCAATTGTTTCCTTTTTTCAACAGAAAAGCAAACGGCGGTGAAAAATGATGAGTTTTACGAATTTTCAAAGCCATGCAAACCCAAATTACAAAACCCTATCAGCTCAGAGCAGCCAGTAGGGCCATTAGCATAAATGCTGCAAACAATAAATGCTGAAGTGATTGTGGAGAAATGTGTACCCTCGATTCTAAGGGGGATGTGGTAAGTGCCACTAATGAAAACACAAAGAAGGTGCTTTGAAAAGGGAAAAACGATGCTACCAGTCAGTCAATCACACCCACTGCTTTGGCTATCACCTGAGAAAATGAGAATCAAAAAGTCACAGGCTGGCAATCCTGCACTCCAACAATATTTACCATAGCCAACACTTGGAAACAATGAAAATGTCCATCAACCGAGGAATGCACAAAGAAGAAGTGGTCCACGTACACAGTGGAAAATTACTCCAGTAAAAAATAAAAATTAAATTTAAAAATCCAACAAAACTAAGGAGACATCAGGTTGTGTGGGTTTGTCCGGGCACACTCCACTCTAATTTATAACCGAGAAACACCACAGGCCGCAAGGGCTTTTCCCTAGTTACCAGGGTGGGGAACATAGAAAGGCTGCTGCCCTCTGGCAGTTACCTGCAAAAGCAGTTTTAAAGCCTGTGCTAATGGTCATTTCATAGGAATAAGTACTGCAGAAGTGTAAATGAAACCTGCCCTCAAAATGTCTTCAGGGAGGTAATGGCCAAAACATTTCAAAATGTGACACATACTTTAAGAGAACACTTTGAAGAACTAAGGGGAAATCACAGCTTGAAAAATAAAAAGGACATGCCTTAAAGCTCAATTTCAACGGATTATGAGGCACGTGCGAATTCAACCACAAAGAGGTATCAGGTCACACTTTTCAGAATAACCATCAGCAAGAAAACTACAAACAATAAATGCTGAAGGTGTTGTGGAGAAATGCATACCCTCAACTGCAAGTAGGACATAAGTTGGAGAGGGCCACCAACTAGAACAGAATGGGGGTGCCTTAAAAACGTAAACATTGAGCTACCATATGATCCAGCAGGCCCACTCCTCCACCTATAATCTAAGAAGAGAGAATTGGAAAGACACAGGCAGGCAAATCTGCATTGCACAGTATTACAATATCCAAGATATGGAAGTAACCAAAAAGTCCACCAACAGATGGGTGGACAAAGAAGTACTCCTCCATGTACAGATGGAATATTCGCTAGTGAAAAAAATGAAACAATACCATTTGCAGCGCCATAGATGAGTCTAGACGTAATCACGCCACGGGTAGTCAGTGAGAAAGCAAAATACATATATCCTATGATATCACTTTCAGGAGTTACTTAAAAATTGATACCAATGGAGATATTTCCACAGAGAAAGGCAATCACAGTTTCATTAAAAAACTTATGGTTCACCAAATAGAAAGGGATGAGGATTGGATACATTACCATATTGGGGTTAACAGAGATATACAAACCATGTGAAATATATAACCACCAAAGACGTACGGAAGACCAGGAGAAGACTACTCAACATTGTGTCATAACCTACATGGGAAAAGGATGCGAGGAAGAAAAGATACACGTATATGTGTGAAAGACCCACATCTTGCACACCTAGAGCAAACAAACCAATGTAATCAAATCTGCTGGGATAAAAAATAAAAAGTAAATTACAAATATGAACAAGAAGTAATGAGACATAAACTTAAAGGGCTTTTTCCTGGCCCATTCCATTCTAATTTACAACCTAGAGCACCACTTCCATTAAGCCTCTGTTTCCCCAGGTACCAAATTTGGTAAAGAAGAAATGCTGCCACCTTGTGGCCGTGTCCTGCAAGAGCAGCTTTAAACTCACAGCTAATGGTTACTTAACATTCACAAGGACTCAGGGCTGTAAAGGACACGTGCCCTAAAAAATTGTGCTGAAGTAGTGAATGGACCAAAAAATTCAAAACAGGCAGATGTTTCAAGAAGAGACTATGAAGAGTTATGTATTACTCACGCTCTTTTAAAAAAAAAGGAAAATGGATACAAGCTCAACCTCAGGGTGTGTTAGACCCATGCAATCTAATCTACGAAAAGTTTCAACTTACACCAGTCGACTGACCATCAGCAAAAAGTATACGAACAATAAATGCTGAAGGGGTTTTAGAGAACTGTGTACCCTCTACCTGCTGGTGAGACGTAAAGGGGTAACAGCCAATAATGAGAAAAGAAAGGAGCTGTGTTTAAATGTAAAAATGGAGGTACCATTCAATCCAGCAGGCGCACCATTGGATCTCTCACCTGAGAAGACAAGAATCGAGAAGACACAGGCCGCAAAAGCTGCAGTGCAGCCTTATTCACAATAGCCAAGACAGTGAAGCAATCAAAATGTCCAACAACAGGTGAATGGATAAAGAAGAAGTGGTCCATGTACACAATGGAATATTAGCCATGGAAAACAACGAACCATTGCTCTTTGAGGCACCACAAATGAGTCTGCAGATAATCATGAAAGATGAGGTAAGTTGGAAAGCAAAAGACCTGTATTCTATGATATCACTTATAGGCGTTATCTAATAACTGACACAAATGAACATATTTCCACAGAGAAAGACACTCACAGACTTAGAAAATAAAACTATGTTCAACTAAAAGGAAAGGTGGGGGAATGGATAAATTAAGATTACTGTTACTATATGTATACAAACACAAATTATATAAATATCTCAAAAATACCGACCATATAGCAAGGCAGGTCTGCGGAACCCTCTGTAACATTTTACATGGGAAGAGGATCTGTACTTGAATAGACATATATAATGTACAAATGAACCAGATTGTGTTCACCTAGGACAAACAACATTCTAAGCTTCACCCCAATTAAAAAAAAAAAATTAAAACCAAGAAGAAAAAATGAGATATAAACTTATAGGGCTTTCTCCGTGCACATTCCAATGTAATTTACAACCTAGGAACACGACTTCCAGAAAGGCTCTGCTGCCCTACTACCCAGATTTGGGAATGGAGAAATGCTGCCTGCTTCAGGTCACTTCCCACAACAGGAGCTTTAAAACCATTGCTAAAGGTCACTAAATATTCACAAAACTTGCAGTTCGGTAAATGACACCTGTTCTCTAAAAAGAGTCTCAGTTGGAAAATCGACCAAAAAATTCAAAAGAGGGCAACCTTCCAAGAAGACAATATCAAGAGTTATATTGTATTCCCAATTGTTTCCTTTTTTCAACAGAAAAGCAAACGGCGGTGAAAAATGATGAGTTTTACGAATTTTCAAAGCCATGCAAACCCAAATTACAAAACCCTATCAGCTCACAGCAGCCAGTAGGGCCATTAGCATAAATGCTGCAAACAATAAATGCTGAAGTGATTGTGGAGAAATGTGTACCCTCGATTCTAAGGGGGATGTGGTAAGTGCCACTAATGAAAACACAAAGAAGGTGCTTTGAAAAGGGAGAAACGATGCTACCAGTCAGTCAATCACACCCACTGCTTTGGCTATCACCTGAGAAAATGAGAATCAAAAAGTCACAGGCTGGCAATCCTGCACTCCAACAATATTTACCATAGCCAACACTTGGAAGCAATGAAAATGTCCATCAACCGAGGAATGCACAAAGAAGAAGTGGTCCACGTACACAGTGGAAAATTACTCCAGTAAAAAATAAAAATTAAATTTAAAAATCCAACAAAACTAAGGAGACATCAGGTTGTGTGGGTTTGTCCGGGCACACTCCACTCTAATTTATAACCGAGAAACACCACAGGCCGCAAGGGCTTTTCCCTAGTTACCAGGGTGGGGAACATAGAAAGGCTGCTGCCCTCTGGCAGTTACCTGCAAAAGCAGTTTTAAAGCCTGTGCTAATGGTCATTTCATAGGAATAAGTACTGCAGAAGTGTAAATGAAACCTGCCCTCAAAATGTCTTCAGGGAGGTAATGGCCAAAACATTTCAAAATGTGACACATACTTTAAGAGAACACTTTGAAGAACTAAGGGGAAATCACAGCTTGAAAAATAAAAAGGACATGCCTTAAAGCTCAATTTCAACGGATTATGAGGCACGTGCGAATTCAACCACAAAGAGGTATCAGGTCACACTTTTCAGAATAACCATCAGCAAGAAAACTACAAACAATAAATGCTGAAGGTGTTGTGGAGAAATGCATACCCTCAACTGCAAGTAGGACATAAGTTGGAGAGGGCCACCAACTAGAACAGAATGGGGGTGCCTTAAAAACGTAAACATTGAGCTACCATATGATCCAGCAGGCCCACTCCTCCACCTATAATCTAAGAAGAGAGAATTGGAAAGACACAGGCAGGCAAATCTGCATTGCACAGTATTACAATATCCAAGATATGGAAGTAACCAAAAAGTCCACCAACAGATGGGTGGACAAAGAAGTACTCCTCCATGTACAGATGGAATATTCGCTAGTGAAAAAAATGAAACAATACCATTTGCAGCGCCATAGATGAGTCTAGACGTAATCACGCCACGGGTAGTCAGTGAGAAAGCAAAATACATATATCCTATGATATCACTTTCAGGAGTTACTTAAAAATTGATACCAATGGAGATATTTCCACAGAGAAAGGCAATCACAGTTTCATTAAAAAACTTATGGTTCACCAAATAGAAAGGGATGAGGATTGGATACATTACCATATTGGGGTTAACAGAGATATACAAACCATGTGAAATATATAACCACCAAAGACGTACGGAAGACCAGGAGAAGACTACTCAACATTGTGTCATAACCTACATGGGAAAAGGATGCGAGGAAGAAAAGATACACGTATATGTGTGAAAGACCCACATCTTGCACACCTAGAGCAAACAAACCAATGTAATCAAATCTGCTGGGATAAAAAATAAAAAGTAAATTACAAATATGAACAAGAAGTAATGAGACATAAACTTAAAGGGCTTTTTCCTGGCCCATTCCATTCTAATTTACAACCTAGAGCACCACTTCCATTAAGCCTCTGTTTCCCCAGGTACCAAATTTGGTAAAGAAGAAATGCTGCCACCTTGTGGCCGTGTCCTGCAAGAGCAGCTTTAAACTCACAGCTAATGGTTACTTAACATTCACAAGGACTCAGGGCTGTAAAGGACACGTGCCCTAAAAAATTGTGCTGAAGTAGTGAATGGACCAAAAAATTCAAAACAGGCAGATGTTTCAAGAAGAGACTATGAAGAGTTATGTATTACTCACGCTCTTTTAAAAAAAAAGGAAAATGGATACAAGCTCAACCTCAGGGTGTGTTAGACCCATGCAATCTAATCTACGAAAAGTTTCAACTTACACCAGTCGACTGACCATCAGCAAAAAGTATACGAACAATAAATGCTGAAGGGGTTTTAGAGAACTGTGTACCCTCTACCTGCTGGTGAGACGTAAAGGGGTAACAGCCAATAATGAGAAAAGAAAGGAGCTGTGTTTAAATGTAAAAATGGAGGTACCATTCAATCCAGCAGGCGCACCATTGGATCTCTCACCTGAGAAGACAAGAATCGAGAAGACACAGGCCGCAAAAGCTGCAGTGCAGCCTTATTCACAATAGCCAAGACAGTGAAGCAATCAAAATGTCCAACAACAGGTGAATGGATAAAGAAGAAGTGGTCCATGTACACAATGGAATATTAGCCATGGAAAACAACGAACCATTGCTCTTTGAGGCACCACAAATGAGTCTGCAGATAATCATGAAAGATGAGGTAAGTTGGAAAGCAAAAGACCTGTATTCTATGATATCACTTATAGGCGTTATCTAATAACTGACACAAATGAACATATTTCCACAGAGAAAGACACTCACAGACTTAGAAAATAAAACTATGTTCAACTAAAAGGAAAGGTGGGGGAATGGATAAATTAAGATTACTGTTACTATATGTATACAAACACAAATTATATAAATATCTCAAAAATACCGACCATATAGCAAGGCAGGTCTGCGGAACCCTCTGTAACATTTTACATGGGAAGAGGATCTGTACTTGAATAGACATATATAATGTACAAATGAACCAGATTGTGTTCACCTAGGACAAACAACATTCTAAGCTTTACCCCAATTAAAAAAAAAAATTAAAACCAAGAAGAAATAATGAGATATAAACTTATAGGGCTTTCTCCGTGCACATTCCAATGTAATTTACAACCTAGGAACACGACTTCCAGAAAGGCTCTGCTGCCCTACTACCCAGATTTGGGAATGGAGAAATGCTGCCTGCTTCAGGTCACTTCCCACAACAGGAGCTTTAAAACCATTGCTAAAGGTCACTAAATATTCACAAAACTTGCAGTTCGGTAAATGACACCTGTTCTCTAAAAAGAGTCTCAGTTGGAAAATCGACCAAAAAATTCAAAAGAGGGCAACCTTCCAAGAAGACAATATCAAGAGTTATATTGTATTCCCAATTGTTTCCTTTTTTCAACAGAAAAGCAAACGGCGGTGAAAAATGATGAGTTTTACGAATTTTCAAAGCCATGCAAACCCAAATTACAAAACCCTATCAGCTCAGAGCAGCCAGTAGGGCCATTAGCATAAATGCTGCAAACAATAAATGCTGAAGTGATTGTGGAGAAATGTGTACCCTCGATTCTAAGGGGGATGTGGTAAGTGCCACTAATGAAAACACAAAGAAGGTGCTTTGAAAAGGGAAAAACGATGCTACCAGTCAGTCAATCACACCCACTGCTTTGGCTATCACCTGAGAAAATGAGAATCAAAAAGTCACAGGCTGGCAATCCTGCACTCCAACAATATTTACCATAGCCAACACTTGGAAACAATGAAAATGTCCATCAACCGAGGAATGCACAAAGAAGAAGTGGTCCACGTACACAGTGGAAAATTACTCCAGTAAAAAATAAAAATTAAATTTAAAAATCCAACAAAACTAAGGAGACATCAGGTTGTGTGGGTTTGTCCGGGCACACTCCACTCTAATTTATAACCGAGAAACACCACAGGCCGCAAGGGCTTTTCCCTAGTTACCAGGGTGGGGAACATAGAAAGGCTGCTGCCCTCTGGCAGTTACCTGCAAAAGCAGTTTTAAAGCCTGTGCTAATGGTCATTTCATAGGAATAAGTACTGCAGAAGTGTAAATGAAACCTGCCCTCAAAATGTCTTCAGGGAGGTAATGGCCAAAACATTTCAAAATGTGACACATACTTTAAGAGAACACTTTGAAGAACTAAGGGGAAATCACAGCTTGAAAAATAAAAAGGACATGCCTTAAAGCTCAATTTCAACGGATTATGAGGCACGTGCGAATTCAACCACAAAGAGGTATCAGGTCACACTTTTCAGAATAACCATCAGCAAGAAAACTACAAACAATAAATGCTGAAGGTGTTGTGGAGAAATGCATACCCTCAACTGCAAGTAGGACATAAGTTGGAGAGGGCCACCAACTAGAACAGAATGGGGGTGCCTTAAAAACGTAAACATTGAGCTACCATATGATCCAGCAGGCCCACTCCTCCACCTATAATCTAAGAAGAGAGAATTGGAAAGACACAGGCAGGCAAATCTGCATTGCACAGTATTACAATATCCAAGATATGGAAGTAACCAAAAAGTCCACCAACAGATGGGTGGACAAAGAAGTACTCCTCCATGTACAGATGGAATATTCGCTAGTGAAAAAAATGAAACAATACCATTTGCAGCGCCATAGATGAGTCTAGACGTAATCACGCCACGGGTAGTCAGTGAGAAAGCAAAATACATATATCCTATGATATCACTTTCAGGAGTTACTTAAAAATTGATACCAATGGAGATATTTCCACAGAGAAAGGCAATCACAGTTTCATTAAAAAACTTATGGTTCACCAAATAGAAAGGGATGAGGATTGGATACATTACCATATTGGGGTTAACAGAGATATACAAACCATGTGAAATATATAACCACCAAAGACGTACGGAAGACCAGGAGAAGACTACTCAACATTGTGTCATAACCTACATGGGAAAAGGATGCGAGGAAGAAAAGATACACGTATATGTGTGAAAGACCCACATCTTGCACACCTAGAGCAAACAAACCAATGTAATCAAATCTGCTGGGATAAAAAATAAAAAGTAAATTACAAATATGAACAAGAAGTAATGAGACATAAACTTAAAGGGCTTTTTCCTGGCCCATTCCATTCTAATTTACAACCTAGAGCACCACTTCCATTAAGCCTCTGTTTCCCCAGGTACCAAATTTGGTAAAGAAGAAATGCTGCCACCTTGTGGCCGTGTCCTGCAAGAGCAGCTTTAAACTCACAGCTAATGGTTACTTAACATTCACAAGGACTCAGGGCTGTAAAGGACACGTGCCCTAAAAAATTGTGCTGAAGTAGTGAATGGACCAAAAAATTCAAAACAGGCAGATGTTTCAAGAAGAGACTATGAAGAGTTATGTATTACTCACGCTCTTTTAAAAAAAAAGGAAAATGGATACAAGCTCAACCTCAGGGTGTGTTAGACCCATGCAATCTAATCTACGAAAAGTTTCAACTTACACCAGTCGACTGACCATCAGCAAAAAGTATACGAACAATAAATGCTGAAGGGGTTTTAGAGAACTGTGTACCCTCTACCTGCTGGTGAGACGTAAAGGGGTAACAGCCAATAATGAGAAAAGAAAGGAGCTGTGTTTAAATGTAAAAATGGAGGTACCATTCAATCCAGCAGGCGCACCATTGGATCTCTCACCTGAGAAGACAAGAATCGAGAAGACACAGGCCGCAAAAGCTGCAGTGCAGCCTTATTCACAATAGCCAAGACAGTGAAGCAATCAAAATGTCCAACAACAGGTGAATGGATAAAGAAGAAGTGGTCCATGTACACAATGGAATATTAGCCATGGAAAACAACGAACCATTGCTCTTTGAGGCACCACAAATGAGTCTGCAGATAATCATGAAAGATGAGGTAAGTTGGAAAGCAAAAGACCTGTATTCTATGATATCACTTATAGGCGTTATCTAATAACTGACACAAATGAACATATTTCCACAGAGAAAGACACTCACAGACTTAGAAAATAAAACTATGTTCAACTAAAAGGAAAGGTGGGGGAATGGATAAATTAAGATTACTGTTACTATATGTATACAAACACAAATTATATAAATATCTCAAAAATACCGACCATATAGCAAGGCAGGTCTGCGGAACCCTCTGTAACATTTTACATGGGAAGAGGATCTGTACTTGAATAGACATATATAATGTACAAATGAACCAGATTGTGTTCACCTAGGACAAACAACATTCTAAGCTTTACCCCAATTAAAAAAAAAAATTAAAACCAAGAAGAAATAATGAGATATAAACTTATAGGGCTTTCTCCGTGCACATTCCAATGTAATTTACAACCTAGGAACACGACTTCCAGAAAGGCTCTGCTGCCCTACTACCCAGATTTGGGAATGGAGAAATGCTGCCTGCTTCAGGTCACTTCCCACAACAGGAGCTTTAAAACCATTGCTAAAGGTCACTAAATATTCACAAAACTTGCAGTTCGGTAAATGACACCTGTTCTCTAAAAAGAGTCTCAGTTGGAAAATCGACCAAAAAATTCAAAAGAGGGCAACCTTCCAAGAAGACAATATCAAGAGTTATATTGTATTCCCAATTGTTTCCTTTTTTCAACAGAAAAGCAAACGGCGGTGAAAAATGATGAGTTTTACGAATTTTCAAAGCCATGCAAACCCAAATTACAAAACCCTATCAGCTCAGAGCAGCCAGTAGGGCCATTAGCATAAATGCTGCAAACAATAAATGCTGAAGTGATTGTGGAGAAATGTGTACCCTCGATTCTAAGGGGGATGTGGTAAGTGCCACTAATGAAAACACAAAGAAGGTGCTTTGAAAAGGGAAAAACGATGCTACCAGTCAGTCAATCACACCCACTGCTTTGGCTATCACCTGAGAAAATGAGAATCAAAAAGTCACAGGCTGGCAATCCTGCACTCCAACAATATTTACCATAGCCAACACTTGGAAACAATGAAAATGTCCATCAACCGAGGAATGCACAAAGAAGAAGTGGTCCACGTACACAGTGGAAAATTACTCCAGTAAAAAATAAAAATTAAATTTAAAAATCCAACAAAACTAAGGAGACATCAGGTTGTGTGGGTTTGTCCGGGCACACTCCACTCTAATTTATAACCGAGAAACACCACAGGCCGCAAGGGCTTTTCCCTAGTTACCAGGGTGGGGAACATAGAAAGGCTGCTGCCCTCTGGCAGTTACCTGCAAAAGCAGTTTTAAAGCCTGTGCTAATGGTCATTTCATAGGAATAAGTACTGCAGAAGTGTAAATGAAACCTGCCCTCAAAATGTCTTCAGGGAGGTAATGGCCAAAACATTTCAAAATGTGACACATACTTTAAGAGAACACTTTGAAGAACTAAGGGGAAATCACAGCTTGAAAAATAAAAAGGACATGCCTTAAAGCTCAATTTCAACGGATTATGAGGCACGTGCGAATTCAACCACAAAGAGGTATCAGGTCACACTTTTCAGAATAACCATCAGCAAGAAAACTACAAACAATAAATGCTGAAGGTGTTGTGGAGAAATGCATACCCTCAACTGCAAGTAGGACATAAGTTGGAGAGGGCCACCAACTAGAACAGAATGGGGGTGCCTTAAAAACGTAAACATTGAGCTACCATATGATCCAGCAGGCCCACTCCTCCACCTATAATCTAAGAAGAGAGAATTGGAAAGACACAGGCAGGCAAATCTGCATTGCACAGTATTACAATATCCAAGATATGGAAGTAACCAAAAAGTCCACCAACAGATGGGTGGACAAAGAAGTACTCCTCCATGTACAGATGGAATATTCGCTAGTGAAAAAAATGAAACAATACCATTTGCAGCGCCATAGATGAGTCTAGACGTAATCACGCCACGGGTAGTCAGTGAGAAAGCAAAATACATATATCCTATGATATCACTTTCAGGAGTTACTTAAAAATTGATACCAATGGAGATATTTCCACAGAGAAAGGCAATCACAGTTTCATTAAAAAACTTATGGTTCACCAAATAGAAAGGGATGAGGATTGGATACATTACCATATTGGGGTTAACAGAGATATACAAACCATGTGAAATATATAACCACCAAAGACGTACGGAAGACCAGGAGAAGACTACTCAACATTGTGTCATAACCTACATGGGAAAAGGATGCGAGGAAGAAAAGATACACGTATATGTGTGAAAGACCCACATCTTGCACACCTAGAGCAAACAAACCAATGTAATCAAATCTGCTGGGATAAAAAATAAAAAGTAAATTACAAATATGAACAAGAAGTAATGAGACATAAACTTAAAGGGCTTTTTCCTGGCCCATTCCATTCTAATTTACAACCTAGAGCACCACTTCCATTAAGCCTCTGTTTCCCCAGGTACCAAATTTGGTAAAGAAGAAATGCTGCCACCTTGTGGCCGTGTCCTGCAAGAGCAGCTTTAAACTCACAGCTAATGGTTACTTAACATTCACAAGGACTCAGGGCTGTAAAGGACACGTGCCCTAAAAAATTGTGCTGAAGTAGTGAATGGACCAAAAAATTCAAAACAGGCAGATGTTTCAAGAAGAGACTATGAAGAGTTATGTATTACTCACGCTCTTTTAAAAAAAAAGGAAAATGGATACAAGCTCAACCTCAGGGTGTGTTAGACCCATGCAATCTAATCTACGAAAAGTTTCAACTTACACCAGTCGACTGACCATCAGCAAAAAGTATACGAACAATAAATGCTGAAGGGGTTTTAGAGAACTGTGTACCCTCTACCTGCTGGTGAGACGTAAAGGGGTAACAGCCAATAATGAGAAAAGAAAGGAGCTGTGTTTAAATGTAAAAATGGAGGTACCATTCAATCCAGCAGGCGCACCATTGGATCTCTCACCTGAGAAGACAAGAATCGAGAAGACACAGGCCGCAAAAGCTGCAGTGCAGCCTTATTCACAATAGCCAAGACAGTGAAGCAATCAAAATGTCCAACAACAGGTGAATGGATAAAGAAGAAGTGGTCCATGTACACAATGGAATATTAGCCATGGAAAACAACGAACCATTGCTCTTTGAGGCACCACAAATGAGTCTGCAGATAATCATGAAAGATGAGGTAAGTTGGAAAGCAAAAGACCTGTATTCTATGATATCACTTATAGGCGTTATCTAATAACTGACACAAATGAACATATTTCCACAGAGAAAGACACTCACAGACTTAGAAAATAAAACTATGTTCAACTAAAAGGAAAGGTGGGGGAATGGATAAATTAAGATTACTGTTACTATATGTATACAAACACAAATTATATAAATATCTCAAAAATACCGACCATATAGCAAGGCAGGTCTGCGGAACCCTCTGTAACATTTTACATGGGAAGAGGATCTGTACTTGAATAGACATATATAATGTACAAATGAACCAGATTGTGTTCACCTAGGACAAACAACATTCTAAGCTTTACCCCAATTAAAAAAAAAAAATTAAAACCAAGAAGAAAAAATGAGATATAAACTTATAGGGCTTTCTCCGTGCACATTCCAATGTAATTTACAACCTAGGAACACGACTTCCAGAAAGGCTCTGCTGCCCTACTACCCAGATTTGGGAATGGAGAAATGCTGCCTGCTTCAGGTCACTTCCCACAACAGGAGCTTTAAAACCATTGCTAAAGGTCACTAAATATTCACAAAACTTGCAGTTCGGTAAATGACACCTGTTCTCTAAAAAGAGTCTCAGTTGGAAAATCGACCAAAAAATTCAAAAGAGGGCAACCTTCCAAGAAGACAATATCAAGAGTTATATTGTATTCCCAATTGTTTCCTTTTTTCAACAGAAAAGCAAACGGCGGTGAAAAATGATGAGTTTTACGAATTTTCAAAGCCATGCAAACCCAAATTACAAAACCCTATCAGCTCACAGCAGCCAGTAGGGCCATTAGCATAAATGCTGCAAACAATAAATGCTGAAGTGATTGTGGAGAAATGTGTACCCTCGATTCTAAGGGGGATGTGGTAAGTGCCACTAATGAAAACACAAAGAAGGTGCTTTGAAAAGGGAGAAACGATGCTACCAGTCAGTCAATCACACCCACTGCTTTGGCTATCACCTGAGAAAATGAGAATCAAAAAGTCACAGGCTGGCAATCCTGCACTCCAACAATATTTACCATAGCCAACACTTGGAAGCAATGAAAATGTCCATCAACCGAGGAATGCACAAAGAAGAAGTGGTCCACGTACACAGTGGAAAATTACTCCAGTAAAAAATAAAAATTAAATTTAAAAATCCAACAAAACTAAGGAGACATCAGGTTGTGTGGGTTTGTCCGGGCACACTCCACTCTAATTTATAACCGAGAAACACCACAGGCCGCAAGGGCTTTTCCCTAGTTACCAGGGTGGGGAACATAGAAAGGCTGCTGCCCTCTGGCAGTTACCTGCAAAAGCAGTTTTAAAGCCTGTGCTAATGGTCATTTCATAGGAATAAGTACTGCAGAAGTGTAAATGAAACCTGCCCTCAAAATGTCTTCAGGGAGGTAATGGCCAAAACATTTCAAAATGTGACACATACTTTAAGAGAACACTTTGAAGAACTAAGGGGAAATCACAGCTTGAAAAATAAAAAGGACATGCCTTAAAGCTCAATTTCAACGGATTATGAGGCACGTGCGAATTCAACCACAAAGAGGTATCAGGTCACACTTTTCAGAATAACCATCAGCAAGAAAACTACAAACAATAAATGCTGAAGGTGTTGTGGAGAAATGCATACCCTCAACTGCAAGTAGGACATAAGTTGGAGAGGGCCACCAACTAGAACAGAATGGGGGTGCCTTAAAAACGTAAACATTGAGCTACCATATGATCCAGCAGGCCCACTCCTCCACCTATAATCTAAGAAGAGAGAATTGGAAAGACACAGGCAGGCAAATCTGCATTGCACAGTATTACAATATCCAAGATATGGAAGTAACCAAAAAGTCCACCAACAGATGGGTGGACAAAGAAGTACTCCTCCATGTACAGATGGAATATTCGCTAGTGAAAAAAATGAAACAATACCATTTGCAGCGCCATAGATGAGTCTAGACATAATCACGCCACGGGTAGTCAGTGAGAAAGCAAAATACATATATCCTATGATATCACTTTCAGGAGTTACTTAAAAATTGATACCAATGGAGATATTTCCACAGAGAAAGGCAATCACAGTTTCATTAAAAAACTTATGGTTCACCAAATAGAAAGGGATGAGGATTGGATACATTACCATATTGGGGTTAACAGAGATATACAAACCATGTGAAATATATAACCACCAAAGACGTACGTAAGACCAGGAGAAGACTACTCAACATTGTGTCATAACCTACATGGGAAAAGGATGCGAGGAAGAAAAGATACACGTATATGTGTGAAAGACCCACATCTTGCACACCTAGAGCAAACAAACCAATGTAATCAAATCTGCTGGGATAAAAAATAAAAAGTAAATTACAAATATGAACAAGAAGTAATGAGACATAAACTTAAAGGGCTTTTTCCTGGCCCATTCCATTCTAATTTACAACCTAGAGCACCACTTCCATTAAGCCTCTGTTTCCCCAGGTACCAAATTTGGTAAAGAAGAAATGCTGCCACCTTGTGGCCGTGTCCTGCTAGAGCAGCTTTAAACTCACAGCTAATGGTTACTTAACATTCACAAGGACTCAGGGCTGTAAAGGACACCTGCCCTAAAAAATTGTGCTGAAGTAGTGAATGGACAAAAAAATTCAAAACAGGCAGATGTTTCAAGAAGAGACTATGAAGAGTTATGTATTACTCACGCTCTTTAAAAAAAAAAGGAAAATGGATACAAGCTCAACCTCAGGGTGTGTTAGACCCATGCAATCTAATCTACGAAAAGTTTCAACTTACACCAGTCGACTGACCATCAGCAAAAAGTATACGAACAATAAATGCTGAAGGGGTTTTAGAGAACTGTGTACCCTCTACCTGCTGGTGAGACGTAAAGGGGTAACAGCCAATAATGAGAAAAGAAAGGAGCTGTGTTTAAATGTAAAAATGGAGGTACCATTCAATCCAGCAGGCGCACCATTGGATCTCTCACCTGAGAAGACAAGAATCGAGAAGACAGGCCGCAAAAGCTGCAGTGCAGCCTTATTCACAATAGCCAAGACAGTGAAGCAATCAAAATGTCCAACAACAGGTGAATGGATAAAGAAGAAGTGGTCCATGTACACAATGGAATATTAGCCATGGAAAACAACGAACCATTGCTCTTTGAGGCACCACAAATGAGTCTGCAGATAATCATGAAAGGTGAGGTAAGTTGGAAAGCAAAAGACCTGTATTCTATGATATCACTTATAGGCGTTATCTAATAACTGACACAAATGAACATATTTCCACAGAGAAAGACACTCACAGACTTAGAAAATAAAACTATGTTCAACTAAAAGGAAAGGTGGGGGAATGGATAAATTAAGATTACTGTTACTATATGTATACAAACACAAATTATATAAATATCTCAAAAATACCGACCATATAGCAAGGCAGGTCTGCGGAACCCTCTGTAACATTTTACATTGGAAGAGGATCTGTACTTGAATAGACATATATAATGTACAAATGAACCAGATTGTGTTCACCTAGGACAAACAACATTCTAAGCTTTACCCCAATTAAAAAAAAAAATTAAAACCAAGAAGAAATAATGAGATATAAACTTATAGGGCTTTCTCCGTGCACATTCCAATGTAATTTACAACCTAGGAACACGACTTCCAGAAAGGCTCTGCTGCCCTACTACCCAGATTTGGGAATGGAGAAATGCTGCCTGCTTCAGGTCACTTCCCACAACAGGAGCTTTAAAACCATTGCTAAAGGTCACTAAATATTCACAAAACTTGCAGTTCGGTAAATGACACCTGTTCTCTAAAAAGAGTCTCAGTTGGAAAATCGACCAAAAAATTCAAAAGAGGGCAACCTTCCAAGAAGACAATATCAAGAGTTATATTGTATTCCCAATTGTTTCCTTTTTTCAACAGAAAAGCAAACGGCGGTGAAAAATGATGAGTTTTACGAATTTTCAAAGCCATGCAAACCCAAATTACAAAACCCTATCAGCTCACAGCAGCCAGTAGGGCCATTAGCATAAATGCTGCAAACAATAAATGCTGAAGTGATTGTGGAGAAATGTGTACCCTCGATTCTAAGGGGGATGTGGTAAGTGCCACTAATGAAAACACAAAGAAGGTGCTTTGAAAAGGGAAAAACGATGCTACCAGTCAGTCAATCACACCCACTGCTTTGGCTATCACCTGAGAAAATGAGAATCAAAAAGTCACAGGCTGGCAATCCTGCACTCCAACAATATTTACCCTAGCCAACACTTGGAAGCAATGAAAATGTCCATCAACCGAGGAATGCACAAAGAAGAAGTGGTCCACGTACACAGTGGAAAATTACTCCAGTAAAAAATAAAAATTAAATTTAAAAATCCAACAAAACTAAGGAGACATCAGGTTGTGTGGGTTTGTCCGGGCACACTCCACTCTAATTTATAACCGAGAAACACCACAGGCCGCAAGGGCTTTTCCCTAGTTACCAGGGTGGGGAACATAGAAAGGCTGCTGCCCTCTGGCAGTTACCTGCAAAAGCAGTTTTAAAGCCTGTGCTAATGGTCATTTCATAGGAATAAGTACTGCAGAAGTGTAAATGAAACCTGCCCTCAAAATGTCTTCAGGGAGGTAATGGCCAAAACATTTCAAAATGTGACACATACTTTAAGAGAACACTTTGAAGAACTAAGGGGAAATCACAGCTTGAAAAATAAAAAGGACATGCCTTAAAGCTCAATTTCAACGGATTATGAGGCACGTGCGAATTCAACCACAAAGAGGTATCAGGTCACACTTTTCAGAATAACCATCAGCAAGAAAACTACAAACAATAAATGCTGAAGGTGTTGTGGAGAAATGCATACCCTCAACTGCAAGTAGGACATAAGTTGGAAAGGGCCACCAACTAGAACAGAATGGGGGTGCCTTAAAAACGTAAACATTGAGCTACCATATGATCCAGCAGGCCCACTCCTCCACCTATAATCTAAGAAGAGAGAATTGGAAAGACACAGGCAGGCAAATCTGCATTGCACAGTATTACAATATCCAAGATATGGAAGTAACCAAAAAGTCCACCAACAGATGGGTGGACAAAGAAGTACTCCTCCATGTACAGATGGAATATTCGCTAGTGAAAAAAATGAAACAATACCATTTGCAGCGCCATAGATGAGTCTAGACGTAATCACGCCACGGGTAGTCAGTGAGAAAGCAAAATACATATATCCTATGATATCACTTTCAGGAGTTACTTAAAAATTGATACCAATGGAGATATTTCCACAGAGAAAGGCAATCACAGTTTCATTAAAAAACTTATGGTTCACCAAATAGAAAGGGATGAGGATTGGATACATTACCATATTGGGGTTAACAGAGATATACAAACCATGTGAAATATATAACCACCAAAGACGTACGGAAGACCAGGAGAAGACTACTCAACATTGTGTCATAACCTACATGGGAAAAGGATGCGAGGAAGAAAAGATACACGTATATGTGTGAAAGACCCACATCTTGCACACCTAGAGCAAACAAACCAATGTAATCAAATCTGCTGGGATAAAAAATAAAAAGTAAATTACAAATATGAACAAGAAGTAATGAGACATAAACTTAAAGGGCTTTTTCCTGGCCCATTCCATTCTAATTTACAACCTAGAGCACCACTTCCATTAAGCCTCTGTTTCCCCAGGTACCAAATTTGGTAAAGAAGAAATGCTGCCACCTTGTGGCCGTGTCCTGCAAGAGCAGCTTTAAACTCACAGCTAATGGTTACTTAACATTCACAAGGACTCAGGGCTGTAAAGGACACCTGCCCTAAAAAATTGTGCTGAAGTAGTGAATGGACAAAAAAATTCAAAACAGGCAGATGTTTCAAGAAGAGACTATGAAGAGTTATGTATTACTCACGCTCTTTTAAAAAAAAAGGAAAATGGATACAAGCTCAACCTCAGGGTGTGTTAGACCCATGCAATCTAATCTACGAAAAGTTTCAACTTACACCAGTCGACTGACCATCAGCAAAAAGTATACGAACAATAAATGCTGAAGGGGTTTTAGAGAACTGTGTACCCTCTACCTGCTGGTGAGACGTAAAGGGGTAACAGCCAATAATGAGAAAAGAAAGGAGCTGTGTTTAAATGTAAAAATGGAGGTACCATTCAATCCAGCAGGCGCACCATTGGATCTCTCACCTGAGAAGACAAGAATCGAGAAGACACAGGCCGCAAAAGCTGCAGTGCAGCCTTATTCACAATAGCCAAGACAGTGAAGCAATCAAAATGTCCAACAACAGGTGAATGGATAAAGAAGAAGTGGTCCATGTACACAATGGAATATTAGCCATGGAAAACAACGAACCATTGCTCTTTGAGGCACCACAAATGAGTCTGCAGATAATCATGAAAGATGAGGTAAGTTGGAAAGCAAAAGACCTGTATTCTATGATATCACTTATAGGCGTTATCTAATAACTGACACAAATGAACATATCTCCACAGAGAAAGACACTCACAGACTTAGAAAATAAAACTATGCTCAACTGAAAGGAAAGGTGGGGGAATGGATAAATTAAGATTACTGTTACTATATGTATACAAACACAAATTATATAAATATCTCAAAAATACCGACCATATAGCAAGGGAGGTCTGCGGAACCCTCTGTAACATTTTACATGGGAAGAGGATCTGTACTTGAATAGACATATATAATGTACAAATGAACCAGATTGTGTTCACCTAGGACAAACAATATTCTAAGCTTTACCCCAATTAAAAAAAAAAAAATTAAAACCAAGAAGAAATAATGAGACATAAACTTATAGGGCTTTCTCCGTGCACATTCCAATGTAATTTACAACCTAGGAACACGACTTCCAGAAAGGCTCTGCTGCCCTACTACCCAGATTTGGGAATGGAGAAATGCTGCCTGCTTCAAGTCACTTCCCACATCAGTAGCTTTAAAACCATTGCTAAAGGTCACTAAATATTCACAAAACTTGCAGTTCGGTAAATGACACCTGCTCTCTAAAAAGAGTCTCAGGTGGAAAATCGACCAAAAAATTCAAAAGAGGGCAACCTTCCAAGAAGACAATATCAAGAGTTATATTGTACTCCCAATTGTTTCCTTTTTTCAAGAGAAAAGAAAACGGCGGTGAAAAATGAAGAGTTTTACGAATTTTCAAAGCCATGCAAACCCAAATTACAAAACCCTATCAGCTCACAGCAGCCAGCAGGGCCATTAGCATAAATGCTGCAAACAATAGATACTGAAGCGATTGTGGAGAAATGTGTACCCTCGATTCTAAGGGGGACGTGGTAAGTGCCACTAATGAAAACACAAAGAAGGTGCTTTGAAAAGGGAAAAACGATGCTACCAGTCAGTCAATCACACCCACTGCTGGGGCTATCACCTGAGAAAATGAGAATCAAAAAGTCACAGGCTGGCAATCCTGCACTCCAACAATATTTACCATAGCCAACACTTGGAAGCAATGAAAATGTCCATCAACCGAGGAATGCACAAAGAAGAAGTGGTCCACGTACACAGAGGAAAATTACTCCAATAAAAAATAAAAATTAAATTTAAAAATCCAACAAAACTAAGGAGACATCAGCTTGTGTGGGTTTGTCCGGGCACACTCCACTCTAATTTATAACCGAGAAACACCACAGGCCGCAAGGGCTTTTCCCTAGTTACCAGGGTGGGGAACATAGAAAGGCTGCTGCCCTCTGGCAGTTACCTGCAAAAGCAGTTTTAAAGCCTGTGCTAATGGTCATTTCATAGGAATAAGTACTGCAGAAGTGTAAATGAAACCTGCCCTCAAAATGTCTTCAGGGAGGTAATGGCCAAAACATTTCAAAATGTGACACATACTTTAAGAGAACACTTTGAAGAACTAAGGGGAAATCACAGCTTGAAAAATAAAAAGGACATGCCTTAAAGCTCAATTTCAACGGATTATGAGGCACGTGCGAATTCAACCACAAAGAGGTATCAGGTCACACTTTTCAGAATAACCATCAGCAAGAAAACTACAAACAATAAATGCTGAAGGTGTTGTGGAGAAATGCATACCCTCAACTGCAAGTAGGACATAAGTTGGAAAGGGCCGCCAACTAGAACAGAATGGGGGTGCCTTAAAAACATAAACATTGAGCTACCATATGATCCAGCAGGCCCACTCCTCCACCTATAATCTAAGAAGAGAGAATTGGAAAGACACAGGCAGGCAAATCTGCATTGCACAGTATTACAATATCCAAGATATGGAAGTAACCAAAAAGTCCACCAACAGATGGGTGGACAAAGAAGTACTCCTCCATGTACAGATGGAATATTCGCTAGTGAAAAAAATGAAACAATACCATTTGCAGCGCCATAGATGAGTCTAGACGTAATCACGCCACGGGTAGTCAGTGAGAAAGCAAAATACATATATCCTATGATATCACTTTCAGGAGTTACTTAAAAATTGATACCAATGAAGATATTTCCACAGAGAAAGGCAATCACAGTTTCATTAAAAAACTTATGGTTCACCAAATAGAAAGGGATGAGGATTGGATACATTACCATATTGGGGTTAACAGAGATATACAAACCATGTGAAATATATAACCACCAAAGACGTACGGAAGACCAGGAGAAGACTACTCAACATTGTGTCATAACCTACATGGGAAAAGGATGCGAGGAAGAAAAGATACACGTATATGTGTGAAAGACCCACATCTTGCACACCTAGAGCAAACAAACCAATGTAATCAAATCTGCTGGGATAAAAAGTAAAAAGTAAATTACAAATATGAACAAGAAGTAATGAGACATAAATTTAAAGGGCTTTTTCCTGGCCCATTCCATTCTAATTTACAACCTAGAACACCACTTCCATTAAGCCTCTGTTTCCCCAGGTACCAAATTTGGTAAAGAAGAAATGCTGCCACCTTGTGGCCGTGTCCTGCAAGAGCAGCTTTAAACTCACAGCTAATGGTTACTTAACATTCACAAGGACTCAGGGCTGTAAAGGACACCTGCCCTAAAAAATTGTGCTGAAGTAGTGAATGGACAAAAAAATTCAAAACAGGCAGATGTTTCAAGAAGAGACTATGAAGAGTTATGTATTACTCACGCTCTTTTAAAAAAAAAGGAAAATGGATACAAGCTCAACCTCAGGGTGTGTTAGACCCATGCAATCTAATCTACGAAAATTTTCAACTTACACCAGTCGACTGACCATCAGCAAAAAGTATACGAACAATAAATGCTGAAGGGGTTTTAGAGAAGTGTGTACCCTCTACCTGCTGGTGAGACGTAAAGGGGTAACAGCCAATAATGAGAAAAGAAAGGAGCTGTGTTTAAAAGTAAAAATGGAGGTACCATTCAATCCAGCAGGCGCACCATTGGATCTCTCACCTGAGAAGACAAGAATCGAGAAGACACAGGCCGCAAAAGCTGCAGTGCAGCCTTATTCACAATAGCCAAGACAGTGAAGCAATCAAAATGTCCAACAACAGGTGAATGGATAAAGAAGAAGTGGTCCATGTACACAATGGAATATTAGCCATGGAAAACAACGAACCATTGCTCTTTGAGGCACCAGAAATGAGTCTGCAGATAATCATGAAAGATGAGGTAAGTTGGAAAGCAAAAGACCTGTATTCTATGATATCACTTATAGGCGTTATCTAATAACTGACACAAATGAACATATTTCCACAGAGAAAGACACTCACAGACTTAGAAAATAAAACTATGCTCAACTAAAAGGAAAGGTGGGGGAATGGATATATTAAGATTACTGTTACTATATGTATACAAACACAAATTATATAAATATCTCAAAAATACCGACCATATAGCAAGGGAGGTCTGCGGAACCCTCTGTAACATTTTACATGGGAAGAGGATCTGTACTTGAATAGACATATATAATGTACAATTGAACCAGATTGTGTTCACCTAGGACAAACAATATTCTAAGCTTTACCCCAATTAAAAAAAAAAATTAAAACCAAGAAGAAATAATGAGACATAAACTTATAGGGCTTTCTCCGTGCACATTCCAATGTAATTTACAACCTAGGAACACGACTTCCAGAAAGGCTCTGCTGCCCTACTACCCAGATTTGGGAATGGAGAAATGCTGCCTGCTTCAGGTCACTTCCCACAACAGGAGCTTTAAAACCATTGCTAAAGGTCACTAAATATTCACAAAACTTGCAGTTCGGTAAATGACACCTGCTCTCTAAAAAGAGTCTCAGGTGGAAAATCGACCAAAAAATTCAAAAGAGGGCAACCTTCCAAGAAGACAATATCAAGAGTTATATTGTACTCCCAATTGTTTCCTTTTTTCAACAGAAAAGAAAACGGCGGTGAAAAATGATGAGTTTTACGAATTTTCAAAGCCATGCAAACCCAAATTACAAAACCCTGTCAGCTCACAGCAGCCAGCAGGGCCATTAGCATAAATGCTGCAAACAATAGATACTGAAGCGATTGTGGAGAAATGTGTACCCTCGATTCTAAGGGGGACGTGGTAAGTGCCACTAATGAAAACACAAAGAAGGTGCTTTGAAAAGGGAAAAACGATGCTACCAGTCAGTCAATCACACCCACTGCTGGGGCTATCACCTGAGAAAATGAGAATCAAAAAGTCACAGGCTGGCAATCCTGCACTCCAACAATATTTACCATAGCCAACACTTGGAAGCAATGAAAATGTCCATCAACCGAGGAATGCACAAAGAAGAAGTGGTCCACGTACACAGTGGAAAATTACTCCAATAAAAAATAAAAATTAAATTTAAAAATCCAACAAAACTAAGGAGACATCAGCTTGTGTGGGTTTGTCCGGGCACACTCCACTCTAATTTATAACCGAGAAACACCACAGGCCGCAAGGGCTTTTCCCTAGTTACCAGGGTGGGGAACATAGAAAGGCTGCTGCCCTCTGGCAGTTACCTGCAAAAGCAGTTTTAAAGCCTGTGCTAATGGTCATTTCATAGGAATAAGTACTGCAGAAGTGTAAATGAAACCTGCCCTCAAAATGTCTTCAGGGAGGTAATGGCCAAAACATTTCAAAATGTGACACATACTTTAAGAGAACACTTTGAAGAACTAAGGGGAAATCACAGCTTGAAAAATAAAAAGGACATGCCTTAAAGCTCAATTTCAACGGATTATGAGGCACGTGCGAATTCAACCACAAAGAGGTATCAGGTCACACTTTTCAGAATAACCATTAGCAAGAAAACTACAAACAATAAATGCTGAAGGTGTTGTGGAGAAATGCATACCCTCAACTGCAAGTAGGACATAAGTTGGAAAGGGCCACCAACTAGAAAAGAATGGGGGTGCCTTAAAAACGTAAACATTGAGCTACCATATGATCCAGCAGGCCCACTCCTCCACCTATAATCTAAGAAGAGAGAATTGGAAAGACACAGGCAGGCATATCTGCCTTGCACAGTATTACAATAGCCAAGATATGGAAGTAACCAAAAAGTCCACCAACAGATGGGTGGACAAAGAAGTACTCCTCCATGTACAGATGGAATATTCGCTAGTGAAAAAAATGAAACAATACCATTTGCAGCGCCATAGATGAGTCTAGACGTAATCACGCCACGGGTAGTCAGTGAGAAAGCAAAATACATATATCCTATGATATCACTTTCAGGAGTTACTTAAAAATTGATACCAATGGAGATATTTCCACAGAGAAAGGTAATCACAGTTTCATTAAAAAACTTATGGTTCACCAAATAGAAAGGGATGAGGATTGGATACATTACCATATTGGGGTTAACAGAGATATACAAACCATGTGAAATATATAACCACCAAAGACGTACGGAAGACCAGGAGAAGACTACTCAACATTGTGTCATAACCTACATGGGAAAAGGATGCGAGGAAGAAAAGATACACGTATATGTGTGAAAGACCCACATCTTGCACACCTAGAGCAAACAAACCAATGTAATCAAATCTGCTGGGATAAAAAATAAAAAGTAAATTACAAATATGAACAAGAAGTAATGAGACATAAAGTTAAAGGGCTTTTTCCTGGCCCATTCCATTCTAATTTACAACCTAGAGCACCACTTCCATTAAACCTCTGTTTCCCCAGGTACCAAATTTGGTAAAGAAGAAATGCTGCCACCTTGTGGCCGTGTCCTGCAAGAGCAGCTTTAAACTCACAGCTAATGGTTACTTAACATTCACAAGGACTCAGGGCTGTAAAGGACACCTGCCCTAAAAAATTGTGCTGAAGTAGTGAATGGACAAAAAAATTCAAAACAGGCAGATGTTTCAAGAAGAGACTATGAAGAGATATGTATTACTCACGCTCTTTTAAAAAAAAAGGAAAATGGATACAAGCTCAACCTCAGGGTGTGTTAGACCCATGCAATCTAATCTACGAAAAGTTTCAACTTACACCAGTCGACTGACCATCAGCAAAAAGTATACGAACAATAAATGCTGAAGGGGTTTTAGAGAACTGTGTACCCTCTACCTGCTGGTGAGACGTAAAGGGGTAAGAGCCAATAATGAGAAAAGAAAGGAGCTGTGTTTAAAAGTAAAAATGGAGGTACCATTCAATCCAGCAGGCGCACCATTGGATCTCTCACCTGAGAAGACAAGAATCGAGAAGACACAGGCCGCAAAAGCTGCAGTGCAGCCTTATTCACAATAGCCAAGACAGTGAAGCAATCAAAATGTCCAACAACAGGTGAATGGATAAAGAAGAAGTGGTCCATGTACACAATGGAATATTAGCCATGGAAAACAACGAACCATTGCTCTTTGAGGCACCACAAATGAGTCTGCAGATAATCATGAAAGATGAGGTAAGTTGGAAAGCAAAAGACCTGTATTCTATGATATCACTTATAGGCGTTATCTAATAACTGACACAAATGAACATATTTCCACAGAGAAAGACACTCACAGACTTAGAAAATAAAACTATGCTCAACTGAAAGGAAAGGTGGGGGAATGGATAAATTAAGATTACTGTTACTATATGTATACAAACACAAATTATATAAATATCTCAAAAATACCGACCATATAGCAAGGGAGGTCTGCGGAACCCTCTGTAACATTTTACATGGGAAGAGGATCTGTACTTGAATAGACATATATAATGTACAAATGAACCAGATTGTGTTCACCTAGGACAAACAACATTCTAAGCTTTACCCCAATTAAAAAAAAAAATTAAAACCAAGAAGAAATAATGAGATATAAACTTATAGGGCTTTCTCCGTGCACATTCCAATGTAATTTACAACCTAGGAACACGACTTCCAGAAAGGCTCTGCTGCCCTACTACCCAGATTTGGGAATGGAGAAATGCTGCCTGCTTCAGGTCACTTCCCACAACAGGAGCTTTAAAACCATTGCTAAAGGTCACTAAATATTCACAAAACTTGCAGTTCGGTAAATGACACCTGCTCTCTAAAAAGAGTCTCAGGTGGAAAATCGACCAAAAAATTCAAAAGAGGGCAACCTTCCAAGAAGACAATATCAAGAGATATATTGTACTCCCAATTGTTTCCTTTTTTCAACAGAAAAGAAAACGGCGGTGAAAAATGATGAGTTTTACGAATTTTCAAAGCCATGCAAACCCAAATTACAAAACCCTATCAGCTCACAGCAGCCAGCAGGGCCATTAGCATAAATGCTGCAAACAATAGATACTGAAGCGATTGTGGAGAAATGTGTACCCTCGATTCTAAGGGGGACGTGGTAAGTGCCACTAATGAAAACACAAAGAAGGTGCTTTGAAAAGGGAAAAACGATGCTACCAGTCAGTCAATCACACCCACTGCTGGGGCTATCACCTGAGAAAATGAGAATCAAAAAGTCACAGGCTGGCAATCCTGCACTCCAACAATATTTACCATAGCCAACACTTGGAAGCAATGAAAATGTCCATCAACCGAGGAATGCACAAAGAAGAAGTGGTCCACGTACACAGTGGAAAATTACTCCAATAAAAAATAAAAATTAAATTTAAAAATCCAACAAAACTAAGGAGACATCAGCTTGTGTGGGTTTGTCCGGGCACACTCCACTCTAATTTATAACCGAGAAACACCACAGGCCGCAAGGGCTTTTCCCTAGTTACCAGGGTGGGGAACATAGAAAGGCTGCTGCCCTCTGGCAGTTACCTGCAAAAGCAGTTTTAAAGCCTGTGCTAATGGTCATTTCATAGGAATAAGTACTGCAGAAGTGTAAATGAAACCGGCCCTCAAAATGTCTTCAGGGAGGTAATGGCCAAAACATTTCAAAATGTGACACATACTTTAAGAGAACACTTTGAAGAACTAAGGGGAAATCACAGCTTGAAAAATAAAAAGGACATGCCTTAAAGCTCAATTTCATTGGATTATGAGGCACGTGCGAATTCAACCACAAAGAGGTATCAGGTCACACTTTTCAGAATAACCATCAGCAAGAAAACTACAAACAATAAATGCTGAAGGTGTTGTGGAGAAATGCATACCCTCAACTGCAAGTAGGACATAAGTTGGAAAGGGCCACCAACTAGAACAGAATGGGGGTGCCTTAAAAACGTAAACATTGAGCTACCATATGATCCAGCAGGCCCACTCCTCCACCTATAATCTAAGAAGAGAGAATTGGAAAGACACAGGCAGGCATATCTGCCTTGCACAGTATTACAATAGCCAAGATATGGAAGTAACCAAAAAGTCCACCAACAGATGGGTGGACAAAGAAGTACTCCTCCATGTACAGATGGAATATTCGCTAGTGAAAAAAATGAAACAATACCATTTGCAGCGCCATAGATGAGTCTAGACGTAATCACGCCACGGGTAGTCAGTGAGAAAGCAAAATACATATATCCTATGATATCACTTTCAGGAGTTACTTAAAAATTGATACCAATGGAGATATTTCCACAGAGAAAGGTAATCACAGTTTCATTAAAAAACTTATGGTTCACCAAATAGAAAGGGATGAGGATTGGATACATTACCATATTGGGGTTAACAGAGATATACAAACCATGTGAAATATATAACCACCAAAGACGTACGGAAGACCAGGAGAAGACTACTCAACATTGTGTCATAACCTACATGGGAAAAGGATGCGAGGAAGAAAAGATACACGTATATGTGTGAAAGACCCACATCTTGCACACCTAGAGCAAACAAACCAATGTAATCAAATCTGCTGGGATAAAAAATAAAAAGTAAATTACAAATATGAACAAGAAGTAATGAGACATAAAGTTAAAGGGCTTTTTCCTGGCCCATTCCATTCTAATTTACAACCTAGAGCACCACTTCCATTAAGCCTCTGTTTCCCCAGGTACCAAATTTGGTAAAGAAGAAATGCTGCCACCTTGTGGCCGTGTCCTGCAAGAGCAGCTTTAAACTCACAGCTAATGGTTACTTAACATTCACAAGGACTCAGGGCTGTAAAGGACACCTGCCCTAAAAAATTGTGCTGAAGTAGTGAATGGACAAAAAAATTCAAAACAGGCAGATGTTTCAAGAAGAGACTATGAAGAGATATGTATTACTCACGCTCTTTGAAAAAAAAAGGAAAATGGATACAAGCTCAACCTCAGGGTGTGTTAGACCCATGCAATCTAATCTACGAAAAGTTTCAACTTACACCAGTCGACTGACCATCAGCAAAAAGTATACGAACAATAAATGCTGAAGGGGTTTTAGAGAACTGTGTACCCTCTACCTGCTGGTGAGACGTAAAGGGGTAAGAGCCAATAATGAGAAAAGAAAGGAGCTGTGTTTAAAAGTAAAAATGGAGGTACCATTCAATCCAGCAGGCGCACCATTGGATCTCTCACCTGAGAAGACAAGAATCGAGAAGACACAGGCCGCAAAAGCTGCAGTGCAGCCTTATTCACAATAGCCAAGACAGTGAAGCAATCAAAATGTCCAACAACAGGTGAATGGATAAAGAAGAAGTGGTCCATGTACACAATGGAATATTAGCCATGGAAAACAACGAACCATTGCTCTTTGAGGCACCAGAAATGAGTCTGCAGATAATCATGAAAGATGAGGTAAGTTGGAAAGCAAAAGACCTGTATTCTATGATATCACTTATAGGCGTTATCTAATAACTGACACAAATGAACATATTTCCACAGAGAAAGACACTCACAGACTTAGAAAATAAAACTATGCTCAACTAAAAGGAAAGGTGGGGGAATGGATATATTAAGATTACTGTTACTATATGTATACAAACACAAATTATATAAATATCTCAAAAATACCGACCATATAGCAAGGGAGGTCTGCGGAACCCTCTGTAACATTTTACATGGGAAGAGGATCTGTACTTGAATAGACATATATAATGTACAAATGAACCAGATTGTGTTCACCTAGGACAAACAACATTCTAAGCTTTACCCCAATTAAAAAAAAAAATTAAAACCAAGAAGAAATAATGAGATATAAACTTATAGGGCTTTCTCCGTGCACATTCCAATGTAATTTACAACCTAGGAACACGACTTCCAGAAAGGCTCTGCTGCCCTACTACCCAGATTTGGGAATGGAGAAATGCTGCCTGCTTCAGGTCACTTCCCACAACAGGAGCTTTAAAACCATTGCTAAAGGTCACTAAATATTCACAAAACTTGCAGTTCGGTAAATGACACCTGCTCTCTAAAAAGAGTCTCAGGTGGAAAATCGACCAAAAAATTCAAAAGAGGGCAACCTTCCAAGAAGACAATATCAAGAGATATATTGTACTCCCAATTGTTTCCTTTTTTCAACAGAAAAGAAAACGGCGGTGAAAAATGATGAGTTTTACGAATTTTCAAAGCCATGCAAACCCAAATTACAAAACCCTATCAGCTCACAGCAGCCAGCAGGGCCATTAGCATAAATGCTGCAAACAATAGATACTGAAGCGATTGTGGAGAAATGTGTACCCTCGATTCTAAGGGGGACGTGGTAAGTGCCACTAATGAAAACACAAAGAAGGTGCTTTGAAAAGGGAAAAACGATGCTACCAGTCAGTCAATCACACCCACTGCTGGGGCTATCACCTGAGAAAATGAGAATCAAAAAGTCACAGGCTGGCAATCCTGCACTCCAACAATATTTACCATAGCCAACACTTGGAAGCAATGAAAATGTCCATCAACCGAGGAATGCACAAAGAAGAAGTGGTCCACGTACACAGTGGAAAATTACTCCAATAAAAAATAAAAATTAAATTTAAAAATCCAACAAAACTAAGGAGACATCAGCTTGTGTGGGTTTGTCCGGGCACACTCCACTCTAATTTATAACCGAGAAACACCACAGGCCGCAAGGGCTTTTCCCTAGTTACCAGGGTGGGGAACATAGAAAGGCTGCTGCCCTCTGGCAGTTACCTGCAAAAGCAGTTTTAAAGCCTGTGCTAATGGTCATTTCATAGGAATAAGTACTGCAGAAGTGTAAATGAAACCGGCCCTCAAAATGTCTTCAGGGAGGTAATGGCCAAAACATTTCAAAATGTGACACATACTTTAAGAGAACACTTTGAAGAACTAAGGGGAAATCACAGCTTGAAAAATAAAAAGGACATGCCTTAAAGCTCAATTTCATCGGATTATGAGGCACGTGCGAATTCAACCACAAAGAGGTATCAGGTCACACTTTTCAGAATAACCATCAGCAAGAAAACTACAAACAATAAATGCTGAAGGTGTTGTGGAGAAATGCATACCCTCAACTGCAAGTAGGACATAAGTTGGAAAGGGCCACCAACTAGAACAGAATGGGGGTGCCTTAAAAACGTAAACATTGAGCTACCATATGATCCAGCAGGCCCACTCCTCCACCTATAATCTAAGAAGAGAGAATTGGAAAGACACAGGCAGGCATATCTGCCTTGCACAGTATTACAATAGCCAAGATATGGAAGTAACCAAAAAGTCCACCAACAGATGGGTGGACAAAGAAGTACTCCTCCATGTACAGATGGAATATTCGCTAGTGAAAAAAATGAAACAATACCATTTGCAGCGCCATAGATGAGTCTAGACGTAATCACGCCACGGGTAGTCAGTGAGAAAGCAAAATACATATATCCTATGATATCACTTTCAGGAGTTACTTAAAAATTGATACCAATGGAGATATTTCCACAGAGAAAGGTAATCACAGTTTCATTAAAAAACTTATGGTTCACCAAATAGAAAGGGATGAGGATTGGATACATTACCATATTGGGGTTAACAGAGATATACAAACCATGTGAAATATATAACCACCAAAGACGTACGGAAGACCAGGAGAAGACTACTCAACATTGTGTCATAACCTACATGGGAAAAGGATGCGAGGAAGAAAAGATACACGTATATGTGTGAAAGACCCACATCTTGCACACCTAGAGCAAACAAACCAATGTAATCAAATCTGCTGGGATAAAAAATAAAAAGTAAATTACAAATATGAACAAGAAGTAATGAGACATAAAGTTAAAGGGCTTTTTCCTGGCCCATTCCATTCTAATTTACAACCTAGAGCACCACTTCCATTAAGCCTCTGTTTCCCCAGGTACCAAATTTGGTAAAGAAGAAATGCTGCCACCTTGTGGCCGTGTCCTGCAAGAGCAGCTTTAAACTCACAGCTAATGGTTACTTAACATTCACAAGGACTCAGGGCTGTAAAGGACACCTGCCCTAAAAAATTGTGCTGAAGTAGTGAATGGACAAAAAAATTCAAAACAGGCAGATGTTTCAAGAAGAGACTATGAAGAGATATGTATTACTCACGCTCTTTGAAAAAAAAAGGAAAATGGATACAAGCTCAACCTCAGGGTGTGTTAGACCCATGCAATCTAATCTACGAAAAGTTTCAACTTACACCAGTCGACTGACCATCAGCAAAAAGTATACGAACAATAAATGCTGAAGGGGTTTTAGAGAACTGTGTACCCTCTACCTGCTGGTGAGACGTAAAGGGGTAAGAGCCAATAATGAGAAAAGAAAGGAGCTGTGTTTAAAAGTAAAAATGGAGGTACCATTCAATCCAGCAGGCGCACCATTGGATCTCTCACCTGAGAAGACAAGAATCGAGAAGACACAGGCCGCAAAAGCTGCAGTGCAGCCTTATTCACAATAGCCAAGACAGTGAAGCAATCAAAATGTCCAACAACAGGTGAATGGATAAAGAAGAAGTGGTCCATGTACACAATGGAATATTAGCCATGGAAAACAACGAACCATTGCTCTTTGAGGCACCACAAATGAGTCTGCAGATAATCATGAAAGATGAGGTAAGTTGGAAAGCAAAAGACCTGTATTCTATGATATCACTTATAGGCGTTATCTAATAACTGACACAAATGAACATATTTCCACAGAGAAAGACACTCACAGACTTAGAAAATAAAACTATGCTCAACTGAAAGGAAAGGTGGGGGAATGGATAAATTAAGATTACTGTTACTATATGTATACAAACACAAATTATATAAATATCTCAAAAATACCGACCATATAGCAAGGGAGGTCTGCGGAACCCTCTGTAACATTTTACATGGGAAGAGGATCTGTACTTGAATAGACATATATAATGTACAAATGAACCAGATTGTGTTCACCTAGGACAAACAACATTCTAAGCTTTACCCCAATTAAAAAAAAAAATTAAAACCAAGAAGAAATAATGAGATATAAACTTATAGGGCTTTCTCCGTGCACATTCCAAT
This sequence comes from Balaenoptera physalus, assembly GCF_965194825.1. Classification (NCBI taxonomy): domain Eukaryota; kingdom Metazoa; phylum Chordata; class Mammalia; order Artiodactyla; family Balaenopteridae; genus Balaenoptera; species Balaenoptera physalus. The sequence continues at coordinate 567,349 of NW_028126557.1, forward strand.
GTAATTTACAACCTAGGAACACGACTTCCAGAAAGGCTCTGCTGCCCTACTACCCAGATTTGGGAATGGAGAAATGCTGCCTGCTTCAGGTCACTTCCCACAACAGGAGCTTTAAAACCATTGCTAAAGGTCACTAAATATTCACAAAACTTGCAGTTCGGTAAATGACACCTGCTCTCTAAAAAGAGTCTCAGGTGGAAAATCGACCAAAAAATTCAAAAGAGGGCAACCTTCCAAGAAGACAATATCAAGAGATATATTGTACTCCCAATTGTTTCCTTTTTTCAACAGAAAAGAAACGGCGGTGAAAAATGATGAGTTTTACGAATTTTCAAAGCCATGCAAACCCAAATTACAAAACCCTATCAGCTCACAGCAGCCAGCAGGGCCATTAGCATAAATGCTGCAAACAATAGATACTGAAGCGATTGTGGAGAAATGTGTACCCTCGATTCTAAGGGGGACGTGGTAAGTGCCACTAATGAAAACACAAAGAAGGTGCTTTGAAAAGGGAAAAACGATGCTACCAGTCAGTCAATCACACCCACTGCTGGGGCTATCACCTGAGAAAATGAGAATCAAAAAGTCACAGGCTGGCAATCCTGCACTCCAACAATATTTACCATAGCCAACACTTGGAAGCAATGAAAATGTCCATCAACCGAGGAATGCACAAAGAAGAAGTGGTCCACGTACACAGTGGAAAATTACTCCAATAAAAAATAAAAATTAAATTTAAAAATCCAACAAAACTAAGGAGACATCAGCTTGTGTGGGTTTGTCCGGGCACACTCCACTCTAATTTATAACCGAGAAACACCACAGGCCGCAAGGGCTTTTCCCTAGTTACCAGGGTGGGGAACATAGAAAGGCTGCTGCCCTCTGGCAGTTACCTGCAAAAGCAGTTTTAAAGCCTGTGCTAATGGTCATTTCATAGGAATAAGTACTGCAGAAGTGTAAATGAAACCGGCCCTCAAAATGTCTTCAGGGAGGTAATGGCCAAAACATTTCAAAATGTGACACATACTTTAAGAGAACACTTTGAAGAACTAAGGGGAAATCACAGCTTGAAAAATAAAAAGGACATGCCTTAAAGCTCAATTTCATCGGATTATGAGGCACGTGCGAATTCAACCACAAAGAGGTATCAGGTCACACTTTTCAGAATAACCATCAGCAAGAAAACTACAAACAATAAATGCTGAAGGTGTTGTGGAGAAATGCATACCCTCAACTGCAAGTAGGACATAAGTTGGAAAGGGCCACCAACTAGAACAGAATGGGGGTGCCTTAAAAACGTAAACATTGAGCTACCATATGATCCAGCAGGCCCACTCCTCCACCTATAATCTAAGAAGAGAGAATTGGAAAGACACAGGCAGGCATATCTGCCTTGCACAGTATTACAATAGCCAAGATATGGAAGTAACCAAAAAGTCCACCAACAGATGGGTGGACAAAGAAGTACTCCTCCATGTACAGATGGAATATTCGCTAGTGAAAAAAATGAAACAATACCATTTGCAGCGCCATAGATGAGTCTAGACGTAATCACGCCACGGGTAGTCAGTGAGAAAGCAAAATACATATATCCTATGATATCACTTTCAGGAGTTACTTAAAAATTGATACCAATGGAGATATTTCCACAGAGAAAGGTAATCACAGTTTCATTAAAAAACTTATGGTTCACCAAATAGAAAGGGATGAGGATTGGATACATTACCATATTGGGGTTAACAGAGATATACAAACCATGTGAAATATATAACCACCAAAGACGTACGGAAGACCAGGAGAAGACTACTCAACATTGTGTCATAACCTACATGGGAAAAGGATGCGAGGAAGAAAAGATACACGTATATGTGTGAAAGACCCACATCTTGCACACCTAGAGCAAACAAACCAATGTAATCAAATCTGCTGGGATAAAAAATAAAAAGTAAATTACAAATATGAACAAGAAGTAATGAGACATAAAGTTAAAGGGCTTTTTCCTGGCCCATTCCATTCTAATTTACAACCTAGAGCACCACTTCCATTAAGCCTCTGTTTCCCCAGGTACCAAATTTGGTAAAGAAGAAATGCTGCCACCTTGTGGCCGTGTCCTGCAAGAGCAGCTTTAAACTCACAGCTAATGGTTACTTAACATTCACAAGGACTCAGGGCTGTAAAGGACACCTGCCCTAAAAAATTGTGCTGAAGTAGTGAATGGACAAAAAAATTCAAAACAGGCAGATGTTTCAAGAAGAGACTATGAAGAGATATGTATTACTCACGCTCTTTGAAAAAAAAAGGAAAATGGATACAAGCTCAACCTCAGGGTGTGTTAGACCCATGCAATCTAATCTACGAAAAGTTTCAACTTACACCAGTCGACTGACCATCAGCAAAAAGTATACGAACAATAAATGCTGAAGGGGTTTTAGAGAACTGTGTACCCTCTACCTGCTGGTGAGACGTAAAGGGGTAAGAGCCAATAATGAGAAAAGAAAGGAGCTGTGTTTAAAAGTAAAAATGGAGGTACCATTCAATCCAGCAGGCGCACCATTGGATCTCTCACCTGAGAAGACAAGAATCGAGAAGACACAGGCCGCAAAAGCTGCAGTGCAGCCTTATTCACAATAGCCAAGACAGTGAAGCAATCAAAATGTCCAACAACAGGTGAATGGATAAAGAAGAAGTGGTCCATGTACACAATGGAATATTAGCCATGGAAAACAACGAACCATTGCTCTTTGAGGCACCACAAATGAGTCTGCAGATAATCATGAAAGATGAGGTAAGTTGGAAAGCAAAAGACCTGTATTCTATGATATCACTTATAGGCGTTATCTAATAACTGACACAAATGAACATATTTCCACAGAGAAAGACACTCACAGACTTAGAAAATAAAACTATGCTCAACTGAAAGGAAAGGTGGGGGAATGGATAAATTAAGATTACTGTTACTATATGTATACAAACACAAATTATATAAATATCTCAAAAATACCGACCATATAGCAAGGGAGGTCTGCGGAACCCTCTGTAACATTTTACATGGGAAGAGGATCTGTACTTGAATAGACATATATAATGTACAAATGAACCAGATTGTGTTCACCTAGGACAAACAACATTCTAAGCTTTACCCCAATTAAAAAAAAAAATTAAAACCAAGAAGAAATAATGAGATATAAACTTATAGGGCTTTCTCCGTGCACATTCCAATGTAATTTACAACCTAGGAACACGACTTCCAGAAAGGCTCTGCTGCCCTACTACCCAGATTTGGGAATGGAGAAATGCTGCCTGCTTCAGGTCACTTCCCACAACAGGAGCTTTAAAACCATTGCTAAAGGTCACTAAATATTCACAAAACTTGCAGTTCGGTAAATGACACCTGCTCTCTAAAAAGAGTCTCAGGTGGAAAATCGACCAAAAAATTCAAAAGAGGGCAACCTTCCAAGAAGACAATATCAAGAGATATATTGTACTCCCAATTGTTTCCTTTTTTCAACAGAAAAGAAACGGCGGTGAAAAATGATGAGTTTTACGAATTTTCAAAGCCATGCAAACCCAAATTACAAAACCCTATCAGCTCACAGCAGCCAGCAGGGCCATTAGCATAAATGCTGCAAACAATAGATACTGAAGCGATTGTGGAGAAATGTGTACCCTCGATTCTAAGGGGGACGTGGTAAGTGCCACTAATGAAAACACAAAGAAGGTGCTTTGAAAAGGGAAAAACGATGCTACCAGTCAGTCAATCACACCCACTGCTGGGGCTATCACCTGAGAAAATGAGAATCAAAAAGTCACAGGCTGGCAATCCTGCACTCCAACAATATTTACCATAGCCAACACTTGGAAGCAATGAAAATGTCCATCAACCGAGGAATGCACAAAGAAGAAGTGGTCCACGTACACAGTGGAAAATTACTCCAATAAAAAATAAAAATTAAATTTAAAAATCCAACAAAACTAAGGAGACATCAGCTTGTGTGGGTTTGTCCGGGCACACTCCACTCTAATTTATAACCGAGAAACACCACAGGCCGCAAGGGCTTTTCCCTAGTTACCAGGGTGGGGAACATAGAAAGGCTGCTGCCCTCTGGCAGTTACCTGCAAAAGCAGTTTTAAAGCCTGTGCTAATGGTCATTTCATAGGAATAAGTACTGCAGAAGTGTAAATGAAACCGGCCCTCAAAATGTCTTCAGGGAGGTAATGGCCAAAACATTTCAAAATGTGACACATACTTTAAGAGAACACTTTGAAGAACTAAGGGGAAATCACAGCTTGAAAAATAAAAAGGACATGCCTTAAAGCTCAATTTCATCGGATTATGAGGCACGTGCGAATTCAACCACAAAGAGGTATCAGGTCACACTTTTCAGAATAACCATCAGCAAGAAAACTACAAACAATAAATGCTGAAGGTGTTGTGGAGAAATGCATACCCTCAACTGCAAGTAGGACATAAGTTGGAAAGGGCCACCAACTAGAACAGAATGGGGGTGCCTTAAAAACGTAAACATTGAGCTACCATATGATCCAGCAGGCCCACTCCTCCACCTATAATCTAAGAAGAGAGAATTGGAAAGACACAGGCAGGCATATCTGCCTTGCACAGTATTACAATAGCCAAGATATGGAAGTAACCAAAAAGTCCACCAACAGATGGGTGGACAAAGAAGTACTCCTCCATGTACAGATGGAATATTCGCTAGTGAAAAAAATGAAACAATACCATTTGCAGCGCCATAGATGAGTCTAGACGTAATCACGCCACGGGTAGTCAGTGAGAAAGCAAAATACATATATCCTATGATATCACTTTCAGGAGTTACTTAAAAATTGATACCAATGGAGATATTTCCACAGAGAAAGGTAATCACAGTTTCATTAAAAAACTTATGGTTCACCAAATAGAAAGGGATGAGGATTGGATACATTACCATATTGGGGTTAACAGAGATATACAAACCATGTGAAATATATAACCACCAAAGACGTACGGAAGACCAGGAGAAGACTACTCAACATTGTGTCATAACCTACATGGGAAAAGGATGCGAGGAAGAAAAGATACACGTATATGTGTGAAAGACCCACATCTTGCACACCTAGAGCAAACAAACCAATGTAATCAAATCTGCTGGGATAAAAAATAAAAAGTAAATTACAAATATGAACAAGAAGTAATGAGACATAAAGTTAAAGGGCTTTTTCCTGGCCCATTCCATTCTAATTTACAACCTAGAGCACCACTTCCATTAAGCCTCTGTTTCCCCAGGTACCAAATTTGGTAAAGAAGAAATGCTGCCACCTTGTGGCCGTGTCCTGCAAGAGCAGCTTTAAACTCACAGCTAATGGTTACTTAACATTCACAAGGACTCAGGGCTGTAAAGGACACCTGCCCTAAAAAATTGTGCTGAAGTAGTGAATGGACAAAAAAATTCAAAACAGGCAGATGTTTCAAGAAGAGACTATGAAGAGATATGTATTACTCACGCTCTTTGAAAAAAAAAGGAAAATGGATACAAGCTCAACCTCAGGGTGTGTTAGACCCATGCAATCTAATCTACGAAAAGTTTCAACTTACACCAGTCGACTGACCATCAGCAAAAAGTATACGAACAATAAATGCTGAAGGGGTTTTAGAGAACTGTGTACCCTCTACCTGCTGGTGAGACGTAAAGGGGTAAGAGCCAATAATGAGAAAAGAAAGGAGCTGTGTTTAAAAGTAAAAATGGAGGTACCATTCAATCCAGCAGGCGCACCATTGGATCTCTCACCTGAGAAGACAAGAATCGAGAAGACACAGGCCGCAAAAGCTGCAGTGCAGCCTTATTCACAATAGCCAAGACAGTGAAGCAATCAAAATGTCCAACAACAGGTGAATGGATAAAGAAGAAGTGGTCCATGTACACAATGGAATATTAGCCATGGAAAACAACGAACCATTGCTCTTTGAGGCACCACAAATGAGTCTGCAGATAATCATGAAAGATGAGGTAAGTTGGAAAGCAAAAGACCTGTATTCTATGATATCACTTATAGGCGTTATCTAATAACTGACACAAATGAACATATTTCCACAGAGAAAGACACTCACAGACTTAGAAAATAAAACTATGCTCAACTGAAAGGAAAGGTGGGGGAATGGATAAATTAAGATTAATGTTACTATATGTATACAAACACAAATTATATAAATATCTCAAAAATACCGACCATATAGCAAGGGAGGTCTGCGGAACCCTCTGTAACATTTTACATGGGAAGAGGATCTGTACTTGAATAGACATATATAATGTACAAATGAACCAGATTGTGTTCACCTAGGACAAACAACATTCTAAGCTTTACCCCAATTAAAAAAAAAAATTAAAACCAAGAAGAAATAATGAGATATAAACTTATAGGGCTTTCTCCGTGCACATTCCAATGTAATTTACAACCTAGGAACACGACTTCCAGAAAGGCTCTGCTGCCCTACTACCCAGATTTGGGAATGGAGAAATGCTGCCTGCTTCAGGTCACTTCCCACAACAGGAGCTTTAAAACCATTGCTAAAGGTCACTAAATATTCACAAAACTTGCAGTTCGGTAAATGACACCTGCTCTCTAAAAAGAGTCTCAGGTGGAAAATCGACCAAAAAATTCAAAAGAGGGCAACCTTCCAAGAAGACAATATCAAGAGATATATTGTACTCCCAATTGTTTCCTTTTTTCAACAGAAAAGAAACGGCGGTGAAAAATGATGAGTTTTACGAATTTTCAAAGCCATGCAAACCCAAATTACAAAACCCTATCAGCTCACAGCAGCCAGCAGGGCCATTAGCATAAATGCTGCAAACAATAGATACTGAAGCGATTGTGGAGAAATGTGTACCCTCGATTCTAAGGGGGACGTGGTAAGTGCCACTAATGAAAACACAAAGAAGGTGCTTTGAAAAGGGAAAAACGATGCTACCAGTCAGTCAATCACACCCACTGCTGGGGCTATCACCTGAGAAAATGAGAATCAAAAAGTCACAGGCTGGCAATCCTGCACTCCAACAATATTTACCATAGCCAACACTTGGAAGCAATGAAAATGTCCATCAACCGAGGAATGCACAAAGAAGAAGTGGTCCACGTACACAGTGGAAAATTACTCCAATAAAAAATAAAAATTAAATTTAAAAATCCAACAAAACTAAGGAGACATCAGCTTGTGTGGGTTTATCCGGGCACACTCCACTCTAATTTATAACCGAGAAACACCACAGGCCGCAAGGGCTTTTCCCTAGTTACCAGGGTGGGGAACATAGAAAGGCTGCTGCCCTCTGGCAGTTACCTGCAAAAGCAGTTTTAAAGCCTGTGCTAATGGTCATTTCATAGGAATAAGTACTGCAGAAGTGTAAATGAAACCGGCCCTCAAAATGTCTTCAGGGAGGTAATGGCCAAAACATTTCAAAATGTGACACATACTTTAAGAGAACACTTTGAAGAACTAAGGGGAAATCACAGCTTGAAAAATAAAAAGGACATGCCTTAAAGCTCAATTTCATCGGATTATGAGGCACGTGCGAATTCAACCACAAAGAGGTATCAGGTCACACTTTTCAGAATAACCATCAGCAAGAAAACTACAAACAATAAATGCTGAAGGTGTTGTGGAGAAATGCATACCCTCAACTGCAAGTAGGACATAAGTTGGAAAGGGCCACCAACTAGAACAGAATGGGGGTGCCTTAAAAACGTAAACATTGAGCTACCATATGATCCAGCAGGCCCACTCCTCCACCTATAATCTAAGAAGAGAGAATTGGAAAGACACAGGCAGGCATATCTGCCTTGCACAGTATTACAATAGCCAAGATATGGAAGTAACCAAAAAGTCCACCAACAGATGGGTGGACAAAGAAGTACTCCTCCATGTACAGATGGAATATTCGCTAGTGAAAAAAATGAAACAATACCATTTGCAGCGCCATAGATGAGTCTAGACGTAATCACGCCACGGGTAGTCAGTGAGAAAGCAAAATACATATATCCTATGATATCACTTTCAGGAGTTACTTAAAAATTGATACCAATGGAGATATTTCCACAGAGAAAGGTAATCACAGTTTCATTAAAAAACTTATGGTTCACCAAATAGAAAGGGATGAGGATTGGATACATTACCATATTGGGGTTAACAGAGATATACAAACCATGTGAAATATATAACCACCAAAGACGTACGGAAGACCAGGAGAAGACTACTCAACATTGTGTCATAACCTACATGGGAAAAGGATGCGAGGAAGAAAAGATACACGTATATGTGTGAAAGACCCACATCTTGCACACCTAGAGCAAACAAACCAATGTAATCAAATCTGCTGGGATAAAAAATAAAAAGTAAATTACAAATATGAACAAGAAGTAATGAGACATAAAGTTAAAGGGCTTTTTCCTGGCCCATTCCATTCTAATTTACAACCTAGAGCACCACTTCCATTAAGCCTCTGTTTCCCCAGGTACCAAATTTGGTAAAGAAGAAATGCTGCCACCTTGTGGCCGTGTCCTGCAAGAGCAGCTTTAAACTCACAGCTAATGGTTACTTAACATTCACAAGGACTCAGGGCTGTAAAGGACACCTGCCCTAAAAAATTGTGCTGAAGTAGTGAATGGACACAAAAATTCAAAACAGGCAGATGTTTCAAGAAGAGACTATGAAGAGATATGTATTACTCACGCTCTTTGAAAAAAAAAGGAAAATGGATACAAGCTCAACCTCAGGGTGTGTTAGACCCATGCAATCTAATCTACGAAAAGTTTCAACTTACACCAGTCGACTGACCATCAGCAAAAAGTATACGAACAATAAATGCTGAAGGGGTTTTAGAGAACTGTGTACCCTCTACCTGCTGGTGAGACGTAAAGGGGTAAGAGCCAATAATGAGAAAAGAAAGGAGCTGTGTTTAAAAGTAAAAATGGAGGTACCATTCAATCCAGCAGGCGCACCATTGGATCTCTCACCTGAGAAGACAAGAATCGAGAAGACACAGGCCGCAAAAGCTGCAGTGCAGCCTTATTCACAATAGCCAAGACAGTGAAGCAATCAAAATGTCCAACAACAGGTGAATGGATAAAGAAGAAGTGGTCCATGTACACAATGGAATATTAGCCATGGAAAACAACGAACCATTGCTCTTTGAGGCACCACAAATGAGTCTGCAGATAATCATGAAAGATGAGGTAAGTTGGAAAGCAAAAGACCTGTATTCTATGATATCACTTATAGGCGTTATCTAATAACTGACACAAATGAACATATTTCCACAGAGAAAGACACTCACAGACTTAGAAAATAAAACTATGCTCAACTGAAAGGAAAGGTGGGGGAATGGATAAATTAAGATTACTGTTACTATATGTATACAAACACAAATTATATAAATATCTCAAAAATACCGACCATATAGCAAGGGAGGTCTGCGGAACCCTCTGTAACATTTTACATGGGAAGAGGATCTGTACTTGAATAGACATATATAATGTACAAATAAACCAGACTGTGTTCACCTAGGACAAACAATATTCTAAGCTTTACCCCAATTAAAAAAAAAAAATTAAAACCAAGAAGAAATAATGAGACATAAACTTGTAGGGCTTTCTCCGTGCACATTCCAATGTAATTTACAACCTAGGAACACGACTTCCAGAAAGGCTCTGCTGCCCTACTACCCAGATTTGGGAATGGAGAAATGCTGCCTGCTTCAGGTCACTTCCCACAACAGGAGCTTTAAAACCATTGCTAAAGGTCACTAAATATTCACAAAACTTGCAGTTCGGTAAATGACACCTGCTCTCTAAAAAGAGTCTCAGGTGGAAAATCGACCAAAAAATTCAAAAGAGGGCAACCTTCCAAGAAGACAATATCAAGAGTTATATTGTACTCCCAATTGTTTCCTTTTTTCAACAGAAAAGAAAACGGCGGTGAAAAATGATGAGTTTTACGAATTTTCAAAGCCATGCAAACCCAAATTACAAAACCCTATCAGCTCACAGCAGCCAGCAGGGCCATTAGCATAAATGCTGCAAACAATAGATACTGAAGCGATTGTGGAGAAATGTGTACCCTCGATTCTAAGGGGGACGTGTTAAGTGCCACTAATGAAAACACAGAGAAGGTGCTTTGAAAAGGGAAAAACGATGCTACCAGTCAGTCAATCACACCCACTGCTGGGGCTATCACCTGAGAAAATGAGAATCAAAAAGTCACAGGCTGGCAATCCTGCACTCCAACAATATTTACCATAGCCAACACTTGGAAGCAATGAAAATGTCCATCAACCGAGGAATGCACAAAGAAGAAGTGGTCCACGTACACAGTGGAAAATTACTCCAATAAAAAATAAAAATTAAATTTAAAAATCCAACAAAACTAAGGAGACATCAGCTTGTGTGGGTTTGTCCGGGCACACTCCACTCTAATTTATAACCGAGAAACACCACAGGCCGCAAGGGCTTTTCCCTAGTTACCAGGGTGGGGAACATAGAAAGGCTGCTGCCCTCTGGCAGTTACCTGCAAAAGCAGTTTTAAAGCCTGTGCTAATGGTCATTTCATAGGAATAAGTACTGCAGAAGTGTAAATGAAACCTGCCCTCAAAATGTCTTCAGGGAGGTAATGGCCAAAACATTTCAAAATGTGACACATACTTTAAGAGAACACTTTGAAGAACTAAGGGGAAATCACAGCTTGAAAAATAAAAAGGACATGCCTTAAAGCTCAATTTCAACGGATTATGAGGCACGTGCGAATTCAACCACAAAGAGGTATCAGGTCACACTTTTCAGAATAACCATCAGCAAGAAAACTACAAACAATAAATGCTGAAGGTGTTGTGGAGAAATGCATACCCTCAACTGCAAGTAGGACATAAGTTGGAGAGGGCCACCAACTAGAACAGAATGGGGGTTCCTTAAAAACGTAAACATTGAGCTACCATATGATCCAGCAGGCCCACTCCTCCACCTATAATCTAAGAAGAGAGAATTGGAAAGACACAGGCAGGCAAATCTGCATTGCACAGTATTACAATATCCAAGATATGGAAGTAACCAAAAAGTCCACCAACAGATGGGTGGACAAAGAAGTACTCCTCCATGTACAGATGGAATATTCGCTAGTGAAAAAAATGAAACAATACCATTTGCAGCGCCATAGATGAGTCTAGACGTAATCACGCCACGGGTAGTCAGTGAGAAAGCAAAATACATATATCCTATGATATCACTTTCAGGAGTTACTTAAAAATTGATACCAATGAAGATATTTCCACAGAGAAAGGCAATCACAGTTTCATTAAAAAACTTATGGTTCACCAAATAGAAAGGGATGAGGATTGGATACATTACCATATTGGGGTTAACAGAGATATACAAACCATGTGAAATATATAACCACCAAAGACGTACGGAAGACCAGGAGAAGACTACTCAACATTGTGTCATAACCTACATGGGAAAAGGATGCGAGGAAGAAAAGATACACGTATATGTGTGAAAGACCCACATCTTGCACACCTAGAGCAAACAAACGAATGTAATCAAATCTGCTGGGATAAAAAGTAAAAAGTAAATTACAAATATGAACAAGAAGTAATGAGACATAAATTTAAAGGACTTTTTCCTGGCCCATTCCATTCTAATTTACAACCTAGAACACCACTTCCATTAAGCCTCTGTTTCCCCAGGTACCAAATTTGGTAAAGAAGAAATGCTGCCACCTTGTGGCCGTGTCCTGCAAGAGCAGATTTAAACTCACAGCTAATGGTTACTTAACATTCACAAGGACTCAGGGCTGTAAAGGACACCTGCCCTAAAAAATTGTGCTGAAGTAGTGAATGGACAAAAAAATTCAAAACAGGCAGATGTTTCAAGAAGAGACTATGAAGAGTTATGTATTACTCACGCTCTTTTAAAAAAAAAGGAAAATGGATACAAGCTCAACCTCAGGGTGTGTTAGACCCATGCAATCTAATCTACGAAAAGTTTCAACTTACACCAGTCGACTGACCATCAGCAAAAAGTATACGAACAATAAATGCTGAAGGGGTTTTAGAGCACTGTGTACCCTCTACCTGCTGGTGAGACGTAAAGGGGTAACAGCCAATAATGAGAAAAGAAAGGAGCTGTGTTTAAAAGTAAAAATGGAGGTACCATTCAATCCAGCAGGCGCACCATTGGATCTCTCACCTGAGAAGACAAGAATCGAGAAGACACAGGCCGCAAAAGCTGCAGTGCAGCCTTATTCACAATAGCCAAGACAGTGAAGCAATCAAAATGTCCAACAACAGGTGAATGGATAAAGAAGAAGTGGTCCATGTACACAATGGAATATTAGCCATGGAAAACAACGAACCATTGCTCTTTGAGGCACCACAAATGAGTCTGCAGATAATCATGAAAGATGAGGTAAGTTGGAAAGCAAAAGACCTGTATTCTATGATATCACTTATAGGCGTTATCTAATAACTGACACAAATGAACATATTTCCACAGAGAAAGACACTCACAGACTTAGAAAATAAAACTATGCTCAACTAAAAGGAAAGGTGGGGGAATGGATAAATTAAGATTACTGTTACTATATGTATACAAACACAAATTATATAAATATCTCAAAAATACCGACTATATAGCAAGGGAGGTCTGCGGAACCCTCTGTAACATTTTACATGGGAAGAGGATCTGTACTTGAATAGACATATATAATGTACAAATAAACCAGATTGTGTTCACCTAGGACAAACAATATTCTAAGCTTTACCCCAATTAAAAAAAAAATTAAAACCAAGAAGAAATAATGAGACATAAACTTATAGGGCTTTCTCCGTGCACATTCCAATGTAATTTACAACCTAGGAACACGACTTCCAGAAAGGCTCTGCTGCCCTACTACCCAGATTTGGGAATGGAGAAATGCTGCCTGCTTCAGGTCACTTCCCACAACAGGAGCTTTAAAACCATTGCTAAAGGTCACTAAATATTCACAAAACTTGCAGTTCGGTAAATGACACCTGCTCTCTAAAAAGAGTCTCAGGTGGAAAATCGACCAAAAAATTCAAAAGAGGGCAACCTTCCAAGAAGACAATATCAAGAGTTATATTGTACTCCCAATTGTTTCCTTTTTTCAACAGAAAAGAAAACGGCGGTGAAAAATGATGAGTTTTACGAATTTTCAAAGCCATGCAAACCCAAATTACAAAACCCTATCAGCTCACAGCAGCCAGCAGGGCCATTAGCATAAATGCTGCAAACAATAGATACTGAAGCGATTGTGGAGAAATGTGTACCCTCGATTCTAAGGGGGACGTGGTAAGTGCCACTAATGAAAACACAGAGAAGGTGCTTTGAAAAGGGAAAAACGATGCTACCAGTCAGTCAATCACACCCACTGCTGGGGCTATCACCTGAGAAAATGAGAATCAAAAAGTCACAGGCTGGCAATCCTGCACTCCAACAATATTTACCATAGCCAACACTTGGAAGCAATGAAAATGTCCATCAACCGAGGAATGCACAAAGAAGAAGTGGTCCACGTACACAGTGGAAAATTACTCCAATAAAAAATAAAAATTAAATTTAAAAATCCAACAAAACTAAGGAGACATCAGCTTGTGTGGGTTTGTCCGGGCACACTCCACTCTAATTTATAACCGAGAAACACCACAGGCCGCAAGGGCTTTTCCCTAGTTACCAGGGTGGGGAACATAGAAAGGCTGCTGCCCTCTGGCAGTTACCTGCAAAAGCAGTTTTAAAGCCTGTGCTAATGGTCATTTCATAGGAATAAGTACTGCAGAAGTGTAAATGAAACCTGCCCTCAAAATGTCTTCAGGGAGGTAATGGCCAAAACATTTCAAAATGTGACACATACTTTAAGAGAACACTTTGAAGAACTAAGGGGAAATCACAGCTTGAAAAATAAAAAGGACATGCCTTAAAGCTCAATTTCAACGGATTATGAGGCACGTGCGAATTCAACCACAAAGAGGTATCAGGTCACACTTTTCAGAATAACCATCAGCAAGAAAACTACAAACAATAAATGCTGAAGGTGTTGTGGAGAAATGCATACCCTCAACTGCAAGTAGGACATAAGTTGGAAAGGGCCACCAACTAGAACAGAATGGGGGTGCCTTAAAAACGTAAACATTGAGCTACCATATGATCCAGCAGGCCCACTCCTCCACCTATAATCTAAGAAGAGAGAATTGGAAAGACACAGGCAGGCAAATCTGCATTGCACAGTATTACAATATCCAAGATATGGAAGTAACCAAAAAGTCCACCAACAGATGGGTGGACAAAGAAGTACTCCTCCATGTACAGATGGAATATTCGCTAGTGAAAAAAATGAAACAATACCATTTGCAGCGCCATAGATGAGTCTAGACGTAATCACGCCACGGGTAGTCAGTGAGAAAGCAAAATACATATATCCTATGATATCACTTTCAGGAGTTACTTAAAAATTGATACCAATGAAGATATTTCCACAGAGAAAGGCAATCACAGTTTCATTAAAAAACTTATGGTTCACCAAATAGAAAGGGATGAGGATTGGATACATTACCATATTGGGGTTAACAGAGATATACAAACCATGTGAAATATATAACCACCAAAGACGTACGGAAGACCAGGAGAAGACTACTCAACATTGTGTCATAACCTACATGGGAAAAGGATGCGAGGAAGAAAAGATACACGTATATGTGTGAAAGACCCACATCTTGCACACCTAGAGCAAACAAACCAATGTAATCAAATCTGCTGGGATAAAAAGTAAAAAGTAAATTACAAATATGAACAAGAAGTAATGAGACATAAATTTAAAGGGCTTTTTCCTGGCCCATTCCATTCTAATTTACAACCTAGAGCACCACTTCCATTAAGCCTCTGTTTCCCCAGGTACCAAATTTGGTAAAGAAGAAATGCTGCCACCTTGTGGCCGTGTCCTGCAAGAGCAGCTTTAAACTCACAGCTAATGGTTACTTAACATTCACAAGGACTCAGGGCTGTAAAGGACACCTGCCCTAAAAAATTGTGCTGAAGTAGTGAATGGACAAAAAAATTCAAAACAGGCAGATGTTTCAAGAAGAGACTATGAAGAGTTATGTATTACTCACGCTCTTTTAAAAAAAAAGGAAAATGGATACAAGCTCAACCTCAGGGTGTGTTGGACCCATGCAATCTAATCTACGAAAAGTTTCAACTTACACCAGTCGACTGACCATCAGCAAAAAGTATACGAACAATAAATGCTGAAGGGGTTTTAGAGAACTGTGTACCCTCTACCTGCTGGTGAGACGTAAAGGGGTAACAGCCAATAATGAGAAAAGAAAGGAGCTGTGTTTAAATGTAAAAATGGAGGTACCATTCAATCCAGCAGGCGCACCATTGGATCTCTCACCTGAGAAGACAAGAATCGAGAAGACACAGGCCGCAAAAGCTGCAGTGCAGCCTTATTCACAATAGCCAAGACAGTGAAGCAATCAAAATGTCCAACAACAGGTGAATGGATAAAGAAGAAGTGGTCCATGTACACAATGGAATATTAGCCATGGAAAACAACGAACCATTGCTCTTTGAGGCACCACAAATGAGTCTGCAGATAATCATGAAAGATGAGGTAAGTTGGAAAGCAAAAGACCTGTATTCTATGATATCACTTATAGGCGTTATCTAATAACTGACACAAATGAACATATTTCCACAGAGAAAGACACTCACAGACTTAGAAAATAAAACTATGCTCAACTGAAAGGAAAGGTGGGGGAATGGATAAATTAAGATTACTGTTACTATATGTATACAAACACAAATTATATCAATATCTCAAAAATACCGACCATATAGAAAGGGAGTTCTGCGGAACCCTCTGTAACATTTTACATGGGAAGAGGATCTGTACTTGAATAGACATATATAATGTACAAATGAACCAGATTGTGTTCACCTAGGACAAACAATATTCTAAGCTTTACCCCAATTTAAAAAAAAAAATTAAAACCAAGAAGAAATAATGAGACATAAACTTATAGGGCTTTCTCCGTGCACATTCCAATGTAATTTACAACCTAGGAACACGACTTCCAGAAAGGCTCTGCTGCCCTACTACCCAGATTTGGGAATGGAGAAATGCTGCCTGCTTCAGTTCACTTCCCACAACAGGAGCTTTAAAACCATTGCTAAAGGTCACTAAATATTCACAAAACTTGCAGTTCGGTAAATGACACCTGCTCTCTAAAAAGAGTCTCAGGTGGAAAATCGACCAAAAAATTCAAAAGAGGGCAACCTTCCAAGAAGACAATATCAAGAGTTATATTGTACTCCCAATTGTTTCCTTTTTTCAACAGAAAAGAAAACGGCGGTGAAAAATGATGAGTTTTACGAATTTTCAAAGCCTTGCAAACCCAAATTACAAAACCCTATCAGCTCACAGCAGCCAGCAGGGCCATTAGCATAAATGCTGCAAACAATAGATACTGAAGCGATTGTGGAGAAATGTGTACCCTCGATTCTAAGGGGGACGTGGTAAGTGCCACTAATGAAAACACAAAGAAGGTGCTTTGAAAAGGGAAAAACGATGCTACCAGACAGTCAATCACACCCACTGCTGGGGCTATCACCTGAGAAAATGAGAATCAAAAAGTCACAGGCTGGCAATCCTGCACTCCAACAATATTTACCATAGCCAACACTTGGAAGCAATGAAAATGTCCATCAACCGAGGAATGCACAAAGAAGAAGTGGTCCACGTACACAGTGGAAAATTACTCCAATAAAAAATAAAAATTAAATTTAAAAATCCAACAAAACTAAGGAGACATCAGCTTGTGTGGGTTTGTCCGGGCACACTCCACTCTAATTTATAACCGAGAAACACCACAGGCCGCAAGGGCTTTTCCCTAGTTACCAGGGTGGGGAACATAGAAAGGCTGCTGCCCTCTGGCAGTTACCTGCAAAAGCAGTTTTAAAGCCTGTGCTAATGGTCATTTCATAGGAATAAGTACTGCAGAAGTGTAAATGAAACCTGCCCTCAAAATGTCTTCAGGGAGGTAATGGCCAAAACATTTCAAAATGTGACACATACTTTAAGAGAACACTTTGAAGAACTAAGGGGAAATCACAGCTTGAAAAATAAAAAGGACATGCCTTAAAGCTCAATTTCAACGGATTATGAGGCACGTGCGAATTCAACCACAAAGAGGTATCAGGTCACACTTTTCAGAATAACCATCAGCAAGAAAACTACAAACAATAAATGCTGAAGGTGTTGTGGAGAAATGCATACCCTCAACTGCAAGTAGGACATAAGTTGGAAAGGGCCACCAACTAGAACAGAATGGGGGTGCCTTAAAAACGTAAACATTGAGCTACCATATGATCCAGCAGGCCCACTCCTCCACCTATAATCTAAGAAGAGAGAATTGGAAAGACACAGGCAGGCAAATCTGCATTGCACAGTATTACAATATCCAAGATATGGAAGTAACCAAAAAGTCCACCAACAGATGGGTGGACAAAGAAGTACTCCTCCATGTACAGATGGAATATTCGCTAGTGAAAAAAATGAAACAATACCATTTGCAGCGCCATAGATGAGTCTAGACGTAATCACGCCACGGGTAGTCAGTGAGAAAGCAAAATACATATATCCTATGATATCACTTTCAGGAGTTACTTAAAAATTGATACCAATGAAGATATTTCCACAGAGAAAGGCAATCACAGTTTCATTAAAAAACTTATGGTTCACCAAATAGAAAGGGATGAGGATTGGATACATTACCATATTGGGGTTAACAGAGATATACAAACCATGTGAAATATATAACCACCAAAGACGTACGGAAGACCAGGAGAAGACTACTCAACATTGTGTCATAACCTACATGGGAAAAGGATGCGAGGAAGAAAAGATACACGTATATGTGTGAAAGACCCACATCTTGCACACCTAGAGCAAACAAACCAATGTAATCAAATCTGCTGGGATAAAAAGTAAAAAGTAAATTACAAATATGAACAAGAAGTAATGAGACATAAATTTAAAGGGCTTTTTCCTGGCCCATTCCATTCTAATTTACAACCTAGAGCACCACTTCCATTAAGCCTCTGTTTCCCCAGGTACCAAATTTGGTAAAGAAGAAATGCTGCCACCTTGTGGCCGTGTCCTGCAAGAGCAGCTTTAAACTCACAGCTAATGGTTACTTAACATTCACAAGGACTCAGGGCTGTAAAGGACACCTGCCCTAAAAAATTGTGCTGAAGTAGTGAATGGACAAAAAAATTCAAAACAGGCAGATGTTTCAAGAAGAGACTATGAAGAGTTATGTATTACTCACGCTCTTTTAAAAAAAAAGGAAAATGGATACAAGCTCAACCTCAGGGTGTGTTGGACCCATGCAATCTAATCTACGAAAAGTTTCAACTTACACCAGTCGACTGACCATCAGCAAAAAGTATACGAACAATAAATGCTGAAGGGGTTTTAGAGAACTGTGTACCCTCTACCTGCTGGTGAGACGTAAAGGGGTAACAGCCAATAATGAGAAAAGAAAGGAGCTGTGTTTAAATGTAAAAATGGAGGTACCATTCAATCCAGCAGGCGCACCATTGGATCTCTCACCTGAGAAGACAAGAATCGAGAAGACACAGGCCGCAAAAGCTGCAGTGCAGCCTTATTCACAATAGCCAAGACAGTGAAGCAATCAAAATGTCCAACAACAGGTGAATGGATAAAGAAGAAGTGGTCCATGTACACAATGGAATATTAGCCATGGAAAACAACGAACCATTGCTCTTTGAGGCACCACAAATGAGTCTGCAGATAATCATGAAAGATGAGGTAAGTTGGAAAGCAAAAGACCTGTATTCTATGATATCACTTATAGGCGTTATCTAATAACTGACACAAATGAACATATTTCCACAGAGAAAGACACTCACAGACTTAGAAAATAAAACTATGCTCAACTGAAAGGAAAGGTGGGGGAATGGATAAATTAAGATTACTGTTACTATATGTATACAACTCAAATTATATCAATATCTCAAAAATACCGACCATATAGAAAGGGAGTTCTGCGGAACCCTCTGTAACATTTTACATGGGAAGAGGATCTGTACTTGAATAGACATATATAATGTACAAATGAACCAGATTGTGTTCACCTAGGACAAACAATATTCTAAGCTTTACCCCAATTTAAAAAAAAAAATTAAAACCAAGAAGAAATAATGAGACATAAACTTATAGGGCTTTCTCCGTGCACATTCCAATGTAATTTACAACCTAGGAACACGACTTCCAGAAAGGCTCTGCTGCCCTACTACCCAGATTTGGGAATGGAGAAATGCTGCCTGCTTCAGTTCACTTCCCACAACAGGAGCTTTAAAACCATTGCTAAAGGTCACTAAATATTCACAAAACTTGCAGTTCGGTAAATGACACCTGCTCTCTAAAAAGAGTCTCAGGTGGAAAATCGACCAAAAAATTCAAAAGAGGGCAACCTTCCAAGAAGACAATATCAAGAGTTATATTGTACTCCCAATTGTTTCCTTTTTTCAACAGAAAAGAAAACGGCGGTGAAAAATGATGAGTTTTACGAATTTTCAAAGCCTTGCAAACCCAAATTACAAAACCCTATCAGCTCACAGCAGCCAGCAGGGCCATTAGCATAAATGCTGCAAACAATAGATACTGAAGCGATTGTGGAGAAATGTGTACCCTCGATTCTAAGGGGGACGTGGTAAGTGCCACTAATGAAAACACAAAGAAGGTGCTTTGAAAAGGGAAAAACGATGCTACCAGACAGTCAATCACACCCACTGCTGGGGCTATCACCTGAGAAAATGAGAATCAAAAAGTCACAGGCTGGCAATCCTGCACTCCAACAATATTTACCATAGCCAACACTTGGAAGCAATGAAAATGTCCATCAACCGAGGAATGCACAAAGAAGAAGTGGTCCACGTACACAGTGGAAAATTACTCCAATAAAAAATAAAAATTAAATTTAAAAATCCAACAAAACTAAGGAGACATCAGCTTGTGTGGGTTTGTCCGGGCACACTCCACTCTAATTTATAACCGAGAAACACCACAGGCCGCAAGGGCTTTTCCCTAGTTACCAGGGTGGGGAACATAGAAAGGCTGCTGCCCTCTGGCAGTTACCTGCAAAAGCAGTTTTAAAGCCTGTGCTAATGGTCATTTCATAGGAATAAGTACTGCAGAAGTGTAAATGAAACCTGCCCTCAAAATGTCTTCAGGGAGGTAATGGCCAAAACATTTCAAAATGTGACACATACTTTAAGAGAACACTTTGAAGAACTAAGGGGAAATCACAGCTTGAAAAATAAAAAGGACATGCCTTAAAGCTCAATTTCAACGGATTATGAGGCACGTGCGAATTCAACCACAAAGAGGTATCAGGTCACACTTTTCAGAATAACCATCAGCAAGAAAACTACAAACAATAAATGCTGAAGGTGTTGTGGAGAAATGCATACCCTCAACTGCAAGTAGGACATAAGTTGGAAAGGGCCACCAACTAGAACAGAATGGGGGTGCCTTAAAAACGTAAACATTGAGCTACCATATGATCCAGCAGGCCCACTCCTCCACCTATAATCTAAGAAGAGAGAATTGGAAAGACACAGGCAGGCAAATCTGCATTGCACAGTATTACAATATCCAAGATATGGAAGTAACCAAAAAGTCCACCAACAGATGGGTGGACAAAGAAGTACTCCTCCATGTACAGATGGAATATTCGCTAGTGAAAAAAATGAAACAATACCATTTGCAGCGCCATAGATGAGTCTAGACGTAATCACGCCACGGGTAGTCAGTGAGAAAGCAAAATACATATATCCTATGATATCACTTTCAGGAGTTACTTAAAAATTGATACCAATGAAGATATTTCCACAGAGAAAGGCAATCACAGTTTCATTAAAAAACTTATGGTTCACCAAATAGAAAGGGATGAGGATTGGATACATTACCATATTGGGGTTAACAGAGATATACAAACCATGTGAAATATATAACCACCAAAGACGTACGGAAGACCAGGAGAAGACTACTCAACATTGTGTCATAACCTACATGGGAAAAGGATGCGAGGAAGAAAAGATACACGTATATGTGTGAAAGACCCACATCTTGCACACCTAGAGCAAACAAACCAATGTAATCAAATCTGCTGGGATAAAAAGTAAAAAGTAAATTACAAATATGAACAAGAAGTAATGAGACATAAATTTAAAGGGCTTTTTCCTGGCCCATTCCATTCTAATTTACAACCTAGAGCACCACTTCCATTAAGCCTCTGTTTCCCCAGGTACCAAATTTGGTAAAGAAGAAATGCTGCCACCTTGTGGCCGTGTCCTGCAAGAGCAGCTTTAAACTCACAGCTAATGGTTACTTAACATTCACAAGGACTCAGGGCTGTAAAGGACACCTGCCCTAAAAAATTGTGCTGAAGTAGTGAATGGACAAAAAAATTCAAAACAGGCAGATGTTTCAAGAAGAGACTATGAAGAGTTATGTATTACTCACGCTCTTTTAAAAAAAAAGGAAAATGGATACAAGCTCAACCTCAGGGTGTGTTGGACCCATGCAATCTAATCTACGAAAAGTTTCAACTTACACCAGTCGACTGACCATCAGCAAAAAGTATACGAACAATAAATGCTGAAGGGGTTTTAGAGAACTGTGTACCCTCTACCTGCTGGTGAGACGTAAAGGGGTAACAGCCAATAATGAGAAAAGAAAGGAGCTGTGTTTAAATGTAAAAATGGAGGTACCATTCAATCCAGCAGGCGCACCATTGGATCTCTCACCTGAGAAGACAAGAATCGAGAAGACACAGGCCGCAAAAGCTGCAGTGCAGCCTTATTCACAATAGCCAAGACAGTGAAGCAATCAAAATGTCCAACAACAGGTGAATGGATAAAGAAGAAGTGGTCCATGTACACAATGGAATATTAGCCATGGAAAACAACGAACCATTGCTCTTTGAGGCACCACAAATGAGTCTGCAGATAATCATGAAAGATGAGGTAAGTTGGAAAGCAAAAGACCTGTATTCTATGATATCACTTATAGGCGTTATCTAATAACTGACACAAATGAACATATTTCCACAGAGAAAGACACTCACAGACTTAGAAAATAAAACTATGCTCAACTGAAAGGAAAGGTGGGGGAATGGATAAATTAAGATTACTGTTACTATATGTATACAAACTCAAATTATATCAATATCTCAAAAATACCGACCATATAGAAAGGGAGTTCTGCGGAACCCTCTGTAACATTTTACATGGGAAGAGGATCTGTACTTGAATAGACATATATAATGTACAAATGAACCAGATTGTGTTCACCTAGGACAAACAATATTCTAAGCTTTACCCCAATTTAAAAAAAAAAATTAAAACCAAGAAGAAATAATGAGACATAAACTTATAGGGCTTTCTCCGTGCACATTCCAATGTAATTTACAACCTAGGAACACGACTTCCAGAAAGGCTCTGCTGCCCTACTACCCAGATTTGGGAATGGAGAAATGCTGCCTGCTTCAGTTCACTTCCCACAACAGGAGCTTTAAAACCATTGCTAAAGGTCACTAAATATTCACAAAACTTGCAGTTCGGTAAATGACACCTGCTCTCTAAAAAGAGTCTCAGGTGGAAAATCGACCAAAAAATTCAAAAGAGGGCAACCTTCCAAGAAGACAATATCAAGAGTTATATTGTACTCCCAATTGTTTCCTTTTTTCAACAGAAAAGAAAACGGCGGTGAAAAATGATGAGTTTTACGAATTTTCAAAGCCTTGCAAACCCAAATTACAAAACCCTATCAGCTCACAGCAGCCAGCAGGGCCATTAGCATAAATGCTGCAAACAATAGATACTGAAGCGATTGTGGAGAAATGTGTACCCTCGATTCTAAGGGGGACGTGGTAAGTGCCACTAATGAAAACACAAAGAAGGTGCTTTGAAAAGGGAAAAACGATGCTACCAGACAGTCAATCACACCCACTGCTGGGGCTATCACCTGAGAAAATGAGAATCAAAAAGTCACAGGCTGGCAATCCTGCACTCCAACAATATTTACCATAGCCAACACTTGGAAGCAATGAAAATGTCCATCAACCGAGGAATGCACAAAGAAGAAGTGGTCCACGTACACAGTGGAAAATTACTCCAATAAAAAATAAAAATTAAATTTAAAAATCCAACAAAACTAAGGAGACATCAGCTTGTGTGGGTTTGTCCGGGCACACTCCACTCTAATTTATAACCGAGAAACACCACAGGCCGCAAGGGCTTTTCCCTAGTTACCAGGGTGGGGAACATAGAAAGGCTGCTGCCCTCTGGCAGTTACCTGCAAAAGCAGTTTTAAAGCCTGTGCTAATGGTCATTTCATAGGAATAAGTACTGCAGAAGTGTAAATGAAACCTGCCCTCAAAATGTCTTCAGGGAGGTAATGGCCAAAACATTTCAAAATGTGACACATACTTTAAGAGAACACTTTGAAGAACTAAGGGGAAATCACAGCTTGAAAAATAAAAAGGACATGCCTTAAAGCTCAATTTCAACGGATTATGAGGCACGTGCGAATTCAACCACAAAGAGGTATCAGGTCACACTTTTCAGAATAACCATCAGCAAGAAAACTACAAACAATAAATGCTGAAGGTGTTGTGGAGAAATGCATACCCTCAACTGCAAGTAGGACATAAGTTGGAAAGGGCCACCAACTAGAACAGAATGGGGGTGCCTTAAAAACGTAAACATTGAGCTACCATATGATCCAGCAGGCCCACTCCTCCACCTATAATCTAAGAAGAGAGAATTGGAAAGACACAGGCAGGCAAATCTGCATTGCACAGTATTACAATATCCAAGATATGGAAGTAACCAAAAAGTCCACCAACAGATGGGTGGACAAAGAAGTACTCCTCCATGTACAGATGGAATATTCGCTAGTGAAAAAAATGAAACAATACCATTTGCAGCGCCATAGATGAGTCTAGACGTAATCACGCCACGGGTAGTCAGTGAGAAAGCAAAATACATATATCCTATGATATCACTTTCAGGAGTTACTTAAAAATTGATACCAATGAAGATATTTCCACAGAGAAAGGCAATCACAGTTTCATTAAAAAACTTATGGTTCACCAAATAGAAAGGGATGAGGATTGGATACATTACCATATTGGGGTTAACAGAGATATACAAACCATGTGAAATATATAACCACCAAAGACGTACGGAAGACCAGGAGAAGACTACTCAACATTGTGTCATAACCTACATGGGAAAAGGATGCGAGGAAGAAAAGATACACGTATATGTGTGAAAGACCCACATCTTGCACACCTAGAGCAAACAAACCAATGTAATCAAATCTGCTGGGATAAAAAGTAAAAAGTAAATTACAAATATGAACAAGAAGTAATGAGACATAAATTTAAAGGGCTTTTTCCTGGCCCATTCCATTCTAATTTACAACCTAGAGCACCACTTCCATTAAGCCTCTGTTTCCCCAGGTACCAAATTTGGTAAAGAAGAAATGCTGCCACCTTGTGGCCGTGTCCTGCAAGAGCAGCTTTAAACTCACAGCTAATGGTTACTTAACATTCACAAGGACTCAGGGCTGTAAAGGACACCTGCCCTAAAAAATTGTGCTGAAGTAGTGAATGGACAAAAAAATTCAAAACAGGCAGATGTTTCAAGAAGAGACTATGAAGAGTTATGTATTACTCACGCTCTTTTAAAAAAAAAGGAAAATGGATACAAGCTCAACCTCAGGGTGTGTTGGACCCATGCAATCTAATCTACGAAAAGTTTCAACTTACACCAGTCGACTGACCATCAGCAAAAAGTATACGAACAATAAATGCTGAAGGGGTTTTAGAGAACTGTGTACCCTCTACCTGCTGGTGAGACGTAAAGGGGTAACAGCCAATAATGAGAAAAGAAAGGAGCTGTGTTTAAATGTAAAAATGGAGGTACCATTCAATCCAGCAGGCGCACCATTGGATCTCTCACCTGAGAAGACAAGAATCGAGAAGACACAGGCCGCAAAAGCTGCAGTGCAGCCTTATTCACAATAGCCAAGACAGTGAAGCAATCAAAATGTCCAACAACAGGTGAATGGATAAAGAAGAAGTGGTCCATGTACACAATGGAATATTAGCCATGGAAAACAACGAACCATTGCTCTTTGAGGCACCACAAATGAGTCTGCAGATAATCATGAAAGATGAGGTAAGTTGGAAAGCAAAAGACCTGTATTCTATGATATCACTTATAGGCGTTATCTAATAACTGACACAAATGAACATATTTCCACAGAGAAAGACACTCACAGACTTAGAAAATAAAACTATGCTCAACTGAAAGGAAAGGTGGGGGAATGGATAAATTAAGATTACTGTTACTATATGTATACAAACTCAAATTATATCAATATCTCAAAAATACCGACCATATAGAAAGGGAGTTCTGCGGAACCCTCTGTAACATTTTACATGGGAAGAGGATCTGTACTTGAATAGACATATATAATGTACAAATGAACCAGATTGTGTTCACCTAGGACAAACAATATTCTAAGCTTTACCCCAATTTAAAAAAAAAAATTAAAACCAAGAAGAAATAATGAGACATAAACTTATAGGGCTTTCTCCGTGCACATTCCAATGTAATTTACAACCTAGGAACACGACTTCCAGAAAGGCTCTGCTGCCCTACTACCCAGATTTGGGAATGGAGAAATGCTGCCTGCTTCAGTTCACTTCCCACAACAGGAGCTTTAAAACCATTGCTAAAGGTCACTAAATATTCACAAAACTTGCAGTTCGGTAAATGACACCTGCTCTCTAAAAAGAGTCTCAGGTGGAAAATCGACCAAAAAATTCAAAAGAGGGCAACCTTCCAAGAAGACAATATCAAGAGTTATATTGTACTCCCAATTGTTTCCTTTTTTCAACAGAAAAGAAAACGGCGGTGAAAAATGATGAGTTTTACGAATTTTCAAAGCCTTGCAAACCCAAATTACAAAACCCTATCAGCTCACAGCAGCCAGCAGGGCCATTAGCATAAATGCTGCAAACAATAGATACTGAAGCGATTGTGGAGAAATGTGTACCCTCGATTCTAAGGGGGACGTGGTAAGTGCCACTAATGAAAACACAAAGAAGGTGCTTTGAAAAGGGAAAAACGATGCTACCAGACAGTCAATCACACCCACTGCTGGGGCTATCACCTGAGAAAATGAGAATCAAAAAGTCACAGGCTGGCAATCCTGCACTCCAACAATATTTACCATAGCCAACACTTGGAAGCAATGAAAATGTCCATCAACCGAGGAATGCACAAAGAAGAAGTGGTCCACGTAAACAGTGGAAAATTACTCCAATAAAAAATAAAAATTAAATTTAAAAATCCAACAAAACTAAGGAGACATCAGCTTGTGTGGGTTTGTCCGGGCACACTCCACTCTAATTTATAACCGAGAAACACCACAGGCCGCAAGGGCTTTTCCCTAGTTACCAGGGTGGGGAACATAGAAAGGCTGCTGCCCTCTGGCAGTTACCTGCAAAAGCAGTTTTAAAGCCTGTGCTAATGGTCATTTCATAGGAATAAGTACTGCAGAAGTGTAAATGAAACCTGCCCTCAAAATGTCTTCAGGGAGGTAATGGCCAAAACATTTCAAAATGTGACACATACTTTAAGAGAACACTTTGAAGAACTAAGGGGAAATCACAGCTTGAAAAATAAAAAGGACATGCCTTAAAGCTCAATTTCAACGGATTATGAGGCACGTGCGAATTCAACCACAAAGAGGTATCAGGTCACACTTTTCAGAATAACCATCAGCAAGAAAACTACAAACAATAAATGCTGAAGGTGTTGTGGAGAAATGCATACCCTCAACTGCAAGTAGGACATAAGTTGGAAAGGGCCACCAACTAGAACAGAATGGGGGTGCCTTAAAAACGTAAACATTGAGCTACCATATGATCCAGCAGGCCCACTCCTCCACCTATAATCTAAGAAGAGAGAATTGGAAAGACACAGGCAGGCAAATCTGCATTGCACAGTATTACAATATCCAAGATATGGAAGTAACCAAAAAGTCCACCAACAGATGGGTGGACAAAGAAGTACTCCTCCATGTACAGATGGAATATTCGCTAGTGAAAAAAATGAAACAATACCATTTGCAGCGCCATAGATGAGTCTAGACGTAATCACGCCACGGGTAGTCAGTGAGAAAGCAAAATACATATATCCTATGATATCACTTTCAGGAGTTACTTAAAAATTGATACCAATGAAGATATTTCCACAGAGAAAGGCAATCACAGTTTCATTAAAAAACTTATGGTTCACCAAATAGAAAGGGATGAGGATTGGATACATTACCATATTGGGGTTAACAGAGATATACAAACCATGTGAAATATATAACCACCAAAGACGTACGGAAGACCAGGAGAAGACTACTCAACATTGTGTCATAACCTACATGGGAAAAGGATGCGAGGAAGAAAAGATACACGTATATGTGTGAAAGACCCACATCTTGCACACCTAGAGCAAACAAACCAATGTAATCAAATCTGCTGGGATAAAAAGTAAAAAGTAAATTACAAATATGAACAAGAAGTAATGAGACATAAATTTAAAGGGCTTTTTCCTGGCCCATTCCATTCTAATTTACAACCTAGAGCACCACTTCCATTAAGCCTCTGTTTCCCCAGGTACCAAATTTGGTAAAGAAGAAATGCTGCCACCTTGTGGCCGTGTCCTGCAAGAGCAGCTTTAAACTCACAGCTAATGGTTACTTAACATTCACAAGGACTCAGGGCTGTAAAGGACACCTGCCCTAAAAAATTGTGCTGAAGTAGTGAATGGACAAAAAAATTCAAAACAGGCAGATGTTTCAAGAAGAGACTATGAAGAGTTATGTATTACTCACGCTCTTTTAAAAAAAAAGGAAAATGGATACAAGCTCAACCTCAGGGTGTGTTGGACCCATGCAATCTAATCTACGAAAAGTTTCAACTTACACCAGTCGACTGACCATCAGCAAAAAGTATACGAACAATAAATGCTGAAGGGGTTTTAGAGAACTGTGTACCCTCTACCTGCTGGTGAGACGTAAAGGGGTAACAGCCAATAATGAGAAAAGAAAGGAGCTGTGTTTAAATGTAAAAATGGAGGTACCATTCAATCCAGCAGGCGCACCATTGGATCTCTCACCTGAGAAGACAAGAATCGAGAAGACACAGGCCGCAAAAGCTGCAGTGCAGCCTTATTCACAATAGCCAAGACAGTGAAGCAATCAAAATGTCCAACAACAGGTGAATGGATAAAGAAGAAGTGGTCCATGTACACAATGGAATATTAGCCATGGAAAACAACGAACCATTGCTCTTTGAGGCACCACAAATGAGTCTGCAGATAATCATGAAAGATGAGGTAAGTTGGAAAGCAAAAGACCTGTATTCTATGATATCACTTATAGGCGTTATCTAATAACTGACACAAATGAACATATTTCCACAGAGAAAGACACTCACAGACTTAGAAAATAAAACTATGCTCAACTGAAAGGAAAGGTGGGGGAATGGATAAATTAAGATTACTGTTACTATATGTATACAAACTCAAATTATATCAATATCTCAAAAATACCGACCATATAGAAAGGGAGTTCTGCGGAACCCTCTGTAACATTTTACATGGGAAGAGGATCTGTACTTGAATAGACATATATAATGTACAAATGAACCAGATTGTGTTCACCTAGGACAAACAATATTCTAAGCTTTACCCCAATTTAAAAAAAAAAATTAAAACCAAGAAGAAATAATGAGACATAAACTTATAGGGCTTTCTCCGTGCACATTCCAATGTAATTTACAACCTAGGAACACGACTTCCAGAAAGGCTCTGCTGCCCTACTACCCAGATTTGGGAATGGAGAAATGCTGCCTGCTTCAGTTCACTTCCCACAACAGGAGCTTTAAAACCATTGCTAAAGGTCACTAAATATTCACAAAACTTGCAGTTCGGTAAATGACACCTGCTCTCTAAAAAGAGTCTCAGGTGGAAAATCGACCAAAAAATTCAAAAGAGGGCAACCTTCCAAGAAGACAATATCAAGAGTTATATTGTACTCCCAATTGTTTCCTTTTTTCAACAGAAAAGAAAACGGCGGTGAAAAATGATGAGTTTTACGAATTTTCAAAGCCTTGCAAACCCAAATTACAAAACCCTATCAGCTCACAGCAGCCAGCAGGGCCATTAGCATAAATGCTGCAAACAATAGATACTGAAGCGATTGTGGAGAAATGTGTACCCTCGATTCTAAGGGGGACGTGGTAAGTGCCACTAATGAAAACACAAAGAAGGTGCTTTGAAAAGGGAAAAACGATGCTACCAGACAGTCAATCACACCCACTGCTGGGGCTATCACCTGAGAAAATGAGAATCAAAAAGTCACAGGCTGGCAATCCTGCACTCCAACAATATTTACCATAGCCAACACTTGGAAGCAATGAAAATGTCCATCAACCGAGGAATGCACAAAGAAGAAGTGGTCCACGTACACAGTGGAAAATTACTCCAATAAAAAATAAAAATTAAATTTAAAAATCCAACAAAACTAAGGAGACATCAGCTTGTGTGGGTTTGTCCGGGCACACTCCACTCTAATTTATAACCGAGAAACACCACAGGCCGCAAGGGCTTTTCCCTAGTTACCAGGGTGGGGAACATAGAAAGGCTGCTGCCCTCTGGCAGTTACCTGCAAAAGCAGTTTTAAAGCCTGTGCTAATGGTCATTTCATAGGAATAAGTACTGCAGAAGTGTAAATGAAACCTGCCCTCAAAATGTCTTCAGGGAGGTAATGGCCAAAACATTTCAAAATGTGACACATACTTTAAGAGAACACTTTGAAGAACTAAGGGGAAATCACAGCTTGAAAAATAAAAAGGACATGCCTTAAAGCTCAATTTCAACGGATTATGAGGCACGTGCGAATTCAACCACAAAGAGGTATCAGGTCACACTTTTCAGAATAACCATCAGCAAGAAAACTACAAACAATAAATGCTGAAGGTGTTGTGGAGAAATGCATACCCTCAACTGCAAGTAGGACATAAGTTGGAAAGGGCCACCAACTAGAACAGAATGGGGGTGCCTTAAAAACGTAAACATTGAGCTACCATATGATCCAGCAGGCCCACTCCTCCACCTATAATCTAAGAAGAGAGAATTGGAAAGACACAGGCAGGCAAATCTGCATTGCACAGTATTACAATATCCAAGATATGGAAGTAACCAAAAAGTCCACCAACAGATGGGTGGACAAAGAAGTACTCCTCCATGTACAGATGGAATATTCGCTAGTGAAAAAAATGAAACAATACCATTTGCAGCGCCATAGATGAGTCTAGACGTAATCACGCCACGGGTAGTCAGTGAGAAAGCAAAATACATATATCCTATGATATCACTTTCAGGAGTTACTTAAAAATTGATACCAATGAAGATATTTCCACAGAGAAAGGCAATCACAGTTTCATTAAAAAACTTATGGTTCACCAAATAGAAAGGGATGAGGATTGGATACATTACCATATTGGGGTTAACAGAGATATACAAACCATGTGAAATATATAACCACCAAAGACGTACGGAAGACCAGGAGAAGACTACTCAACATTGTGTCATAACCTACATGGGAAAAGGATGCGAGGAAGAAAAGATACACGTATATGTGTGAAAGACCCACATCTTGCACACCTAGAGCAAACAAACCAATGTAATCAAATCTGCTGGGATAAAAAGTAAAAAGTAAATTACAAATATGAACAAGAAGTAATGAGACATAAATTTAAAGGGCTTTTTCCTGGCCCATTCCATTCTAATTTACAACCTAGAGCACCACTTCCATTAAGCCTCTGTTTCCCCAGGTACCAAATTTGGTAAAGAAGAAATGCTGCCACCTTGTGGCCGTGTCCTGCAAGAGCAGCTTTAAACTCACAGCTAATGGTTACTTAACATTCACAAGGACTCAGGGCTGTAAAGGACACCTGCCCTAAAAAATTGTGCTGAAGTAGTGAATGGACAAAAAAATTCAAAACAGGCAGATGTTTCAAGAAGAGACTATGAAGAGTTATGTATTACTCACGCTCTTTTAAAAAAAAAGGAAAATGGATACAAGCTCAACCTCAGGGTGTGTTGGACCCATGCAATCTAATCTACGAAAAGTTTCAACTTACACCAGTCGACTGACCATCAGCAAAAAGTATACGAACAATAAATGCTGAAGGGGTTTTAGAGAACTGTGTACCCTCTACCTGCTGGTGAGACGTAAAGGGGTAACAGCCAATAATGAGAAAAGAAAGGAGCTGTGTTTAAATGTAAAAATGGAGGTACCATTCAATCCAGCAGGCGCACCATTGGATCTCTCACCTGAGAAGACAAGAATCGAGAAGACACAGGCCGCAAAAGCTGCAGTGCAGCCTTATTCACAATAGCCAAGACAGTGAAGCAATCAAAATGTCCAACAACAGGTGAATGGATAAAGAAGAAGTGGTCCATGTACACAATGGAATATTAGCCATGGAAAACAACGAACCATTGCTCTTTGAGGCACCACAAATGAGTCTGCAGATAATCATGAAAGATGAGGTAAGTTGGAAAGCAAAAGACCTGTATTCTATGATATCACTTATAGGCGTTATCTAATAACTGACACAAATGAACATATTTCCACAGAGAAAGACACTCACAGACTTAGAAAATAAAACTATGCTCAACTGAAAGGAAAGGTGGGGGAATGGATAAATTAAGATTACTGTTACTATATGTATACAAACTCAAATTATATCAATATCTCAAAAATACCGACCATATAGAAAGGGAGTTCTGCGGAACCCTCTGTAACATTTTACATGGGAAGAGGATCTGTACTTGAATAGACATATATAATGTACAAATGAACCAGATTGTGTTCACCTAGGACAAACAATATTCTAAGCTTTACCCCAATTTAAAAAAAAAAATTAAAACCAAGAAGAAATAATGAGACATAAACTTATAGGGCTTTCTCCGTGCACATTCCAATGTAATTTACAACCTAGGAACACGACTTCCAGAAAGGCTCTGCTGCCCTACTACCCAGATTTGGGAATGGAGAAATGCTGCCTGCTTCAGTTCACTTCCCACAACAGGAGCTTTAAAACCATTGCTAAAGGTCACTAAATATTCACAAAACTTGCAGTTCGGTAAATGACACCTGCTCTCTAAAAAGAGTCTCAGGTGGAAAATCGACCAAAAAATTCAAAAGAGGGCAACCTTCCAAGAAGACAATATCAAGAGTTATATTGTACTCCCAATTGTTTCCTTTTTTCAACAGAAAAGAAAACGGCGGTGAAAAATGATGAGTTTTACGAATTTTCAAAGCCTTGCAAACCCAAATTACAAAACCCTATCAGCTCACAGCAGCCAGCAGGGCCATTAGCATAAATGCTGCAAACAATAGATACTGAAGCGATTGTGGAGAAATGTGTACCCTCGATTCTAAGGGGGACGTGGTAAGTGCCACTAATGAAAACACAAAGAAGGTGCTTTGAAAAGGGAAAAACGATGCTACCAGACAGTCAATCACACCCACTGCTGGGGCTATCACCTGAGAAAATGAGAATCAAAAAGTCACAGGCTGGCAATCCTGCACTCCAACAATATTTACCATAGCCAACACTTGGAAGCAATGAAAATGTCCATCAACCGAGGAATGCACAAAGAAGAAGTGGTCCACGTACACAGTGGAAAATTACTCCAATAAAAAATAAAAATTAAATTTAAAAATCCAACAAAACTAAGGAGACATCAGCTTGTGTGGGTTTGTCCGGGCACACTCCACTCTAATTTATAACCGAGAAACACCACAGGCCGCAAGGGCTTTTCCCTAGTTACCAGGGTGGGGAACATAGAAAGGCTGCTGCCCTCTGGCAGTTACCTGCAAAAGCAGTTTTAAAGCCTGTGCTAATGGTCATTTCATAGGAATAAGTACTGCAGAAGTGTAAATGAAACCTGCCCTCAAAATGTCTTCAGGGAGGTAATGGCCAAAACATTTCAAAATGTGACACATACTTTAAGAGAACACTTTGAAGAACTAAGGGGAAATCACAGCTTGAAAAATAAAAAGGACATGCCTTAAAGCTCAATTTCAACGGATTATGAGGCACGTGCGAATTCAACCACAAAGAGGTATCAGGTCACACTTTTCAGAATAACCATCAGCAAGAAAACTACAAACAATAAATGCTGAAGGTGTTGTGGAGAAATGCATACCCTCAACTGCAAGTAGGACATAAGTTGGAAAGGGCCACCAACTAGAACAGAATGGGGGTGCCTTAAAAACGTAAACATTGAGCTACCATATGATCCAGCAGGCCCACTCCTCCACCTATAATCTAAGAAGAGAGAATTGGAAAGACACAGGCAGGCAAATCTGCATTGCACAGTATTACAATATCCAAGATATGGAAGTAACCAAAAAGTCCACCAACAGATGGGTGGACAAAGAAGTACTCCTCCATGTACAGATGGAATATTCGCTAGTGAAAAAAATGAAACAATACCATTTGCAGCGCCATAGATGAGTCTAGACGTAATCACGCCACGGGTAGTCAGTGAGAAAGCAAAATACATATATCCTATGATATCACTTTCAGGAGTTACTTAAAAATTGATACCAATGAAGATATTTCCACAGAGAAAGGCAATCACAGTTTCATTAAAAAACTTATGGTTCACCAAATAGAAAGGGATGAGGATTGGATACATTACCATATTGGGGTTAACAGAGATATACAAACCATGTGAAATATATAACCACCAAAGACGTACGGAAGACCAGGAGAAGACTACTCAACATTGTGTCATAACCTACATGGGAAAAGGATGCGAGGAAGAAAAGATACACGTATATGTGTGAAAGACCCACATCTTGCACACCTAGAGCAAACAAACCAATGTAATCAAATCTGCTGGGATAAAAAGTAAAAAGTAAATTACAAATATGAACAAGAAGTAATGAGACATAAATTTAAAGGGCTTTTTCCTGGCCCATTCCATTCTAATTTACAACCTAGAGCACCACTTCCATTAAGCCTCTGTTTCCCCAGGTACCAAATTTGGTAAAGAAGAAATGCTGCCACCTTGTGGCCGTGTCCTGCAAGAGCAGCTTTAAACTCACAGCTAATGGTTACTTAACATTCACAAGGACTCAGGGCTGTAAAGGACACCTGCCCTAAAAAATTGTGCTGAAGTAGTGAATGGACAAAAAAATTCAAAACAGGCAGATGTTTCAAGAAGAGACTATGAAGAGTTATGTATTACTCACGCTCTTTTAAAAAAAAAGGAAAATGGATACAAGCTCAACCTCAGGGTGTGTTGGACCCATGCAATCTAATCTACGAAAAGTTTCAACTTACACCAGTCGACTGACCATCAGCAAAAAGTATACGAACAATAAATGCTGAAGGGGTTTTAGAGAACTGTGTACCCTCTACCTGCTGGTGAGACGTAAAGGGGTAACAGCCAATAATGAGAAAAGAAAGGAGCTGTGTTTAAATGTAAAAATGGAGGTACCATTCAATCCAGCAGGCGCACCATTGGATCTCTCACCTGAGAAGACAAGAATCGAGAAGACACAGGCCGCAAAAGCTGCAGTGCAGCCTTATTCACAATAGCCAAGACAGTGAAGCAATCAAAATGTCCAACAACAGGTGAATGGATAAAGAAGAAGTGGTCCATGTACACAATGGAATATTAGCCATGGAAAACAACGAACCATTGCTCTTTGAGGCACCACAAATGAGTCTGCAGATAATCATGAAAGATGAGGTAAGTTGGAAAGCAAAAGACCTGTATTCTATGATATCACTTATAGGCGTTATCTAATAACTGACACAAATGAACATATTTCCACAGAGAAAGACACTCACAGACTTAGAAAATAAAACTATGCTCAACTGAAAGGAAAGGTGGGGGAATGGATAAATTAAGATTACTGTTACTATATGTATACAAACTCAAATTATATCAATATCTCAAAAATACCGACCATATAGAAAGGGAGTTCTGCGGAACCCTCTGTAACATTTTACATGGGAAGAGGATCTGTACTTGAATAGACATATATAATGTACAAATGAACCAGATTGTGTTCACCTAGGACAAACAATATTCTAAGCTTTACCCCAATTTAAAAAAAAAAATTAAAACCAAGAAGAAATAATGAGACATAAACTTATAGGGCTTTCTCCGTGCACATTCCAATGTAATTTACAACCTAGGAACACGACTTCCAGAAAGGCTCTGCTGCCCTACTACCCAGATTTGGGAATGGAGAAATGCTGCCTGCTTCAGTTCACTTCCCACAACAGGAGCTTTAAAACCATTGCTAAAGGTCACTAAATATTCACAAAACTTGCAGTTCGGTAAATGACACCTGCTCTCTAAAAAGAGTCTCAGGTGGAAAATCGACCAAAAAATTCAAAAGAGGGCAACCTTCCAAGAAGACAATATCAAGAGTTATATTGTACTCCCAATTGTTTCCTTTTTTCAACAGAAAAGAAAACGGCGGTGAAAAATGATGAGTTTTACGAATTTTCAAAGCCTTGCAAACCCAAATTACAAAACCCTATCAGCTCACAGCAGCCAGCAGGGCCATTAGCATAAATGCTGCAAACAATAGATACTGAAGCGATTGTGGAGAAATGTGTACCCTCGATTCTAAGGGGGACGTGGTAAGTGCCACTAATGAAAACACAAAGAAGGTGCTTTGAAAAGGGAAAAACGATGCTACCAGACAGTCAATCACACCCACTGCTGGGGCTATCACCTGAGAAAATGAGAATCAAAAAGTCACAGGCTGGCAATCCTGCACTCCAACAATATTTACCATAGCCAACACTTGGAAGCAATGAAAATGTCCATCAACCGAGGAATGCACAAAGAAGAAGTGGTCCACGTACACAGTGGAAAATTACTCCAATAAAAAATAAAAATTAAATTTAAAAATCCAACAAAACTAAGGAGACATCAGCTTGTGTGGGTTTGTCCGGGCACACTCCACTCTAATTTATAACCGAGAAACACCACAGGCCGCAAGGGCTTTTCCCTAGTTACCAGGGTGGGGAACATAGAAAGGCTGCTGCCCTCTGGCAGTTACCTGCAAAAGCAGTTTTAAAGCCTGTGCTAATGGTCATTTCATAGGAATAAGTACTGCAGAAGTGTAAATGAAACCTGCCCTCAAAATGTCTTCAGGGAGGTAATGGCCAAAACATTTCAAAATGTGACACATACTTTAAGAGAACACTTTGAAGAACTAAGGGGAAATCACAGCTTGAAAAATAAAAAGGACATGCCTTAAAGCTCAATTTCAACGGATTATGAGGCACGTGCGAATTCAACCACAAAGAGGTATCAGGTCACACTTTTCAGAATAACCATCAGCAAGAAAACTACAAACAATAAATGCTGAAGGTGTTGTGGAGAAATGCATACCCTCAACTGCAAGTAGGACATAAGTTGGAAAGGGCCACCAACTAGAACAGAATGGGGATGCCTTAAAAACGTAAACATTGAACTACCATATGATCCAGCAGGCCCACTCCTCCACCTATAATCTAAGAAGAGAGAATTGGAAAGACACAGGCAGGCAAATCTGCATTGCACAGTATTACAATATCCAAGATATGGAAGTAACCAAAAAGTCCACCAACAGATGAGTGGACAAAGAAGTACTCCTCCATGTACAGATGGAATATTCGCTAGTGAAAAAAATGAAACAATACCATTTGCAGCGCCATAGATGAGTCTAGACGTAATCACGCCACGGGTAGTCAGTGAGAAAGCAAAATACATATATCCTATGATATCACTTTCAGGAGTTACTTAAAAATTGATACCAATGAAGATATTTCCACAGAGAAAGGCAATCACAGTTTCATTAAAAAACTTATGGTTCACCAAATAGAAAGGGATGAGGATTGGATACATTACCATATTGGGGTTAACAGAGATATACAAACCATGTGAAATATATAACCACCAAAGACGTACGGAAGACCAGGAGAAGACTACTCAACATTGTGTCATAACCTACATGGGAAAAGGATGCGAGGAAGAAAAGATACACGTATATGTGTGAAAGACCCACATCTTGCACACCTAGAGCAAACAAACCAATGTAATCAAATCTGCTGGGATAAAAAATAAAAAGTAAATTACAAATATGAACAAGAAGAAATGAGACATAAACTTAAAGGGCTTTTTCCTGGCCCATTCCATTCTAATTTACAACCTAGAGCACCACTTCCATTAAGCCTCTGTTTCCCCAGGTACCAAATTTGGTAAAGAAGAAATGCTGCCACCTTGTGGCCGTGTCCTGCAAGAGCAGCTTTAAACTCACAGCTAATGGTTACTTCACATTCACAAGGACTCAGGGCTGTAAAGGACACCTGCCCTAAAAAATTGTGCTGAAGTAGTGAATGGACAAATAAATTCAAAACAGGCAGATGTTTCAAGAAGAGACTATGAAGAGTTATGTATTACTCACGCTCTTTTTAAAAAAAAGGAAAATGGATACAAGCTCAACCTCAGGGTGTGTTGGACCCATGCAATCTAATCTACGAAAAGTTTCAACTTACACCAGTCGACTGACCATCAGCAAAAAGTATACGAACAATAAATGCTGAAGGGGTTTTAGAGAACTGTGTACCCTCTACCTGCTGGTGAGACGTAAAGGGGTAACAGCCAATAATGAGAAAAGAAAGGAGCTGTGTTTAAATGTAAAAATGGAGGTACCATTCAATCCAGCAGGCGCACCATTGGATCTCTCACCTGAGAAGACAAGAATCGAGAAGACACAGGCCGCAAAAGCTGCAGTGCAGCCTTATTCACAATAGCCAAGACAGTGAAGCAATCAAAATGTCCAACAACAGGTGAATGGATAAAGAAGAAGTGGTCCATGTACACAATGGAATATTAGCCATGGAAAACAACGAACCATTGCTCTTTGAGGCACCACAAATGAGTCTGCAGATAATCATGAAAGATGAGGTAAGTTGGAAAGCAAAAGACCTGTATTCTATGATATCACTTATAGGCGTTATCTAATAACTGACACAAATGAACATATTTCCACAGAGAAAGACACTCACAGACTTAGAAAATAAAACTATGCTCAACTGAAAGGAAAGGTGGGGGAATGGATAAATTAAGATTACTGTTACTATATGTATACAAACACAAATTATATCAATATCTCAAAAATACCGACCATATAGAAAGGGAGTTCTGCGGAACCCTCTGTAACATTTTACATGGGAAGAGGATCTGTACTTGAATAGACATATATAATGTACAAATGAACCAGATTGTGTTCACCTAGGACAAACAATATTCTAAGTTTTACCCCAATTAAAAAAAAAAATTAAAACCAAGAAGAAATAATGAGACATAAACTTATAGGGCTTTCTCCGTGCACATTCCAATGTAATTTACAACCTAGGAACACGACTTCCAGAAAGGCTCTGCTGCCCTACTACCCAGATTTGGGAATGGAGAAATGCTGCCTGCTTCAAGTCACTTCCCACATCAGGAGCTTTAAAACCATTGCTAAAGGTCACTAAATATTCACAAAACTTGCAGTTCGGTAAATGACACCTGCTCTCTAAAAAGAGTCTCAGGTGGAAAATCGACCAAAAAATTCAAAAGAGGGCAACCTTCCAAGAAGACAATATCAAGAGTTATATTGTACTCCCAATTGTTTCCTTTTTTCAACAGAAAAGAAAACGGCGGTGAAAAATGATGAGTTTTACGAATTTTCAAAGCCGTGCAAACCCAAATTACAAAACCCTATCAGCTCACAGCAGCCAGCAGGGCCATTAGCATAAATGCTGCAAACAATAGATACTGAAGCGATTGTGGAGAAATGTGTACCCTCGATTCTAAGGGGGACGTGGTAAGTGCCACTAATGAAAACACAAAGAAGGTGCTTTGAAAAGGGAAAAACGATGCTACCAGTCAGTCAATCACACCCACTGCTGGGGCTATCACCTGAGAAAATGAGAATCAAAAAGTCACAGGCTGGCAATCCTGCACTCCAACAATATTTACCATAGCCAACACTTGGAAGCAATGAAAATGTCCATCAACCGAGGAATGCACAAAGAAGAAGTGGTCCACGTACACAGTGGAAAATTACTCCAATAAAAAATAAAAATTAAATTTAAAAATCCAACAAAACTAAGGAGACATCAGCTTGTGTGGGTTTGTCCGGGCACACTCCACTCTAATTTATAACCGAGAAACACCACAGGCCGCAAGGGCTTTTCCCTAGTTACCAGGGTGGGGAACATAGAAAGGCTGCTGCCCTCTGGCAGTTACCTGCAAAAGCAGTTTTAAAGCCTGTGCTAATGGTCATTTCATAGGAATAAGTACTGCAGAAGTGTAAATGAAACCTGCCCTCAAAATGTCTTCAGGGAGGTAATGGCCAAAACATTTCAAAATGTGACACATACTTTAAGAGAACACTTTGAAGAACTAAGGGGAAATCACAGCTTGAAAAATAAAAAGGACATGCCTTAAAGCTCAATTTCAACGGATTATGAGGCACGTGCGAATTCAACCACAAAGAGGTATCAGGTCACACTTTTCAGAATAACCATCAGCAAGAAAACTACAAACAATAAATGCTGAAGGTGTTGTGGAGAAATGCATACCCTCAACTGCAAGTAGGACATAAGTTGGAAAGGGCCACCAACTAGAACAGAATGGGGGTGCCTTAAAAACGTAAACATTGAGCTACCATATGATCCAGCAGGCCCACTCCTCCACCTATAATCTAAGAAGAGAGAATTGGAAAGACACAGGCAGGCAAATCTGCATTGCACAGTATTACAATATCCAAGATATGGAAGTAACCAAAAAGTCCACCAACAGATGGGTGGACAAAGAAGTACTCCTCCATGTACAGATGGAATATTCGCTAGTGAAAAAAATGAAACAATACCATTTGCAGCGCCATAGATGAGTCTAGACGTAATCACGCCACGGGTAGTCAGTGAGAAAGCAAAATACATATATCCTATGATATCACTTTCAGGAGTTACTTAAAAATTGATACCAATGAAGATATTTCCACAGAGAAAGGCAATCACAGTTTCATTAAAAAACTTATGGTTCACCAAATAGAAAGGGATGAGGATTGGATACATTACCATATTGGGGTTAACAGAGATATACAAACCATGTGAA
This sequence comes from Balaenoptera physalus, assembly GCF_965194825.1. Classification (NCBI taxonomy): domain Eukaryota; kingdom Metazoa; phylum Chordata; class Mammalia; order Artiodactyla; family Balaenopteridae; genus Balaenoptera; species Balaenoptera physalus. Next base: position 607,768 of record NW_028126557.1, read on the forward strand.
ATATATAACCACCAAAGACGTACGGAAGACCAGGAGAAGACTACTCAACATTGTGTCATAACCTACATGGGAAAAGGATGCGAGGAAGAAAAGATACACGTATATGTGTGAAAGACCCACATCTTGCACACCTAGAGCAAACAAACCAATGTAATCAAATCTGCTGGGATAAAAAGTAAAAAGTAAATTACAAATATGAACAAGAAGTAATGAGACATAAATTTAAAGGGCTTTTTCCTGGCCCATTCCATTCTAATTTACAACCTAGAGCACCACTTCCATTAAGCCTCTGTTTCCCCAGGTACCAAATTTGGTAAAGAAGAAATGCTGCCACCTTGTGGCCGTGTCCTGCAAGAGCAGCTTTAAACTCACAGCTAATGGTTACTTAACATTCACAAGGACTCAGGGCTGTAAAGGACACCTGCCCTAAAAAATTGTGCTGAAGTAGTGAATGGACAAAAAAATTCAAAACAGGCAGATGTTTCAAGAAGAGACTATGAAGAGTTATGTATTACTCACGCTCTTTTAAAAAAAAAGGAAAATGGATACAAGCTCAACCTCAGGGTGTGTTGGACCCATGCAATCTAATCTACGAAAAGTTTCAACTTACACCAGTCGACTGACCATCAGCAAAAAGTATACGAACAATAAATGCTGAAGGGGTTTTAGAGAACTGTGTACCCTCTACCTGCTGGTGAGACGTAAAGGGGTAACAGCCAATAATGAGAAAAGAAAGGAGCTGTGTTTAAATGTAAAAATGGAGGTACCATTCAATCCAGCAGGCGCACCATTGGATCTCTCACCTGAGAAGACAAGAATCGAGAAGACACAGGCCGCAAAAGCTGCAGTGCAGCCTTATTCACAATAGCCAAGACAGTGAAGCAATCAAAATGTCCAACAACAGGTGAATGGATAAAGAAGAAGTGGTCCATGTACACAATGGAATATTAGCCATGGAAAACAACGAACCATTGCTCTTTGAGGCACCACAAATGAGTCTGCAGATAATCATGAAAGATGAGGTAAGTTGGAAAGCAAAAGACCTGTATTCTATGATATCACTTATAGGCGTTATCTAATAACTGACACAAATGAACATATTTCCACAGAGAAAGACACTCACAGACTTAGAAAATAAAACTATGCTCAACTGAAAGGAAAGGTGGGGGAATGGATAAATTAAGATTACTGTTACTATATGTATACAAACTCAAATTATATCAATATCTCAAAAATACCGACCATATAGAAAGGGAGTTCTGCGGAACCCTCTGTAACATTTTACATGGGAAGAGGATCTGTACTTGAATAGACATATATAATGTACAAATGAACCAGATTGTGTTCACCTAGGACAAACAATATTCTAAGCTTTACCCCAATTTAAAAAAAAAAATTAAAACCAAGAAGAAATAATGAGACATAAACTTATAGGGCTTTCTCCGTGCACATTCCAATGTAATTTACAACCTAGGAACACGACTTCCAGAAAGGCTCTGCTGCCCTACTACCCAGATTTGGGAATGGAGAAATGCTGCCTGCTTCAGTTCACTTCCCACAACAGGAGCTTTAAAACCATTGCTAAAGGTCACTAAATATTCACAAAACTTGCAGTTCGGTAAATGACACCTGCTCTCTAAAAAGAGTCTCAGGTGGAAAATCGACCAAAAAATTCAAAAGAGGGCAACCTTCCAAGAAGACAATATCAAGAGTTATATTGTACTCCCAATTGTTTCCTTTTTTCAACAGAAAAGAAAACGGCGGTGAAAAATGATGAGTTTTACGAATTTTCAAAGCCTTGCAAACCCAAATTACAAAACCCTATCAGCTCACAGCAGCCAGCAGGGCCATTAGCATAAATGCTGCAAACAATAGATACTGAAGCGATTGTGGAGAAATGTGTACCCTCGATTCTAAGGGGGACGTGGTAAGTGCCACTAATGAAAACACAAAGAAGGTGCTTTGAAAAGGGAAAAACGATGCTACCAGACAGTCAATCACACCCACTGCTGGGGCTATCACCTGAGAAAATGAGAATCAAAAAGTCACAGGCTGGCAATCCTGCACTCCAACAATATTTACCATAGCCAACACTTGGAAGCAATGAAAATGTCCATCAACCGAGGAATGCACAAAGAAGAAGTGGTCCACGTACACAGTGGAAAATTACTCCAATAAAAAATAAAAATTAAATTTAAAAATCCAACAAAACTAAGGAGACATCAGCTTGTGTGGGTTTGTCCGGGCACACTCCACTCTAATTTATAACCGAGAAACACCACAGGCCGCAAGGGCTTTTCCCTAGTTACCAGGGTGGGGAACATAGAAAGGCTGCTGCCCTCTGGCAGTTACCTGCAAAAGCAGTTTTAAAGCCTGTGCTAATGGTCATTTCATAGGAATAAGTACTGCAGAAGTGTAAATGAAACCTGCCCTCAAAATGTCTTCAGGGAGGTAATGGCCAAAACATTTCAAAATGTGACACATACTTTAAGAGAACACTTTGAAGAACTAAGGGGAAATCACAGCTTGAAAAATAAAAAGGACATGCCTTAAAGCTCAATTTCAACGGATTATGAGGCACGTGCGAATTCAACCACAAAGAGGTATCAGGTCACACTTTTCAGAATAACCATCAGCAAGAAAACTACAAACAATAAATGCTGAAGGTGTTGTGGAGAAATGCATACCCTCAACTGCAAGTAGGACATAAGTTGGAAAGGGCCACCAACTAGAACAGAATGGGGATGCCTTAAAAACGTAAACATTGAACTACCATATGATCCAGCAGGCCCACTCCTCCACCTATAATCTAAGAAGAGAGAATTGGAAAGACACAGGCAGGCAAATCTGCATTGCACAGTATTACAATATCCAAGATATGGAAGTAACCAAAAAGTCCACCAACAGATGAGTGGACAAAGAAGTACTCCTCCATGTACAGATGGAATATTCGCTAGTGAAAAAAATGAAACAATACCATTTGCAGCGCCATAGATGAGTCTAGACGTAATCACGCCACGGGTAGTCAGTGAGAAAGCAAAATACATATATCCTATGATATCACTTTCAGGAGTTACTTAAAAATTGATACCAATGAAGATATTTCCACAGAGAAAGGCAATCACAGTTTCATTAAAAAACTTATGGTTCACCAAATAGAAAGGGATGAGGATTGGATACATTACCATATTGGGGTTAACAGAGATATACAAACCATGTGAAATATATAACCACCAAAGACGTACGGAAGACCAGGAGAAGACTACTCAACATTGTGTCATAACCTACATGGGAAAAGGATGCGAGGAAGAAAAGATACACGTATATGTGTGAAAGACCCACATCTTGCACACCTAGAGCAAACAAACCAATGTAATCAAATCTGCTGGGATAAAAAATAAAAAGTAAATTACAAATATGAACAAGAAGCAATGAGACATAAACTTAAAGGGCTTTTTCCTGGCCCATTCCATTCTAATTTACAACCTAGAGCACCACTTCCATTAAGCCTCTGTTTCCCCAGGTACCAAATTTGGTAAAGAAGAAATGCTGCCACCTTGTGGCCGTGTCCTGCAAGAGCAGCTTTAAACTCACAGCTAATGGTTACTTCACATTCACAAGGACTCAGGGCTGTAAAGGACACCTGCCCTAAAAAATTGTGCTGAAGTAGTGAATGGACAAATAAATTCAAAACAGGCAGATGTTTCAAGAAGAGACTATGAAGAGTTATGTATTACTCACGCTCTTTTTAAAAAAAAGGAAAATGGATACAAGCTCAACCTCAGGGTGTGTTGGACCCATGCAATCTAATCTACGAAAAGTTTCAACTTACACCAGTCGACTGACCATCAGCAAAAAGTATACGAACAATAAATGCTGAAGGGGTTTTAGAGAACTGTGTACCCTCTACCTGCTGGTGAGACGTAAAGGGGTAACAGCCAATAATGAGAAAAGAAAGGAGCTGTGTTTAAATGTAAAAATGGAGGTACCATTCAATCCAGCAGGCGCACCATTGGATCTCTCACCTGAGAAGACAAGAATCGAGAAGACACAGGCCGCAAAAGCTGCAGTGCAGCCTTATTCACAATAGCCAAGACAGTGAAGCAATCAAAATGTCCAACAACAGGTGAATGGATAAAGAAGAAGTGGTCCATGTACACAATGGAATATTAGCCATGGAAAACAACGAACCATTGCTCTTTGAGGCACCACAAATGAGTCTGCAGATAATCATGAAAGATGAGGTAAGTTGGAAAGCAAAAGACCTGTATTCTATGATATCACTTATAGGCGTTATCTAATAACTGACACAAATGAACATATTTCCACAGAGAAAGACACTCACAGACTTAGAAAATAAAACTATGCTCAACTGAAAGGAAAGGTGGGGGAATGGATAAATTAGGATTACTGTTACTATATGTATACAAACACAAATTATATCAATATCTCAAAAATACCGACCATATAGAAAGGGAGTTCTGCGGAACCCTCTGTAACATTTTACATGGGAAGAGGATCTGTACTTGAATAGACATATATAATGTACAAATGAACCAGATTGTGTTCACCTAGGACAAACAATATTCTAAGTTTTACCCCAATTAAAAAAAAAAATTAAAACCAAGAAGAAATAATGAGACATAAACTTATAGGGCTTTCTCCGTGCACATTCCAATGTAATTTACAACCTAGGAACACGACTTCCAGAAAGGCTCTGCTGCCCTACTACCCAGATTTGGGAATGGAGAAATGCTGCCTGCTTCAAGTCACTTCCCACATCAGGAGCTTTAAAACCATTGCTAAAGGTCACTAAATATTCACAAAACTTGCAGTTCGGTAAATGACACCTGCTCTCTAAAAAGAGTCTCAGGTGGAAAATCGACCAAAAAATTCAAAAGAGGGCAACCTTCCAAGAAGACAATATCAAGAGTTATATTGTACTCCCAATTGTTTCCTTTTTTCAACAGAAAAGAAAACGGCGGTGAAAAATGATGAGTTTTACGAATTTTCAAAGCCATGCAAACCCAAATTACAAAACCCTATCAGCTCACAGCAGCCAGCAGGGCCATTAGCATAAATGCTGCAAACAATAGATACTGAAGCGATTGTGGAGAAATGTGTACCCTCGATTCTAAGGGGGACGTGGTAAGTGCCACTAATGAAAACACAAAGAAGGTGCTTTGAAAAGGGAAAAACGATGCTACCAGTCAGTCAATCACACCCACTGCTGGGGCTATCACCTGAGAAAATGAGAATCAAAAAGTCACAGGCTGGCAATCCTGCACTCCAACAATATTTACCATAGCCAACACTTGGAAGCAATGAAAATGTCCATCAACCGAGGAATGCACAAAGAAGAAGTGGTCCACGTACACAGTGGAAAATTACTCCAATAAAAAATAAAAATTAAATTTAAAAATCCAACAAAACTAAGGAGACATCAGCTTGTGTGGGTTTGTCCGGGCACACTCCACTCTAATTTATAACCGAGAAACACCACAGGCCGCAAGGGCTTTTCCCTAGTTACCAGGGTGGGGAACATAGAAAGGCTGCTGCCCTCTGGCAGTTACCTGCAAAAGCAGTTTTAAAGCCTGTGCTAATGGTCATTTCATAGGAATAAGTACTGCAGAAGTGTAAATGAAACCTGCCCTCAAAATGTCTTCAGGGAGGTAATGGCCAAAACATTTCAAAATGTGACACATACTTTAAGAGAACACTTTGAAGAACTAAGGGGAAATCACAGCTTGAAAAATAAAAAGGACATGCCTTAAAGCTCAATTTCAACGGATTATGAGGCACGTGCGAATTCAACCACAAAGAGGTATCAGGTCACACTTTTCAGAATAACCATCAGCAAGAAAACTACAAACAATAAATGCTGAAGGTGTTGTGGAGAAATGCATACCCTCAACTGCAAGTAGGACATAAGTTGGAAAGGGCCACCAACTAGAACAGAATGGGGATGCCTTAAAAACGTAAACATTGAACTACCATATGATCCAGCAGGCCCACTCCTCCACCTATAATCTAAGAAGAGAGAATTGGAAAGACACAGGCAGGCAAATCTGCATTGCACAGTATTACAATATCCAAGATATGGAAGTAACCAAAAAGTCCACCAACAGATGGGTGGACAAAGAAGTACTCCTCCATGTACAGATGGAATATTCGCTAGGGAAAAAAATGAAACAATACCATTTGCAGCGCCATAGATGAGTCTAGACGTAATCACGCCACGGGTAGTCAGTGAGAAAGCAAAATACATATATCCTATGATATCACTTTCAGGAGTTACTTAAAAATTGATACCAATGAAGATATTTCCACAGAGAAAGGCAATCACAGTTTCATTAAAAAACTTATGGTTCACCAAATAGAAAGGGATGAGGATTGGATACATTACCATATTGGGGTTAACAGAGATATACAAACCATGTGAAATATATAACCACCAAAGACGTACGGAAGACCAGGAGAAGACTACTCAACATTGTGTCATAACCTACATGGGAAAAGGATGCGAGGAAGAAAAGATACACGTATATGTGTGAAAGACCCACATCTTGCACACCTAGAGCAAACAAACCAATGTAATCAAATCTGCTGGGATAAAAAATAAAAAGTAAATTACAAATATGAACAAGAAGAAATGAGACATAAACTTAAAGGGCTTTTTCCTGGCCCATTCCATTCTAATTTACAACCTAGAGCACCACTTCCATTAAGCCTCTGTTTCCCCAGGTACCAAATTTGGTAAAGAAGAAATGCTGCCACCTTGTGGCCGTGTCCTGCAAGAGCAGATTTAAACACACAGCTAATGGTTACTTCACATTCACAAGGACTCAGGGCTGTAAAGGACACCTGCCCTAAAAAATTGTGCTGAAGTAGTGAATGGACAAATAAATTCAAAACAGGCAGATGTTTCAAGAAGAGACTATGAAGAGTTATGTATTACTCACGCTCTTTTTAAAAAAAAGGAAAATGGATACAAGCTCAACCTCAGGGTGTGTTGGACCCATGCAATCTAATCTACGAAAAGTTTCAACTTACACCAGTCGACTGACCATCAGCAAAAAGTATACGAACAATAAATGCTGAAGGGGTTTTAGAGAACTGTGTACCCTCTACCTGCTGGTGAGACGTAAAGGGGTAACAGCCAATAATGAGAAAAGAAAGGAGCTGTGTTTAAATGTAAAAATGGAGGTACCATTCAATCCAGCAGGCGCACCATTGGATCTCTCACATGAGAAGACAAGAATCGAGAAGACACAGGCCGCAAAAGCTGCAGTGCAGCCTTATTCACAATAGCCAAGACAGTGAAGCAATCAAAATGTCCAACAACAGGTGAATGGATAAAGAAAAAGTGGTCCATGTACACAATGGAATATTAGCCATGGAAAACAACGAACCATTGCTCTTTGAGGCACCACAAATGAGTCTGCAGATAATCATGAAAGATGAGGTAAGTTGGAAAGCAAAAGACCTGTATTCTATGATAACACTTATAGGCGTTATCTAATAACTGACACAAATGAACATATTTCCACAGAGAAAGACACTCACAGACTTAGAAAATAAAACTATGCTCAACTGAAAGGAAAGGTGGGGGAATGGATAAATTAAGATTACTGTTACTATATGTATACAAACACAAATTATATCAATATCTCAAAAATACCGACCATATAGAAAGGGAGTTCTGCGGAACCCTCTGTAACATTTTACATGGGAAGAGGATCTGTACTTGAATAGACATATATAATGTACAAATGAACCAGATTGTGTTCACCTAGGACAAACAATATTCTAAGCTTTACCCCAATTAAAAAAAAAAATTAAAACCAAGAAGAAATAATGAGACATAAACTTATAGGGCTTTCTCCGTGCACATTCCAATGTAATTTACAACCTAGGAACACGACTTCCAGAAAGGCTCTGCTGCCCTACTACCCAGATTTGGGAATGGAGAAATGCTGCCTGCTTCAAGTCACTTCCCACATCAGGAGCTTTAAAACCATTGCTAAAGGTCACTAAATATTCACAAAACTTGCAGTTCGGTAAATGACACCTGCTCTCTAAAAAGAGTCTCAGGTGGAAAATCGACCAAAAAATTCAAAAGAGGGCAACCTTCCAAGAAGACAATATCAAGAGTTATATTGTACTCCCAATTGTTTCCTTTTTTCAACAGAAAAGAAAACGGCGGTGAAAAATGATGAGTTTTACGAATTTTCAAAGCCATGCAAACCCAAATTACAAAACCCTATCAGCTCACAGCAGCCAGCAGGGCCATTAGCATAAATGCTGCAAACAATAGATACTGAAGCGATTGTGGAGAAATGTGTACCCTCGATTCTAAGGGGGACGTGGTAAGTGCCACTAATGAAAACACAAAGAAGGTGCTTTGAAAAGGGAAAAACGATGCTACCAGTCAGTCAATCACACCCACTGCTGGGGCTATCACCTGAGAAAATGAGAATCAAAAAGTCACAGGCTGGCAATCCTGCACTCCAACAATATTTACCATAGCCAACACTTGGAAGCAATGAAAATGTCCATCAACCGAGGAATGCACAAAGAAGAAGTGGTCCACGTACACAGTGGAAAATTACTCCAATAAAAAATAAAAATTAAATTTAAAAATCCAACAAAACTAAGGAGACATCAGCTTGTGTGGGTTTGTCCGGGCACACTCCACTCTAATTTATAACCGAGAAACACCACAGGCCGCAAGGGCTTTTCCCTAGTTACCAGGGTGGGGAACATAGAAAGGCTGCTGCCCTCTGGCAGTTACCTGCAAAAGCAGTTTTAAAGCCTGTGCTAATGGTCATTTCATAGGAATAAGTACTGCAGAAGTGTAAATGAAACCTGCCCTCAAAATGTCTTCAGGGAGGTAATGGCCAAAACATTTCAAAATGTGACACATACTTTAAGAGAACACTTTGAAGAACTAAGGGGAAATCACAGCTTGAAAAATAAAAAGGACATGCCTTAAAGCTCAATTTCAACGGATTATGAGGCACGTGCGAATTCAACCACAAAGAGGTATCAGGTCACACTTTTCAGAATAACCATCAGCAAGAAAACTACAAACAATAAATGCTGAAGGTGTTGTGGAAAAATGCATACCCTCAACTGCAAGTAGGACATAAGTTGGAAAGGGCCACCAACTAGAACAGAATGGGGGTGCCTTAAAAACGTAAACATTGAGCTACCATATGATCCAGCAGGCCCACTCCTCCACCTATAATCTAAGAAGAGAGAATTGGAAAGACACAGGCAGGCAAATCTGCATTGCACAGTATTACAATATCCAAGATATGGAAGTAACCAAAAAGTCCACCAACAGATGGGTGGACAAAGAAGTACTCCTCCATGTACAGATGGAATATTCGCTAGTGAAAAAAATGAAACAATACCATTTGCAGCGCCATAGATGAGTCTAGACGTAATCACGCCACGGGTAGTCAGTGAGAAAGCAAAATACATATATCCTATGCTATCACTTTCAGGAGTTACTTAAAAATTGATACCAATGGAGATATTTCCACAGAGAAAGGCAATCACAGTTTCATTAAAAAACTTATGGTTCACCAAGTAGAAAGGGATGAGGATTGGATACATTACCATATTGGGGTTAACAGAGATATACAAACCATGTGAAATATATAACCACCAAAGACGTACGGAAGACCAGGAGAAGACTACTCAACATTGTGTCATAACCTACATGGGAAAAGGATGCGAGGAAGAAAAGATACACGTATATGTGTGAAAGACCCACATCTTGCACACCTAGAGCAAACAAACCAATGTAATCAAATCTGCTGGGATAAAAAAATAAAAAGTAAATTACAAATATGAACAAGAAGTAATGAGACATAAACTTAAAGGGCTTTTTCCTGGCCCATTCCATTCTAATTTACAACCTAGAGCACCACTTCCATTAAGCCTCTGTTTCCCCAGGTACCAAATTTGGTAAAGAAGAAATGCTGCCACCTTGTGGCCGTGTCCTGCAAGAGCAGCTTTAAACTCACAGCTAATGGTTACTTAACATTCACAAGGACTCAGGGCTGTAAAGGACACCTGCCCTAAAAAATTGTGCTGAAGTAGTGAATGGACACAAAAATTCAAAACAGGCAGATGTTTCAAGCAGAGACTATGAAGAGTTATGTATTACTCACGCTCTTTTTAAAAAAAAGGAAAATGGATACAAGCTCAACCTCAGGGTGTGTTGGACCCATGCAATCTAATCTACGAAAAGTTTCAACTTACACCAGTCGACTGACCATCAGCAAAAAGTATACGAACAATAAATGCTGAAGGGGTTTTAGAGAACTGTGTACCCTCTACCTGCTGGTGAGACGTAAAGGGGTAACAGCCAATAATGAGAAAAGAAAGGAGCTGTGTTTAAATGTAAAAATGGAGGTACCATTCAATCCAGCAGGCGCACCATTGGATCTCTCACCTGAGAAGACAAGAATCGAGAAGACACAGGCCGCAAAAGCTGCAGTGCAGCCTTATTCACAATAGCCAAGACAGTGAAGCAATCAAAATGTCCAACAACAGGTGAATGGATAAAGAAAAAGTGGTCCATGTACACAATGGAATATTAGCCATGGAAAACAACGAACCATTGCTCTTTGAGGCACCACAAATGAGTCTGCAGATAATCATGAAAGATGAGGTAAGTTGGAAAGCAAAAGACCTGTATTCTATGATATCACTTATAGGCGTTATCTAATAACTGACACAAATGAACATATTTCCACAGAGAAAGACACTCACAGACTTAGAAAATAAAACTATGCTCAACTAAAAGGAAAGGTGGGGGAATGGATATATTAAGATTACTGTTACTATATGTATACAAACACAAATTATATCAATATCTCAAAAATACCGACCATATAGCAAGGGAGGTCTGCGGAACCCTCTGTAACATTTTACATGGGAAGAGGATCTGTACTTGAATAGACATATATAATGTACAAATGAACCAGATTGTGTTCACCTAGGACAAACAATATTCTAAGCTTTACCCCAATTAAAAAAAAAAAATTAAAACCAAGAAGAAATAATGAGACATAAACTTATAGGGCTTTCTCCGTGCACATTCCAATGTAATTTACAACCTAGGAACACGACTTCCAGAAAGGCTCTGCTGCCCTACTACCCAGATTTGGGAATGGAGAAATGCTGCCTGCTTCAGGTCACTTCCCACAACAGGAGCTTTAAAACCATTGCTAAAGGTCACTAAATATTCACAAAACTTGCAGTTCGGTAAATGACACCTGCTCTCTAAAAAGAGTCTCAGGTGGAAAATCGACCAAAAAATTCAAAAGAGGGCAACCTTCCAAGAAGACAATATCAAGAGTTATATTGTACTCCCAATTGTTTCCTTTTTTCAACAGAAAAGAAAACGGCGGTGAAAAATGATGAGTTTTACGAATTTTCAATGCCATGCAAACCCAAATTACAAAACCCTATCAGCTCACAGCAGCCAGCAGGGCCATTAGCATAAATGCTGCAAACAATAGATACTGAAGCGATTGTGGAGAAATGTGTACCCTCGATTCTAAGGGGGACGTGGTAAGTGCCACTAATGAAAACACAAAGAAGGTGCTTTGAAAAGGGAAAAACGATGCTACCAGTCAGTCAATCACACCCACTGCTGGGGCTATCACCTGAGAAAATGAGAATCAAAAAGTCACAGGCTGGCAATCCTGCACTCCAACAATATTTACCATAGCCAACACTTGGAAGCAATGAAAATGTCCATCAACCGAGGAATGCACAAAGAAGAAGTGGTCCACGTACACAGTGGAAAATTACTCCAATAAAAAATAAAAATTAAATTTAAAAATCCAACAAAACTAAGGAGACATCAGCTTGTGTGGGTTTGTCCGGGCACACTCCACTCTAATTTATAACCGAGAAACACCACAGGCCGCAAGGGCTTTTCCCTAGTTACCAGGGTGGGGAACATAGAAAGGCTGCTGCCCTCTGGCAGTTACCTGCAAAAGCAGTTTTAAAGCCTGTGCTAATGGTCATTTCATAGGAATAAGTACTGCAGAAGTGTAAATGAAACCTGCCCTCAAAATGTCTTCAGGGAGGTAATGGCCAAAACATTTCAAAATGTGACACATACTTTAAGAGAACACTTTGAAGAACTAAGGGGAAATCACAGCTTGAAAAATAAAAAGGACATGCCTTAAAGCTCAATTTCAACGGATTATGAGGCACGTGCGAATTCAACCACAAAGAGGTATCAGGTCACACTTTTCAGAATAACCATCAGCAAGAAAACTACAAACAATAAATGCTGAAGGTGTTGTGGAGAAATGCATACCCTCAACTGCAAGTAGGACATAAGTTGGAAAGGGCCACCAACTAGAACAGAATGGGGGTGCCTTAAAAACGTAAACATTGAGCTACCATATGATCCAGCAGGCCCACTCCTCCACCTATAATCTAAGAAGAGAGAATTGGAAAGACACAGGCAGGCAAATCTGCATTGCACAGTATTACAATATCCAAGATATGGAAGTAACCAAAAAGTCCACCAACAGATGGGTGGACAAAGAAGTACTCCTCCATGTACAGATGGAATATTCGCTAGGGAAAAAAATGAAACAATACCATTTGCAGCGCCATAGATGAGTCTAGACGTAATCACGCCACGGGTAGTCAGTGAGAAAGCAAAACACATATATCCTATGATATCACTTTCAGGAGTTACTTAAAAATTGATACCAATGGAGATATTTCCACAGAGAAAGGCAATCACAGTTTCATTAAAAAACTTATGGTTCACCAAGTAGAAAGGGATGAGGATTGGATACATTACCATATTGGGGTTAACAGAGATATACAAACCATGTGAAATATATAACCACCAAAGACGTACGGAAGACCAGGAGAAGACTACTCAACATTGTGTCATAACCTACATGGGAAAAGGATGCGAGGAAGAAAAGATACACGTATATGTGTGAAAGACCCACATCTTGCACACCTAGAGCAAACAAACCAATGTAATCAAATCTGCTGGGATAAAAAATAAAAAGTAAATTACAAATATGAACAAGAAGTAATGAGACATAAACTTAAAGGGCTTTTTCCTGGCCCATTCCATTCTAATTTACAACCTAGAGCACCACTTCCATTAAGCCTCTGTTTCCCCAGGTACCAAATTTGGTAAAGAAGAAATGCTGCCACCTTGTGGCCGTGTCCTGCAAGAGCAGCTTTAAACTCACAGCTAATGGTTACTTAACATTCACAAGGACTCAGGGCTGTAAAGGACACCTGCCCTAAAAAATTGTGCTGAAATAGTGAATGGACAAATAAATTCAAAACAGGCAGATGTTTCAAGAAGAGACTATGAAGAGTTATGTATTACTCACGCTCTTTTAAAAAAAAAGGAAAATGGATACAAGCTCAACCTCAGGGTGTGTTAGACCCATGCAATCTAATCTACGAAAAGTTTCAACTTACACCAGTCGACTGACCATCAGCATAAAGTATACGAACAATAAATGCTGAAGGGGTTTTAGAGAACTGTGTACCCTCTACCTGCTGGTGAGACGTAAAGGGGTAACAGCCAATAATGAGAAAAGAAAGGAGCTGTGTTTAAATGTAAAAATGGAGGTACCATTCAATCCAGCAGGCGCACCATTGGATCTCTCACCTGAGAAGACAAGAATCGAGAAGACACAGGCCGCAAAAGCTGCAGTGCAGCCTTATTCACAATAGCCAAGACAGTGAAGCAATCAAAATGTCCAACAACAGGTGAATGGATAAAGAAGAAGTGGTCCATGTACACAATGGAATATTAGCCATGGAAAACAACGAACCATTGCTCTTTGAGGCACCACAAATGAGTCTGCAGATAATCATGAAAGATGAGGTAAGTTGGAAAGCAAAAGACCTGTATTCTATGATATCACTTATAGGCGTTATCTAATAACTGACACAAATGAACATATTTCCACAGAGAAAGACACTCACAGACTTAGAAAATAAAACTATGCTCAACTAAAAGGAAAGGTGGGGGAATGGATATATTAAGATTACTGTTACTATATGTATACAAACACAAATTATATCAATATCTCAAAAATACCGACCATATAGCAAGGGAGGTCTGCGGAACCCTCTGTAACATTTTACATGGGAAGAGGATCTGTACTTGAATAGACATATATAATGTACAAATGAACCAGATTGTGTTCACCTAGGACAAACAATATTCTAAGCTTTACCCCAATTAAAAAAAAAAATTAAAACCAAGAAGAAATAATGAGACATAAACTTATAGGGCTTTCTCCGTGCACATTCCAATGTAATTTACAACCTAGGAACACGACTTCCAGAAAGGCTCTGCTGCCCTACTACCCAGATTTGGGAATGGAGAAATGCTGCCTGCTTCAGGTCACTTCCCACAACAGGAGCTTTAAAACCATTGCTAAAGGTCACTAAATATTCACAAAACTTGCAGTTCGGTAAATGACACCTGCTCTCTAAAAAGAGTCTCAGGTGGAAAATCGACCAAAAAATTCAAAAGAGGGCAACCTTCCAAGAAGACAATATCAAGAGTTATATTGTACTCCCAATTGTTTCCTTTTTTCTACAGAAAAGAAAACGGCGGTGAAAAATGATGAGTTTTACGAATTTTCAAAGCCGTGCAAACCCAAATTACAAAACCCTATCAGCTCACAGCAGCCAGCAGGGCCATTAGCATAAATGCTGCAAACAATAGATACTGAAGCGATTGTGGAGAAATGTGTACCCTCGATTCTAAGGGGGACGTGGTAAGTGCCACTAATGAAAACACAAAGAAGGTGCTTTGAAAAGGGAAAAACGATGCTACCAGTCAGTCAATCACACCCACTGCTGGGGCTATCACCTGAGAAAATGAGAATCAAAAAGTCACAGGCTGGCAATCCTGCACTCCAACAACATTTACCATAGCCAACACTTGGAAGCAATGAAAATGTCCATCAACCGAGGAATGCACAAAGAAGAAGTGGTCCACGTACACAGTGGAAAATTACTCCAATAAAAAATAAAAATTAAATTTAAAAATCCAACAAAACTAAGGAGACATCAGCTTGTGTGGGTTTGTCCGGGCACACTCCACTCTAATTTATAACCGAGAAACACCACAGGCCGCAAGGGCTTTTCCCTAGTTACCAGGGTGGGGAACATAGAAAGGCTGCTGCCCTCTGGCAGTTACCTGCAAAAGCAGTTTTAAAGCCTGTGCTAATGGTCATTTCATAGGAATAAGTACTGCAGAAGTGTAAATGAAACCTGCCCTCAAAATGTCTTCAGGGTGGTAATGGCCAAAACATTTCAAAATGTGACACATACTTTAAGAGAACACTTTGAAGAACTAAGGGGAAATCACAGCTTGAAAAATAAAAAGGACATGCCTTAAAGCTCAATTTCAACGGATTATGAGGCACGTGCAAATTCAACCACAAAGAGGTATCAGGTCACACTTTTCAGAATAACCATCAGCAAGAAAACTACAAACAATAAATGCTGAAGGTGTTGTGGAGAAATGCATACCCTCAACTGCAAGTAGGACATAAGTTGGAAAGGGCCACCAACTAGAACAGAATGGGGGTGCCTTAAAAACGTAAACATTGAGCTACCATATGATCCAGCAGGCCCACTCCTCCACCTATAATCTAAGAAGAGAGAATTGGAAAGACACAGGCAGGCAAATATGCATTGCACAGTATTACAATATCCAAGATATGGAAGTAACCAAAAAGTCCACCAACAGATGGGTGGACAAAGAAGTACTCCTCCATGTACAGATGGAATATTCGCTAGGGAAAAAAATGAAACAATACCATTTGCAGCGCCATAGATGAGTCTAGACGTAATCACGCCACGGGTAGTCAGTGAGAAAGCAAAACACATATATCCTATGATATCACTTTCAGGAGTTACTTAAAAATTGATACCAATGGAGATATTTCCACAGAGAAAGGCAATCACAGTTTCATTAAAAAACTTATGGTTCACCAAATAGAAAGGGATGAGGATTGGATACATTACCATATTGGGGTTAACAGAGATATACAAACCATGTGAAATATATAACCACCAAAGACGTACGGAAGACCAGGAGAAGACTACTCAACATTGTGTCATAACCTACATGGGAAAAGGATGCGAGGAAGAAAAGATACACGTATATGTGTGAAAGACCCACATCTTGCACACCTAGAGCAAACAAACCAATGTAATCAAATCTGCTGGGATAAAAAATAAAAAGTAAATTACAAATATGAACAAGAAGTAATGAGACATAAACTTAAAGGGCTTTTTCCTGGCCCATTCCATTCTAATTTACAACCTAGAGCACCACTTCCATTAAGCCTCTGTTTCCCCAGGTACCAAATTTGGTAAAGAAGAAATGCTGCCACCTTGTGGCCGTGTCCTGCAAGAGCAGCTTTAAACTCACAGCTAATGGTTACTTAACATTCACAAGGACTCAGGGCTGTAAAGGACACCTGCCCTAAAAAATTGTGCTGAAGTAGTGAATGGACACAAAAATTCAAAACAGGCAGATGTTTCAAGAAGAGACTATGAAGAGTTATGTATTACTCACGCTCTTTTAAAAAAAAAGGAAAATGGATACAAGCTCAACCTCAGGGTGTGTTAGACCCATGCAATCTAATCTACGAAAAGTTTCAACTTACACCAGTCGACTGACCATCAGCATAAAGTATACGAACAATAAATGCTGAAGGGGTTTTAGAGAACTGTGTACCCTCTACCTGCTGGTGAGACGTAAAGGGGTAACAGCCAATAATGAGAAAAGAAAGGAGCTGTGTTTAAATGTAAAAATGGAGGTACCATTCAATCCAGCAGGCGCACCATTGGATCTCTCACCTGAGAAGACAAGAATCGAGAAGACACAGGCCGCAAAAGCTGCAGTGCAGCCTTATTCACAATAGCCAAGACAGTGAAGCAATCAAAATGTCCAACAACAGGTGAATGGATAAAGAAGAAGTGGTCCATGTACACAATGGAATATTAGCCATGGAAAACAACGAACCATTGCTCTTTGAGGCACCACAAATGAGTCTGCAGATAATCATGAAAGATGAGGTAAGTTGGAAAGCAAAAGACCTGTATTCTATGATATCACTTATAGGCGTTATCTAATAACTGACACAAATGAACATATTTCCACAGAGAAAGACACTCACAGACTTAGAAAATAAAACTATGCTCAACTAAAAGGAAAGGTGGGGGAATGGATATATTAAGATTACTGTTACTATATGTATACAAACACAAATTATATCAATATCTCAAAAATACCGACCATATAGCAAGGGAGGTCTGCGGAACCCTCTGTAACATTTTACATGGGAAGAGGATCTGTACTTGAATAGACATATATAATGTACAAATGAACCAGATTGTGTTCACCTAGGACAAACAATATTCTAAGCTTTACCCCAATTAAAAAAAAAAATTAAAACCAAGAAGAAATAATGAGACATAAACTTATAGGGCTTTCTCCGTGCACATTCCAATGTAATTCACAACCTAGGAACACGACTTCCAGAAAGGCTCTGCTGCCCTACTACCCAGATTTGGGAATGGAGAAATGCTGCCTGCTTCAGGTCACTTCCCACAACAGGAGCTTTAAAACCATTGCTAAAGGTCACTAAATATTCACAAAACTTGCAGTTCGGTAAATGACACCTGCTCTCTAAAAAGAGTCTCAGGTGGAAAATCGACCAAAAAATTCAAAAGAGGGCAACCTTCCAAGAAGACAATATCAAGAGTTATATTGTACTCCCAATTGTTTCCTTTTTTCAACAGAAAAGAAAACGGCGGTGAAAAATGATGAGTTTTACGAATTTTCAAAGCCGTGCAAACCCAAATTACAAAACCCTATCAGCTCACAGCAGCCAGCAGGGCCATTAGCATAAATGCTGCAAACAATAGATACTGAAGCGATTGTGGAGAAATGTGTAACCTCGATTCTAAGGGGGACGTGGTAAGTGCCACTAATGAAAACACAAAGAAGGTGCTTTGAAAAGGGAAAAACGATGCTACCAGTCAGTCAATCACACCCACTGCTGGGGCTATCACCTGAGAAAATGAGAATCAAAAAGTCACAGGCTGGCAATCCTGCACTCCAACAACATTTACCATAGCCAACACTTGGAAGCAATGAAAATGTCCATCAACCGAGGAATGCACAAAGAAGAAGTGGTCCACGTACACAGTGGAAAATTACTCCAATAAAAAATAAAAATTAAATTTAAAAATCCAACAAAACTAAGGAGACATCAGCTTGTGTGGGTTTGTCCGGGCACACTCCACTCTAATTTATAACCGAGAAACACCACAGGCCGCAAGGGCTTTTCCCTAGTTACCAGGGTGGGGAACATAGAAAGGCTGCTGCCCTCTGGCAGTTACCTGCAAAAGCAGTTTTAAAGCCTGTGCTAATGGTCATTTCATAGGAATAAGTACTGCAGAAGTGTAAATGAAACCTGCCCTCAAAATGTCTTCAGGGTGGTAATGGCCAAAACATTTCAAAATGTGACACATACTTTAAGAGAACACTTTGAAGAACTAAGGGGAAATCACAGCTTGAAAAATAAAAAGGACATGCCTTAAAGCTCAATTTCAACGGATTATGAGGCACGTGCAAATTCAACCACAAAGAGGTATCAGGTCACACTTTTCAGAATAACCATCAGCAAGAAAACTACAAACAATAAATGCTGAAGGTGTTGTGGAGAAATGCATACCCTCAACTGCAAGTAGGACATAAGTTGGAAAGGGCCACCAACTAGAACAGAATGGGGGTGCCTTAAAAACGTAAACATTGAGCTACCATATGATCCAGCAGGCCCACTCCTCCACCTATAATCTAAGAAG
Organism: Balaenoptera physalus; assembly: GCF_965194825.1. NCBI lineage: Eukaryota > Metazoa > Chordata > Mammalia > Artiodactyla > Balaenopteridae > Balaenoptera > Balaenoptera physalus. The sequence continues at coordinate 626,692 of NW_028126557.1, forward strand.
AGAGAATTGGAAAGACACAGGCAGGCAAATCTGCATTGCACAGTATTACAATATCCAAGATATGGAAGTAACCAAAAAGTCCACCAACAGATGGGTGGACAAAGAAGTACTCCTCCATGTACAGATGGAATATTCGCTAGGGAAAAAAATGAAACAATACCATTTGCAGCGCCATAGATGAGTCTAGACGTAATCACGCCACGGGTAGTCAGTGAGAAAGCAAAACACATATATCCTATGATATCACTTTCAGGAGTTACTTAAAAATTGATACCAATGGAGATATTTCCACAGAGAAAGGCAATCACAGTTTCATTAAAAAACTTATGGTTCACCAAATAGAAAGGGATGAGGATTGGATACATTACCATATTGGGGTTAACAGAGATATACAAACCATGTGAAATATATAACCACCAAAGACGTACGGAAGACCAGGAGAAGACTACTCAACATTGTGTCATAACCTACATGGGAAAAGGATGCGAGGAAGAAAAGATACACGTATATGTGTGAAAGACCCACATCTTGCACACCTAGAGCAAACAAACCAATGTAATCAAATCTGCTGGGATAAAAAATAAAAAGTAAATTACAAATATGAACAAGAAGTAATGAGACATAAACTTAAAGGGCTTTTTCCTGGCCCATTCCATTCTAATTTACAACCTAGAGCACCACTTCCATTAAGCCTCTGTTTCCCCAGGTACCAAATTTGGTAAAGAAGAAATGCTGCCACCTTGTGGCCGTGTCCTGCAAGAGCAGCTTTAAACTCACAGCTAATGGTTACTTAACATTCACAAGGACTCAGGGCTGTAAAGGACACCTGCCCTAAAAAATTGTGCTGAAGTAGTGAATGGACACAAAAATTCAAAACAGGCAGATGTTTCAAGAAGAGACTATGAAGAGTTATGTATTACTCACGCTCTTTTAAAAAAAAAGGAAAATGGATACAAGCTCAACCTCAGGGTGTGTTAGACCCATGCAATCTAATCTACGAAAAGTTTCAACTTACACCAGTCGACTGACCATCAGCATAAAGTATACGAACAATAAATGCTGAAGGGGTTTTAGAGAACTGTGTACCCTCTACCTGCTGGTGAGACGTAAAGGGGTAACAGCCAATAATGAGAAAAGAAAGGAGCTGTGTTTAAATGTAAAAATGGAGGTACCATTCAATCCAGCAGGCGCACCATTGGATCTCTCACCTGAGAAGACAAGAATCGAGAAGACACAGGCCGCAAAAGCTGCAGTGCAGCCTTATTCACAATAGCCAAGACAGTGAAGCAATCAAAATGTCCAACAACAGGTGAATGGATAAAGAAGAAGTGGTCCATGTACACAATGGAATATTAGCCATGGAAAACAACGAACCATTGCTCTTTGAGGCACCACAAATGAGTCTGCAGATAATCATGAAAGATGAGGTAAGTTGGAAAGCAAAAGACCTGTATTCTATGATATCACTTATAGGCGTTATCTAATAACTGACACAAATGAACATATTTCCACAGAGAAAGACACTCACAGACTTAGAAAATAAAACTATGCTCAACTAAAAGGAAAGGTGGGGGAATGGATATATTAAGATTACTGTTACTATATGTATACAAACACAAATTATATCAATATCTCAAAAATACCGACCATATAGCAAGGGAGGTCTGCGGAACCCTCTGTAACATTTTACATGGGAAGAGGATCTGTACTTGAATAGACATATATAATGTACAAATGAACCAGATTGTGTTCACCTAGGACAAACAATATTCTAAGCTTTACCCCAATTAAAAAAAAAAATTAAAACCAAGAAGAAATAATGAGACATAAACTTATAGGGCTTTCTCCGTGCACATTCCAATGTAATTCACAACCTAGGAACACGACTTCCAGAAAGGCTCTGCTGCCCTACTACCCAGATTTGGGAATGGAGAAATGCTGCCTGCTTCAGGTCACTTCCCACAACAGGAGCTTTAAAACCATTGCTAAAGGTCACTAAATATTCACAAAACTTGCAGTTCGGTAAATGACACCTGCTCTCTAAAAAGAGTCTCAGGTGGAAAATCGACCAAAAAATTCAAAAGAGGGCAACCTTCCAAGAAGACAATATCAAGAGTTATATTGTACTCCCAATTGTTTCCTTTTTTCAACAGAAAAGAAAACGGCGGTGAAAAATGATGAGTTTTACGAATTTTCAAAGCCGTGCAAACCCAAATTACAAAACCCTATCAGCTCACAGCAGCCAGCAGGGCCATTAGCATAAATGCTGCAAACAATAGATACTGAAGCGATTGTGGAGAAATGTGTAACCTCGATTCTAAGGGGGACGTGGTAAGTGCCACTAATGAAAACACAAAGAAGGTGCTTTGAAAAGGGAAAAACGATGCTACCAGTCAGTCAATCACACCCACTGCTGGGGCTATCACCTGAGAAAATGAGAATCAAAAAGTCACAGGCTGGCAATCCTGCACTCCAACAACATTTACCATAGCCAACACTTGGAAGCAATGAAAATGTCCATCAACCGAGGAATGCACAAAGAAGAAGTGGTCCACGTACACAGTGGAAAATTACTCCAATAAAAAATAAAAATTAAATTTAAAAATCCAACAAAACTAAGGAGACATCAGCTTGTGTGGGTTTGTCCGGGCACACTCCACTCTAATTTATAACCGAGAAACACCACAGGCCGCAAGGGCTTTTCCCTAGTTACCAGGGTGGGGAACATAGAAAGGCTGCTGCCCTCTGGCAGTTACCTGCAAAAGCAGTTTTAAAGCCTGTGCTAATGGTCATTTCATAGGAATAAGTACTGCAGAAGTGTAAATGAAACCTGCCCTCAAAATGTCTTCAGGGTGGTAATGGCCAAAACATTTCAAAATGTGACACATACTTTAAGAGAACACTTTGAAGAACTAAGGGGAAATCACAGCTTGAAAAATAAAAAGGACATGCCTTAAAGCTCAATTTCAACGGATTATGAGGCACGTGCAAATTCAACCACAAAGAGGTATCAGGTCACACTTTTCAGAATAACCATCAGCAAGAAAACTACAAACAATAAATGCTGAAGGTGTTGTGGAGAAATGCATACCCTCAACTGCAAGTAGGACATAAGTTGGAAAGGGCCACCAACTAGAACAGAATGGGGGTGCCTTAAAAACGTAAACATTGAGCTACCATATGATCCAGCAGGCCCACTCCTCCACCTATAATCTAAGAAGAGAGAATTGGAAAGACACAGGCAGGCAAATCTGCATTGCACAGTATTACAATATCCAAGATATGGAAGTAACCAAAAAGTCCACCAACAGATGGGTGGACAAAGAAGTACTCCTCCATGTACAGATGGAATATTCGCTAGGGAAAAAAATGAAACAATACCATTTGCAGCGCCATAGATGAGTCTAGACGTAATCACGCCACGGGTAGTCAGTGAGAAAGCAAAACACATATATCCTATGATATCACTTTCAGGAGTTACTTAAAAATTGATACCAATGGAGATATTTCCACAGAGAAAGGCAATCACAGTTTCATTAAAAAACTTATGGTTCACCAAATAGAAAGGGATGAGGATTGGATACATTACCATATTGGGGTTAACAGAGATATACAAACCATGTGAAATATATAACCACCAAAGACGTACGGAAGACCAGGAGAAGACTACTCAACATTGTGTCATAACCTACATGGGAAAAGGATGCGAGGAAGAAAAGATACACGTATATGTGTGAAAGACCCACATCTTGCACACCTAGAGCAAACAAACCAATGTAATCAAATCTGCTGGGATAAAAAATAAAAAGTAAATTACAAATATGAACAAGAAGTAATGAGACATAAACTTAAAGGGCTTTTTCCTGGCCCATTCCATTCTAATTTACAACCTAGAGCACCACTTCCATTAAGCCTCTGTTTCCCCAGGTACCAAATTTGGTAAAGAAGAAATGCTGCCACCTTGTGGCCGTGTCCTGCAAGAGCAGCTTTAAACTCACAGCTAATGGTTACTTAACATTCACAAGGACTCAGGGCTGTAAAGGACACCTGCCCTAAAAAATTGTGCTGAAATAGTGAATGGACAAATAAATTCAAAACAGGCAGATGTTTCAAGAAGAGACTATGAAGAGTTATGTATTACTCACGCTCTTTTAAAAAAAAAGGAAAATGGATACAAGCTCAACCTCAGGGTGTGTTAGACCCATGCAATCTAATCTACGAAAAGTTTCAACTTACACCAGTCGACTGACCATCAGCATAAAGTATACGAACAATAAATGCTGAAGGGGTTTTAGAGAACTGTGTACCCTCTACCTGCTGGTGAGACGTAAAGGGGTAACAGCCAATAATGAGAAAAGAAAGGAGCTGTGTTTAAATGTAAAAATGGAGGTACCATTCAATCCAGCAGGCGCACCATTGGATCTCTCACCTGAGAAGACAAGAATCGAGAAGACACAGGCCGCAAAAGCTGCAGTGCAGCCTTATTCACAATAGCCAAGACAGTGAAGCAATCAAAATGTCCAACAACAGGTGAATGGATAAAGAAGAAGTGGTCCATGTACACAATGGAATATTAGCCATGGAAAACAACGAACCATTGCTCTTTGAGGCACCACAAATGAGTCTGCAGATAATCATGAAAGATGAGGTAAGTTGGAAAGCAAAAGACCTGTATTCTATGATATCACTTATAGGCGTTATCTAATAACTGACACAAATGAACATATTTCCACAGAGAAAGACACTCACAGACTTAGAAAATAAAACTATGCTCAACTAAAAGGAAAGGTGGGGGAATGGATATATTAAGATTACTGTTACTATATGTATACAAACACAAATTATATCAATATCTCAAAAATACCGACCATATAGCAAGGGAGGTCTGCGGAACCCTCTGTAACATTTTACATGGGAAGAGGATCTGTACTTGAATAGACATATATAATGTACAAATGAACCAGATTGTGTTCACCTAGGACAAACAATATTCTAAGCTTTACCCCAATTAAAAAAAAAAATTAAAACCAAGAAGAAATAATGAGACATAAACTTATAGGGCTTTCTCCGTGC